>NC_090402.1:60247598-60866848 GCF_036365525.1 Heterodontus francisci
GCAGTTTGGGAGAGGATAGATAAGGATGTGCTTTCTGCAGTTTGGAGAGGATAGATAAGGATGTAGTTTCTGCAGTTTGGAGATGATAAATAAGGATATGGTCTCTGCAGTTTGGAGAGTATAGATAAGGATGTAGTTTCTGCAGTTTGGTTGAGGATAGATAAGGATGTGCTTTCTGCAGTTTGGTGGAGGATAGATAAGGATGTGGTTTCTGCAGTTTGGAGAGGATAGATAAGGATGTGGTTTCTGCAGTTTGGTTGAGGATAGATAAGGATGTGCTTTCTGCAGTTTGGTGGAGGATAGATAAGGATGTGGTTTCTGCAGTTTGGAGAGGATAGATAAGGATGTGGTTTCTGCTGTTTGGTTGAGGAGAGGTAAGGAAGTAGTTTCTGCAGTTTTGGAGAGGATAGATAAGGATGTGGTTTCTGCAGTTTGGAGAGGAGAGATAAGGATGGAGTTTATGCAGTTTGAGAGAGGATAGATATGGATGTGGTTTCTGCAGTTTGGAGAGGATAGATAAGGATGAGGTTTCTGCAGTTTGGGAGAGGATAGATATGGATGTAGTTTCTGCAGTTTGGAGAGGATAGATAAGGATGAGGTTTCTGCAGTTTGGGAGAGGATAGATAAGGATGTAGTTTCTGCAGTTTGGAGAGGAGAGATAAGGATGTGGTTTCTGCAGTTTGGAGAGGATAGATAAGGATGTGGTTTCTGCAGTTGGGAGGGGATAGATAAGGATGCAGTTTCTGCAGTTTGGAGAGGATAGATAAGGATGTGATTTCTGCAGTTTGGGAGAGGATAGATAAGGATGCAGTTTCTGCAGTTTGGGAGAGGATAGATAAGGATGTAGTTTCTGCAGTTTGGGAGAGGATAGATAAGGATGTGATTTCTGCAGTTTGGGAGAGGATAGATAAGGATGTGGTTTCTGCAGTTTGGAGAGGATAGATAATGATGTGGTTTCTGCAGTTTGGAGAGGATAGATATGGATGTGGTTTCTGCAGTTTGGTTGAGGATAGATAAGGATGTGCTTTCTGCAGTTTGGTGGAGGATAGATAAGGATGTGGTTTCTGCAGTTTGGAGAGGATAGATAAGGATGTGGTTTCTGCAGTTTGGAGAGGATAAATAAGGATGTGGTTTCTGCAGTTTGGGAGAGGATAGATAAGGATGTGCTTTCTGCAGTTTGGAGAGGATAGATAAGAATGTAGTTTCTGCTGTTTGGGAGAGGATAGATAAGGATGTGATTTCTGCAGTTTGGGAGAGGATAGATAAGGATGCAGTTTCTGCAGTTTGGGAGAGGATAGATAAGGATGTAGTTTCTGCAGTTTGCGAGAGGATAGATAAGGATGTGATTTCTGCAGTTTGGAGAGGATAGATAAGGATGTGGTTTCTGCAGTTTGGAGAGGATAGATAAGGATGTGGTTTCTGCAGTTTGGAGAGGATAGATAAGGATGTAGTTTCTGCAGTTTGGAGAGGATAGATAAGGATGTGGTTTCTGCACTTTGGAGAGGATAGATAAGGATGTAGTTTCTGCAGTTTGGGGAGGATAGTTAAGGATGTGGTTTCTGCAGTTTGGAGAGGATAGATAGGAAGTGGTTTCTGCAGTTTGGAGAGGATAGATAAGGATGTGGTTTCTGCAGTTTGGTTGAGGATAGATAAGGATGTGCTTTCTGCAGTTGGGAGAGGATAGATAAGGATATGGTTTCTGCAGTTTGGTTGAGGATAGATAAGGATGTGCTTTCTGCAGTTTGGTGGAGGATAGATAAGGATGTGGTTTCTGCAGTTTGGAGAGGATAGATAAGGATGTGGTTTCTGCAGTTTGGTTGAGGATGGGTAAGGATGTAGTTTCTGCAGTTTGGAGAGGAGAGATAAGGATTTAGTTTCTGCAGTTTGGAGAGGATAGATAAGGATGTGGTTTCTGCAGTTTGGGAGAGGATAGATAAGGATGTACTTTCTGCAGTTTGGAGAGGAGAGATAAGGATTTAGTTTATGCAGTTTGGAGAGGATAGATAAGGATGTGGTTTCTGCAGTTTGTGAGAGGATAGATAAGGATGTGGTTTCTGCAGTTTGGGAGAGGATCGATAAGGATGTGGTTTCTGCAGTTTGGGAGAGGATAGATAAGGATGTGGTTTCTGCAGTTTGGAGAGGAAAGATAAGGATGTGGTTTCTGCAGTTTGGAGAGGATAGATAAGGATGTGCTTTCTGCAGTTTGGAGAGGATCGATAAGGATGTAGTTTCTGCAGTTTGGAGAGTTTAGATAAGGATGTGGTTTCTGCAGTTTGGAGAGGATAGATAAGCATGTGGTTTCTGCAATTTGGGAGAGGATAGATAAGGATGTGGTTTCTGCAGTTTGGAGAGGATAGATAAGGATGTGCTTTCTGCAGTTTGGAGAGGATAGATAAGAATGTGATTTCTGCAGTTTGGGAGAGGATAGATAAGGATGTGGTTTCTGCAGTTTGGAGAGGATAGATAAGGATGTGCTTTCTGCAGTTTGGAGAATATAGATAAGGATGTGCTTTCTGCAGTTTGGAGAGGATAGATAAGGATGTGGTTTCTGCAGTTTGGAGAGGATAGATAAGGATGTGGTTTCTGCAGTTTGGGAGATGATAGATAAGGATGTGCTTTCTGCAGTTTGGAGAGGATAGATAAGGATGTAGTTTCTGCAGTTTGGAGATGATAAATAAGGATGTGCTTTCTGCAGTTTGGAGAGGATAGATAAGGATGTAGTTTCTGCAGTTTGGAGATGATAAATAAGGATGTGGTCTCTGCAGTTTGGAGAGTATAGATAAGGATGTGGTTTCTGCAGTTTGGAGAGGATAGATAAGGATGTGCTTTCTGCAGTTTGGAGAGGATAGATAAGGATGTGGTTTCTGCAGTTTGGGAGGGAATAGATAAGGATGTGGTTTCTGCAGTTTGGGAGAGGATAGATAAGGATGTGCTTTCTGCAGTTTGGAGAGGATAGATAAGGATGTAGTTTCTGCAGTTTGGAGATGATAAGTAAGGATGTGGTCTCTGCAGTTTGGAGAGTATAGATAAGGATGTAGTTTCTGCAGTTTGGTTGAGGATAGATAAGGATGTGCTTTCTGCAGTTTGGTGGAGGATAGATAAGGATGTGGTTTCTGCAGTTTGGAGAGGATAGATAAGGATGTGGTTTCTGCAGTTTGGTTGAGGATAGATAAGGATGTGCTTTCTGCAGTTTGGTGGAGGATAGATAAGGATGTGGTTTCTGCAGTTTGGAGAGGATAGATAAGGATGTGGTTTCTGCTGTTTGGTTGAGGAGAGGTAAGGAAGTAGTTTCTGCAGTTTTGGAGAGGATAGATAAGGATGTGGTTTCTGCAGTTTGGAGAGGAGAGATAAGGATGGAGTTTATGCAGTTTGAGAGAGGATAGATATGGATGTGGTTTCTGCAGTTTGGAGAGGATAGATAAGGATGAGGTTTCTGCAGTTTGGGAGAGGATAGATATGGATGTAGTTTCTGCAGTTTGGAGAGGATAGATAAGGATGAGGTTTCTGCAGTTTGGGAGAGGATAGATAAGGATGTAGTTTCTGCAGTTTGGAGAGGAGAGATAAGGATGTGGTTTCTGCAGTTTGGAGAGGATAGATAAGGATGTGGTTTCTGCAGTTGGGAGGGGATAGATAAGGATGCAGTTTCTGCAGTTTGGAGAGGATAGATAAGGATGTGATTTCTGCAGTTTGGGAGAGGATAGATAAGGATGCAGTTTCTGCAGTTTGGGAGAGGATAGATAAGGATGTAGATTCTGCAGTTTGGGAGAGGATAGATAAGGATGTGATTTCTGCAGTTTGGGAGAGGATAGATAAGGATGTGGTTTCTGCAGTTTGGAGAGGATAGATAATGATGTGGTTTCTGCAGTTTGGAGAGGATAGATATGGATGTGGTTTCTGCAGTTTGGTTGAGGATAGATAAGGATGTGCTTTCTGCAGTTTGGTGGAGGATAGATAAGGATGTGGTTTCTGCAGTTTGGAGAGGATAGATAAGGATGTGGTTTCTGCAGTTTGGTTGAGGATAGGTAAGGATGTAGTTTCTGCAGTTTGGAGAGGAGAGATAAGGATTTAGTTTCTGCAGTTTGGAGAGGATAGATAAGGATGTGGTTTCTGCAGTTTGGGAGAGGATAGATAAGGATGTACTTTCTGCAGTTTGGAGAGGAGAGATAAGGATTTAGTTTCTGCAGTTTGGAGAGGATAGATAAGGATGTGGTTTCTGCAGTTTGGGAGAGGATAGATAAGGATGTGGTTTCTGCAGTTTGGGAGAGGATAGATAAGGATGTGCTTTCTGCAGTTTGGAGAGGATCGATAAGGATGTTGTTTCTGCAATTTGGAGAGGATCGATAAGGATGTGGTTTCTGCAGTTTGGAGAGGATAGATAAGGATGTGCTTTCTGCAGTTTGGAGAGGACCGATAAGGATGTGGTTTCTGCAGTTTGGGAGAGGATAGATAAGGATGTGGTTTCTGCAGTTTGGAGAGGATAGATAAGGATGTGGTTTCTGCAGTTTTGAGAGGATAGATAAGGATGTGCTTTCTGCAGTTTGGAGAGGATCGATAAGGATGTAGTTTCTGCAGTTTGGGAGATGATAGATAAGGATGTGGTTTCTGCAGTTTGGAGAGGATAGATAAGGATGTGCTTTCTGCAGTTTGGAGAGTATAGATAAGGATGTGCTTTCTGCAATTTGGAGAGGAAAGATAAGGATGTGGTTTCTGCAGTTTGGAGAGGATAGATAAGGATGTGGTTTCTGCAGTTTGGGAGATGATAGATAAGGATGTGCTTTCTGCAGTTTGGAGAGGTTAGATAAGGATGTAGTTTCTGCAGTTTGGAGATGATAAATAAGGATGTGCTTTCTGCAGTTTGGAGAGGATAGATAAGGATGTAGTTTCTGCAGTTTGGAGATGATAAATAAGGATGTGGTCTCTGCAGTTTGGAGAGTATAGATAAGGATGTGGTTTCTGCAGTTTGGAGAGGATAGATAAGGATTTGCTTTCTGCAGTTTGGAGAGGATAGATAAGGATGTGGTTTCTGCAGTTTGGGAGGGAATAGATAAGGATGTGGTTTCTGCAGTTTGGGAGAGGATAGATAAGGATGTGCTTTCTGCAGTTTGGAGAGGATAGATAAGGATGTAGTTTCTGCAGTTTGGAGATGATAAATAAGGATGTGGTCTCTGCAGTTTGGAGAGTATAGATAAGGATGTGGTTTCTGCAGTTTGGAGAGGATAGATAAGGATGTGCTTTCTGCAGTTTGGAGAGGATAGATAAGGATGTGGTTTCTGCAGTTTGGGAGAGGACAGATAAGAATGTGCTTTCTGCAGTTTGGAAGAGGATAGATAAGGAAGTGGTTTCTGCAGTTTGGAGAGGATAGATAAGGATGTGGTTTCTGCAGTTTGGGAGAGGATAGATAAGGATGTGGTTTCTGCAGTTTGGGAGAATGATAGATAAGAAAGTGGTTTCTGCAGTTTGGAGAGGATAGATAAGGATGTGGTTTCTGCAGTTTGGGACAGGATAGATAAGGATGTGGTTTCTGCAGTTTGGGAGAGGATAGATAAGGATGTGCTTTCTGCAGTTTGGAGAGGAGAGATAAGGATGTGGTTTCTGCAATTTGGAGAGGATAGATAAGGATGTGCTTTCTGCAGTTTGGAGAGGATAGATAAGGATGTGGTTTCTGCAGTTTGGAGAGGATAGATAAGGATGTAGTTTCTGCACTTTGGGAGAGGATAGATAAGGATCTGGTTTCTGCAGTTTGGGAGAGGATAGATAAGGATGTGGTTTCTGCAGTTTGGAGAGGATAGATAAGGATGTGGTTTCTGCAGTTTGGGAGAGGATAGATAAGGATGTGGTTTCTGCAGTTTGGAGGGGATAGATGAGGATGTGGATTCTGCAGTTTGGGAGAGGATGGATAAGCATGTGGTTTCTGCAATTTGGGAGAGAATAGATAAGGATGTGGTTTCTGCAGTTTGGAAGGGATAGATAAGGATGTGGTTTCTTCAATTTGCGAGAGGATAGATAAGGATGTGGTTTCTGCAGTTTGGGAGATGATAGATAAGGATGTGCTTTCTGCAGTTTGGAGAGGATAGATAAGGATGTAGTTTCTGCAGTTTGGAGATGATAAATAAGGATGTGGTCTCTGCAGTTTGTAGAGTATAGATAAGGATGTGGTTTCTGCAGTTTGGAGAGGATAGATAAGGATGTGGTTTCTGCAGTTTGGAGAGGATAGATAAGGATGTGGTTTCTGCAGTTTGGGAGGGAATAGATAAGGATGTGGTTTCTGCAGTTTGGGAGAGGATAGATAAGGATGTGCTTTCTGCAGTTTGGAGAGGATAGATAAGGATGTAGTTTCCGCACTTTGGAGATGATAAATAAGGATGTGGTCTCTGCAGTTTGGAGAGTATAGATAAGGATGTGGTTTCTGCAGTTTGGTTGAGGATAGATAAGGATGTGCTTTCTGCAGTTTGGTGGAGGATAGATAAGGATGTGGTTTCTGCAGTTTGGAGAGGATAGATAAAGATGTGGTTTCTGCAGTTTGGATAGGATAGATAAGGATGTGCTTTCTGCAGTTTGGTGGAGGATAGATAAGGATGTGGTTTCTGCTGTTTGGTTGAGGAGAGGTAAGGATGTAGTTTCTGCAGTTTTGGAGAGGATAGATAACGATGTGGTTTCTGCAGTTTGGAGAGGAGAGATAAGGATGGAGTTTATGCAGTTTGAGAGAGGATAGATATGGATGTGGTTTCTGCAGTTTGGAGAGGATAGATAAGGATGAGGTTTCTGCAGTTTGGGAGAGGATAGATAAGGATGTAGTTTCTGCAGTTTGGAGAGGATAGATAAGGATAAGGTTTCTGCAGTTTGGGAGAGGATAGATAAGGATGTAGTTTCTGCAGTTTGGAGAGGATAGATAAGGATGAGGTTTCTGCCCTTTGGGAGAGGATAGATAAGGATGTAGTTTCTGCAGTTTGGAGAGGAGAGATAAGGATGTGGTTTCTGCAGTTTGGAGAGGATAGATAAGGATGTGGTTTCTGCAGTTTGGAGGGGATAGATAAGGATGTAGTTTCTGCAGTTTGGAGAGGATAGATAAGGATGTGATTTCTGCAGTTTGGGAGAGGATAGATAAGGATGCAGTTTCTGCAGTTTGGGAGGGGATAGATAAGGATGTAGTTTCTGCAGTTTGGGAGAGGATAGATAAGGATGTGATTTCTGCAGTTTGGGAGAGGATAGATAAGGATGCAGTTTCTGCAGTTTGGGAGAGGATAGATAAGGATGTAGTTTCTGCAGTTTGGGAGAGGATAGATAAGGATGTGATTTCTGCAGTTTGGGAGAGGATAGATAAGGATGTGGTTTCTGCAGTTTGGAGAGGATAGATAAGGATGTGGTTTCTGCAGTTTGGAGAGGATAGATAAGGATGTGGTTTCTGCAGTTTGGAGAGGATAGATAAGGATGTAGTTTCTGCAGTTTGGAGAGGATAGATAAGGATGTGGTTTCTGCAGTTTGGAGAGGATAGATAAGGATGTAGTTTCTGCAGTTTGGAGAGGATTGTTAAGGATGTGGTTTCTGCACTTTGGAGAGGATAGATAAGGATGTGGTTTCTGCAGTTTGGAGAGGATAGATAAGGATGTGGTTTCTGCAGTTTGGTTGAGGATAGATAAGGATGTGCTTTCTGCAGTTGGGAGAGGATAGATAAGGATGTGGTTTCTGCAGTTTGGTTGAGGATAGATAAGGATGTGCTTTCTGCAGTTTGGAGAGGATAGATATGGATGTGGTTTCTGCAGTTTGGTTGAGGATAGATAAGGATGTGCTTTCTGCAGTTTGGTGGAGGATAGATAAGGATGTGGTTTCTGCAGTTTGGAGAGGATAGATAAGGATGTGGTTTCTGCAGTTTGGTTGAGGATAGGTAAGGATGTAGTTTCTGCAGTTTGGAGAGGAGAGATAAGGATTTAGTTTCTGCAGTTTGGAGAGGATAGATAAGGATGTGGTTTCTGCAGTTTGGGAGAGGATAGATAAGGATGTACTTTCTGCAGTTTGGAGAGGAGAGATAAGGATTTAGTTTCTGCAGTTTGGAGAGGATAGATAAGGATGTGGTTTCTGCAGTTTGGGAGAGGATAGATAAGGATGTGGTTTCTGCAGTTTGGGAGAGGATAGATAAGGATGTGCTTTCTGCAGTTTGGAGAGGATCGATAAGGATGTTGTTTCTGCAATTTGGAGAGGATCGATAAGGATGTGGTTTCTGCAGTTTGGAGAGGATAGATAAGGATGTGCTTTCTGCAGTTTGGAGAGGACCGATAAGGATGTGGTTTCTGCAGTTTGGGAGAGGATAGATAAGGATGTGGTTTCTGCAGTTTGGAGAGGATAGATAAGGATGTGGTTTCTGCAGTTTGGAGAGGATAGATAAGGATGTGCTTTCTGCAGTTTGGAGAGGATCGATAAGGATGTAGTTTCTGCAGTTTGGGAGATGATAGATAAGGATGTGGTTTCTGCAGTTTGGAGAGGATAGATAAGGATGTGCTTTCTGCAGTTTGGAGAGTATAGATAAGGATGTGCTTTCTGCAATTTGGAGAGGAAAGATAAGGATGTGGTTTCTGCAGTTTGGAGAGGATAGATAAGGATGTGGTTTCTGCAGTTTGGGAGATGATAGATAAGGATGTGCTTTCTGCAGTTTGGAGAGGTTAGATAAGGATGTAGTTTCTGCAGTTTGGAGATGATAAATAAGGATGTGCTTTCTGCAGTTTGGAGAGGATAGATAAGGATGTAGTTTCTGCAGTTTGGAGATGATAAATAAGGATGTGGTCTCTGCAGTTTGGAGAGTATAGATAAGGATGTGGTTTCTGCAGTTTGGAGAGGATAGATAAGGATTTGCTTTCTGCAGTTTGGAGAGGATAGATAAGGATGTGGTTTCTGCAGTTTGGGAGGGAATAGATAAGGATGTGGTTTCTGCAGTTTGGGAGAGGATAGATAAGGATGTGCTTTCTGCAGTTTGGAGAGCATAGATAAGGATGTAGTTTCTGCAGTTTGGAGATGATAAATAAGGATGTGGTCTCTGCAGTTTGGAGAGTATAGATAAGGATGTGGTTTCTGCAGTTTGGAGAGGATAGATAAGGATGTGCTTTCTGCAGTTTGGAGAGGATAGATAAGGATGTGGTTTCTGCAGTTTGGGAGAGGACAGATAAGAATGTGCTTTCTGCAGTTTGGAAGAGGATAGATAAGGAAGTGGTTTCTGCAGTTTGGAGAGGATAGATAAGGATGTGGTTTCTGCAGTTTGGGAGAGGATAGATAAGGATGTGGTTTCTGCAGTTTGGGAGAATGATAGATAAGAAAGTGGTTTCTGCAGTTTGGAGAGGATAGATAAGGATGTGGTTTCTGCAGTTTGGGACAGGATAGATAAGGATGTGGTTTCTGCAGTTTGGGAGAGGATAGATAAGGATGTGCTTTCTGCAGTTTGGAGAGGAGAGATAAGGATGTGGTTTCTGCAATTTGGAGAGGATAGATTAGGATGTGCTTTCTGCAGTTTGGAGAGGATAGATAAGGATGTGGTTTCTGCAGTTTGGAGAGGATAGATAAGGATGTAGTTTCTGCAGTTTGGGAGAGGATAGATAAGGATCTGGTTTCTGCAGTTTGGGAGAGGATAGATAAGGATGTGGTTTCTGCAGTTTGGAGAGGATAGATAAGGATGTGGTTTCTGCAGTTTGGGAGAGGATAGATAAGGATGTGGTTTCTGCAGTTTGGAGGGGATAGATGAGGATGTGGATTCTGCAGTTTGGGAGAGGATGGATAAGCATGTGGTTTCTGCAATTTGGGAGAGAATAGATAAGGATGTGGTTTCTGCAGTTTGGAAGGGATAGATAAGGATGTGGTTTCTTCAATTTGCGAGAGGATAGATAAGGATGTGGTTTCTGCAGTTTGGGAGATGATAGATAAGGATGTGCTTTCTGCAGTTTGGAGAGGATAGATAAGGATGTAGTTTCTGCAGTTTGGAGATGATAAATAAGGATGTGGTCTCTGCAGTTTGTAGAGTATAGATAAGGATGTGGTTTCTGCAGTTTGGAGAGGATAGATAAGGATGTGCTTTCTGCAGTTTGGAGAGGATAGATAAGGATGTGGTTTCTGCAGTTTGGGAGGGAATAGATAAGGATGTGGTTTCTGCAGTTTGGGAGAGGATAGATAAGGATGTGCTTTCTGCAGTTTGGAGAGGATAGATAAGGATGTAGTTTCCGCAGTTTGGAGATGATAAATAAGGATGTGGTCTCTGCAGTTTGGAGAGTATAGATAAGGATGTGGTTTCTGCAGTTTGGTTGAGGATAGATAAGGATGTGCTTTCTGCAGTTTGGTGGAGGATAGATAAGGATGTGGTTTCTGCAGTTTGGAGAGGATAGATAAAGATGTGGTTTCTGCAGTTTGGATAGGATAGATAAGGATGTGCTTTCTGCAGTTTGGTGGAGGATAGATAAGGATGTGGTTTCTGCTGTTTGGTTGAGGAGAGGTAAGGATGTAGTTTCTGCAGTTTTGGAGAGGATAGATAAGGATGTGGTTTCTGCAGTTTGGAGAGGAGAGATAAGGATGGAGTTTATGCAGTTTGAGAGAGGATAGATATGGATGTGGTTTCTGCAGTTTGGAGAGGATAGATAAGGATGAGGTTTCTGCAGTTTGGGAGAGGATAGATAAGGATGTAGTTTCTGCAGTTTGGAGAGGATAGATAAGGATAAGGTTTCTGCAGTTTGGGAGAGGATAGATAAGGATGTAGTTTCTGCAGTTTGGAGAGGATAGATAAGGATGAGGTTTCTGCCCTTTGGGAGAGGATAGATAAGGATGTAGTTTCTGCAGTTTGGAGAGGAGAGATAAGGATGTGGTTTCTGCAGTTTGGAGAGGATAGATAAGGATGTGGTTTCTGCAGTTTGGAGGGGATAGATAAGGATGTAGTTTCTGCAGTTTGGAGAGGATAGATAAGGATGTGATTTCTGCAGTTTGGGAGAGGATAAAAAAGGATGCAGTTTCTGCAGTTTGGGAGGGGATAGATAAGGATGTAGTTTCTGCAGTTTGGGAGAGGATAGATAAGGATGTGATTTCTGCAGTTTGGGAGAGGATAGATAAGGATGCAGTTTCTGCAGTTTGGGAGAGGATAGATAAGGATGTAGTTTCTGCAGTTTGGGAGAGGATAGATAAGGATGTGATTTCTGCAGTTTGGGAGAGGATAGATAAGGATGTGGTTTCTGCAGTTTGGAGAGGATAGATAAGGATGTGGTTTCTGCAGTTTGGAGAGGATAGATAAGGATGTGGTTTCTGCAGTTTGGAGAGGATAGATAAGGATGTAGTTTCTGCAGTTTGGAGAGGTTAGATAAGGATGTGGTTTCTGCAGTTTGGAGAGGATAGATAAGGATGTAGTTTCTGCAGTTTGGAGAGGATTGTTAAGGATGTGGTTTCTGCACTTTGGAGAGGATAGATAAGGATGTGGTTTCTGCAGTTTGGAGAGGATAGATAAGGATGTGGATTCTGCAGTTTGGTTGAGGATAGATAAGGATGTGCTTTCTGCAGTTGGGAGAGGATAGATAAGGATGTGGTTTCTGCAGTTTGGTTGAGGATAGATAAGGATGTGCTTTCTGCAGTTTGGAGAGGATAGATAAGGATGAGGTTTCTGCCCTTTGGGAGAGGATAGATAAGGATGTAGTTTCTGCAGTTTGGAGAGGAGAGATAAGGATGTGGTTTCTGCAGTTTGGAGAGGATAGATAAGGATGTGGTTTCTGCAGTTTGGAGGGGATAGATAAGGATGTCGTGTCTGCAGTTTGGAGAGGATAGATAAGGATGTGATTTCTGCAGTTTGGGAGAGGATAGATAAGGATGCAGTTTCTGCATTTTGGGAGAGGATAGATAAGGATGTAGTTTCTGCAGTTTGGGAGAGGATAGATAAGGATGTGCTTTCTGCAGTTTGGAGAGGATAGATAAGGATGTGGTTTCTGCAGTTTGGAGAGGATAGATAAGGATGTAGTTTCTGCAGTTTGGGAGAGGATAGATAAGGATGTGGTTTCTGCAGTTTGGGAGAGGATAGATAAGGATGTGGTTTCTGCAGTTTGGAGAGGATAGATAAGGATGTGGTTTCTGCAGTTTGGGAGAGGATAGATAAGGATGTGGTTTCTGCAGTTTGGAGGGGATAGATAAGGATGTGGATTCTGCAGTTTGGGAGAGGATGGATAAGCATGTGGTTTCTGCAATTTGGGAGAGGATAGATAAGGATGTGGTTTCTGCAGTTTGGAAGGGATAGATAAGGATGTGGTTTCTGCAATTTGCGAGAGGATAGATAAGGATGTGGTTTCTGCAGTTTGGGAGATGATAGATAAGGATGTGCTTTCTGCAGTTTGGAGAGGATAGATAAGGATGTAGTTTCTGCAGTTTGGAGATGATAAATAAGGATGTGCTTTCTGCAGTTTGGAGAGGATAGATAAGGATGTAGTTTCTGCAGTTTGGAGATGATAAATAAGGATGTGGTCTCTGCAGTTTGGAGAGTATAGATAAGGATGTGGTTTCTGCAGTTTGGAGAGGATAGATAAGGATGTGCTTTCTGCAATTTGGAGAGGATAGATAAGGATGTGGTTTCTGCAGTTTGGGAGGGAATAGGTAAGGATGTGGTTTCTGCAGTTTGGGAGAGGATAGATAAGGATGTGCTTTCTGCAGTTTGGAGAGGATAGATAAGGATGTAGTTTCCGCAGTTTGGAGATGATAAATAAGGATGTGGTTTCTGCAGTTTGGTTGAGGATAGATAAGGATGTGGTTTCTGCAGTTTGGAGAGGATAGATAAGGATGTGGTTTCTGCAGTTTGGTTGAGGATAGATAAGGATGTGCTTTCTGCAGTTTGGTGGAGGATAGATAAGGATGTGGTTTGTGCTGTTTGGTTGAGGAGATGTAAGGATGTAGTTTCTGCAGTTTTGGAGAGGATAGATAAGGATGTGGTTTCTGCAGTTTGGAGAGGAGAGATAAGGATGGAGTTTATGCAGTTTGAGAGAGGATAGATATGGATGTGGTTTCTGCAGTTTGGAGAGGATAGATAAGGATGAGGTTTCTGCAGTTTGGGAGAGGATAGATAAGGATGTAGTTTCTGCAGTTTGGAGAGGATAGATAAGGATAAGGTTTCTGCAGTTTGGGAGAGGATAGATAAGGATGTAGTTTCTGCAGTTTGGAGAGGATAGATAAGGATGAGGTTTCTGCCCTTTGGGAGAGGATAGATAAGGATGTAGTTTCTGCAGTTTGGAGAGGAGAGATAAGGATGTGGTTTCTGCAGTTTGGAGAGGATAGATAAGGATGTGGTTTCTGCAGTTTGGAGGGGATAGATAAGGATGTAGTTTCTGCAGTTTGGAGAGGATAGATAAGGATGTGATTTCTGCAGTTTGGGAGAGGATAGATAAGGATGCAGTTTCTGCAGTTTGGGAGAGGATAGATAAGGATGTAGTTTCTGCAGTTTGGGAGAGGATAGATAAGGATGCAGTTTCTGCAGTTTGGGAGAGGATAGATAAGGATGTGGTTTCTGCAGTTTGGAGAGGATAGATAAGGATGTGGTTTCTGCAGTTTGGAGAGGATAGATAAGGATGTGGTTTCTGCAGTTTGGAGAGGATAGATAAGGATGTCGTTTCTGCAGTTTGGAGAGGATAGATAAGGATGTGGTTTCTGCAGTTTGGAGAGGATAGATAAGGATGTGGTTTCTGCAGTTTGGGAGGGAATAGATAAGGATGTGGTTTCTGCAGTTTGGGAGAGGATAGATAAGGATGTGCTTTCTGCAGTTTGGAGAGGATAGATAAGGATGTAGTTTCTGCAGTTTGGAGATGATAAATAAGGATGTGGTCTCTGCAGTTTGGAGAGTATAGATAAGGATGTGGTTTCTGCAGTTTGGAGAGGATAGATAAGGATGTGCTTTCTGCAGTTTGGAGAGGATAGATAAGGATGTGGTTTCTGCAGTTTGGGAGAGGACAGATAAGAATGTGCTTTCTGCAGTTTGGAAGAGGATAGATAAGGAAGTGGTTTCTGCAGTTTGGAGAGGATAGATAAGGATGTGGTTTCTGCAGTTTGGGAGAGGATAGATAAGGATGTGGTTTCTGCAGTTTGGGCGAATGATAGATAAGAAAGTGGTTTCTGCAGTTTGGAGAGGATAGATAAGGATGTGGTTTCTGCAGTTTGGGACAGGATAGATAAGGATGTGGTTTCTGCAGTTTGGGAGAGGATAGATAAGGATGTGCTTTCTGCAGTTTGGAGAGGAGAGATAAGGATGTGGTTTCTGCAATTTGGAGAGGATAGATTAGGATGTGCTTTCTGCAGTTTGGAGAGGATAGATAAGGATGTGGTTTCTGCAGTTTGGAGAGGATAGATAAGGATGTAGTTTCTGCAGTTTGGGAGAGGATAGATAAGGATCTGGTTTCTGCAGTTTGGGAGAGGATAGATAAGGATGTGGTTTCTGCAGTTTGGAGAGGATAGATAAGGATGTGGTTTCTGCAGTTTGGGAGAGGATAGATAAGGATGTGGTTTCTGCAGTTTGGAGGGGATAGATGAGGATGTGGATTCTGCAGTTTGGGAGAGGATGGATAAGCATGTGGTTTCTGCAATTTGGGAGAGAATAGATAAGGATGTGGTTTCTGCAGTTTGGAAGGGATAGATAAGGATGTGGTTTCTTCAATTTGCGAGAGGATAGATAAGGATGTGGTTTCTGCAGTTTGGGAGATGATAGATAAGGATGTGCTTTCTGCAGTTTGGAGAGGATAGATAAGGATGTAGTTTCTGCAGTTTGGAGATGATAAATAAGGATGTGGTCTCTGCAGTTTGTAGAGTATAGATAAGGATGTGGTTTCTGCAGTTTGGAGAGGATAGATAAGGATGTGCTTTCTGCAGTTTGGAGAGGATAGATAAGGATGTGGTTTCTGCAGTTTGGGAGGGAATAGATAAGGATGTGGTTTCTGCAGTTTGGGAGAGGATAGATAAGGATGTGCTTTCTGCAGTTTGGAGAGGATAGATAAGGATGTAGTTTCCGCAGTTTGGAGATGATAAATAAGGATGTGGTCTCTGCAGTTTGGAGAGTATAGATAAGGATGTGGTTTCTGCAGTTTGGTTGAGGATAGATAAGGATGTGCTTTCTGCAGTTTGGTGGAGGATAGATAAGGATGTGGTTTCTGCAGTTTGGAGAGGATAGATAAAGATGTGGTTTCTGCAGTTTGGATAGGATAGATAAGGATGTGCTTTCTGCAGTTTGGTGGAGGATAGATAAGGATGTGGTTTCTGCTGTTTGGTTGAGGAGAGGTAAGGATGTAGTTTCTGCAGTTTGGGAGAGGATAGATAAGGATGTGATTTCTGCAGTTTGGGAGAGGATAGATAAGGATGCAGTTTCTGCAGTTTGGGAGAGGATAGATAAGGATGTAGTTTCTGCAGTTTGGGAGAGGATAGATAAGGATGTGATTTCTGCAGTTTGGGAGAGGATAGATAAGGATGTGGTTTCTGCAGTTTGGAGAGGATAGATAAGGATGTGGTTTCTGCAGTTTGGAGAGGATAGATAAGGATGTGGTTTCTGCAGTTTGGAGAGGATAGATAAGGATGTAGTTTCTGCAGTTTGGAGAGGATAGATAAGGATGTGGTTTCTGCAGTTTGGAGAGGATAGATAAGGATGTAGTTTCTGCAGTTTGGAGAGGATTGTTAAGGATGTGGTTTCTGCACTTTGGAGAGGATAGATAAGGATGTGGTTTCTGCAGTTTGGAGAGGATAGATAAGGATGTGGTTTCTGCAGTTTGGTTGAGGATAGATAAGGATGTGCTTTCTGCAGTTGGGAGAGGATAGATAAGGATGTGGTTTCTGCAGTTTGGTTGAGGATAGATAAGGATGTGCTTTCTGCAGTTTGGAGAGGATAGATAAGCATGAGGTTTCTGCCCTTTGGGAGAGGATAGATAAGGATGTAGTTTCTGCAGTTTGGAGAGGAGAGATAAGGATGTGGTTTCTGCAGTTTGGAGAGGATAGATAAGGATGTGGTTTCTGCAGTTTGGAGGGGATAGATAAGGATGTCGTGTCTGCAGTTTGGAGAGGATAGATAAGGATGTGATTTCTGCAGTTTGGGAGAGGATAGATAAGGATGCAGTTTCTGCATTTTGGGAGAGGATAGATAAGGATGTAGTTTCTGCAGTTTGGGAGAGGATAGATAAGGATGTGCTTTCTGCAGTTTGGAGAGGATAGATAAGGATGTGGTTTCTGCAGTTTGGAGAGGATAGATAAGGATGTAGTTTCTGCAGTTTGGGAGAGGATAGATAAGGATGTGGTTTCTGCAGTTTGGGAGAGGATAGATAAGGATGTGGTTTCTGCAGTTTGGAGAGGATAGATAAGGATGTGGTTTCTGCAGTTTGGGAGAGGATAGATAAGGATGTGGTTTCTGCAGTTTGGAGGGGATAGATAAGGATGTGGATTCTGCAGTTTGGGAGAGGATGGATAAGCATGTGGTTTCTGCAATTTGGGAGAGGATAGATAAGGATGTGGTTTCTGCAGTTTGGAAGGGATAGATAAGGATGTGGTTTCTGCAATTTGCGAGAGGATAGATAAGGATGTGGTTTCTGCAGTTTGGGAGATGATAGATAAGGATGTGCTTTCTGCAGTTTGGAGAGGATAGATAAGGATGTAGTTTCTGCAGTTTGGAGATGATAAATAAGGATGTGCTTTCTGCAGTTTGGAGAGGATAGATAAGGATGTAGTTTCTGCAGTTTGGAGATGATAAATAAGGATGTGGTCTCTGCAGTTTGGAGAGTATAGATAAGGATGTGGTTTCTGCAGTTTGGAGAGGATAGATAAGGATGTGCTTTCTGCAATTTGGAGAGGATAGATAAGGATGTGGTTTCTGCAGTTTGGGAGGGAATAGGTAAGGATGTGGTTTCTGCAGTTTGGGAGAGGATAGATAAGGATGTGCTTTCTGCAGTTTGGAGAGGATAGATAAGGATGTAGTTTCCGCAGTTTGGAGATGATAAATAAGGATGTGGTCTCTGCAGTTTGGAGAGTATAGATAAGGATGTGGTTTCTGCAGTTTGGTTGAGGATAGATAAGGATGTGGTTTCTGCAGTTTGGAGAGGATAGATAAGGATGTGGTTTCTGCAGTTTGGTTGAGGATAGATAAGGATGTGCTTTCTGCAGTTTGGTGGAGGATAGATAAGGATGTGGTTTGTGCTGTTTGGTTGAGGAGAGGTAAGGATGTAGTTTCTGCAGTTTTGGAGAGGATAGATAAGGATGTGGTTTCTGCAGTTTGGAGAGGAGAGATAAGGATGGAGTTTATGCAGTTTGAGAGAGGATAGATATGGATGTGGTTTCTGCAGTTTGGAGAGGATAGATAAGGATGAGGTTTCTGCAGTTTGGGAGAGGATAGATAAGGATGTAGTTTCTGCAGTTTGGAGAGGATAGATAAGGATAAGGTTTCTGCAGTTTGGGAGAGGATAGATAAGGATGTAGTTTCTGCAGTTTGGAGAGGATAGATAAGGATGAGGTTTCTGCCCTTTGGGAGAGGATAGATAAGGATGTAGTTTCTGCAGTTTGGAGAGGAGAGATAAGGATGTGGTTTCTGCAGTTTGGAGAGGATAGATAAGGATGTGGTTTCTGCAGTTTGGAGGGGATAGATAAGGATGTAGTTTCTGCAGTTTGGAGAGGATAGATAAGGATGTGATTTCTGCAGTTTGGGAGAGGATAGATAAGGATGCAGTTTCTGCAGTTTGGGAGAGGATAGATAAGGATGTAGTTTCTGCAGTTTGGGAGAGGATAGATAAGGATGCAGTTTCTGCAGTTTGGGAGAGGATAGATAAGGATGTGGTTTCTGCAGTTTGGAGAGGATAGATAAGGATGTGGTTTCTGCAGTTTGGAGAGGATAGATAAGGATGTGGTTTCTGCAGTTTGGAGAGGATAGATAAGGATGTCGTTTCTGCAGTTTGGAGAGGATAGATAAGGATGTGGTTTCTGCAGTTTGGAGAGGATAGATAAGGATGTGGTTTCTGCAGTTTGGGAGGGAATAGATAAGGATGTGGTTTCTGCAGTTTGGGAGAGGATAGATAAGGATGTGCTTTCTGCAGTTTGGAGAGGATAGATAAGGATGTAGTTTCTGCAGTTTGGAGATGATAAATAAGGATGTGGTCTCTGCAGTTTGGAGAGTATAGATAAGGATGTGGTTTCTGCAGTTTGGAGAGGATAGATAAGGATGTGCTTTCTGCAGTTTGGAGAGGATAGATAAGGATGTGGTTTCTGCAGTTTGGGAGAGGACAGATAAGAATGTGCTTTCTGCAGTTTGGAAGAGGATAGATAAGGAAGTGGTTTCTGCAGTTTGGAGAGGATAGATAAGGATGTGGTTTCTGCAGTTTGGGAGAGGATAGATAAGGATGTGGTTTCTGCAGTTTGGGAGAATGATAGATAAGAAAGTGGTTTCTGCAGTTTGGAGAGGATAGATAAGGATGTGGTTTCTGCAGTTTGGGACAGGATAGATAAGGATGTGGTTTCTGCAGTTTGGAGAGGATAGATAAGGATGTCGTTTATGCAGTTTGGAGAGGATAGATAAGGATGTGGTTTCTGCAGTTTGGGAGAGGATAGATAAGGATGTGCTTTCTGCAGTTTGGAGAGGATAGATAAGGATGTAGTTTCTGCAGTTTGGAGATGATAAATAAGGATGTGGTTTCTGCAGTTTGGAGAGGATAGATAAGGATGTCGTTTCTGCAGTTTGGAGAGGATAGATAAGGATGTGGTTTCTGCAGTTTGGAGAGGATAGATAAGGATGTGGTTTCTGCAGTTTGGGAGGGAATAGATAAGGATGTGGTTTCTGCAGTTTGGGAGAGGATAGATAAGGATGTGCTTTCTGCAGTTTGGAGAGGATAGATAAGGATGTAGTTTCTGCAGTTTGGAGATGATAAATAAGGATGTGGTCTCTGCAGTTTGGAGAGTATAGATAAGGATGTGGTTTCTGCAGTTTGGAGAGGATAGATAAGGATGTGCTTTCTGCAGTTTGGAGAGGATAGATAAGGATGTGGTTTCTGCAGTTTGGGAGAGGACAGATAAGAATGTGCTTTCTGCAGTTTGGAAGAGGATAGATAAGGAAGTGGTTTCTGCAGTTTGGAGAGGATAGATAAGGATGTGGTTTCTGCAGTTTGGGAGAGGATAGATAAGGATGTGGTTTCTGCAGTTTGGGAGAATGATAGATAAGAAAGTGGTTTCTGCAGTTTGGAGAGGATAGATAAGGATGTGGTTTCTGCAGTTTGGGACAGGATAGATAAGGATGTGGTTTCTGCAGTTTGGGAGAGGATAGATAAGGATGTGCTTTCTGCAGTTTGGAGAGGAGAGATAAGGATGTGGTTTCTGCAATTTGGAGAGGATAGATTAGGATGTGCTTTCTGCAGTTTGGAGAGGATAGATAAGGATGTGGTTTCTGCAGTTTGGAGAGGATAGATAAGGATGTAGTTTCTGCAGTTTGGGAGAGGATAGATAAGGATCTGGTTTCTGCAGTTTGGGAGAGGATAGATAAGGATGTGGTTTCTGCAGTTTGGAGAGGATAGATAAGGATGTGGTTTCTGCAGTTTGGGAGAGGATAGATAAGGATGTGGTTTCTGCAGTTTGGAAAGGATAGATAAGGATGTGGTTTCTGCAGTTTGGAGGGGATAGATAAGGATGCAGTTTCTGCAGTTTGGGAGAGGATAGATAAGGATGTAGTTTCTGCAGTTTGGGAGAGGATAGATAAGGATGTGATTTCTGCAGTTTGGGAGAGGATAGATAAGGATGTGGTTTCTGCAGTTTGGAGAGGATAGATAAGGATGTGGTTTCTGCAGTTTGGAGAGGATAGATAAGGATGTGGTTTCTGCAGTTTGGAGAGGATAGATAAGGATGTAGTTTCTGCAGTTTGGAGAGGATAGATAAGGATGTGGTTTCTGCAGTTTGGAGAGGATAGATAAGGATGCAGTTTCTGCAGTTTGGAGAGGATGTTAAGGATGTGGTTTCTGCAGTTTGGAGAGGATAGATAAGGATGTGGCTTCTGCAGTTTGGAGAGGATAGATAAGGATGTGGTTTCTGCAGTTTGGCTGAGGATAGATAAGGATGTGCTTTCTGCAGTTGGGAGAGGATAGATAAGGATGTGGTTTCTGCAGTTTCGTTGAGGATAGATAAGGATGTGCTTTCTGCAGTTTGGTGGAGGATAGATAAGGATGTGGTTTCTGCAGTTTGGAGAGGATAGATAAGGATGTGATTTCTGCAGTTTGGTTGAGGATAGGGAAGGATGTAGTTTCTGCAGTTTGGAGAGGAGAGATAAGGATTTAGTTTCTGCAGTTTGGAGAGGATAGATAAGGATGTGGTTTCTGTAGTTTGGGAGAGGATAGATAAGGATGTACTTTCTGCAGTTTGGAGAGGAGAGATAAGGATTTAGTTTCTGCAGTTTGGAGAGGATAGATAAGGATGTGGTTTCTGCAGTTTGGGAGAGGATAGATAAGGATGTGGTTTCTGCAGTTTGGGAGAGGATAGATAAGGATGTGCTTACAGCAGTTTGGAGAGGATCGATAAGGATGTGGTTTCTGCAGTTTGGAGAGGATCAATAAGGATGTGGTTTCTGCAGTTTGGAGAGGATAGATAAGGATGGGCTTTCTGCAGTTTGGAGAGGATCGATAAGGATGTGGTTTCTGCAGTTTGGGAGAGGATAGATAAGGATGTGGTTTCTGCAGTTTGGAGAGGATAGATAAGGATGTGGTTTCTGCAGTTTGGAGAGGATAGATAAGGATGTGCTTTCTGCAGTTTGGAGAGGATCGATAAGGATGTAGTTTCTGCAGTTTGGAGAGGATAGATAAGGATGTGGTTTCTGCAGTTTGGAGAGGATAGATAAGCATGTGGTTTCTGCAATTTGGGAGAGGATAGATAAGGATGTGGTTTCTGCAGTTTGGAGAGGATAGATAAGGATGTGCTTTCTGCAGTTTGGAGAGGATAGATAAGAATGTGATTTCTGCAGTTTGGGAGATGATAGATAAGGATGTGGTTTCTGCAGTTTGGAGAGGATAGATAAGGATGTGCTTTCTGCAGTTTGGAGAGTATAGATAAGGATGTGGTTTCTGCAGTTTGGAGAGGATAGATAAGGATGTGGTTTCTGCAGTTTGGAGAGGATAGTTAAGGATGTGGTTTCTGCAGTTTGCAAGATGATAGATAAGGATGTGCTTTCTGCAGTTTGGAGAGGTTAGATAAGGATGTAGTTTCTGCAGTTTGGAGATGATAAATAAGGATGTGCTTTCTGCAGTTTGGAGAGGATAGATAAGGATGTAGTTTCTGCAGTTTGGAGATGATAAATAAGGATGTGGTCTCTGCAGTTGGAGAGTATAGATAAGGATGTGGTTTCTGCAGTTTGGAGAGGATAGATGAGGATGTGCTTTCTGCAGTTTGGAGAGGATAGATAAGGATGTGGTTTCTGCAGTTTGGGAGGGAATAGATAAGGATGTGGTTTCTGCAGTTTGGGAGAGGATAGATAAGGAAGTGGTTTCTGCAGTTTGGAGAGGATAGATAAGGATGTGGTTTCTGCAGTTTGGAACAGGATAGATAAGGATGTGGTTTCTGCAGTTTGGGAGAGTATAGATAAGGATGTGCTTTCTGCAGTTTGGAGAGGATAGATAAGGATGTGGTTTCTGCAATTTGGAGAGGATAGATTAGGATGTGGTTTCTGCAGTTTGGAGAGGATAGATAAGGATGTGGTTTCTGCAGTTTGGAGAGGATAGATAAGGATGTAGTTACTGCAGTTTGGGAGAGGATAGATAAGGATGTGGTTTCTGCAGTTTGGGAGAGGATAGATAAGGATGTGGTTTCTGCAGTTTGGAGAGGATAGATAAGGATGTGGTTTCTGCAGTTTGGGAGTGGATAGATAAGGATGTGGTTTCTGCAGTTTGGAGGGGATAGATAAGGATGTGGATTCTGCAGTTTGGGAGAGGATGGATAAGCATGTGGTTTCTGCAATTTGGGAGAGGATAGATAAGGATGTGGTTTCTGCAGTTAGGAGGGGATAGATAAGGATGTGGTTTCTGCAATTTGCGAGAGGATAGATAAGGATGTGGTTTCTGCAGTTTGGGAGATGATAGGTAAGCATGTGGTTTCTGCAATTTGAGAGAGGATAGATAAGGATGTGGTTTCTGCAATTTGGGAGAGGATAGATAAGGATGTGGTTTCTGCAATTTGGGAGAGGATAGATAAGCATGTGGTTTCTGCAATTTGGGAGAGGATAGATAAGGATGTGGTTTCTGCAATTTGCGAGAGGATAGATAAGGATGTGGTTTCTGCAGTTTGGGAGAGGATAGGTAAGCATGTGGTTTCTGCAATTTAGGAGAGGATAGATAAGGATGTGGTTTCTGCAATTTGGGAGAGGATAGATAAGGATGTGGTTTCTGCAATTTGGGAGAGGATAGATAAGCATGTGGTTTCTGCAATTTGGGAGAGGATAGATAAGGATGTGGTTTCTGCAGTTTGGGAGAGGATAGATAAGGATGTAGTTTCTGCAGTTTGGGAGAGGATAGATCAGGATGTGGTTTCTGCAGTTTGGAGAGGAGAGATAAGGATGGAGTTTATGCAGTTTGAGAGAGGATAGATATGGATGTGGTTTCTGCAGTTTGGAGAGGATAGATAAGGATGAGGTTTCTGCAGTTTGGGAGAGGATAGATAAGGATGTAGTTTCTGCAGTTTGGAGAGGATAGATAAGGATGAGGTTTCTGCAGTTTGGGAGAGGATAGATAAGGATGTAGATTCTGCAGTTTGGAGAGGATAGATAAGGATGAGGTTTCTGCAGTTTGGGAGAGGATAGATAAGGATGTAGTTTCTGCAGTTTGGAGAGGAGAGATAAGGATGTGGTTTCTGCAGTTTGGAGAGGATAGATAAGGATGTGGTTTCTGCAGTTTGGAGAGGATAGATAAGGATGTAGTTTCTGCAGTTTGGAGAGGATAGATAAGGAAGTGCTTTCTGCAGTTTGGGAGAGGATCGATAAGCGTGTGGTTTCTGCAGTTTGGAGAGGATAAATATGGATGTGGTTTCTGCAGTTTGGGAGAGGATAGATAAGGATGTGCTTTCTGCAGTTGGGAGAGGATAGATTAGAATGTAGTTTCTGCAGTTTGGGAGAGGATAGATAAGGATGTGATTTCTGCAGTTTGGAGAGGATAGATAAGAATGTAGTTTCTGCAGTTTGGGAGAGGATAGATAAGGATGTGATTTCTGCAGTTTGGGAGAGGATAGATAAGGATGCAGTTTCTGCAGTTTGGGAGAGGATAGATAAGGATGTAGTTTCTGCAGTTTGGAGAGGATAGATAAGGATGTAGTTTCTGCAGTTTGGAGAGGATAGATAAGGATGTGGTTTCTGCAGTTTGGAGAGGATAGATAAGGATGTAGTTTCTGCAGTTTGGGGAGGATAGTTAAGGATGTTTTTTCTGCAGTTTGGAGAGGATAGATAACGATGTGGTTTCTGCCGTTTGGAGAGGATAGATAAAGATGTGGTTTCTGCAGTTTGGTTGAGGATAGATAAGGATGTGCTTTCTGCAGTTGGGAGAGGATAGATAAGGATGTGGTTTCTGCAGTTTGGTTGAAGGTAGATAAAGATGTGCTTTCTGCAGTTTGGTGGAGGATAGATAAGGATGTGGTTTCTGCAGTTTGGAGAGGATAGATAAGGATGTGGTTTCTGCAGTTTGGAGAGGAGAGATAAGGATGGAGTTTATGCAGTTTGAGAGAGGATAGATATGGATGTGGTTTCTGCAGTTTGGAGAGGATAGATAAGGATGAGGTTTCTGCAGTTTGGGAGAGGATAGATAAGGATGTAGTTTCTGCAGTTTGGTGAGGATAGATAAGGATGAGGTTTCTGCAGTTTGGGAGAGGATAGATTAGGATGTAGTTTCTGCAGTTTGGAGAGGATAGATAAGGATGAGGTTTCTGCAGTTTGGGAGAGGATAGATAAGGATGTGGTTTCTGCTGTTTGGAGGGGATAGATAAGGATGTAGTTTCTGCAGTTTGGAGAGGATAGAAAAGGATGTGCTTTCTGCAGTTTGGGAGAGGATAGATAACGATGTGGTTTCTGCAGTTTGGAGAGGATAAATAAGGATGCAGTTCCTGCAGTTTGGGAGAGGATAGATAAGGATGTGCTTTCTGCAGTTTGGAGAGGATAGATAAGAATGTAGTTTCTGCAGTTTGGGAGAGGATAGATAAGGATGTGATTTCTGCAGTTTGCAGAGGATAGATAAGAATGTAGTTTCTGCAGTTTGGGAGAGGATAGATAAGGATGTGATTTCTGCAGTTTGGGAGAGGATAGATAAGGATGCAGTTCCTGCAGTTTGCAAGAAGATAGATAAGGATGTAGTTTCTGCAGTTTGGGAGAGGATAGATCAGGATGTGGTTTCTGCAGTTTGGAGAGGAGAGATAAGGATGGAGTTTATGCAGTTTGAGAGAGGATAGATATGGATGTGGTTTCTGCAGTTTGGAGAGGATAGATAAGGATGAGGTTTCTGCAGTTTGGGAGAGGATAGATAAGGATGTAGTTTCTGCAGTTTGGAGAGGATAGATAAGGATGAGGTTTCTGCAGTTTGGGAGAGGATAGATAAGGATGTAGATTCTGCAGTTTGGAGAGGATAGATAAGGATGAGGTTTCTGCAGTTTGGGAGAGGATAGATAAGGATGTAGTTTCTGCAGTTTGGAGAGGAGAGATAAGGATGTGGTTTCTGCAGTTTGGAGAGGATAGATAAGGATGTGGTTTCTGCAGTTTGGAGAGGATAGATAAGGATGTAGTTTCTGCAGTTTGGAGAGGATAGATAAGGAAGTGCTTTCTGCAGTTTGGGAGAGGATCGATAAGGGTGTGGTTTCTGCAGTTTGGAGAGGATAAATATGGATGTGGTTTCTGCAGTTTGGGAGAGGATAGATAAGGATGTGCTTTCTGCAGTTTGGAGAGGATAGATTAGAATGTAGTTTCTGCAGTTTGGGAGAGGATAGATAAGGATGTGATTTCTGCAGTTTGGAGAGGATAGATAAGAATGTAGTTTCTGCAGTTTGGGAGAGGATAGATAAGGATGTGATTTCTGCAGTTTGGGAGAGGATAGATAAGGATGCAGTTTCTGCAGTTTGGGAGAGGATAGATAAGGATGTAGTTTCTGCAGTTTGGAGAGGATAGATAAGGATGTAGTTTCTGCAGTTTGGAGAGGATAGATAAGGATGTGGTTTCTGCAGTTTGGAGAGGATAGATAAGGATGTAGTTTCTGCAGTTTGGGGAGGATAGTTAAGGATGTTTTTTCTGCAGTTTGGAGAGGATAGATAACGATGTGGTTTCTGCCGTTTGGAGAGGATAGATAAAGATGTGGTTTCTGCAGTTTGGTTGAGGATAGATAAGGATGTGCTTTCTGCAGTTGGGAGAGGATAGATAAGGATGTGGTTTCTGCAGTTTGGTTGAGGGTAGATAAAGATGTGCTTTCTGCAGTTTGGTGGAGGATAGATAAGGATGTGGTTTCTGCAGTTTGGAGAGGATAGATAAGGATGTGGTTTCTGCAGTTTGGAGAGGAGAGATAAGGATGGAGTTTATGCAGTTTGAGAGAGGATAGATATGGATGTGGTTTCTGCAGTTTGGAGAGGATAGATAAGGATGAGGTTTCTGCAGTTTGGGAGAGGATAGATAAGGATGTAGTTTCTGCAGTTTGGTGAGGATAGATAAGGATGAGGTTTCTGCAGTTTGGGAGAGGATAGATTAGGATGTAGTTTCTGCAGTTTGGAGAGGATAGATAAGGATGAGGTTTCTGCAGTTTGGGAGAGGATAGATAAGGATGTGGTTTCTGCAGTTTGTAGAGGAGAGATAAGGATGTGGTTTCTGCAGTTTGGAGAGGACAGATAAGGATGTGGTTTCTGCTGTTTGGAGGGGATAGATAAGGATGTAGTTTCTGCAGTTTGGAGAGGATAGAAAAGGATGTGCTTTCTGCAGTTTGGGAGAGGATAGATAACGATGTGGTTTCTGCAGTTTGGAGAGGATAAATAAGGATGCAGTTCCTGCAGTTTGGGAGAGGATAGATAAGGATGTGCTTTCTGCAGTTTGGAGAGGATAGATAAGGATGTAGTTTCTGCAGTTTGGGAGAGGATAGATAAGGATGTGATTTCTGCAGTTTGCAGAGGATAGATAAGAATGTAGTTTCTGCAGTTTGGGAGAGGATAGATAAGGATGTGATTTCTGCAGTTTGGGAGAGGATAGATAAGGATGCAGTTCCTGCAGTTTGCAAGAAGATAGATAAGGATGTAGTTTCTGCAGTTTGGGAGAGGATAGATAAGGATGTGATTTCTGCAGTTTGGGAGAGGATAGATAAGGATTTGGTTTCTGCAGTTTGGAGAGGATAGATAAGGATGTGGTTTCTGCAGTTTGGAGAGGATAGATAATGATGTGGTTTCTGCAGTTTGGAGAGGATAGATAAGGATGTAGTTTCTGCAGTTTGGAGAGGATAGATAAGGATGTGGTTTCTGCAGTTTGGAGAGGATAGATAAGGATGTAGTTTCTGCAGTTAGGGGAGGATAGTTAAGGATGTGGTTTCTGCAGTTTGGAGAGGATAGATAAGGATGTGGTTTCTGCAGTTTGGGAGAGGATAGATAAGGATGTAGTTTCTGCAGTTTGGGAGAGGATAGATAAGGATGTGGTTTCTGCAGTTTGGAGAGGAGAGATAAGGATGGAGTTTATGCAGTTTGAGAGACGATAGATATGGATGTGGTTTCTGCAGTTTGGAGAGGATAGATAAGGATGAGGTTTCTGCAGTTTGGGAGAGGATAGATAAGGATGTAGTTTCTGCAGTTTGGAGAGGATAGATAAGGATGAGGTTTCTGCAGTTTGGGAGAGGTAGATTAGGATGTAGTTTCTGCAGTTTGGAGAGGATAGATAAGGATGAGGTTTCTGCAGTTTGGGAGAGGATAGATAAGGATATAGTTTCTGTAGTTTGTAGAGGAGAGATAAGGATGTGGTTTCTGCAATTTGGAGAGGACAGATAAGGATGTGGTTTCTGCTGTTTGGAGGGGATAGATAAGGATGTAGTTTCTGCAGTTTGGAGAGGATAGAAAAGGATGTGCTTTCTGCAGTTTGGGAGAGGATAGATAAGGATGTGGTTTCTGCAGTTTGGAGAGGATAAATAAGGATGCAGTTCCTGCAGTTTGGGAGAGGATAGATAAGGATGTGCTTTCTGCAGTTTGGAGAGGATAGATAAGAATGTAGTTTCTGCAGTTTGGGAGAGGATAGATAAGGATGTGATTTCTGCAGTTTGGAGAGGATCGATAAGAATGTAGTTTCTGCAGTTTGGGAGAGGATAGATAAGGATGTGATTTCTGCAGTTTGGGAGAGGATAGATAAGGATGCAGTTCCTGCAGTTTGGGAGAGGATAGATAAGGATGTAGTTTCTGCAGTTTGGGAGATGATAGATAAGGATGTGATTTCTGCAGTTTGGGAGAGGATAGATAAGGATTTGGTTTCTGCAGTTTGGAGAGGATAGATAAGGATGTGGTGTCTGCAGTTTGGAGAGGATAGATAAGGATGTGGTTTCTGCAGTTTGGAGAGGATAGATAAGGATGTAGTTTCTGCATTTTGGAGAGGATAGATAAGGATGTGGTTTCTGCAGTTTGGAGAGGATAGATAAGGATGTAGTTTCTGCAGTTTGGGGAGGATAGTTAAGGATGTGGTTTCTGCAGTTTGGAGAGGATAGATAAGGATGTGGTTTCTGCAGTTTGGAGAAATAGATAAGGATGTGGTTTCTGCAGTTTGGTTGAGGATAGAGAAGGATGTGCTTTCTGCAGCTGGGAGAGGATAGATAAGGATGTCGTTTCTGCAGTTTGGTTGAGGATAGATAAGGATGTGCTTTCTGCAGTTGGGAGAGGATAGATAAGGATGTGGTTTCTGCAGTTTGGTTGAGGATAGATAAGGATGTGGTTTCTGCAGTTTGGGAGAGGATAGATAAGGATGTGGTTTCTGCAGTTTGGTTGAGGATAGATAAGGATGTGCTTTCTGCAGTTTGGGAGAGGATAGATAAGGATGTGGTTTCTGCAGATTGGAGAGGATAGATAAGGATGTGGTTTCTGCAGTTTGGTTGATGATAGGTAAGGATGTAGTTTCTGCAGTTTGGAGAGGAGAGATAAGGATTTAGTTTCTGCAGTTTGGAGAGGATAGATAAGGATGTGGTTTCTGCAGTTTGGGAGAGGATAGATAAGGATGTACTTTCTGCAGTTTGGAGAGGAGAGATAAGGATTTAGTTTCTGCAGTTTGGAGAGGATAGATAAGGATGTGGTTTCTGCAGTTTGGGAGAGGATAGATAAGGATGTGGTTTCTGCAGTTCGGGAGAGGATAGATAAGTGTGTTATTTCTGCAGTTTGGAGAGGATCGATAAGGATGTGGTTTCTGCAGTTTGGGAGAGGATCGATAAGGATGTGGTTTCTGCAGTTTGGAGAGGATAGATAAGGATGTAGTTTCTGCAGTTTGGAGAGGATCGATAAGGATGTGGTTTCTGCAGTTTGGGAGAGGATAGATAAGGATGTGGTTTCTGCAGTTTGGAGAGGATAGATAAGAATGTGGTTTCTGCAGTTTGGAGAGGATAGATAAGGATGTGCTTTCTGCAGTTTGGAGAGGATCGATAAGGATGTAGTTTCTGCAGTTTGGGAGAGGATAGTTAAGGATGTGATTTCTGCAGTTTGGGAGAGGATAGATGAGGATGCAGTTTCTGCAGTTTGGGAGAGGATAGATAAGGATGTAGTTTCTGCAGTTTGGGAGAGGATAGATAAGGATGTGATTTCTGCAGTTTGGGAGAGGATAGATAAGGATGTGGTTTCTGCAGTTTGGAGAGGATAGATAAGGATGTGGTTTCTGCAGTTTGGAGAGGATAGATAAGGATGTGGTTTCTGCAGTTTGGAGAGGATAGATAAGGATGTAGTTTCTGCAGTTTGGAGAGGATAGATAAGGATGTAGTTTCTGCAGTTTGGGGAGGATAGTTAAGGATGTGGTTTCTGCAGTTTGGAGAGGATAGATAAGGATGTGGTTTCTGCAGTTTCGAGAAATAGATAAGGATGTGCTTTCTGCAGCTGGGAGAGGATAGATAAGGATGTGGTTTCTGCAGCTTGGGAGAGGATAGTTAAGGATGTGGTTTCTGCATTTTGGAGAGGATAGATAAGGATGTGGTTTCTGCAGTTTGGGAGAGGATAGATAAGGATGTGCTTTCTGCAGTTTGGAGGGGATAGATAAGGATGTGGATTCTGCAGTTTGGGAGAGGATGGATAAGCATGTGGTTTCTGCAATTTGGGAGAGTATAGATAAGGATGTGGTTACTGCAGTTTGGAGGGGATAGATAAGGATGTGGTTTCTGCAATTTCGAGAAATAGATAAGGATGTGGTTTCTGCAGTTTGGTTGAGGATAGATAAGGATGTGCTTTCTGCAGTTGGGAGAGGATAGATAAGGATGTGGTTTCTGCAGTTTGGGAGAGGATAGATAAGGATGTGGTTTCTGCAGTTTGGAGAGGATAGATAAGGATGTGGTTTCTGCAGTTTGGGAGAGGATAGATAAGGATGTGCTTTCTGCAGATGGAGGGGATAGATAAGGATGTGGATTCTGCAGTTTGGGAGAGGATGGATAAGCATGTGGTTTCTGCAATTTGGGAGAGTATAGATAAGGATGTGGTTACTGCAGTTTGGAGGGGATAGATAAGGATGTGGTTTCTGCAATTTGCGAGAGGATAGATAAGGATGTGGTTTCTGCAGTTCGGGAGAGGATAGATAAGTATGTTATTTCTGCAGTTTGGAGAGGATCGATAAGGATGTGGTTTCTGCAGTTTGGAGAGGATCGATAAGGATGTGGTTTCTGCAGTTTGGAGAGGATAGATAAGGATGCAGTTTCTGCAGTTTGGGAGAGGATAGATAAGGATGTAGTTTCCGCAGTTTGGGAGAGGATAGATAAGGATGTGATTTCTGCAGTTTGGGAGAGGATAGATAAGGATGTGGTTTCTGCAGTTTGGAGAGGATAGATAAGGATGTAGTTTCTGCAGTTTGGAGAGGATAGATAAGGATGTGGTTTCTGCAGTTTGGAGAGGATAGATAAGGATGTAGTTTCTGCAGTTTGGAGAGGATAGATAAGGATGTAGTTTCTGCAGTTTGGGGAGGATAGTTAAGGATGTGGTTTCTGCAGTTTGGAGAGGATAGATAAGGATGTGGTTTCTGCAGTTTCGAGAAATAGATAAGGATGTGCTTTCTGCAGTTGGGAGAGGATAGATAAGGATGTGGTTTCTGCAGTTTGGGAGAGGATAGATAAGGATGTGGTTTCTGCATTTTGGAGAGGATAGATAAGGATGTGGTTTCTGCAGTTTGGGAGAGGATAGATAAGGATGTGCTTTCTGCAGTTTGGAGGGGATAGATAAGGATGTGGATTCTGCAGTTTGGGAGAGGATGGATAAGCATGTGGTTTCTGCAATTTGGGAGAGTATAGGTAAGGATGTGGTTACTGCAGTTTGGAGGGGATAGATAAGGATGTGGTTTCTGCAATTTCGAGAAATAGATAAGGATGTGGTTTCTGCAGTTTGGAGAGGAGAGATAAGGATTTAGTTTCTGCAGTTTGGAGAGGATAGATAAGGATGTGGTTTCTGCAGTTTGGGAGAGGATAGATAAGGATGTGGTTTCTGCAGTTCGGGAGAGGATAGATAAGTGTGTTATTTCTGCAGTTTGGAGAGGATCGATAAGGATGTGGTTTCTGCAGTTTGGGAGAGGATCGATAAGGATGTGGTTTCTGCAGTTTGGAGAGGATAGATAAGGATGTAGTTTCTGCAGTTTGGAGAGGATCGATAAGGATGTGGTTTCTGCAGTTTGGGAGAGGATAGATAAGGATGTGGTTTCTGCAGTTTGGAGAGGATAGATAAGAATGTGGTTTCTGCAGTTTGGAGAGGATAGATAAGGATGTGCTTTCTGCAGTTTGGAGAGGATCGATAAGGATGTAGTTTCTGCAGTTTGGGAGAGGATAGTTAAGGATGTGATTTCTGCAGTTTGGGAGAGGATAGATGAGGATGCAGTTTCTGCAGTTTGGGAGAGGATAGATAAGGATGTAGTTTCTGCAGTTTGGGAGAGGATAGATAAGGATGTGATTTCTGCAGTTTGGGAGAGGATAGATAAGGATGTGGTTTCTGCAGTTTGGAGAGGATAGATAAGGATGTGGTTTCTGCAGTTTGGAGAGGATAGATAAGGATGTGGTTTCTGCAGTTTGGAGAGGATAGATAAGGATGTAGTTTCTGCAGTTTGGAGAGGATAGATAAGGATGTAGTTTCTGCAGTTTGGGGAGGATAGTTAAGGATGTGGTTTCTGCAGTTTGGAGAGGATAGATAAGGATGTGGTTTCTGCAGTTTCGAGAAATAGATAAGGATGTGCTTTCTGCAGCTGGGAGAGGATAGATAAGGATGTGGTTTCTGCAGCTTGGGAGAGGATAGATAAGGATGTGGTTTCTGCATTTTGGAGAGGATAGATAAGGATGTGGTTTCTGCAGTTTGGGAGAGGATAGATAAGGATGTGCTTTCTGCAGTTTGGAGGGGATAGATAAGGATGTGGATTCTGCAGTTTGGGAGAGGATGGATAAGCATGTGGTTTCTGCAATTTGGGAGAGTATAGATAAGGATGTGGTTACTGCAGTTTGGAGGGGATAGATAAGGATGTGGTTTCTGCAATTTCGAGAAATAGATAAGGATGTGGTTTCTGCAGTTTGGTTGAGGATAGATAAGGATGTGCTTTCTGCAGTTGGGAGAGGATAGATAAGGATGTGGTTTCTGCAGTTTGGGAGAGGATAGATAAGGATGTGGTTTCTGCAGTTTGGAGAGGATAGATAAGGATGTGGTTTCTGCAGTTTGGGAGAGGATAGATAAGGATGTGCTTTCTGCAGATGGAGGGGATAGATAAGGATGTGGATTCTGCAGTTTGGGAGAGGATGGATAAGCATGTGGTTTCTGCAATTTGGGAGAGTATAGATAAGGATGTGGTTACTGCAGTTTGGAGGGGATAGATAAGGATGTGGTTTCTGCAATTTGCGAGAGGATAGATAAGGATGTGGTTTCTGCAGTTCGGGAGAGGATAGATAAGTATGTTATTTCTGCAGTTTGGAGAGGATCGATAAGGATGTGGTTTCTGCAGTTTGGAGAGGATCGATAAGGATGTGGTTTCTGCAGTTTGGAGAGGATAGATAAGGATGCAGTTTCTGCAGTTTGGGAGAGGATAGATAAGGATGTAGTTTCCGCAGTTTGGGAGAGGATAGATAAGGATGTGATTTCTGCAGTTTGGGAGAGGATAGATAAGGATGTGGTTTCTGCAGTTTGGAGAGGATAGATAAGGATGTAGTTTCTGCAGTTTGGAGAGGATAGATAAGGATGTGGTTTCTGCAGTTTGGAGAGGATAGATAAGGATGTAGTTTCTGCAGTTTGGAGAGGATAGATAAGGATGTAGTTTCTGCAGTTTGGGGAGGATAGTTAAGGATGTGGTTTCTGCAGTTTGGAGAGGATAGATAAGGATGTGGTTTCTGCAGTTTCGAGAAATAGATAAGGATGTGCTTTCTGCAGTTGGGAGAGGATAGATAAGGATGTGGTTTCTGCAGTTTGGGAGAGGATAGATAAGGATGTGGTTTCTGCATTTTGGAGAGGATAGATAAGGATGTGGTTTCTGCAGTTTGGGAGAGGATAGATAAGGATGTGGTTTCTGCAGTTTGGTTGAGGATAGATAAGGATGTGCTTTCTGCAGTTGGGAGAGGATAGATAAGGATGTGGTTTCTGCAGTTTGGGAGAGGATAGATAAGGATGTGGTTTCTGCAGTTTGGAGAGGATAGATAAGGATGTGGTTTCTGCAGTTTGGGAGAGGATAGATAAGGATGTGCTTTCTGCAGTTTGGAGGGGATAGATAAGGATGTGGATTCTGCTGTTTGGGAGAGGATGGATAAGCATGTGGTTTCTGCAATTTGGGAGAGTATAGATAAGGATGTGGTTACTGCAGTTTGGAGGGGATAGATAAGGATGTGGTTTCTGCAATTTGCGAGAGGATAGATAAGGATGTGGTTTCTGCAGTTTGGGAGAGGATAGATAAGGATGAGGTTTCTGCAGTTTGGGAGAGGATAGATAAGGATGTAGTTTCTGCAGTTTGAGAGAGGATAGATAAGGATGTGGTTTCTGCAGTTTGGGAGAGGATAGATAAGGATGTGGTTTCTGCAGTTTGGAGAGGATAGATAAGGATGTGGTTTCTGCAGTTTGGGAGAGGATAGATCAGGATGTGGTTACTGCAGTTTGGAGTGGATAGATAAGGATGTGGATTCTGCAGTTTGGGAGAGGATGGATAAGCATGTGGTTTCTGCAATTTGGGAGAGGATAGATAAGGATGTGGTTTCTGCAGTTTGGAGGGGATAGATAAGGATGTGGTTTCTGCAATTTGCGAGAGGATAGATAAGGATGTGGTTTCTGCAGTTTAGGAGAGTATAGGTAAGCATGTGGTTTCTGCAATTTGGGAGAGGATAGATAAGGATGTGGTTTCTGCAATTTGGGAGAGGATAGATAAGGATGTGGTTTCTGCAATTTGGGAGAGGATAGATAAGCATGTGGTTTCTGCAATTTGGGAGAGGATAGATAAGGATGTGGTTTCTGCAATTTGCGAGAGGATAGATAAGGATGTGGTTACTGCAGTTTGGGAGAGGATAGGTAAGCATGTGGTTTCTGCAATTTGGGAGAGGATAGATAAGGATGTGGTTTCTGCAATTTGGGAGAGGATAGATAAGGATGTGGTTTCTGCAATTTGGGAGAGGATAGATAAGCATGTGGTTTCTGCAGTTTGGGAGAGGATAGATAAGGATGTAGTTTCTGCAGTTTGGGAGAGGATAGATAAGGATGTGGTTTCTGCAGTTTGGAGAGGAGAGATGAGGATGGAGTTTATGCAGCTTGAGAGAGGATAGATATGGATGTGGTTTCTGCAGTTTGGAGAGGATAGATAAGGATGAGGTTTCTGCAGTTTGGGAGAGGATCGATAAGGATGTAGTTTCTGAAGTTTGGAGAGGATAGATAAGGATGAGGTTTCTGCAGTTTGGGAGAGGATAGATAAGGATGTAGTTTCTGCAGTTTGGAGAGGATAGATAAGGATGAGGTTTCTGCAGTTTGGGAGAGGATAGATAAGGATGTAGTTTCTGCAGTTTGGAGAGGAGAGATAAGGATGTGGTTTCTGCAGTTTGGAGAGGATCGATAAGGATGTGGTTTCTGCAGTTTGGGAGAGGATAGATAAGGATGTGGTTTCTGCAGTTTGGAGAGGATAGATAAGAATGTGGTTTCTGCAGTTTGGAGAGGATAGATAAGGATGTGCTTTCTGCAGTTTGGAGAGGATCGATAAGGATGTAGTTTCGGCAGTTTGGGAGAGGATAGTTAAGGATGTGATTTCTGCAGTTTGGGAGAGGATAGATGAGGATGCAGTTTCTGCAGTTTGGGAGAGGATAGATAAGGATGTAGTTTCCGCAGTTTGGGAGAGGATAGATAAGGATGTGATTTCTGCAGTTTGGGAGAGGATAGATAAGGATGTGGTTTCTGCAGTTTGGAGAGGATAGATAAGGATGTAGTTTCTGCAGTTTGGAGAGGATAGATAAGGATGTGGTTTCTGCAGTTTGGAGAGGATAGATAAGGATGTAGTTTCTGCAGTTTGGAGAGGATAGATAAGGATGTAGTTTCTGCAGTTTGGGGAGGATAGTTAAGGATGTGGTTTCTGCAGTTTGGAGAGGATAGATAAGGATGTGGTTTCTGCAGTTTCGAGAAATAGATAAGGATGTGCTTTCTGCAGTTGGGAGAGGATAGATAAGGATGTGGTTTCTGCAGTTTGGGAGAGGATAGATAAGGATGTGGTTTCTGCATTTTGGAGAGGATAGATAAGGATGTGTTTTCTGCAGTTTGGGAGAGGATAGATAAGGATGTGCTTTCTGCAGTTTGGAGGGGATAGATAAGGATGTGGATTCTGCAGTTTGGGAGAGGATGGATAAGCATGTGGTTTCTGCAATTTGGGAGAGTATAGGTAAGGATGTGGTTACTGCAGTTTGGAGGGGATAGATAAGGATGTGGTTTCTGCAATTTCGAGAAATAGATAAGGATGTGGTTTCTGCAGTTTGGTTGAGGATAGATAAGGATGTGCTTTCTGCAGTTGGGAGAGGATAGATAAGGATGTGGTTTCTGCAGTTTGGGAGAGGATAGATAAGGATGTGGTTTCTGCAGTTTGGAGAGGATAGATAAGGATGTGGTTTCTGCAGTTTGGGAGAGGATAGATAAGGATGTGCTTTCTGCAGTTTGGAGGAGATAGATAAGGATGTGGATTCTGCTGTTTGGGAGAGGATGGATAAGCATGTGGTTTCTGCAATTTGGGAGAGTATAGATAAGGATGTGGTTACTGCAGTTTGGAGGGGATAGATAAGGATGTGGTTTCTGCAATTTGCGAGAGGATAGATAAGGATGTGGTTTCTGCAGTTTGGGAGAGGATAGATAAGGATGAGGTTTCTGCAGTTTGGGAGAGGATAGATAAGGATGTTGTTTCTGCAGTTTGAGAGAGGATAGATAAGGATGTGGTTTCTGCAGTTTGGGAGAGGATAGATAAGGATGTGGTTTCTGCAGTTTGGAGAGGATAGATAAGGATGTGGTTTCTGCAGTTTGGGAGAGGATAGATCAGGATGTGGTTACTGCAGTTTGGAGTGGATAGATAAGGATGTGGATTCTGCAGTTTGGGAGAGGATGGATAAGCATGTGGTTTCTGCAATTTGGGAGAGGATAGATAAGGATGTGGTTTCTGCAGTTTGGAGGGGATAGATAAGGATGTGGTTTCTGCAATTTGCGAGAGGATAGATAAGGATGTGGTTTCTGCAGTTTAGGAGAGTATAGGTAAGCATGTGGTTTCTGCAATTTGGGAGAGGATAGATAAGGATGTGGTTTCTGCAATTTGGGAGAGGATAGATAAGGATGTGGTTTCTGCAATTTGGGAGAGGATAGATAAGCATGTGGTTTCTGCAATTTGGGAGAGGATAGATAAGGATGTGGTTTCTGCAATTTGCGAGAGGATAGATAAGGATGTGGTTACTGCAGTTTGGGAGAGGATAGGTAAGCATGTGGTTTCTGCAATTTGGGAGAGGATAGATAAGGATGTGGTTTCTGCAATTTGGGAGAGGATAGATAAGGATGTGGTTTCTGCAATTTGGGAGAGGATAGATAAGCATGTGGTTTCTGCAGTTTGGGAGAGGATAGATAAGGATGTAGTTTCTGCAGTTTGGGAGAGGATAGATAAGGATGTGGTTTCTGCAGTTTGGAGAGGAGAGATGAGGATGGAGTTTATGCAGCTTGAGAGAGGATAGATATGGATGTGGTTTCTGCAGTTTGGAGAGGATAGATAAGGATGAGGTTTCTGCAGTTTGGGAGAGGATCGATAAGGATGTAGTTTCTGAAGTTTGGAGAGGATAGATAAGGATGAGGTTTCTGCAGTTTGGGAGAGGATAGATAAGGATGTAGTTTCTGCAGTTTGGAGAGGATAGATAAGGATGAGGTTTCTGCAGTTTGGGAGAGGATAGATAAGGATGTAGTTGCTGCAGTTTGGAGAGGAGAGATAAGGATGTGGTTTCTGCAGTTTGGAGAGGATAGATAAGGATGTGGTTTCTGCAGTTTGGAGAGGATAGATAAGGATGTAGTTTCTGCAGTTTGGAGAGGATAGATAAGGATGTGCTTTCTGCAGTTTGGGAGAGGATAGATAAGGATGTGGTTTCTGCTGTTTGGAGAGGATAAATAAGGATGTGGTTTCTGCAGTTTGGGAGAGGATAGATAAGGATGTGCTTTCTGCAGTTTGGAGAGGATAGATAAGAATGTAGTTTCTGCAGTTTAGGAGAGGATAGATGAGGATGTGATTTCTGCAGTTTGGAGAGGATAGATAAGAATGTAGTTTCTGCAGTTTGGGAGAGGATAGATAAGGATGTGATTTCTGCAGTTTGGGAGAGGATAGATAAGGATGCAGTTTCTGCAGTTTGGGAGAGGATAGATAAGGATGTAGTTTCTGCAGTTTGGAGAGGATAGATAAGGATGTAGTTTCTGCAGTTTGGAGAGGATAGATAAGGATGTGGTTTCTGCAGTTTGGAGAGGATAGATAAGGATGTAGTTTCTGCAGTTTGGGGAGGATAGTTAAGGATGTGGTTTCTGCAGTTTGGAGAGGATAGATAAGGATGTGGTTTCTGCCGTTTGGAGAGGATAGATCAGGATGTGGTTACTGCAGTTTGGAGTGGATAGATAAGGATGTGGATTCTGCAGTTTGGGAGAGGATGGATAAGCATGTGGTTTCTGCAATTTGGGAGAGGATAGATAAGGATGTGGTTTCTGCAGTTTGGAGGGGATAGATAAGGATGTGGTTTCTGCAATTTGCGAGAGGATAGATAAGGATGTGGTTTCTGCAGTTTAGGAGAGTATAGGTAAGCATGTGGTTTCTGCAATTTGGGAGAGGATAGATAAGGATGTGGTTTCTGCAATTTGGGAGAGGATAGATAAGGATGTGGTTTCTGCAATTTGGGAGAGGATAGATAAGCATGTGGTTTCTGCAATTTGGGAGAGGATAGATAAGGATGTGGTTTCTGCAATTTGCGAGAGGATAGATAAGGATGTGGTTACTGCAGTTTGGGAGAGGATAGGTAAGCATGTGGTTTCTGCAATTTGGGAGAGGATAGATAAGGATGTGGTTTCTGCAATTTGGGAGAGGATAGATAAGGATGTGGTTTCTGCAATTTGGGAGAGGATAGATAAGCATGTGGTTTCTGCAGTTTGGGAGAGGATAGATAAGGATGTAGTTTCTGCAGTTTGGGAGAGGATAGATAAGGATGTGGTTTCTGCAGTTTGGAGAGGAGAGATGAGGATGGAGTTTATGCAGCTTGAGAGAGGATAGATATGGATGTGGTTTCTGCAGTTTGGAGAGGATAGATAAGGATGAGGTTTCTGCAGTTTGGGAGAGGATCGATAAGGATGTAGTTTCTGAAGTTTGGAGAGGATAGATAAGGATGAGGTTTCTGCAGTTTGGGAGAGGATAGATAAGGATGTAGTTTCTGCAGTTTGGAGAGGATAGATAAGGATGAGGTTTCTGCAGTTTGGGAGAGGATAGATAAGGATGTAGTTGCTGCAGTTTGGAGAGGAGAGATAAGGATGTGGTTTCTGCAGTTTGGAGAGGATAGATAAGGATGTGGTTTCTGCAGTTTGGAGAGGATAGATAAGGATGTAGTTTCTGCAGTTTGGAGAGGATAGATAAGGATGTGCTTTCTGCAGTTTGGGAGAGGATAGATAAGGATGTGGTTTCTGCTGTTTGGAGAGGATAAATAAGGATGTGGTTTCTGCAGTTTGGGAGAGGATAGATAAGGATGTGCTTTCTGCAGTTTGGAGAGGATAGATAAGAATGTAGTTTCTGCAGTTTAGGAGAGGATAGATGAGGATGTGATTTCTGCAGTTTGGAGAGGATAGATAAGAATGTAGTTTCTGCAGTTTGGGAGAGGATAGATAAGGATGTGATTTCTGCAGTTTGGGAGAGGATAGATAAGGATGCAGTTTCTGCAGTTTGGGAGAGGATAGATAAGGATGTAGTTTCTGCAGTTTGGAGAGGATAGATAAGGATGTAGTTTCTGCAGTTTGGAGAGGATAGATAAGGATGTGGTTTCTGCAGTTTGGAGAGGATAGATAAGGATGTAGTTTCTGCAGTTTGGGGAGGATAGTTAAGGATGTGGTTTCTGCAGTTTGGAGAGGATAGATAAGGATGTGGTTTCTGCCGTTTGGAGAGGATAGATAAGGATGCGGTTTCTGCAGTTTGGTTGAGGATAGATAAGGATGTGCTTTCTGCAGTTGGGAGAGGATAGATAAGGATGTGGTTTCTGCAGTTTGGTTGAGGATAGATAAGGATGTGCTTTCTGCAGTTTGGTGGAGGATAGATAAGGATGTGGTTTCTGCAGTTTGGAGAGGAGAGATGAGGATGGAGTTTATGCAGTTTGAGAGAGGATAGATATGGATGTGGTTTCTGCAGTTTGGGAGAGGATAGATAAGGATGTAGTTTCTGAAGTTTGGAGAGGATAGATAAGAATGAGGTTTCTGCAGTTTGGGAGAGGATAGATAAGGATGTAGTTTCTGCAGTTTGGAGAGGATAGATAGGGATGAGGTTTCTGCAGTTTGGGAGAGGATAGATAAGGATGTAGTTTCTGCAGTTTGAAGAGGAGAGATAAGGATGTGGTTTCTGCAGTTTGGAGAGGATAGATAAGGATGTGGTTTCTGCAGTTTGGAGAGGATAGATAAGGATGTAGTTTCTGCAGTTTGGAGAGGATAGATAAGGATGTGCTTTCTGCAGTTTGGGAGAGGATAGATAAGGATGTGGTTTCTGCTGTTTGGAGAGGATAAATAAGGATGTAGTTTCTGCAGTTTGGGAGAGGATAGATAAGGATGTGCTTTCTGCAGTTTGGAGAGGATAGATAAGGATGAGGTTTCTGCAGTTTGGGAGAGGATAGATAAGGATGTAGTTTCTGCAGTTTGGAGAGGAGAGATAAGGATGTGGTTTCTGCAGTTTGGAGAAGATAGATAAGGATGTGGTTTCTGCAGTTTGGAGAGGATAGATAAGGATGTAGTTTCTGCAGTTTGGAGAGGATAGATAAGGATGTGCTTTCTGCAGTTTGGGAGAGGATAGATAAGGATGTGGTTTCTGCTGTTTGGAGAGGATAAATAAGGATGTGGTTTCTGCAGTTTGGGAGAGGATAGATAAGGATGTGCCTTCTGCAGTTTGGAGAGGATAGATAAGAATGTAGTTTCTGCAGTTTGGGAGAGGATAGATGAGGATGTGATTTCTGCAGTTTGGAGAGGATAGATAAGAATGTAGTTTCTGCAGTTTGGGAGAGGATAGATAAGGATGTGATTTCTGCAGTTTGGGAGAGGGTAGATAAGGATGCAGTTTCTGCAGTTTGGGAGAGGATAGATAAGGATGTAGTTTCTGCAGTTTGGAGAGGATAGATAAGGATGTAGTTTCTGCAGTTTGGAGAGGATAGATAAGGATGTGGTTTCTGCAGTTTGGAGAGGATAGATAAGGATGTAGTTTCTGCAGTTTGGGGAGGATAGTTAAGGATGTGGTTTCTGCAGTTTGGAGAGGATAGATAAGGATGTGGTTTCTGCCATTTGGAGAGGATAGATAAGGATGCGGTTTCTGCAGTTTGGTTGAGGATAGATAAGGATGTGCTTTCTGCAGTTGGGAGAGGATAGATAAGGATGTGGTTTCTGCAGTTTGGTTGAGGATAGATAAGGATGTGCTTTCTGCAGTTTGGTGGAGGATAGATAAGGATGTGGTTTCTGCAGTTTGGAGAGGAGAGATGAGGATGGAGTTTATGCAGTTTGAGAGAGGATAGATATGGATGTGGTTTCTGCAGTTTGGGAGAGGATAGATAAGGATGTAGTTTCTGAAGTTTGGAGAGGATAGATAAGAATGAGGTTTCTGCAGTTTGGGAGAGGATAGATAAGGATGTAGTTTCTGCAGTTTGGAGAGGATAGATAGGGATGAGGTTTCTGCAGTTTGGGAGAGGATAGATAAGGATGTAGTTTCTGCAGTTTGGAGAGGAGAGATAAGGATGTGGTTTCTGCAGTTTGGAGAGGATAGATAAGGATGTGGTTTCTGCAGTTTGGAGAGGATAGATAAGGATGTAGTTTCTGCAGTTTGGAGAGGATAGATAAGGATGTGCTTTCTGCAGTTTGGGAGAGGATAGATAAGGATGTGGTTTCTGCTGTTTGGAGAGGATAAATAAGGATGTAGTTTCTGCAGTTTGGGAGAGGATAGATAAGGATGTGCTTTCTGCAGTTTGGAGAGGATAGATAAGAATGTAGTTTCTGCAGTTTGGGAGAGGATAGATGAGGATGTGATTTCTGCAGTTTGGAGAGGATAGATAAGAATGTAGTTTCTGCAGTTTGCGAGAGGATAGATAAGGATGTGATTTCTGCAGTTTGGGAGAGGATAGATAAGGATGCAGTTTCTGCAGTTTGGGAGAGGATAGATAAGGATGTAGTTTCTGCAGTTTGGAGAGGATAGATAAGGATGTAGTTTCTGCAGTTTGGAGAGGATAGATAAGGATGTGGTTTCTGCAGTTTGGAGAGGATAGATAAGGATGTAGTTTCTGCAGTTTGGGGAGGATAGTTAAGGATGTGGTTTCTGCAGTTTGGAGAGGATAGATAAGGATGTGGTTTCTGCCGTTTGGAGAGGATAGATAAGGATGCGGTTTCTGCAGTTTGGTTGAGGATAGATAAGGATGTGCTTTCTGCAGTTGGGAGAGGATAGATAAGGATGTGGTTTCTGCAGTTTGGTTGAGGATAGATAAGGATGTGCTTTCTGCAGTTTGGTGGAGGATAGATAAGGATGTGGTTTCTGCAGTTTGGAGAGGATAGATAAGGATGTGGTTTCTGCAGTTTGGGAGAGGATAGATAAGGATGTAGTTCCTGCAGTTTGGGAGAGGATAGATAAGGATGTGGTTTCTGCAGTTTGGAGAGGAGAGATAAGGATGGAGTTTATGCAGTTTGAGAGAGGATTGATATGGATGTGGTTTCTGCAGTTTGGAGATGATAGATAAGGATGAGGTTTCTGCAGTTTGGGAGAGGATAGATAAGGATGTAGTTTCTGCAGTTTGGAGAGGATAGATAAGGATGAGGTTTCTGCAGTTTGGGAGAGGATAGATAAGGATGTAGTTTCTGCAGTTTGGAGAGGATAGATAAGGATGAGGTTTCTGCAGTTTGGGAGAGGATAGATAAGGATAAAGTTTCTGCACTTTGGAGAGGAGAGATAAGGATGTGGTTTCTGCAGTTTGGAGAGGATAGATAAGGATGTGGTTTCTGCTGTTTGGAGGGGATAGATAAGGATGTAGTTTCTGTAGTTTGGAGAGCATAGAAAAGGATGTGCTTTCTGCAGTTTGGGAGAGGATAGATAAGGATGTGGTTTCTGCAGTTTGGAGAGGATAAATAAGGGTGTGGTTTCTGCAGTTTGGGAGAGGATAGATAAGGATGTGCTTTCTGCAGTTTGGAGAGGATAGATAAGAATGTAGTTTCTGCAGTTTGGGAGAGGATAGATAAGGATGTGATTTCTGCAGTTTGGAGAGGATAGATAAGAATGTAGTTTCTGCCGTTTGGGAGAGGATAGATAAAGATGTGATTTCTGCAGTTTGGGAGAGGATAGATAAGGATGCAGTTTCTGCAGTTTGGGAGAGGATAGATAAGGATGTAGTTTCTGCAGTTTGGGAGAGGATAGATAAGGATGTGGTTTCTGCAGTTTGGAGAGGATAGATAAGGATGTGGTTTCTGCAGTTTGGAGAGGATAGATAAGGATGTGGTTTCTGCAGTTTGGAGAGGATAGATAAGGATGCAGTTTCTGCAGTTTGGAGAGGATAGATAAGGATGTGGTTTCTGCAGTTTGGAGAGGATAGATAAGGATGTCGTTTCTGCTGTTTGGGGAGGATAGTTAAGGATGTGGTTTCTGCAGTTTGGAGAGGATAGATAAGGATGTGGTTTCTGCAGTTTGGAGAAATAGATAAGGATGTGGTTTCTGCAGTTTGGTTGAGGATAGATAAGGATGTGCTTTCTGCAGTTGGGAGAGGATAGATAGGGATGTCGTTTCTGCAGTTTGGTTGAGGATAGATAAGGATGTGCTTTCTGCAGTTGGGAGAGGATAGATAAGGATGTGGTTTCTGCAGTTTGGTTGAGGATAGATAAGGATGTGGTTTCTGCAGTTTGGGAGAGGATAGATAAGGATGTGGTTTCTGCAGTTTGGTTGAGGATAGATAAGGATGTGCTTTCTGCAGTTTGGGAGAGGATAGATAAGGATGTGGTCTCTGCAGTTTGGAGAGGATAGATAAGGATGTGGTTTCTGCAGTTTGGTTGAGGATAGGTAAGGATGTAGTTTCTGCAGTTTGGAGAGGAGAGATAAGGATTTAGTTTCTGCAGTTTGGAGAGGATAGATAAGGATGTGGTTTCTGCAGTTTGGGAGAGGATAGATAAGGATGTGGTTACTGCAGTTTGGAGAGGAGAGATAAGGATTTAGGTTCTGCAGTTTGGAGAGGATAGATAAGGATGTGGTTTCTGCAGTTTGGGAGAGGATAGATAAGGATGTGGTTTCTGCAGTTCGGGAGAGGATAGATAAGGATGTGCTTTCTGCAGTTTGGAGAGGATCGATAAGGATGTGGTTTCTGCAGTTTGGAGAGGATCGATAAGGATGTGGTTTCTGCAGTTTGGAGAGGATAGATAAGGATGTAGTTTCTGCAGTTTGGAGAGGATCGATAAGGATGTGGTTTCTGCAGTTTGGAGAGGATATATAAGGATGTGGTTTCTGCAGTTTGGAGAGGATAGATAAGGATGTGGTTTCTGCAGTTTGGAGAGGATCGATAAGGATGTAGTTTCTGCAGTTTGGGAGAGGATAGATAAGGATGTGATTTCTGCAGTTTGGGAGAGGATAGATGAGGATGCAGTTTCTGCAGTTTGGGAGAGGATAGATAAGGATGTGGTTTCTTCAGTTTGGGAGAGGATAGATAAGGATGTGATTTCTGCAGTTTGGGAGAGGATAGATAAGGATGTGGTTTCTGCAGTTTGGAGAGGATAGATAAGGATGTGGTTTCTGCAGTTTGGAGAGGATAGATAAGGATGTGGTTTCTGCAGTTTGGAGAGGATAGATGAGGATGTAGTTTCTGCAGTTTGGAGAGGATAGATAAGGATGTGGTTTCTGCAGTTTGGAGAGGATAGATAAGGATGTAGTTTCTGCAGTTTGGGGAGGATAGTTAAGGATGTGGTTTCTGCAGTTTGGAGAGGACAGAGAGGGATGTGGTTTCTGCAGCTTCGAGAAATAGATAAGGATGTGGTTTCTGCAGCTTGGTTGAGGATAGATAAGGATGTGCTTTCTGCAGTTGGGAGAGGATAGATCAGGATGTGGTTTCTGCAGTTTGGTTGAGGATAGATAAGGATGTGCTTTCTGCAGTTGGGAGAGGATAGATAAGGATGTGGTTTCTGCAGTTTGGTTGATGATAGATAAGGATGTGGTTTCTGCAGTTTGGGAGAGGATAGATAAGGATGTGGTTTCTGCAGTTTGGTTGAGCATAGATAAGGATGTGCTTCTGCAGTTTGGGAGAGGATAGATAAGGATGTGGTTTCTGCAATTTGGGAGAGTGTAGATAAGGATGTGATTTCTGCAATTTGGGAGAGGATAGATAAGCATGTGGTTTCTGCAATTTGGGAGAGGATAGATAAGGATGTGGTTTCTGAAATTTGCGAGAGGATAGATAAGGATGTGGTTTCTGCAGTTTGGGAGAGGATAGGTAAGCATGTGGTTTCTGCAATTTGGGAGAGGATAGATAAGCATGTGGTTTCTGCAATTTGGGAGAGGATAGATAAGGATGTGGTTTCTGCAGTTTGGGAGAGGATAGATAAGGATGTAGTTTCTGCAGTTTGGGAGAGGATAGAGAAGGATGTGGTTTCTGCAATTTGGAGAGGAGAGGTAAGGATGGAGTTTATGCAGTTTGAGAGAGGATAGATATGGATGTTGTTTCTGCAGTTTGGTTGAGGATAGATAAGGATGTGCTTTCTGCAGTTAGGGAGAGGATAGATAAGGATGTGGTTTCTGCAGTTTGGTTGAGGATAGATAAGGATGTGGTTTCTGCAGTTTGGGAGAGGATAGATAAGGATGTGGTTTCTGCAGTTTGGTTGAGGATAGATAAGGATGTGCTTTCTGCAGTTTGGGAGAGGATAGATAAGGATGTGGTCTCTGCAGTTTGGAGAGGATAGATAAGGATGTGGTTTCTGCAGTTTGGTTGAGGATAGGTAAGGATGTAGTTTCTGCAGTTTGGAGAGGAGAGATAAGGATTTAGTTTCTGCAGTTTGGAGAGGATAGATAAGGATGTGGTTTCTGCAGTTTGGGAGAGGATAGATAAGGATGTGGTTACTGCAGTTTGGAGAGGAGAGATAAGGATTTAGGTTCTGCAGTTTGGAGAGGATAGATAAGGATGTGGTTTCTGCAGTTTGGGAGAGGATAGATAAGGATGTGCTTTCTGCAGTTTGGAGAGGATCGATAAGGATGTGGTTTCTGCAGTTTGTAGAGGATCGATAAGGATGTGGTTTCTGCAGTTTGGAGAGGATAGATAAGGATGTAGTTTCTGCAGTTTGGAGAGGATCGATAAGGATGTGGTTTCTGCAGTTTGGAGAGGATATATAAGGATGTGGTTTCTGCAGTTTGGAGAGGATAGATAAGGATGTGCTTTCCGCAGTTTGGAGAGGATCGATAAGGATGTAGTTTCTGCAGTTTGGGAGAGGATAGATAAGGATGTGATTTCTGCAGTTTGGGAGAGGATAGATGAGGATGCAGTTTCTGCAGTTTGGGAGAGGATAGATAAGGATGTGGTTTCTGCAGTTTGGGAGAGGATAGATAAGGATGTGATTTCTGCAGTTTGGGAGAGGATAGATAAGGATGTGGTTTCTGCAGTTTGGAGAGGATAGATAAGGATGTGGTTTCTGCAGTTTGGAGAGGATAGATAAGGATGTGGTTTCTGCAGTTTGGAGAGGATAGATGAGGATGTAGTTTCTGCAGTTTGGAGAGGATAGATAAGGATGTGGTTTCTGCAGTTTGGGAGAGGATAGATAAGGATGTGGTTTCTGCAGTTTGGTTGAGCATAGATAAGGATGTGCTTTCTGCAGTTTGGGAGAGGATAGATAAGGATGTGGTTTCTGCAATTTGGGAGAGTGTAGATAAGGATGTGGTTTCTGCAATTTGGGAGAGGATAGATAAGCATGTGGTTTCTGCAATTTGGGAGAGGATAGATAAGGATGTGGTTTCTGAAATTTGCGAGAGGATAGATAAGGATGTGGTTTCTGCAGTTTGGGAGAGGATAGGTAAGCATGTGGTTTCTGCAATTTGGGAGAGGATAGATAAGCATGTGGTTTCTGCAATTTGGGAGAGGATAGATAAGGATGTGGTTTCTGCAGTTTGGGAGAGGATAGATAAGGATGTAGTTTCTGCAGTTTGGGAGAGGATAGAGAAGGATGTGGTTTCTGCAATTTGGAGAGGAGAGGTAAGGATGGAGTTTATGCAGTTTGAGAGAGGATAGATATGGATGTTGTTTCTGCAGTTTGGTTGAGGATAGATAAGGATGTGCTTTCTGCAGTTAGGGAGAGGATAGATAAGGATGTGGTTTCTGCAATTTGGGAGAGGATAGGTAAGCATGTGGTTTCTGCAGTTTGGGAGAGGATAGATAAGGATGTGCTTTCTGCAGTTTGGAGAGGATCGATAAGGATGTGGTTTCTGCAGTTTGGAGAGGATCGATAAGGATGTGGTTTCTGCAGTTTGGGAGAGGATAGATAAGGATGTGGTTTCTGCAGTTTGGGAGAGGATAGATAAGGATGTGCTTTCTGCAGTTTGGAGAGGATCGATAAGGATGTGGTTTCTGCAGTTTGGAGAGGATCGATAAGGATGTGGTTTCTGCAGTTTGGAGAGGATAGATAAGGATGTGCTTTCTGCAGTTTGGAGAGGATCGATAAGGATGTGGTTTCTGCAGTTTGGGAGAGGATAGATAAGGATGTGGTTTCTGCAGTTTGGAGAGGATAGATAAGGATGTGGTTTCTGCAGTTTGGAGAGGATAGATGAAGATGTGCTTTCTGCAGTTTGGAGAGGATCGATAAGGATGTAGTTTCTGCAGTTTGGAGAGGATAGATAAGGATGTGGTTTCTGCAGTTTGGAGAGGATAGATAAGCATGCGGTTTCTGCAATTTGGGAGAGGATAGATAAGGATGTGGTTTCTGCAGTTTGGAGAGGATAGATAAGGATGTGCTTTCTGCAGTTTGGAGAGGATAGATAAGAATGTAATTTCGGCAGTTTGGGAGAGGACAGATAAGGATGTGGTTTCTGCAGTTTGGAGAGGATAGATAAGGATGTGCTTTCTGCAGTTTGGAGAGGATAGATAAGGATGTGCTTTCTGCAGTTTGGAGAGGATAGATAAGGATGTAGTTTCTGCAGTTTGGAGAGGATAGATAAGGATGTGGTTTCTGCAGTTTGGGAGATGATAGATCAGGATGTGCTTTCTGCAGTTTGGAGAGGATAGATAAGGATGTAGTTTCTGCAGTTTGGAGAGGATAGATAAGGATGTAGTTTCTGCAGTTTGGAGATGATAAATAAGGATGTGGTCTCTGCAGTTTGGAGAGTATAGATAAGGATGTGGTTTCTGCAGTTTGGAGAGGATAGATAAGGATGTGCTTTCTGCAGTTTGGAGAGGAGAGATAAGGATGTGGTTTCTGCAGTTTGGGAGGGAATAGATAAGGATGTGGTTTCTGCAGTTTGGGAGAGGATAGATAAGGATGTGCTTTCTGCAGTTTGGAGAGTATAGATAAGGATGTGGTTTCTGCAGTTTGGAGAGGATAGATAAGGATGTGCTTTCTGCAGTTTGGAGAGGATAGGTAAGGATGTGGTTTCTGCAGTTTGGGAGGGAATAGATAAGGATGTGCTTTCTGCAGTTTGGAGAGGATAGATAAGGATGTGGTTTCTGCAGTTTGGAGAGGATAGATAAGGATGTGCTTTCTGCAGTTTGGAAGAGGATAGATAAGGAAGTGGTTTCTGCAGTTTGGAGAGGATAGATAAGGATGTGGTTTCTGCAGTTTGGGAGAGGATAGATACGGATGTGGTTTCTGCAGTTTGGGAGAGGATAGATAAGGATGTGGTTTCTGCAGTTTGGGAGAGGATAGATACGGATGTGGTTTCTGCAGTTTGGGAGAGGATAGATAAGGATGTAGTTTCTGCAGTTTGGGAGAGGATAGAGAAGGATGTGGTTTCTGCAATTTGGAGAGGAGAGGTAAGGATGGAGTTTATGCAGTTTGAGAGAGGATAGATATGGATGTTGTTTCTGCAGTTTGGTTGAGGATAGATAAGGATGTGCTTTCTGCAGTTAGGGAGAGGATAGATAAGGATGTGGTTTCTGCAATTTGGGAGAGGATAGGTAAGCATGTGGTTTCTGCAGTTTGGGAGAGGATAGATAAGGATGTGCTTTCTGCAGTTAGGAGAGGATCGATAAGGATGTGGTTTCTGCAGTTTGGAGAGGATCGATAAGGATGTGGTTTCTGCAGTTTGGGAGAGGATAGATAAGGATGTGGTTTCTGCAGTTTGGGAGAGGATAGATAAGGATGTGCTTTCTGCAGTTTGGAGAGGATCGATAAGGATGTGGTTTCTGCAGTTTGGAGAGGATCGATAAGGATGTGGTTTCTGCAGTTTGGAGAGGATAGATAAGGATGTGCTTTCTGCAGTTTGGAGAGGATCGATAAGGATGTGGTTTCTGCAGTTTGGGAGAGGATAGATAACGATGTGGTTTCTGCAGTTTGGAGAGGATAGATAAGGATGTGGTTTCTGCAGTTTGGAGAGGATAGATGAAGATGTGCTTTCTGCAGTTTGGAGAGGATCGATAAGGATGTAGTTTCTGCAGTTTGGAGAGGATAGATAAGGATGTGGTTTCTGCAGTTTGGAGAGGATAGATAAGCATGTGGTTTCTGCAATTTGGGAGAGGATAGATAAGGATGTGGTTTCTGCAGTTTGGAGAGGATAGATAAGGATGTGCTTTCTGCAGTTTGGAGAGGATAGATAAGAATGTAATTTCGGCAGTTTGGGAGAGGACAGATAAGGATGTGGTTTCTGCAGTTTGGAGAGGATAGATAAGGATGTGCTTTCTGCAGTTTGGAGAGGATAGATAAGGATGTGCTTTCTGCAGTTTGGAGAGGATAGATAAGGATGTAGTTTCTGCAGTTTGGAGAGGATAGATAAGGATGTGGTTTCTGCAGTTTGGGAGATGATAGATCAGGATGTGCTTTCTGCAGTTTGGAGAGGATAGATAAGGATGTAGTTTCTGCAGTTTGGAGAGGATAGATAAGGATGTAGTTTCTGCAGTTTGGAGATGATAAATAAGGATGTGGTCTCTGCAGTTTGGAGAGTATAGATAAGGATGTGGTTTCTGCAGTTTGGAGAGGATAGATAAGGATGTGCTTTCTGCAGTTTGGAGAGGAGAGATAAGGATGTGGTTTCTGCAGTTTGGGAGGGAATAGATAAGGATGTGGTTTCTGCAGTTTGGGAGAGGATAGATAAGGATGTGCTTTCTGCAGTTTGGAGAGTATAGATAAGGATGTGGTTTCTGCAGTTTGGAGAGGATAGATAAGGATGTGCTTTCTGCAGTTTGGAGAGGATAGGTAAGGATGTGGTTTCTGCAGTTTGGGAGGGAATAGATAAGGATGTGCTTTCTGCAGTTTGGAGAGGATAGATAAGGATGTGGTTTCTGCAGTTTGGAGAGGATAGATAAGGATGTGCTTTCTGCAGTTTGGAAGAGGATAGATAAGGAAGTGGTTTCTGCAGTTTGGAGAGGATAGATAAGGATGTGGTTTCTGCAGTTTGGGAGAGGATAGATACGGATGTGGTTTCTGCAGTTTGGGAGAGGATAGATAAGGAAGTGGTTTCTGCAGTTTGGAGAGGATAGATAAGGATGTGGTTTCTGCAGTTTGGGAGAGGATAGATAAGGATGTGGTTTCTGCAGTTTGGAGAGGAGAGATAAGGATGGAGTTTATGCAGTTTGGAGAGGATAGATATGGATGTGGTTTGTGCAGTTTGGAGAGGATAGATAAGGATGTAGTTTCTGCAGTTTGGAGAGGATAGATGAGGATGAGTTTTCTGCAGTTTGGGAGAGGATTGATAAGGATGTAGTTTCTGCAGTTTGGAGAGGATAGATAAGGATGTGCTTTCTGCAGTTTGGAGAGGATAGATAAGGATGTGGTTTCTGCAGTTTGGAGAGGATAGATAAGGATGTGCTTTCTGCAGTTTGGACAGGATAGATAAGGATGTGGTTTCTGCAGTTTGGGAGAGGATAGATAAGGAAGTGGTTTCTGCAGTTGGGAGAGGATAGATAAGGATGTGGTTTCTGCAGTTTGGTTGAGGATAGATAAGGATGTGGTTTCTGCAGTTTGGGAGAGGATAGATAAGGATGTGGTTTCTGCAGTTTGGTTGAGGATAGATAAGGATGTGCTTTCTGCAGTTTGGGAGAGGATAGATAAGGATGTGGTTTCTGCAATTTGGGAGAGGATAGATAAGGATGTGGTTTCTGCAATTTGGGAGAGGATAGATAAGCATGTGGTTTCTGCAATTTGGGAGAGGATAGATAAGGATGTGGTTTCTGAAATTTGCGAGAGGATAGATAAGGATGTGGTTTCTGCAGTTTGGGAGAGGATAGGTAAGCATGTGGTTTCTGCAATTTGGGAGAGGATAGATATGGATGTGGTTTCTGCAATTTGGGAGAGGATAGATAAGCATGTGGTTTCTGCAATTTGGGAGAGGATAGATAAGGATGTGGTTTCTGCAGTTTGGGAGAGGATAGATAAGGATGTAGTTTCTGCAGTTTGGGAGAGGATAGAGAAGGATGTGGTTTCTGCAGTTTGGAGAGGAGAGATAAGGATGGAGTTTATGCAGTTTGAGAGAGGATAGATATGGATGTTGTTTCTGCAGTTTGGTTGAGGATAGATAAGGATGTGCTTTCTGCAGTTTGGGAGAGGATAGATAAGGATGTGGTTTCTGCAATTTGGGAGAGGATAGGTAAGCATGTGGTTTCTGCAGTTTGGGAGAGGATAGATAAGGATCTGCTTTCTGCAGTTTGGAGAGGATCGATAAGGATGTGGTTTCTGCAGTTTGGGAGAGGATAGATAAGGATGTGGTTTCTGCAGTTTGGGAGAGGATAGATAAGGATGTGCTTTCTGCAGTTTGGAGAGGATCGATAAGGATGTGGTTTCTGCAGTTTGGGAGAGGATAGATAAGGATGTGCTTTCTGCAGTTTGGAGAGGATCGATAAGGATGTGGTTTCTGCAGTTTGGAGAGGATAGATAAGGATGTGCTTTCTGCAGTTTGGGAGAGGATCGATAAGGATGTGGTTTCTGCAGTTTGGAGAGGATAGATAAGGATGTGCTTTCTGCAGTTTGGAGAGGATCGATAAGGATCTGGTTTCTGCAGTTTGGGAGAGGATAGATAAGGATGTGGTTGCTGCAGTTTGGAGAGGATAGATAACGATGTGGTTTCTGCAGTTTGGAGAGGATAGATGAGGATGTGCTTTCTGCAGTTTGGAGAGGATCGATAAGGATGTAGTTTCTGCAGTTTGGAGAGGATAGATAAGGATGTGGTTTCTGCAGTTTGGAGAGGATAGATAAGCATGTGGTTTCTGCAATTTGGGAGAGGATAGATAAGGATGTGGTTTCTGCAGTTTGGAGAGGATAGATAAGGATGTGCTTTCTGCAGTTTGAAGAGGATAGATAAGAATGTGATTTCTGCAGTTTGGGAGAGGATAGATAAGGATGTGGTTTCTGCAGTTTGGAGAGGATAGATAAGGATGTGCTTTCTGCAGTTTGGAGAGGATAGATAAGGATGTGCTTTCTGCAGTTTGGAGAGGATAGATAAGGATGTAGTTTCTGCAGTTTGGAGAGGATAGATAAGGATGTGGTTTCTGCAGTTTGGGAGATGATAGATCAGGATGTGCTTTCTGCAGTTTGGAGAGGATAGATAAGGATGTAGTTTCTGCAGTTTGGAGATGATAAATAAGGATGTGCTTTCTGCAGTTTGGAGAGGATAGATAAGGATGTAGTTTCTGCAGTTTGGAGATGATAAATAAGGATGTGGTCTCTGCAGTTTGGAGAGTATAGATAAGGATGTGGTTTCTGCAGTTTGGAGAGGATAGATAAGGATGTGCTTTCTGCAGTTTGGAGAGGATAGATAAGGATGTGGTTACTGCAGTTTGGGAGGGAATAGATAAGGATGTGGTTTCTGCAGTTTGGGAGAGGATAGATAAGGATGTGCTTTCTGCAGTTTGGAGAGGATAGATAAGGATGTAGTTTCTGCAGTTTGGAGATGATAAATAAGCATGTGGTCTCTGCAGTTTGGAGAGTATAGATAAGGATGTGGTTTCTGCAGTTTGGAGAGGATAGATAAGGATGTGCTTTCTGCAGTTTGGAGAGGATAGATAAGGATGTGGTTTCTGCAGTTTGGGAGGGAATAGATAAGGATGTGCTTTCTGCAGTTTGGAGAGGATAGATAAGGATGTGGTTTCTGCAGTTTGGATAGGATAGATAAGGATGTGCTTTCTGCAGTTTGGAAGAGGATAGATAAGGAAGTGGTTTCTGCAGTTTGGAGAGGATAGATAAGGATGTCGTTTCTGCAGTTTGGGAGAGGATAGATAAGGATGTGGTTTCTGCAGTTTGGGAGAGGATAGATAAGGAAGTGGTTTCTGCAGTTTGGAGAGGATAGATAAGGATGTGGTTTCTGCAGTTTGGGAGAGGATAGATAAGGATGTGGTTTCTGCAGTTTGGAGAGGAGAGATAAGGATGGAGTTTATGCAGTTTGGAGAGGATAGATATGGATGTGGTTTGTGCAGTTTGGAGAGGATAGATAATAATGTAGTTTCTGCAGTTTGGAGAGGATAGATGAGGATGAGCTTTCTGCAGTTTGGGAGAGGATAGATAAGGATGTGGTTTCTGCAGTTTGGAGAGGATAGATAAGGATGTGCTTTCTGCAGTTTGGAGAGGATAGATAAGGATGTGGTTTCTGCAGTTTGGAGAGGATAGATAAGGATGTGCTTTCTGCAGTTTGGAGAGGATAGATAAGGATGTGGTTTCTGCAGTTTGGGAGAGGATAGATAAGGAAGTGGTTTCTGCAGTTGGGAGAGGATAGATAAGGATGTGGTTTCTGCAGTTTGGTTGAGGATAGATAAGGATGTGGTTTCTGCAGTTTGGGAGAGGATAGATAAGGATGTGGTTTCTGCAGTTTGGTTGAGGATAGATAAGGATGTGCTTTCTGCAGTTTGGGAGAGGATAGATAAGGATGTGGTTTCTGCAATTTGGGAGAGGATAGATAAGGATGTGGTTTCTGCAATTTGGGAGAGGATAGATAAGCATGTGGTTTCTGCAATTTGGGAGAGGATAGATAAGGATGTGGTTTCAGAAATTTGCGAGAGGATAGATAAGGATGTGGTTTCTGCAATTTGGGAGAGGATAGGTAAGCATGTGGTTTCTGCAATTTGGGAGGGGATAGATAAGGATGTGGTTTCTGCAATTTGGGAGAGGATAGATATGGATGTGGTTTCTGCAATTTGGGAGAGGATAGATAAGCATGTGGTTTCTGCAATTTGGGAGAGGATAGATAAGGATGTAGTTTCTGCAGTTTGGGAGAGGATAGAGAAGGATGTGGTTTCTGCAGTTTGGAGAGGAGAGATAAGGATGGAGTTTATGCATTTTGAGAGAGGATAGATATGGATGTTGTTTCTGCAGTTTGGTTGAGGATAGATAAGGATGTGCTTTCTGCAGTTTGGGAGAGGATAGATAAGGATGTGGTTTCTGCAATTTGGGAGAGGATAGGTAAGCATGTGGTTTCTGCAGTTTGGGAGAGGATAGATAAGGACATGCTTTCTGCAGTTTGGAGAGGATCGATAAGGATGTGGTTTCTGCAGTTTGGGAGAGGATAGATAAGGATGTGGTTTCTGCAGTTTGGGAGAGGATAGATAAGGATGTGCTTTCTGCAGTTTGGAGAGGATCGATAAGGATGTGGTTTCTGCAGTTTGGAGAGGATCGATAAGGATGTGGTTTCTGCAGTTTGGAGAGGATAGATAAGGATGTGCTTTCTGCAGTTTGGGAGAGGATCGATAAGGATGTGGTTTCTGCAGTTTGGAGAGGATAGATAAGGATGTGCTTTCTGCAGTTTGGAGAGGATCGATAAGGATCTGGTTTCTGCAGTTTGGGAGAGGATAGATAAGGATGTGGTTTCTGCAGTTTGGAGAGGATAGATAACGATGTGGTTTCTGCAGTTTGGAGAGGATAGATGAGGATGTGCTTTCTGCAGTTTGGAGAGGATCGATAAGGATGTAGTTTCTGCAGTTTGGAGAGGATAGATAAGGATGTGGTTTCTGCAGTTTGGAGAGGATAGATAAGCATGTGGTTTCTGCAATTTGGGAGAGGATAGATAAGGATGTGGTTTCTGCAGTTTGGAGAGGATAGATAAGGATGTGCTTTCTGCAGTTTGAAGAGGATAGATAAGAATGTGATTTCTGCAGTTTGGGAGAGGATAGATAAGGATGTGGTTTCTGCTGTTTGGAGAGGATAGATAAGGATGTGCTTTCTGCAGTTTGGAGCGGATAGATAAGGATGTGCTTTCTGCAGTTTGGAGAGGATAGATAAGGATGTAGTTTCTGCAGTTTGGAGAGGATAGATAAGGATGTGGTTTCTGCAGTTTTGGAGATGATAGATCAGGATGTGCTTTCTGCAGTTTGGAGAGGATAGATAAGGATGTAGTTTCTGCAGTTTGGAGATGATAAATAAGGATGTGCTTTCTGCAGTTTGGAGAGGATAGATAAGGATGTAGTTTCTGCAGTTTGGAGATGATAAATAAGGATGTGGTCTCTGCAGTTTGGAGAGCATAGATAAGGATGTGGTTTCTGCAGTTTGGAGAGGATAGATAAGGATGTGCTTTCTGCAGTTTGGAGAGGATAGATGAGGATGTGGTTTCTGCAGTTTGGGAGGGAATAGATAAGGATGTGGTTTCTGCAGTTTGGGAGAGGATAGATAAGGATGTGCTTTCTGCAGTTTGGAGAGGATAGATAAGGATGTAGTTTCTGCAGTTTGGAGATGATAAATAAGCATGTGGTCTCTGCAGTTTGGAGAGTATAGATAAGGATGTGGTTTCTGCAGTTTGGAGAGGATAGATAAGGATGTGCTTTCTGCAGTTTGGAGAGGATAGATAAGGATGTGGCTTCTGCAGTTTGGGAGGGAATAGATAAGGATGTGCTTTCTGCAGTTTGGAGAGGATAGATAAGGATGTGGTTTCTGCAGTTTGGAGAGGATAGATAAGGATGTGCTTTCTGCAGTATGGAAGAGGATAGATAAGGAAGTGGTTTATGCAGTTTGGAGAGGATAGATAAGGATGTCGTTTCTGCAGTTTGGGAGAGGATAGATAAGGATGTGGTTTCTGCAGTTTGGGAGAGGATAGATAAGGAAGTGGTTTCTGCAGTTTGGAGAGCATAGATAAGGATGTGGTTTCTGCAGTTTGGGAGAGGATAGATAAGGATGTGGTTTCTGCAGTTTGGAGAGGAGAGATAAGGATGGAGTTTATGCAGTTTGGAGAGGATAGATATGGATGTGGTTTGTGCAGTTTGGAGAGGATAGATAATAATGTAGTTTCTGCAGTTTGGAGAGGATAGATGAGGATGAGTTTTCTGCAGTTTGGGAGAGGATAGATAAGGATGTAGTTTCTGCAGTTTGGAGAGGATAGATAAGGATGTGCTTTCTGCAGTTTGGAGAGGATAGATAAGGATGTGGTTTCTGCAGTTTGGAGAGGATAGATAAGGATGTGCTTTCTGCAGTTTGGAGAGGATAGATAAGGAAGTGGTTTCTGCAGTTGGGAGAGGATAGATAAGGATGTGGTTTCTGCAGTTTGGTTGAGGATAGATAAGGATATGGTTTCTGCAGTTTGGGAGAGGATAGATAAGGATGTGGTTTCTGCAGTTTGGTTGAGGATAGATAAGGATGTGCTTTCTGCAGTTTGGGAGAGGATAGATAAGGATGTGGTTTCTGCAATTTGGGAGAGGATAGATAAGGATGTGGTTTCTGCAATTTGGGAGAGGATAGATAAGCATGTGGTTTCTGCAATTTGGGAGAGGATAGATAAGGATGTGGTTTCTGAAATTTGCGAGAGGATAGATAAGGATGTGGTTTCTGCAGTTTGGGAGAGGATAGGTAAGCATGTGGTTTCTGCAATTTGGGAGAGGATAGATAAGGATGTGGTTTCTGCAATTTGGGAGAGGATAGATATGGATGTGGTTTCTGCAATTTGGGAGAGGATAGATAAGCATGTGGTTTCTGCAATTTGGGAGAGGATAGATAAGGATGTGGTTTCTGCAGTTTGGGAGAGGATAGATAAGGATGTAGTTTCTGCAGTTTGGGAGAGGATAGAGAAGGATGTGGTTTCTGCAGTTTGGAGAGGAGAGATAAGGATGGAGTTTATGCAGTTTGAGAGAGGATAGATATGGATGTTGTTTCTGCAGTTTGGTTGAGGATAGATAAGGATGTGCTTTCTGCAGTTTGGGAGAGGATAGATAAGGATGTGATTTCTGCAATTTGGGAGAGGATAGGTAAGCATGTGGTTTCTGCAGTTTGGGAGAGGATAGATAAGGATCTGCTTTCTGCAGTTTGGAGAGGATCGATAAGGATGTGGTTTCTGCAGTTTGGGAGAGGATAGATAAGGATGTGGTTTCTGCAGTTTGGGAGAGGATAGATAAGGATGTGCTTTCTGCAGTTTGGAGAGGATCGATAAGGATGTGGTTTCTGCAGTTTGGAGAGGATCGATAAGGATGTGGTTTCTGCAGTTTGGAGAGGATAGATAAGGATGTGCTTTCTGCAGTTTGGGAGAGGATAGATAAGGATGTGGTTTCTGCAATTTGGGAGAGGATAGGTAAGCATGTGGTTTCTGCAGTTTGGGAGAGGATAGATAAGGATGTGTTTTCTGCAGTTTGGAGAGGATCGATAAGGATGTGGTTTCTGCAATTTGGGAGAGGATAGATAAGGATGTGGTTTCTGCAGTTTGGGAGAGGATAGATAAGGATGTGCTTTCTGCAGTTTGGAGAGTATCGATAAGGATGTGGTTTCTGCAGTTTGGAGAGGATCGATAAGGATGTGGTTTCTGCAGTTTGGAGAGGATAGATAAGGATGTGCTGTCTGCAGTTTGGAGAGGATTGATAAGGATGTGGTTTCTGCAGTTTGGGAGAGGATAGATAAGGATGTGGTTTCTGCAGTTTGGAGAGGATAGATAAGGATGTCGTTTCTGCAGTTTGGAGAGGATAGATGAGGATGTGCTTTCTGCAGTTTGGAGAGGATCGATAAGGATGTAGTTTCTGCAGTTTGGAGAGGATAGATAAGGATGTGGTTTCTGCAGTTTGGAGAGGATAGATAAGCATGTGGTTTCTGCAATTTGGGAGAGGATAGATAAGGATGTGGTTTCTGCAGTTTGGAGAGGATAGATATGGATGTGCTTTCTGCAGTTTGGAGAGGATAGATAAGAAGGTGATTTCTGCAGTTTGGGAGAGGATAGATAAGGATGTGGTTTCTGCAGTTTGGAGAGGATAGATAAGGATGTGCTTTCTGCAGTTTGGAGTGGATAGATAAGGATGTGCTTTCTGCAGTTTGGAGAGGATAGATAAGGATGTAGTTTCTGCAGTTTGGAGAGGATAGATAAGGATGTGGTTTCTGCAGTTTGGGAGATGATAGATCAGGATGTGCTTTCTGCAGTTTGGAGAGGATAGATAAGGATGTAGTTTCTGCAGTTTGGAGATGATAAATAAGGATGTGCTTTCTGCAGTTTGGAGAGGATAGATAAGGATGTAGTTTCTGCAGTTTGGAGATGATAAATAAGGATGTGGTCTCTGCAGTTTGGAGAGTATAGATAAGGATGTGGTTTCTGCAGTTTGGAGAGGATAGATAAGGATGTGCTTTCTGCAGTTTGGAGAGGATAGATAAGGATGTGGTTTCTGCAGTTTGGGAGGGAATAGATAAGGATGTGGTTTCTGCAGTTTGGGAGAGGATAGATAAGGATGTGCTTTCTGCAGTTTGGAGAGGGTAGATAAGGATGTAGTTTCTGCAGTTTGGAGATGATAAATAAGGATGTGGTCTCTGCAGTTTGGAGAGGATAGATAAGGATGTGGTTTCTGCAGTTTGGAGAGGATAGATAAGGATGTGCTTTCTGCAGTTTGGAGAGGATAGATAAGGATGTGGTTTCTGCAGTTTGGAAGAGGATAGATAAGGAAGTGGTTTCTGCAGTTTGGAGAGGATAGATAAGGATGTGGTTTCTGCAGTTTGGGAGAGGATAGATAAGGATGTGGTTTCTGCAGTTTGGGAGAGGATAGATAAGGAAGTGGTTTCTGCAGTTTGGAGAGGATAGATAAGGATGTGGTTTCTGCAGTTTGGGAGGGGATAGATAAGGATGTGGTTTCTGCAGTTTGGAGAGGAGAGATAAGGATGGAGTTTATGCAGTTTGGAGAGCATAGATATGGATGTGGTTTGTGCAGTTTGGAGAGGATAGATAAGGATGTAGTTTCTGCAGTTTGGAGAGGATAGATGAGGATGAGTTTTCTGCAGTTTGGGAGAGGATAGATAAGGATGTAGTTTCTGCAGTTTGGAGAGGATAGATAAGGATGTGCTTTCTGCAGTTTGGAGAGGATAGATAAGGATGTGGTTTCTGCAGTTTGGAGAGGATAGATAAGGATGTGCTTTCTGCAGTTTGGAGAGGATCGATAAGGATGTAGTTTCTGCAGTTTGGGAGAGGATAGATAAGGATGTGATTTCTGCAGTTTGGGAGAGGATAGATAAGGATGCAGTTTCTGCAGTTTGGGAGAGGATAGATAAGGATGTAGTTTCTGCAGTTTGGGAGAGGATAGATAAGGATGTGATTTCTGCAGTTTGGGAGAGGATAGATAAGGATGTGGTTTCTGCAGTTTGGAGAGGATAGGTAAGGATGTGGTTTCTGCAGTTTGGAGAGGATCGATAAGGATGTGGTTTCTGCAGTTTGGAGAGGATAGATAAGGATGTAGTTTCTGCAGTTTGGAGAGGATAGATAAGGATGTGGTTTCTGCAGTTTGGTTGAGGATAGATAAGGATGTGCTTTCTGCAGTTGGGAGAGGATAGATAAGGATGTGGTTTCTGCAGTTTGGTTGAGGATAGATAAGCATGTGCTTTCTGCAGTTGGGAGAGGATAGATAAGGATGTGGTTTCTGCAGTTTGGTTGAGGATAGATAAGGATGTGGTTTCTGCAGTTTGGGAGAGGATAGATAAGGATGTGGTTTCTGCAGTTTGGTTGAGGATAGATAAGGATGTGCTTTCTGCAGTTTGGGAGAGGATAGATAAGGATGTGGTTTCTGCAGTTTGGAGAGGATAGATAAGGATGTGGTTTCTGCAGTTTGGTTGAGGATAGGTAAGGATGTAGTTTCTGCAGTTTGGAGAGGAGAGATAAGGATTTAGTTTCTGCTGTTTGGAGAGGATAGATAAGGATGTGGTTTCTGCAGTTTGGGAGAGGATAGATAAGGATGTGGTTTCTGCAGTTTGGGAGAGGATAGATAAGGATGTGGTTTCTGTAGTTTGGAGAGGATCGATAAGGATGTGGTTTCTGCAGTTTGGAGAGGATAGATAAGGATGTGCTTTCTGCAGTTTGGAGAGGATCGATAAGGATGTGGTTTCTGCAGTTTGGGAGAGGATAGATAAGGATGTGGTTTCTGCAGTTTGGAGAGGATAGATAAGGATGTGGTTTCTGCAGTTTGGAGAGGATAGATGAGGATGTGCTTTCTGCGGTTTGGAGAGGATCGATAAGGATGTAGTTTCTGCAGTTTGGAGAGGATAGATAAGCATATGGTTTCTGCAATTTGGGAGAGGATAGATAAGGATGTGGTTTCTGCAGTTTGGAGAGGATAGATAAGGATGTGCTTTCTGCAGTTTGGAGAGGATAGATAAGGATGTGATTTCTGCAGTTTGGGAGAGGATAGATAAGGATGTGGTTTCTGCAGTTTGGAGAGGATAGATAAGGATGTGCTTTCTGCTGTTTGGAGTGCATAGATAAGGATGTGCTTTCTGCAGTTTGGAGAGGATAGATAAGGATGTAGTTTCTGCAGTTTGGAGAGGATAGATAAGGATGTGGTTTCTGCAGTTTGGGAGATGATAGATAAGGATGTGCTTTCTGCAGTTTGGAGAGGATAGATAAGGATGTAGTTTCTGCAGTTTGGAGATGATAAATAAGGATGTGCTTTCTGCAGTTTGGAGAGGATAGATAAGGATGTAGTTTCTGCAGTTTGGAGATGATAAATAAGGATGTGGTCTCTGCAGTTTGGAGAGTATGGATAAGGATGTGGTTTCTGCAGTTTGGAGAGGATAGATAAGGATGTGCTTTCTGCAGTTTGGAGAGGATAGATAAGGATGTGGTTTCTGCAGTTTGGGAGAGGATAGATAAGGATGTGGTTTCTGCAGTTTGGAGAGGAGAGATAAGGATGGAGTTTATGCAGTTTGGAGAGGATAGATATGGATGTGGTTTGTGCAGTTTGGAGAGGATAGATAAGGATGTAGTTTCTGCAGTTTGGAGAGGATAGATGAGGATGTGTTTTCTGCAGTTTGGGAGAGGATAGATAAGGATGTAGTTTCTGCAGTTTGGAGAGGATAGATAAGGATGTGCTTTCTGCAGTTTGGAGAGGATAGATAAGGATGTGGTTTCTGCAGTTTGGAGAGGATAGATAAGGATGTGCTTTCTGCAGTTTGGAGAGGATAGATAAGGATGTGGTTTCTGCAGTTTGGGAGAGGATAGATAAGGATGTGGTTACTGCAGTTTGGAGAGGAGAGATAAGGATGGAGTTTATGCAGTTTGGAGAGGATAGATATGGATGTGGTTTGTGCAGTTTGGAGAGGATAGATAAGGATGTAGTTTCTGCAGTTTGGAGAGGATAGATGAGGATGAGTTTTCTGCAGTTTGGGAGAGGATAGATAAGGATGTAGTTTCTGCAGTTTGGAGAGGACAGATAAGGATGTGCTTTCTGCAGTTTGGAGAGGATAGATAAGGATTTGGTTTCTGCAGTTTGGAGAGGATAGATAAGGATGTGCTTTCTGCAGTTTGGAGAGGATAGATAAGGATGTGGTTTCTGCAGTTTGGGAGAGGATAGATAAGGAAGTGGTTTCTGCAGTTGGGAGAGGATAGATAAGGATGTGGTTTCTGCAGTTTGGTTGAGGATAGATAAGGATGTGGTTTCTGCAGTTTGGGAGAGGATAGATAAGGATGTGGTTTCTGCAGTTTGGTTGAGGATAAATAAGGATGTGCTTTCTGCAGTTTGGGAGAGGATAGATAAGGATGTGGTTTCTGCAGTTTGGAGAGGATAGATAAGGATGTGGTTTCTGCAGTTTGGTTGAGGATAGGTAAGGATGTAGTTTCTGCAGTTTGGAGAGGAGAGATAAGGATTTAGTTTCTGCTGTTTGGAGAGGATAGATAAGGATGTGGTTTCTGCAGTTTGGGAGAGGATAGATAAGGATGTGGTTTCTGCAGTTTGGGAGAGGATATATAAGGATGTGGTTTCTGTAATTTGGAGAGGATCGATAAGAATGTGGTTTCTGCAGTTTGGAGAGGATAGATAAGGATGTGCTTTCTGCAGTTTGGAGAGGATCGATAAGGATGTGGTTTCTGCAGTTTGGGAGAGGATAGATAAGGATGTGGTTTCTGCAGTTTGGAGAGGATAGATAAGGATGTGGTTTCTGCAGTTTGGAGAGGATAGATGAGGATGTGCTTTCTGTGGTTTGGAGAGGATCGATAAGGATGTAGTTTCTGCAGTTTGGAGAGGATAGATAAGCATATGGTTTCTGCAATTTGGGAGAGGATAGATAAGGATGTGGTTTCTGCAGTTTGGAGAGGATAGATAAGGATGTGCTTTCTGCCGTTTGGAGAGGATAGATAAGAATGTGATTTCTGCAGTTTGGGAGAGGATAGATAAGGATGTGGTTTCTGCAGTTTGGAGAGGATAGATAAGGATGTGCTTTCTGCTGTTTGGAGAGGATAGATAAGGATGTGCTTTCTGCAGTTTGGAGAGGATAGATAAGGATGTAGTTTCTGCAGTTTGGAGAGGATAGATAAGGATGTGGTTTCTGCAGTTTGGGAGATGATAGATAAGGATGTGCTTTCTGCAGTTTGGAGAGGATAGATAAGGATGTAGTTTCTGCAGTTTGGAGATGATAAATAAGGATGTGCTTTCTGCAGTTTGGAGAGGATAGATAAGGATGTAGTTTCTGCAGTTTGGAGATGATAAATAAGGATGTGGTCTCTGCAGTTTGGAGAGTATAGATAAGGATGTGGTTTCTGCAGTTTGGAGAGGATAGATAAGGATGTGCTTTCTGCAGTTTGGAGAGGATAGATAAGGATGTGGTTTCTGCAGTTTGGGAGAGGATAGATAAGGATGTGGTTTCTGCAGTTTGGAGAGGAGAGATAAGGATGGAGTTTATGCAGTTTGGAGAGGATAGATAAGGATGTGGTTTGTGCAGTTTGGAGAGGATAGATAAGGATGTAGTTTCTGCAGTTTGGAGAGGATAGATGAGGATGAGTTTTCTGCAGTTTGGGAGAGGATAGATAAGGATGTAGTTTCTGCAGTTTGGAGAGGATGGATAAGGATGTGCTTTCTGGAGTTTGGAGAGGATAGATAAGGATGTGGTTTCTGCAGTTTGGAGAGGATAGATAAGGATGTGCTTTCTGCAGTTTGGAGAGGATAGATAAGGATGTGGTTTCTTCAGTTTGGGAGAGGATAGATAAGGAAGTGGTTTCTGCAGTTGGGAGAGGATAGATAAGGATGTGGTTTCTGCAGTTTGGTTGAGGATAGATAAGGATGTGGTTTCTGCAGTTTGGGAGAGGATAGATAAGGATGTGGTTTCTGCAGCTTGGTTGAGGATAGATAAGGATGTGCTTTCTGCAGTTTGGGAGAGGATAGATAAGGATGTGGTTTCTGCAATTTGGGAGGGGATAGATAAGTATGTGGTTTCTGCAGTTTGGGAGAGGATAGATAAGGATGTGCTTTCTGCAGTTTGGAGAGGATCGATAAGGATGTGGTTTCTGCAGTTTGGAGAGGATCGATAAGGATGTGGTTTCTGCAGTTTGGAGAGGATAGATAACGATGTGCTTTCTGCAGTTTGGGAGAGGATAGATAAGGATGTGGTTTCTGCAATTTGGGAGAGGATAGGTAAGCCTGTGGTTTCTGCAGTTTGGGAGAGGATAGATAAGGATGTGCTTTCTGCAGTTTGGAGAGGATCGATAAGGATGTGGTTTCTGCAATTTGGGAGAGGATAGATAAGGATGTGGTTTCTGCAGTTTGGGAGAGGATAGATAAGGATGTGCTTTCTGCAGTTTGGAGAGGATCGATAAGGATGTGGTTTCTGCAGTTTGGAGAGGATCGATAAGGATGTGGTTTCTGCAGTTTGGAGAGGATAGATAAGGATGTGCTGTCTGCAGTTTGGAGAGGATTGATAAGGATGTGGTTTCTGCAGTTTGGGAGAGGATAGATAAGGATGTGGTTTCTGCAGTTTGGAGAGGATAGATAAGGATGTGGTTTCTGCAGTTTGGAGAGGATAGATGAGGATGTGCTTTCTGCAGTTTGGAGAGGATCGATAAGGATGTAGTTTCTGCAGTTTGGAGAGGATAGATAAGGATGTGGTTTCTGCAGTTTGGAGAGGATAGATAAGCATGTGGTTTCTGCAATTTGGGAGAGGATAGATAAGGATGTGGTTTCTGCAGTTTGGAGAGGATAGATAAGGATGTGCTTTCTGCAGTTTGGAGAGGATAGATAAGAATGTGATTTCTGCAGTTTGGGAGAGGATAGATAAGGATGTGGTTTCTGCAGTTTGGAGAGGATAGATAAGGATGTGCTTTCTGCAGTTTGGAGAGGATAGATAAGGATGTGCTTTCTGCAGTTTGGAGAGGATAGATAAGGATGTAGTTTCTGCAGTTTGGAGAGGATAGATAAGGATGTGGTTTCTGCAGTTTGGGAGATGATAGATCAGGATGTGCTTTCTGCAGTTTGGAGAGGATAGATAAGGATGTAGTTTCTGCAGTTTGGAGATGATAAATAAGGATGTGCTTTCTGCAGTTTGGAGAGGATAGATAAGGATGTAGTTTCTGCAGTTTGGAGATGATAAATAAGGATGTGGTCTCTGCCGTTTGGAGAGTATAGATAAGGATGTGGTTTCTGCAGTTTGGAGAGGATAGATAAGCATGTGCTTTCTGCAGTTTGGAGAGGATAGATAAGGATGTGGTTTCTGCAGTTTGGGAGGGAATAGATAAGGATGTGGTTTCTGCAGTTTGGGAGAGGATAGATAAGGATGTGCTTTCTGCAGTTTGGAGAGGATAGATAAGGATGTGGTTTCTGCAGTTTGGAGATGATAAATAAGGATGTGGTCTCTGCAGTTTGGAGTGGATAGATAAGGATGTGGTTTCTGCAGTTTGGAGAGGATAGATAAGGATGTGCTTTCTGCAGTTTGGGGAGGATAGATAAGGATGTGGTTTCTGCAGTTTGGGAGGGAATAGATAAGGATGTGCTTTCTGCAGTTTGGAGAGGATAGATAAGGATGTGCTTTCTGCAGTTTGGAAGAGGATAGATAAGGAAGTGGTTTCTGCAGTTTGGAGAGGATGGATAAGGATGTGGTTTCTGCAGTTTGGGTGAGGATAGATAAGGATGTGGTTTCTGCAGTTTGGGAGAGGATAGATAAGGAAGTGGTTTCTGCAGTTTGGAGAGGATAGATAAGGATGTGGTTTCTGCAGTTTGGGAGAGGATAGATAAGGATGTGGTTTCTGCAGTTTGGAGAGGAGAGATAAGGATGGAGTTTATGCAGTTTGGAGAGGAGAGATAAGGATGGAGTTTATGCAGTTTGGAGAGGATAGATATGGATGTGGTTTGTGCAGTTTGGAGAGGATAGATAAGGATGTAGTTTCTGCAGTTTGGAGAGGATAGATGAGGATGAGTTTTCTGCAGTTTGGGAGAGGATAGATAAGGATGTAGTTTCTGCAGTTTGGAGAGGATAGATAAGGATGTGCTTTCTGCAGTTTGGAGAGGATAGATAAGGATGTGGTTTCTGCAGTTTGGAGAGGATAGATAAGGATGTGCTTTCTGCAGTTTGGAGAGGATCGATAAGGATGTAGTTTCTGCAGTTTGGGAGAGGATAGATAAGGATGTGATTTCTGCAGTTTGGGAGAGGATAGATAAGGATGCAGTTTCTGCAGTTTGGGAGAGGATAGATAAGGATGTAGTTTCTGCAGTTTGGGAGAGGATAGATAAGGATGTGGTTTCTGCAGTTTGGAGAGGATAGATAAGGATGTGGTTTCTGCAGTTTGGAGAGGATAGATAAGGATGTGGTCTCTGCAGTTTGGAGAGTATAGATAAGGATGTGGTTTCTGCAGTTTGGAGAGGATAGATAAGCATGTGCTTTCTGCAGTTTGGAGAGGATAGATAAGGATGTGGTTTCTGCAGTTTGGGAGGGAATAGATAAGGATGTGGTTTCTGCAGTTTGGGAGAGGATAGATAAGGATGTGCTTTCTGCAGTTTGGAGAGGATAGATAAGGATGTGGTTTCTGCAGTTTGGAGATGATAAATAAGGATGTGGTCTCTGCAGTTTGGAGAGGATAGATAAGGATGTGGTTTCTGCAGTTTGGAGAGGATAGATAAGGATGTGCTTTCTGCAGTTTGGGGAGGATAGATAAGGATGTGGTTTCTGCAGTTTGGGAGGGAATAGATAAGGATGTGCTTTCTGCAGTTTGGAGAGGATAGATAAGGATGTGCTTTCTGCAGTTTGGAAGAGGATAGATAAGGAAGTGGTTTCTGCAGTTTGGAGAGGATGGATAAGGATGTGGTTTCTGCAGTTTGGGTGAGGATAGATAAGGATGTGGTTTCTGCAGTTTGGGAGAGGATAGATAAGGAAGTGGTTTCTGCAGTTTGGAGAGGATAGATAAGGATTTGGTTTCTGCAGTTTGGGAGAGGATAGATAAGGATGTGGTTTCTGCAGTTTGGAGAGGAGAGATAAGGATGGAGTTTATGCAGTTTGGAGAGGATAGATATGGATGTGGTTTGTGCAGTTTGGAGAGGATAGATAAGGATGTAGTTTCTGCAGTTTGGAGAGGATAGATGAGGATGAGTTTTCTGCAGTTTGGGAGAGGATAGATAAGGATGTAGTTTCTGCAGTTTGGAGAGGATAGATAAGGATGTGCTTTCTGCAGTTTGGAGAGGATAGATAAGGATGTGGTTTCTGCAGTTTGGAGAGGATAGATAAGGATGTGCTTTCTGCAGTTTGGAGAGGATCGATAAGGATGTAGTTTCTGCAGTTTGGGAGAGGATAGATAAGGATGTGATTTCTGCAGTTTGGGAGAGGATAGATAAGGATGCAGTTTCTGCAGTTTGGGAGAGGATAGATAAGGATGTAGTTTCTGCAGTTTGGGAGAGGATAGATAAGGATGTGATTTCTGCAGTTTGGGAGAGGATAGATAAGGATGTGGTTTCTGCAGTTTGGAGAGGATAGATAAGGATGTGGTTTCTGCAGTTTGGAGAGGATAGATAAGGATGTGGTTTCTGCAGTTTGGAGAGGATAGATAAGGATGTAGTTTCTGCAGTTTGGAGAGGATAGATAAGGATGTGGTTTCTGCTGTTTGGTTGAGGATAGATAAGGATGTGCTTTCTGCAGTTGGGAGAGGATAGATAAGGATGTGGTTTCTGCAGTTTGGTTGAGGATAGATAAGCATGTGCTTTCTGCAGTTGGGAGAGGATAGATAAGGATGTGGTTTCTGCTGTTTGGTTGAGGATAGATAAGGATGTGGTTTCTGCACTTTGGGAGAGGATAGATAAGGATGTGGTTTCTGCAGTTTGGTTGAGGATAGATATGGATGTGCTTTCTGCAGTTTGGGAGAGGATAGATAAGGATGTGGTTTCTGCAGTTTGGAGAGGATAGATAAGGATGTGGTTTCTGCAGTTTGGTTGAGGATAGGTAAGGATGTAGTTTCTGCAGTTTGGAGAGGAGAGATAAGGATTTAGTTTCTGCAGTTTGGAGAGGATAGATAAGGATGTGGTTTCTGCAGTTTGGGAGAGGATAGATAAGGATGTGGTTTCTGCAGTTTGGGAGAGGATAGATAAGGATGTGGTTTCTGTAGTTTGGAGAGGATCGATAAGGATGTGCTTTCTGCAGTTTGGAGAGGATAGATAAGGATGTGTTTTCTGCAGTTTGGAGAGGATCGATAAGGATGTGGTTTCTGCAGTTTGGGAGAGGATAGATAAGGATGTGGTTTCTGCAGTTTGGAGAGGATAGATAAGGATGTGGTTTCTGCAGTTTGGAGAGGATAGATGAGGATGTGCTTTCTGCGTTTTGGAGAGGATCGATAAGGATGTGGTTTCTGCAGTTTGGGAGAGGATAGATAAGGATGTGGTTTCTGCAGTTTGGAGAGGATAGATAAGGATGTGGTTTCTGCAGTTTGGAGAGGATAGATGAGGATGTGCTTTCTGCGGTTTGGAGAGGATCGATAAGGATGTAGTTTCTGCAGTTTGGAGAGGATAGATAAGCATATGGTTTCTGCAATTTGGGAGAGGATAGATAAGGATGTGGTTTCTGCAGTTTGGAGAGGATAGATAAGGATGTGCTTTCTGCAGTTTGGAGAGGATAGAGAAGAATGTGATTTCTGCAGTTTGGGAGAGGATAGATAAGGATGTGGTTTCTGCAGTTTGGAGAGGATAGATAAGGATGTGCTTTCTGCTGTTTGGAGAGGATAGATAAGGATGTGCTTTCTGCAGTTTGGAGAGGATAGATAAGGATGTAGTTTCTGCAGTTTGGAGAGGATAGATAAGGATGTGGTTTCTGCAGTTTGGGAGATGATAGATAAGGATGTGCTTTCTGCAGTTTGGAGAGGAGAGATAAGGATGTAGTTTCTGCAGTTTGGAGATGATAAATAAGGATGTGCTTTCTGCAGTTTGGAGAGGATAGATAAGGATGTAGTTTCTGCAGTTTGGAGATGATAAATAAGGATGTGGTCTCTGCAGTTTGGAGAGTATAGATAAGGATGTGGTTTCTGCAGTTTGGAGCGGATAGATAAGGATGTGCTTTCTGCAGTTTGGAGAGGATAGATAAGGATGTGGTTTCTGCAGTTTGGGAGGGAATAGATAAGGATGTGTTTTCTGCAGTTTGGGAGAGGATAGATAAGGATGTGCTTTCTGCAGTTTGGAGAGGATAGATAAGGATGTAGTTTCTGCAGTTTGGAGATGATAAATAAGGATGTGGTCTCTGCAGTTTGGAGAGTATAGATAAGGAGGTGGTTTCTGCAGTTTGGAGAGGATAGATAAGGATGTGCTTTCTGCAGTTTGGAGAGGATAGATAAGGATGTGGTTTCTGCAGTTTGGGTGGGAATAGATAAGGATGTAGTTTCTGCAGTTTGGAGAGGATAGATAAGGATGTGGTTTCTGCAGTTTGGGAGATGATAGATCAGGATGTGCTTTCTGCAGTTTGGAGAGGATAGATAAGGATGTGCTTTCTGCAGTTTGGAGAGGATAGATAAGGATGTAGTTTCTGCAGTTTGGAGAGGATAGATAAGGATGTGGTTTCTGCAGTTTGGGAGATGATAGATCAGGATGTGCTTTCTGCAGTTTGGAGAGGATAGATAAGGATGTTGTTTCTGCAGTTTGGAGATGATAAATAAGGATGTGCTTTCTGCAGTTTGGAGAGGATAGATAAGGATGTAGTTTCTGCAGTTTGGAGATGATAAATAAGGATGTGGTCTCTGCAGTTTGGAGAATATCGATAAGGATGTGGTTTCTGCAGTTTGGAGAGGATAGATAAGGATGTGCTTTCTGCAGTTTGGAGAGGATAGATAAGGATGTGGTTTCTGCAGTTTGGGAGGGAATAGATAAGGATGTGGTTTCTGCAGTTTGGGAGAGGATAGATAAGGATGTGCTTTCTGCAGTTTGGAGAGGATAGATAAGGATGTAGTTTCTGCAGTTTGGAGATGATAAATAAGGATGTGGTCTCTGCAGTTTGGAGAGGATAGATAAGGATGTGGTTTCTGCAGTTTGGAGAGGATAGATAAGGATGTGCTTTCTGCAGTTTGGAGAGGATAGATAAGGATGTGGTTTCTGCAGTTTGGGAGGGAATAGATAAGGATGTGCTTTCTGCAGTTTGGAGAGGATAGATAAGGATGTGGTTTCTGCAGTTTGGAGAGGATAGATAAGGATGTGCTTTCTGCAGTTTGGAAGAGGATAGATAAGGAAGTGGTTTCTGCAGTTTGGAGAGGATAGATAAGGATGTGGTTTCTGCAGTTTGGGAGAGGATCGATAAGGATGTGGTTTCTGCAGTTTGGGAGAGGATAGATAAGGAAGTGGTTTCTGCAGTTTGGAGAGGATAGATAAGGATGTGGTTTCTGCAGTTTGGGAGAGGATAGATAAGGATGTGGTTTCTGCAGTTTGGAGAGGAGAGATAAGGATGGAGTTTATGCAGTTTGGAGAGGATAGATATGGATGTGGTTTGTGCAGTTTGGAGAGGATAGATAAGGATGTAGTTTCTGCACTTTGGAGAGGATAGATGAGGATGTGCTTTCTGCAGTTTGGGAGAGGATAGATAAGGATGTGGTTTCTGCAATTTGGGAGAGGATAGGTAAGCCTGTGGTTTCTGCAGTTTGGGAGAGGATAGATAAGGATGTGCTTTCTGCAGTTTGGAGAGGATCGATAAGGATGTGGTTTCTGCAATTTGGGAGAGGATAGATAAGGATGTGGTTTCTGCAGTTTGGGAGAGGATAGATAAGGATGTGCTTTCTGCAGTTTGGAGAGGATCGATAAGGATGTGGTTTCTGCAGTTTGGAGAGGATCGATAAGGATGTGGTTTCTGCAGTTTGGAGAGGATAGATAAGGATGTGCTGTCTGCAGTTTGGAGAGGATTGATAAGGATGTGGTTTCTGCAGTTTGGGAGAGGATAGATAAGGATGTGGTTTCTGCAGTTTGGAGAGGATAGATAAGGATGTGGTTTCTGCAGTTAGGAGAGGATAGATGAGGATGTGCTTTCTGCAGTTTGGAGAGGATCGATAAGGATGTAGTTTCTGCAGTTTGGAGAGGATAGATAAGGATGTGGTTTCTGCAGTTTGGAGAGGATAGATAAGCATGTGGTTTCTGCAATTTGGGAGAGGATAGATAAGGATGTGGTTTCTGCAGTTTGGAGAGGATAGATAAGGATGTGCTTTCTGCAGTTTGGAGAGGATAGATAAGAATGTGATTTCTGCAGTTTGGGAGAGGATAGATAAGGATGTGGTTTCTGCAGTTTGGAGAGGATAGATAAGGATGTGCTTTCTGCAGTTTGGAGAGGATAGATAAGGATGTGCTTTCTGCAGTTTGGAGAGGATAGATAAGGATGTAGTTTCTGCAGTTTGGAGAGGATAGATAAGGATGTGGTTTCTGCAGTTTGGGAGATGATAGATCATGATGTGCTTTCTGCAGTTTGGAGAGGATAGATAAGGATGTAGTTTCTGCAGTTTGGAGATGATAAATAAGGATGTGCTTTCTGCAGTTTGGAGAGGATAGATAAGGATGTAGTTTCTGCAGTTTGGAGATGATAAATAAGGATGTGGTCTCTGCAGTTTGGAGAGTATAGATAAGGATGTGGTTTCTGCAGTTTGGAGAGGATAGATAAGCATGTGCTTTCTGCAGTTTGGAGAGGATAGATAAGGATGTGGTTTCTGCAGTTTGGGAGGGAATAGATAAGGATGTGGTTTCTGCAGTTTGGGAGAGGATAGATAAGGATGTGCTTTCTGCAGTTTGGAGAGGATAGATAAGGATGTAGTTTCTGCAGTTTGGAGATGATAAATAAGGATGTGGTCTCTGCAGTTTGGAGAGGATAGATAAGGATGTGGTTTCTGCAGTTTGGAGAGGATAGATAAGGATGTGGTTTCTGCAGTTTGGGGAGGATAGATAAGGATGTGGTTTCTGCAGTTTGGGATGGAATAGATAAGGATGTGCTTTCTGCAGTTTGGAGAGGATAGATAAGGATGTGCTTTCTGCAGTTTGGAAGAGGATAGATAAGGAAGTGGTTTCTGCAGTTTGGAGAGGATGGATAAGGATGTGGTTTCTGCAGTTTGGGTGAGGATAGATAAGGATGTGGTTTCTGCAGTTTGGGAGAGGATAGATAAGGAAGTGGTTTCTGCAGTTTGGAGAGGATAGATAAGGATGTGGTTTCTGCAGTTTGGGAGAGGATAGAAAAGGATGTGGTTTCTGCAGTTTGGAGAGGAGAGATAAGGATGGAGTTTATGCAGTTTGGAGAGGATAGATATGGATGTGGTTTGTGCAGTTTGGAGAGGATAGATAAGGATGTAGTTTCTGCAGTTTGGAGAGGATAGATGAGGATGAGTTTTCTGCAGTTTGGGAGAGGATAGATAAGGATGTAGTTTCTGCAGTTTGGAGAGGATAGATAAGGATGTGCTTTCTGCAGTTTGGAGAGGATAGATAAGGATGTGGTTTCTGCAGTTTGGAGAGGATAGATAAGGATGTGCTTTCTGCAGTTTGGAGAGGATCGATAAGGATGTAGTTTCTGCAGTTTGGGAGAGGATAGATAAGGATGCAGTTTCTGCAGTTTGGGAGAGGATAGATAAGGATGTAGCTTCTGCAGTTTGGGAGAGGATAGATAAGGATGTGATTTCTGCAGTTTGGGAGAGGATAGATAAGGATGTGGTTTCTGCAGTTTGGAGAGGATAGATAAGGATGTGGTTTCTGCAGTTTGGAGAGGATAGATAAGGATGTGGTTTCTGCAGTTTGGAGAGGATAGATAAGGATGTAGTTTCTGCAGTTTGGAGAGGATAGATAAGGATGTGGTTTCTGCAGTTTGGTTGAGGATAGATAAGGATGTGCTTTCTGCAGTTGGGAGAGGATAGATAAGGATGTGGCTTCTGCAGTTTGGTTGAGGATAGATAAGCATGTGCTTTCTGCAGTTGGGAGAGGATAGATAAGGATGTGGTTTCTGCAGTTTGGTTGAGGATAGATAAGGATGTGGTTTCTGCACTTTGGGAGAGGATAGATAAGGATGTGGTTTCTGCAGTTTGGTTGAGGATAGATATGGATGTGCTTTCTGCAGTTTGGGAGAGGATAGATAAGGATGTGGTTTCTGCAGTTTGGAGAAGATAGATAAGGATGTGGTTTCTGCAGTTTGGTTGAGGATAGGTAAGGATGTAGTTTCTGCAGTTTGGAGAGGAGAGATAAGGATTTAGTTTCTGCAGTTTGGAGAGGATAGATAAGGATGTGGTTTCTGCAGTTTGGGAGAGGATAGATAAGGATGTGGTTTCTGCAGTTTGGGAGAGGATAGATAAGGATGTGGTTTCTGTAGTTTGGAGAGGATCGATAAGGATGTGCTTTCTGCAGTTTGGAGAGGATAGATAAGGATGTGCTTTCTGCTGTTTGGAGAGGATCGATAAGGATGTGGTTTCTGCAGTTTGGGAGAGGATAGATAAGGATGTGGTTTCTGCAGTTTGGAGAGGATAGATAAGGATGTGGTTTCTGCAGTTTGGAGAGGATAGATGAGGATGTGCTTTCTGCGTTTTGGAGAGGATCGATAAGGATGTGGTTTCTGCAGTTTGGGAGAGGATAGATAAGGATGTGGTTTCTGCAGTTTGGAGAGGATAGATAAGGATGTGGTTTCTGCAGTTTGGAGAGGATAGATGAGGATGTGCTTTCTGCGGTTTGGAGAGGATCGATAAGGATGTAGTTTCTGCAGTTTGGAGAGGATAGATAAGCATATGGTTTCTGCAATTTGGGAGAGGATAGATAAGGATGTGGTTTCTGCAGTTTGGAGAGGATAGATAAGGATGTGCTTTCTGCAGTTTGGAGAGGATAGAGAAGAATGTGATTTCTGCAGTTTGGGAGAGGATAGATAAGGATGTGGTTTCTGCAGTTTGGAGAGGATAGATAAGGATGTGCTTTCTGCTGTTTGGAGAGGATAGATAAGGATGTGCTTTCTGCAGTTTGGAGAGGATAGATAAGGATGTAGTTTCTGCAGTTTGGAGAGGATAGATAAGGATGTGGTTTCTGCAGTTTGGGAGATTATAGATAAGGATGTGCTTTCTGCAGTTTGGAGAGGAGAGATAAGGATGTAGTTTCTGCAGTTTGGAGATGATAAATAAGGATGTGCTTTCTGCAGTTTGGAGAGGATAGATAAGGATGTAGTTTCTGCAGTTTGGAGATGATAAATAAGGATGTGGTCTCTGCAGTTTGGAGAGTATAGATAAGGATGTGGTTTCTGCAGTTTGGAGCGGATAGATAAGGATGTGCTTTCTGCAGTTTGGAGAGGATAGATAAGGATGTGGTTTCTGCAGTTTGGGAGGGAATAGATAAGGATGTGTTTTCTGCAGTTTGGGAGAGGATAGATAAGGATGTGCTTTCTGCAGTTTGGAGAGGATAGATAAGGATGTAGTTTCTGCAGTTTGGAGATGATAAATAAGGATGTGGTCTCTGCAGTTTGGAGAGTATAGATAAGGAGGTGGTTTCTGCAGTTTGGAGAGGATAGATAAGGATGTGCTTTCTGCAGTTTGGAGAGGATAGATAAGGATGTGGTTTCTGCAGTTTGGGTGGGAATAGATAAGGATGTAGTTTCTGCAGTTTGGAGAGGATAGATAAGGATGTGGTTTCTGCAGTTTGGGAGATGATAGATCAGGATGTGCTTTCTGCAGTTTGGAGAGGATAGATAAGGATGTGGTTTCTGCAGTTTGGGTGGGAATAGATAAGGATGTAGTTTCTGCAGTTTGGAGAGGATAGATAAGGATGTGGTTTCTGCAGTTTGGGAGATGATAGATCAGGATGTGCTTTCTGCAGTTTGGAGAGGATAGATAAGGATGTAGTTTCTGCAGTTTGGAGATGATAAATAAGGATGTGCTTTCTGCAGTTTGGAGAGGATAGATAAGGATGTAGTTTCTGCAGTTTGGAGATGATAAATAAGGATGTGGTCTCTGCAGTTTGAAGAGTATCGATAAGGATGTGGTTTCTGCAGTTTGGAGAGGATAGATAAGGATGTGCTTTCTGCAGTTTGGAGAGGATAGATAAGGATGTGGTTTCTGCAGTTTGGGAGGGAATAGATAAGGATGTGGTTTCTGCAGTTTGGGAGAGGATAGATAAGGATGTGCTTTCTGCAGTTTGGAGAGGATAGATAAGGATGTAGTTTCTGCAGTTTGGAGATGATAAATAAGGATGTGGTCTCTGCAGTTTGGAGAGGATAGATAAGGATGTGGTTTCTGCAGTTTGGAGAGGATAGATAAGGATGTGCTTTCTGCAGTTTGGAGAGGATAGATAAGGATGTGGTTTCTGCAGTTTGGGAGGGAATAGATAAGGATGTGCTTTCTGCAGTTTGGAGAGGATAGATAAGGATGTGGTTTCTGCAGTTTGGAGAGGATAGATAAGGATGTGCTTTCTGCAGTTTGGAAGAGGATAGATAAGGATGTGGTTTCTGCAGTTTGGGAGAGGATAGATAAGGATGTGGTTTCTGCAGTTTGGGAGAGGATAGATAAGGATGTGGTTTCTGTAGTTTGGAGAGGATCGATAAGGATGTGCTTTCTGCAGTTTGGAGAGGATAGATAAGGATGTGCTTTCTGCTGTTTGGAGAGGATCGATAAGGATGTGGTTTCTGCAGTTTGGGAGAGGATAGATAAGGATGTGGTTTCTGCAGTTTGGAGAGGATAGATAAGGATGTGGTTTCTGCAGTTTGGAGAGGATAGATGAGGATGTGCTTTCTGCGTTTTGGAGAGGATCGATAAGGATGTGGTTTCTGCAGTTTGGGAGAGGATAGATAAGGATGTGGTTTCTGCAGTTTGGAGAGGATAGATAAGGATGTGGTTTCTGCAGTTTGGAGAGGATAGATGAGGATGTGCTTTCTGCGGTTTGGAGAGGATCGATAAGGATGTAGTTTCTGCAGTTTGGAGAGGATAGATAAGCATATGGTTTCTGCAATTTGGGAGAGGATAGATAAGGATGTGGTTTCTGCAGTTTGGAGAGGATAGATAAGGATGTGCTTTCTGCAGTTTGGAGAGGATAGAGAAGAATGTGATTTCTGCAGTTTGGGAGAGGATAGATAAGGATGTGGTTTCTGCAGTTTGGAGAGGATAGATAAGGATGTGCTTTCTGCTGTTTGGAGAGGATAGATAAGGATGTGCTTTCTGCAGTTTGGAGAGGATAGATAAGGATGTAGTTTCTGCAGTTTGGAGAGGATAGATAAGGATGTGGTTTCTGCAGTTTGGGAGATTATAGATAAGGATGTGCTTTCTGCAGTTTGGAGAGGAGAGATAAGGATGTAGTTTCTGCAGTTTGGAGATGATAAATAAGGATGTGCTTTCTGCAGTTTGGAGAGGATAGATAAGGATGTAGTTTCTGCAGTTTGGAGATGATAAATAAGGATGTGGTCTCTGCAGTTTGGAGAGTATAGATAAGGATGTGGTTTCTGCAGTTTGGAGCGGATAGATAAGGATGTGCTTTCTGCAGTTTGGAGAGGATAGATAAGGATGTGGTTTCTGCAGTTTGGGAGGGAATAGATAAGGATGTGTTTTCTGCAGTTTGGGAGAGGATAGATAAGGATGTGCTTTCTGCAGTTTGGAGAGGATAGATAAGGATGTAGTTTCTGCAGTTTGGAGATGATAAATAAGGATGTGGTCTCTGCAGTTTGGAGAGTATAGATAAGGAGGTGGTTTCTGCAGTTTGGAGAGGATAGATAAGGATGTGCTTTCTGCAGTTTGGAGAGGATAGATAAGGATGTGGTTTCTGCAGTTTGGGTGGGAATAGATAAGGATGTAGTTTCTGCAGTTTGGAGAGGATAGATAAGGATGTGGTTTCTGCAGTTTGGGAGATGATAGATCAGGATGTGCTTTCTGCAGTTTGGAGAGGATAGATAAGGATGTGGTTTCTGCAGTTTGGGTGGGAATAGATAAGGATGTAGTTTCTGCAGTTTGGAGAGGATAGATAAGGATGTGGTTTCTGCAGTTTGGGAGATGATAGATCAGGATGTGCTTTCTGCAGTTTGGAGAGGATAGATAAGGATGTAGTTTCTGCAGTTTGGAGATGATAAATAAGGATGTGCTTTCTGCAGTTTGGAGAGGATAGATAAGGATGTAGTTTCTGCAGTTTGGAGATGATAAATAAGGATGTGGTCTCTGCAGTTTGAAGAGTATCGATAAGGATGTGGTTTCTGCAGTTTGGAGAGGATAGATAAGGATGTGCTTTCTGCAGTTTGGAGAGGATAGATAAGGATGTGGTTTCTGCAGTTTGGGAGGGAATAGATAAGGATGTGGTTTCTGCAGTTTGGGAGAGGATAGATAAGGATGTGCTTTCTGCAGTTTGGAGAGGATAGATAAGGATGTAGTTTCTGCAGTTTGGAGATGATAAATAAGGATGTGGTCTCTGCAGTTTGGAGAGGATAGATAAGGATGTGGTTTCTGCAGTTTGGAGAGGATAGATAAGGATGTGCTTTCTGCAGTTTGGAGAGGATAGATAAGGATGTGGTTTCTGCAGTTTGGGAGGGAATAGATAAGGATGTGCTTTCTGCAGTTTGGAGAGGATAGATAAGGATGTGGTTTCTGCAGTTTGGAGAGGATAGATAAGGATGTGCTTTCTGCAGTTTGGAAGAGGATAGATAAGGAAGTGGTTTCTGCAGTTTGGAGAGGATAGATAAGGATGTGGTTTCTGCAGTTTGGGAGAGGATCGATAACGATGTGGTTTCTGCAGTTTGGGAGAGGATAGATAAGGAAGTGGTTTCTGCAGTTTGGAGAGGATAGATAAGGATGTGGTTTCTGCAGTTTGGGAGAGGATAGATAAGGATGTGGTTTCTGCAGTTTGGAGAGGAGAGATAAGGATGGAGTTTATGCAGTTTGGAGAGGATAGATATGGATGTGGTTTGTGCAGTTTGGAGAGGATAGATAAGGATGTAGTTTCTGCACTTTGGAGAGGATAGATGAGGATGAGTTTTCTGCAGTTTGGGAGAGGATAGATAAGGATGTAGTTTCTGCAGTTTGGAGAGGATCGATAAGGATGTGCTTTCTGCAGTTTGGAGAGGATAGATAAGGATGTGGTTTCTGCAGTTTGGAGAGGATAGATAAGGATGTGCTTTCTGCAGTTTGGAGAGGATCGATAAGGATGTAGTTTCTGCAGTTTGGGAGAGGATAGATAAGGATGTGATTTCTGCAGTTTGGGAGAGGATAGATAAGGATGCAGTTTCTGCAGTTTCGGAGAGGATAGATAAGGATGTAGTTTCTGCAGTTTGGGAGAGGATAGATAAGGATGTGATTTCTGCAGTTTGGGAGAGGATAGATAAGGATGTGGTTTCTGCAGTTTGGAGAGGATAGATAAGGATGTGGTTTCTGCAGTTTGGAGAGGATAGATAAGGATGTGGTTTCTGCAGTTTGGAGAGGATAGATAAGGATGTAGTTTCTGCAGTTTGGAGAGGATAGATAAAGATGTGGTTTCTGCAGTTTGGTTGAGGATAGATAAGGATGTGCTTTCTGCAGTTGGGAGAGGATAGATAAGGATGTGGTTTCTGCAGTTTGGTTGAGGATAGATAAGCATGTGCTTTCTGCAGTTGGGAGAGGATAGATAAGGATGTGGTTTCTGCAGTTTGGTTGAGGATAGATAAGGATGTGGTTTCTGCAGTTTGGGAGAGGATAGATAAGGATGTGGTTTCTGCAGTTTGGTTGAGGATAGATAAGGATGTGCTTTCTGCAGTTTGGGAGAGGATAGATAAGGATGTGGTTTCTGCAGTTTGGAGAGGATAGATAAGGATGTGGTTTCTGCAGTTTGGTTGAGGATAGGTAAGGATGTAGTTTCTGCAGTTTGGAGAGGAGAGATAAGGATTTAGTTTCTGCAGTTTGGAGAGGATAGATAAGGATGTGGTTTCTGCAGTTTGGGAGAGGATAGATAAGGATGTGGTTTCTGCAGTTTGGGAGAGGATAGATAAGGATGTGGTTTCTGTAGTTTGGAGAGGATCGATAAGGATGTGGTTTCTGCAGTTTGGAGAGGATAGATAAGGATGTGTTTTCTGCAGTTTGGAGAGGATCGATAAGGATGTGGTTTCTGAAGTTTGGGAGAGGATAGATAAGGATGTGGTTTCTGCAGTTTGGAGAGGATAGATAAGGATGTGGTTTCTGCAGTTTGGAGAGGATAGATGAGGATGTGCTTTCTGCGGTTTGGAGAGGATCGATAAGGATGTAGTTTCTGCAGTTTGGAGAGGATAGATAAGAATGTGATTTCTGCAGTTTGGGAGAGGATAAATAAGGATGTGGTTTCTGCAGTTTGGAGAGGATAGATAAGGATGTGGTTTCTGCAGTTTGGTTGAGGATAGGTAAGGATGTAGTTTCTGCAGTTTGGAGAGGAGAGATAAGGATTTAGTTTCTGCAGTTTGGAGAGGATAGATAAGGATGTGGTTTCTGCAGTTTGGGAGAGGTTAGATAAGGATGTGGTTTCTGCAGTTTGGAGAGGATAGATAAGGATGTGGTTTCTGCAGTTTGGTTGAGGATAGGTAAGGATGTAGTTTCTGCAGTTTGGAGAGGAGAGATAAGGATTTAGTTTCTGCAGTTTGGAGAGGATAGATAAGGATGTGGTTTCTGCAGTTTGGGAGAGGATAGATAAGGATGTGGTTTCTGCAGTTTGGGAGAGGATAGATAAGAATGTGGTTTCTGTAGTTTGGAGAGGATCGATAAGGATGTGGTTTCTGCAGTTTGGAGAGGATAGATAAGGATGTGCTTTCTGCAGTTTGGAGAGGATCGATAAGGATGTGGTTTCTGCAGTTTGGGAGAGGATAGATAAGGATGTGGTTTCTGCAGTTTGGAGAGGATAGATAAGGATGTGGTTTCTGCAGTTTGGAGAGGATAGATGAGGATGTGCTTTCTGCTGTTTGGAGAGGATCGATAAGGATGTGGTTTCTGCAGTTTGGGAGAGGATAGATAAGGATGTGGTTTCTGCAGTTTGGAGAGGATAGATAAGGATGTGGTTTCTGCAGTTTGGAGAGGATAGATGAGGATGTGCTTTCTGCGTTTTGGAGAGGATCGATAAGGATGTGGTTTCTGCAGTTTGGGAGAGGATAGATAAGGATGTGGTTTCTGCAGTTTGGAGAGGATAGATAAGGATGTGGTTTCTGCAGTTTGGAGAGGATAGATGAGGATGTGCTTTCTGCGGTTTGGAGAGGATCGATAAGGATGTAGTTTCTGCAGTTTGGAGAGGATAGATAAGCATATGGTTTCTGCAATTTGGGAGAGGATAGATAAGGATGTGGTTTCTGCAGTTTGGAGAGGATAGATAAGGATGTGCTTTCTGCAGTTTGGAGAGGATAGAGAAGAATGTGATTTCTGCAGTTTGGGAGAGGATAGATAAGGATGTGGTTTCTGCAGTTTGGAGAGGATAGATAAGGATGTGCTTTCTGCTGTTTGGAGAGGATAGATAAGGATGTGCTTTCTGCAGTTTGGAGAGGATAGATAAGGATGTAGTTTCTGCAGTTTGGAGAGGATAGATAAGGATGTGGTTTCTGCAGTTTGGGAGATGATAGATAAGGATGTGCTTTCTGCAGTTTGGAGAGGAGAGATAAGGATGTAGTTTCTGCAGTTTGGAGATGATAAATAAGGATGTGCTTTCTGCAGTTTGGAGAGGATAGATAAGGATGTAGTTTCTGCAGTTTGGAGATGATAAATAAGGATGTGGTCTCTGCAGTTTGGAGAGTATAGATAAGGATGTGGTTTCTGCAGTTTGGAGCGGATAGATAAGGATGTGCTTTCTGCAGTTTGGAGAGGATAGATAAGGATGTGGTTTCTGCAGTTTGGGAGGGAATAGATAAGGATGTGTTTTCTGCAGTTTGGGAGAGGATAGATAAGGATGTGCTTTCTGCAGTTTGGAGAGGATAGATAAGGATGTAGTTTCTGCAGTTTGGAGATGATAAATAAGTATGTGGTCTCTGCAGTTTGGAGAGTATAGATAAGGAGGTGGTTTCTGCAGTTTGGAGAGGATAGATAAGGATGTGCTTTCTGCAGTTTGGAGAGGATAGATAAGGATGTGGTTTCTGCAGTTTGGGTGGGAATAGATAAGGATGTAGTTTCTGCAGTTTGGAGAGGATAGATAAGGATGTGGTTTCTGCAGTTTGGGAGATGATAGATCAGGATGTGCTTTCTGCAGTTTGGAGAGGATAGATAAGGATGTGATTTCTGCAGTTTGGAGAGGATAGATAAGGATGTAGTTTCTGCAGTTTGGAGAGGATAGATAAGGATGTGGTTTCTGCAGTTTGGGAGATGATAGATCAGGATGTGCTTTCTGCAGTTTGGAGAGGATAGATAAGGATGTAGTTTCTGCAGTTTGGAGATGATAAATAAGGATGTGCTTTCTGCAGTTTGGAGAGGATAGATAAGGATGTAGTTTCTGCAGTTTGGAGATGATAAATAAGGATGTGGTCTCTGCAGTTTGGAGAATATCGATAAGGATGTGGTTTCTGCAGTTTGGAGAGGATAGATAAGGATGTGCTTTCTGCAGTTTGGAGAGGATAGATAAGGATGTGGTTTCTGCAGTTTGGGAGGGAATAGATAAGGATGTGGTTTCTGCAGTTTGGGAGAGGATAGATAAGGATGTGCTTTCTGCAGTTTGGAGAGGATAGATAAGGATGTAGTTTCTGCAGTTTGGAGATGATAAATAAGGAGGTGGTCTCTGCAGTTTGGAGAGGATAGATAAGGATGTGGTTTCTGCAGTTTGGAGAGGATAGATAAGGATGTGCTTTCTGCAGTTTGGAGAGGATAGATAAGGATGTGGTTTCTGCAGTTTGGGAGGGAATAGATAAGGATGTGCTTTCTGCAGTTTGGAGAGGATAGATAAGGATGTGGTTTCTGCAGTTTGGAGAGGATAGATAAGGATGTGCTTTCTGCAGTTTGGAAGAGGATAGATAAGGAAGTGGTTTCTGCAGTTTGGAGAGGATAGATAAGGATGTGGTTTCTGCAGTTTGGGAGAGGATCGATAAGGATGTGGTTTCTGCAGTTTGGGAGAGGATAGATAAGGAAGTGGTTTCTGCAGTTTGGAGAGGATAGATAAGGATGTGGTTTCTGCAGTTTGGGAGAGGATAGATAAGGATGTGGTTTCTGCAGTTTGGAGAGGAGAGATAAGGATGGAGTTTATGCAGTTTGGAGAGGATAGATATGGATGTGGTTTGTGCAGTTTGGAGAGGATAGATAAGGATGTAGTTTCTGCACTTTGGAGAGGATAGATGAGGATGTGCTTTCTGCAGTTTGGGAGAGGATAGATAAGGATGTGGTTTCTGCAATTTGGGAGAGGATAGGTAAGCCTGTGGTTTCTGCAGTTTGGGAGAGGATAGATAAGGATGTGCTTTCTGCAGTTTGGAGAGGATCGATAAGGATGTGGTTTCTGCAATTTGGGAGAGGATAGATAAGGATGTGGTTTCTGCAGTTTGGGAGAGGATAGATAAGGATGTGCTTTCTGCAGTTTGGAGAGGATCGATAAGGATGTGGTTTCTGCAGTTTGGAGAGGATCGATAAGGATGTGGTTTCTGCAGTTTGGAGAGGATAGATAAGGATGTGCTGTCTGCAGTTTGGAGAGGATTGATAAGGATGTGGTTTCTGCAGTTTGGGAGAGGATAGATAAGGATGTGGTTTCTGCAGTTTGGAGAGGATAGATAAGGATGTGGTTTCTGCAGTTTGGAGAGGATAGATGAGGATGTGCTTTCTGCAGTTTGGAGAGGATCGATAAGGATGTAGTTTCTGCAGTTTGGAGAGGATAGATAAGGATGTGGTTTCTGCAGTTTGGAGAGGATAGATAAGCATGTGGTTTCTGCAATTTGGGAGAGGATAGATAAGGATGTGGTTTCTGCAGTTTGGAGAGGATAGATAAGGATGTGCTTTCTGCAGTTTGGAGAGGATAGATAAGAATGTGATTTCTGCAGTTTGGGAGAGGATAGATAAGGATGTGGTTTCTGCAGTTTGGAGAGGATAGATAAGGATGTGCTTTCTGCAGTTTGGAGAGGATAGATAAGGATGTGCTTTCTGCAGTTTGGAGAGGATAGATAAGGATGTAGTTTCTGCAGTTTGGAGAGGATAGATAAGGATGTGGTTTCTGCAGTTTGGGAGATGATAGATCATGATGTGCTTTCTGCAGTTTGGAGAGGATAGATAAGGATGTAGTTTCTGCAGTTTGGAGATGATAAATAAGGATGTGCTTTCTGCAGTTTGGAGAGGATAGATAAGGATGTAGTTTCTGCAGTTTGGAGATGATAAATAAGGATGTGGTCTCTGCAGTTTGGAGAGTATAGATAAGGATGTGGTTTCTGCAGTTTGGAGAGGATAGATAAGCATGTGCTTTCTGCAGTTTGGAGAGGATAGATAAGGATGTGGTTTCTGCAGTTTGGGAGGGAATAGATAAGGATGTGGTTTCTGCAGTTTGGGAGAGGATAGATAAGGATGTGCTTTCTGCAGTTTGGAGAGGATAGATAAGGATGTAGTTTCTGCAGTTTGGAGATGATAAATAAGGATGTGGTCTCTGCAGTTTGGAGAGGATAGATAAGGATGTGGTTTCTGCAGTTTGGAGAGGATAGATAAGGATGTGGTTTCTGCAGTTTGGGGAGGATAGATAAGGATGTGGTTTCTGCAGTTTGGGATGGAATAGATAAGGATGTGCTTTCTGCAGTTTGGAGAGGATAGATAAGGATGTGCTTTCTGCAGTTTGGAAGAGGATAGATAAGGAAGTGGTTTCTGCAGTTTGGAGAGGATGGATAAGGATGTGGTTTCTGCAGTTTGGGTGAGGATAGATAAGGATGTGGTTTCTGCAGTTTGGGAGAGGATAGATAAGGAAGTGGTTTCTGCAGTTTGGAGAGGATAGATAAGGATGTGGTTTCTGCAGTTTGGGAGAGGATAGAAAAGGATGTGGTTTCTGCAGTTTGGAGAGGAGAGATAAGGATGGAGTTTATGCAGTTTGGAGAGGATAGATATGGATGTGGTTTGTGCAGTTTGGAGAGGATAGATAAGGATGTAGTTTCTGCAGTTTGGAGAGGATAGATGAGGATGAGTTTTCTGCAGTTTGGGAGAGGATAGATAAGGATGTAGTTTCTGCAGTTTGGAGAGGATAGATAAGGATGTGCTTTCTGCAGTTTGGAGAGGATAGATAAGGATGTGGTTTCTGCAGTTTGGAGAGGATAGATAAGGATGTGCTTTCTGCAGTTTGGAGAGGATCGATAAGGATGTAGTTTCTGCAGTTTGGGAGAGGATAGATAAGGATGCAGTTTCTGCAGTTTGGGAGAGGATAGATAAGGATGTAGCTTCTGCAGTTTGGGAGAGGATAGATAAGGATGTGATTTCTGCAGTTTGGGAGAGGATAGATAAGGATGTGGTTTCTGCAGTTTGGAGAGGATAGATAAGGATGTGGTTTCTGCAGTTTGGAGAGGATAGATAAGGATGTGGTTTCTGCAGTTTGGAGAGGATAGATAAGGATGTAGTTTCTGCAGTTTGGAGAGGATAGATAAGGATGTGGTTTCTGCAGTTTGGTTGAGGATAGATAAGGATGTGCTTTCTGCAGTTGGGAGAGGATAGATAAGGATGTGGCTTCTGCAGTTTGGTTGAGGATAGATAAGCATGTGCTTTCTGCAGTTGGGAGAGGATAGATAAGGATGTGGTTTCTGCAGTTTGGTTGAGGATAGATAAGGATGTGGTTTCTGCACTTTGGGAGAGGATAGATAAGGATGTGGTTTCTGCAGTTTGGTTGAGGATAGATATGGATGTGCTTTCTGCAGTTTGGGAGAGGATAGATAAGGATGTGGTTTCTGCAGTTTGGAGAGGATAGATAAGGATGTGGTTTCTGCAGTTTGGTTGAGGATAGGTAAGGATGTAGTTTCTGCAGTTTGGAGAGGAGAGATAAGGATTTAGTTTCTGCAGTTTGGAGAGGATAGATAAGGATGTGGTTTCTGCAGTTTGGGAGAGGATAGATAAGGATGTGGTTTCTGCAGTTTGGGAGAGGATAGATAAGGATGTGGTTTCTGTAGTTTGGAGAGGATCGATAAGGATGTGCTTTCTGCAGTTTGGAGAGGATAGATAAGGATGTGCTTTCTGCTGTTTGGAGAGGATCGATAAGGATGTGGTTTCTGCAGTTTGGGAGAGGATAGATAAGGATGTGGTTTCTGCAGTTTGGAGAGGATAGATAAGGATGTGGTTTCTGCAGTTTGGAGAGGATAGATGAGGATGTGCTTTCTGCGTTTTGGAGAGGATCGATAAGGATGTGGTTTCTGCAGTTTGGGAGAGGATAGATAAGGATGTGGTTTCTGCAGTTTGGAGAGGATAGATAAGGATGTGGTTTCTGCAGTTTGGAGAGAATAGATGAGGATGTGCTTTCTGCGGTTTGGAGAGGATCGATAAGGATGTAGTTTCTGCAGTTTGGAGAGGATAGATAAGCATATGGTTTCTGCAATTTGGGAGAGGATAGATAAGGATGTGGTTTCTGCAGTTTGGAGAGGATAGATAAGGATGTGCTTTCTGCAGTTTGGAGAGGATAGAGAAGAATGTGATTTCTGCAGTTTGGGAGAGGATAGATAAGGATGTGGTTTCTGCAGTTTGGAGAGGATAGATAAGGATGTGCTTTCTGCTGTTTGGAGAGGATAGATAAGGATGTGCTTTCTGCAGTTTGGAGAGGATAGATAAGGATGTAGTTTCTGCAGTTTGGAGAGGATAGATAAGGATGTGGTTTCTGCAGTTTGGGAGATGATAGATAAGGATGTGCTTTCTGCAGTTTGGAGAGGAGAGATAAGGATGTAGTTTCTGCAGTTTGGAGATGATAAATAAGGATGTGCTTTCTGCAGTTTGGAGAGGATAGATAAGGATGTAGTTTCTGCAGTTTGGAGATGATAAATAAGGATGTGGTCTCTGCAGTTTGGAGAGTATAGATAAGGATGTGGTTTCTGCAGTTTGGAGCGGATAGATAAGGATGTGCTTTCTGCAGTTTGGAGAGGATAGATAAGGATGTGGTTTCTGCAGTTTGGGAGGGAATAGATAAGGATGTGTTTTCTGCAGTTTGGGAGAGGATAGATAAGGATGTGCTTTCTGCAGTTTGGAGAGGATAGATAAGGATGTAGTTTCTGCAGTTTGGAGATGATAAATAAGGATGTGGTCTCTGCAGTTTGGAGAGTATAGATAAGGAGGTGGTTTCTGCAGTTTGGAGAGGATAGATAAGGATGTGCTTTCTGCAGTTTGGAGAGGATAGATAAGGATGTGGTTTCTGCAGTTTGGGTGGGAATAGATAAGGATGTAGTTTCTGCAGTTTGGAGAGGATAGATAAGGATGTGGTTTCTGCAGTTTGGGAGATGATAGATCAGGATGTGCTTTCTGCAGTTTGGAGAGGATAGATAAGGATGTGGTTTCTGCAGTTTGGGTGGGAATAGATAAGGATGTAGTTTCTGCAGTTTGGAGAGGATAGATAAGGATGTGGTTTCTGCAGTTTGGGAGATGATAGATCAGGATGTGCTTTCTGCAGTTTGGAGAGGATAGATAAGGATGTAGTTTCTGCAGTTTGGAGATGATAAATAAGGATGTGCTTTCTGCAGTTTGGAGAGGATAGATAAGGATGTAGTTTCTGCAGTTTGGAGATGATAAATAAGGATGTGGTCTCTGCAGTTTGAAGAGTATCGATAAGGATGTGGTTTCTGCAGTTTGGAGAGGATAGATAAGGATGTGCTTTCTGCAGTTTGGAGAGGATAGATAAGGATGTGGTTTCTGCAGTTTGGGAGGGAATAGATAAGGATGTGGTTTCTGCAGTTTGGGAGAGGATAGATAAGGATGTGCTTTCTGCAGTTTGGAGAGGATAGATAAGGATGTAGTTTCTGCAGTTTGGAGATGATAAATAAGGATGTGGTCTCTGCAGTTTGGAGAGGATAGATAAGGATGTGGTTTCTGCAGTTTGGAGAGGATAGATAAGGATGTGCTTTCTGCAGTTTGGAGAGGATAGATAAGGATGTGGTTTCTGCAGTTTGGGAGGGAATAGATAAGGATGTGCTTTCTGCAGTTTGGAGAGGATAGATAAGGATGTGGTTTCTGCAGTTTGGAGAGGATAGATAAGGATGTGCTTTCTGCAGTTTGGAAGAGGATAGATAAGGAAGTGGTTTCTGCAGTTTGGAGAGGATAGATAAGGATGTGGTTTCTGCAGTTTGGGAGAGGATCGATAAGGATGTGGTTTCTGCAGTTTGGGAGAGGATAGATAAGGAAGTGGTTTCTGCAGTTTGGAGAGGATAGATAAGGATGTGGTTTCTGCAGTTTGGGAGAGGATAGATAAGGATGTGGTTTCTGCAGTTTGGAGAGGAGAGATAAGGATGGAGTTTATGCAGTTTGGAGAGGATAGATATGGATGTGGTTTGTGCAGTTTGGAGAGGATAGATAAGGATGTAGTTTCTGCACTTTGGAGAGGATAGATGAGGATGAGTTTTCTGCAGTTTGGGAGAGGATAGATAAGGATGTAGTTTCTGCAGTTTGGAGAGGATCGATAAGGATGTGCTTTCTGCAGTTTGGAGAGGATAGATAAGGATGTGGTTTCTGCAGTTTGGAGAGGATAGATAAGGATGTGCTTTCTGCAGTTTGGAGAGGATCGATAAGGATGTAGTTTCTGCAGTTTGGGAGAGGATAGATAAGGATGTGATTTCTGCAGTTTGGGAGAGGATAGATAAGGATGCAGTTTCTGCAGTTTCGGAGAGGATAGATAAGGATGTAGTTTCTGCAGTTTGGGAGAGGATAGATAAGGATGTGATTTCTGCAGTTTGGGAGAGGATAGATAAGGATGTGGTTTCTGCAGTTTGGAGAGGATAGATAAGGATGTGGTTTCTGCAGTTTGGAGAGGATAGATAAGGATGTGGTTTCTGCAGTTTGGAGAGGATAGATAAGGATGTAGTTTCTGCAGTTTGGAGAGGATAGATAAGGATGTGGTTTCTGCAGTTTGGTTGAGGATAGATAAGGATGTGCTTTCTGCAGTTGGGAGAGGATAGATAAGGATGTGGTTTCTGCAGTTTGGTTGAGGATAGATAAGCATGTGCTTTCTGCAGTTGGGAGAGGATAGATAAGGATGTGGTTTCTGCAGTTTGGTTGAGGATAGATAAGGATGTGGTTTCTGCAGTTTGGGAGAGGATAGATAAGGATGTGGTTTCTGCAGTTTGGTTGAGGATAGATAAGGATGTGCTTTCTGCAGTTTGGGAGAGGATAGATAAGGATGTGGTTTCTGCAGTTTGGAGAGGATAGATAAGGATGTGGTTTCTGCAGTTTGGTTGAGGATAGGTAAGGATGTAGTTTCTGCAGTTTGGAGAGGAGAGATAAGGATTTAGTTTCTGCAGTTTGGAGAGGATAGATAAGGATGTGGTTTCTGCAGTTTGGGAGAGGATAGATAAGGATGTGGTTTCTGCAGTTTGGGAGAGGATAGATAAGGATGTGGTTTCTGTAGTTTGGAGAGGATCGATAAGGATGTGGTTTCTGCAGTTTGGAGAGGATAGATAAGGATGTGTTTTCTGCAGTTTGGAGAGGATCGATAAGGATGTGGTTTCTGCAGTTTGGGAGAGGTTAGATAAGGATGTGGTTTCTGCAGTTTGGAGAGGATAGATAAGGATGTGGTTTCTGCAGTTTGGTTGAGGATAGGTAAGGATGTAGTTTCTGCAGTTTGGAGAGGAGAGATAAGGATTTAGTTTCTGCAGTTTGGAGAGGATAGATAAGGATGTGGTTTCTGCAGTTTGGGAGAGGATAGATAAGGATGTGGTTTCTGCAGTTTGGGAGAGGATAGATAAGAATGTGGTTTCTGTAGTTTGGAGAGGATCGATAAGGATGTGGTTTCTGCAGTTTGGAGAGGATAGATAAGGATGTGCTTTCTGCAGTTTGGAGAGGATCGATAAGGATGTGGTTTCTGCAGTTTGGGAGAGGATAGATAAGGATGTGGTTTCTGCAGTTTGGAGAGGATAGATAAGGATGTGGTTTCTGCAGTTTGGAGAGGATAGATGAGGATGTGCTTTCTGCTGTTTGGAGAGGATCGATAAGGATGTAGTTTCTGCAGTTTGGAGAGGATAGATAAGCATATGGTTTCTGCAATTTGGGAGAGGATAGATAAGGATGTGGTTTCTGCAGTTTGGTGAGGATAGATAAGGATGTGCTTTCTGCAGTTTGGAGAGGATAGATAAGAATGTGATTTCTGCAGTTTGGGAGAGTATAGATAAGGATGTGGTTTCTGCAGTTTGGAGAGGATAGATAAGGATGTGCTTTCTGCTGTTTGTAGAGGATAGATAAGGATGTGCTTTCTGCAGTTTGGAGAGGATAGATAAGGATGTGGTTTCTGCAGTTTGGGAGGGAATAGATAAGGATGTGGTTTCTGCAGTTTGGGAGAGGATAGATAAGGATGTGCTTTCTGCAGTTTGGAGAGGATAGATAAGGATGTAGTTTCTGCAGTTTGGAGATGATAAATAAGGATGTGGTCTCTGCAGTTTGGAGAGGATAGATAAGGATGTGGTTTCTGCAGTTTGGAGAGGATAGATAAGGATGTGCTTTCTGCAGTTTGGAGAGGATAGATAAGGATGTGGTTTCTGCAGTTTGGGAGGGAATAGATAAGGATGTGCTTTCTGCAGTTTGGAGAGGATAGATAAGGATGTGGTTTCTGCAGTTTGGAGAGGATAGATAAGGATGTGCTTTCTGCAGTTTGGAAGAGGATAGATAAGGAAGTGGTTTCTGCAGTTTGGAGAGGATAGATGAGGATGTGCTTTCTGCGGTTTGGAGAGGATCGATAAGGATGTAGTTTCTGCAGTTTGGAGAGGATAGATAAGAATGTGATTTCTGCAGTTTGGGAGAGGATAAATAAGGATGTGGTTTCTGCAGTTTGGAGAGGATAGATAAGGATGTGGTTTCTGCAGTTTGGTTGAGGATAGGTAAGGCTGTAGTTTCTGCAGTTTGGAGAGGAGAGATAAGGATTTAGTTTCTGCAGTTTGGAGAGGATAGATAAGGATGTGGTTTCTGCAGTTTGGGAGAGGTTAGATAAGGATGTGGTTTCTGCAGTTTGGAGAGGATAGATAAGGATGTGGTTTCTGCAGTTTGGTTGAGGATAGGTAAGGATGTAGTTTCTGCAGTTTGGAGAGGAGAGATAAGGATTTAGTTTCTGCAGTTTGGAGAGGATAGATAAGGATGTGGTTTCTGCAGTTTGGGAGAGGATAGATAAGAATGTGGTTTCTGTAGTTTGGAGAGGATCGATAAGGATGTGGTTTCTGCAGTTTGGAGAGGATAGATAAGGATGTGCTTTCTGCAGTTTGGAGAGGATCGATAAGGATGTGGTTTCTGCAGTTTGGGAGAGGATAGATAAGGATGTGGTTTCTGCAGTTTGGAGAGGATAGATAAGGATGTGGTTTCTGCAGTTTGGAGAGGATAGATGAGGATGTGCTTTCTGCTGTTTGGAGAGGATCGATAAGGATGTAGTTTCTGCAGTTTGGAGAGGATAGATAAGCATATGGTTTCTGTAATTTGGGAGAGGATAGATAAGGATGTGGTTTCTGCAGTTTGGTGAGGATAGATAAGGATGTGCTTTCTGCAGTTTGGAGAGGATAGATAAGAATGTGATTTCTGCAGTTTGGGAGAGTATAGATAAGGATGTGGTTTCTGCAGTTTGGAGAGGATAGATAAGGATGTGCTTTCTGCTGTTTGTAGAGGATAGATAAGGATGTGCTTTCTGCAGTTTGGAGAGGATAGATAAGGATGTGGTTTCTGCAGTTTGGGAGGGAATAGATAAGGATGTGGTTTCTGCAGTTTGGGAGAGGATAGATAAGGATGTGCTTTCTGCAGTTTGGAGAGGATAGATAAGGATGTAGTTTCTGCAGTTTGGAGATGATAAATAAGGATGTGGTCTCTGCAGTTTGGAGAGGATAGATAAGGATGTGGTTTCTGCAGTTTGGAGAGGATAGATAAGGATGTGCTTTCTGCAGTTTGGAGAGGATAGATAAGGATGTGGTTTCTGCAGTTTGGGAGGGAATAGATAAGGATGTGCTTTCTGCAGTTTGGAGAGGATAGATAAGGATGTGGTTTCTGCAGTTTGGAGAGGATAGATAAGGATGTGCTTTCTGCAGTTTGGAAGAGGATAGATAAGGAAGTGGTTTCTGCAGTTTGGAGAGGATAGATAAGGATGTGGTTTCTGCAGTTTGGGAGAGGATAGATAAGGATGTGGTTTCTGCAGTTTGGGAGAGGATAGATAAGGAAGTGGTTTCAGCAGTTTGGAGAGGATAGATAAGGATGTGGTTTCTGCAGTTTGGGAGAGGATAGATAAGGATGTGGTTTCTGCAGTTTGGAGAGGAGAGATAAGGATGGAGTTTATGCAGTTTGGAGAGGATAGATATGGATGTGGTTTGTGCAGTTTGGAGAGGATAGATAAGGATGTAGTTTCTGCAGTTTGGAGAGGATAGATGAGGATGTGTTTTCTGCAGTTTGGGAGAGGATAGATAAGGATGTAGTTTCTGCAGTTTGGAGAGGATCGTTAAGGATGTGCTTTCTGCAGTTTGGAGAGGATAGATAAGGATGTGGTTTCTGCAGTTTGGAGAGAATAGATAAGGATGTGCTTTCTGCAGTTTGGAGAGGATCGATAAGGATGTAGTTTCTGCAGTTTGGGAGAGGATAGATAAGGATGTGATTTCTGCAGTTTGGGAGAGGATAGATAAGGATGCAGTTTCTGCAGTTTGGGAGAGGATAGATAAGGATGTAGTTTCTGCAGTTTGGGAGAGGATAGATAAGGATGTGATTTCTGCAGTTTGGGAGAGGATAGATAAGGATGTGGTTTCTGCAGTTTGGAGAGGATAGATAAGGATGTGGTTTCTGCAGTTTGGAGAGGATAGATAAGGATTTGGTTTCTGCAGTTTGGAGAGGATAGATAAGGATGTAGTTTCTGCAGTTTGGAGAGGATAGATAAGGATGTGGTTTCTGCAGTTTGGTTGAGGATAGATAAGGATGTGCTTTCTGCAGTTGGGAGAGGATAGATAAGGATGTGGTTTCTGCAGTTTGGTTGAGGATAGATAAGCATATGCTTTCTGCAGTTGGGAGAGGATAGATAAGGATGTGGTTTCTGCAGTTTGGTTGAGGATAGATAAGGATGTGGTTTCTGCAGTTTGGGAGAGGATAGATAAGGATGTGGTTTCTGCAGTTTGGTTGAGGATAGATAAGGATGTGCTTTCTGCAGTTTGGGAGAGGATCGATAAGGATGTGGTTTCTGCAGTTTGGAGAGGATAGATAAGGATGTGGTTTCTGCAGTTTGGTTGAGGATAGGTAAGGATGTAGTTTCTGCAGTTTGGAGAGGAGAGATAAGGATTTAGTTTCTGCAGTTTGGAGAGGATAGATAAGGATGTGGTTTCTGCAGTTTGGGAGAGGATAGATAAGGATGTGGTTTCTGCAGTTTGGGAGAGGATAGATAAGGATGTGGTTTCTGTAGTTTGGAGAGGATCGATAAGGATGTGGTTTCTGCAGTTTGGAGAGGATAGATAAGGATGTGCTTTCTGCAGTTTGGAGAGGATCGATAAGGATGTGGTTTCTGCAGTTTGGGAGAGGATAGATAAGGATGTGGTTTCTGCAGTTTGGAGAGGATAGATAAGGATGTGGTTTCTGCAGTTTGGAGAGGATAGATGAGGATGTGCTTTCTGCGGTTTGGAGAGGATCGATAAGGATGTAGTTTCTGCAGTTTGGAGAGGATAGATAAGCATATGGTTTCTGCAATTTGGGAGAGGATAGATAAGGATGTGGTTTCTGCAGTTTGGAGAGGATAGATAAGGATGTGCTTTCTGCAGTTTGGAGAGGATAGATAAGAATGTGATTTCTGCAGTTTGGGAGAGGATAGATAAGGATGTGGTTTCTGCAGTTTGGAGAGGATAGATAAGGATGTGCTTTCTGCTGTTTGGAGAGGATAGATAAGGATGTGCTTTCTGCAGTTTGGAGAGGATAGATAAGGATGTAGTTTCTGCAGTTTGGAGAGGATAGATAAGGATGTGGTTTCTGCAGTTTGGGAGATGATAGATAAGGATGTGCTTTCTGCAGTTTGGAGAGGATAGATAAGGATGTAGTTTCTGCAGTTTGGAGATGATAAATAAGGATGCGCTTTCTGCAGTTTGCAGAGGATAGATAAGGATGGAGTTTCTGCAGTTTGGAGATGATAAATAAGGATGTGGTCTCTGCGTTTGGAGAGTATAGATAAGGATGTGGTTCCTGCAGTTTGGAGAGGATAGATAAGGATGTGCTTTCTGCAGTTTGGAGAGGATAGATAAGGATGTGGTTTCTGCAGTTTGGGAGGGAATAGATAAGGATGTGGTTTCTGCAGTTTGGGAGAGGATAGATAAGGATGTGCTTTCTGCAGTTTGGAGAGGATAGATAAGGATGTAGTTTCTGCAGTTTTGAGATGATAAATAAGGATGTGGTCTCTGCAGTTTGGAGAGTATAGATAAGGAGGTGGTTTCTGCAGTTTGGAGAGGATAGATAAGGATGTGCTTTCTGCAGTTTGGAGAGGATAGATAAAGATGTGGTTTCTGCAGTTTGCGTATGAATAGATAAGGATGTGCTTTCTGCAGTTTGGAGAGGATAGATAAGGATGTGGTTTCTGCAGTTTCGAGAGGATAGATAAGGATGTGCTTTCTGCAGTTTGGAGAGGATAGATAAGGATGTGGTTTCTGCAGTTTGGGAGGGAATAGATAAGGATGTGGTTTCTGCAGTTTGGGAGAGGATAGATAAGGATGTGCTTTCTGCAGTTTGGAGAGGATAGATAAGGATGTAGTTTCTGCAGTTTGGAGATGATAAATAATGATGTGGTTTCTGCAGTTTGGAGAGTATAGATAAGGAGGTGGTTTCTGCAGTTTGGAGAGGATTGATAAGGATGTGCTTTCTGCAGTTTGGAGAGGATTGATAAGGATGTGGTTTCTGCTGTTTGGGAGGGAATAGATAAGGATGTGCTTTCTGCAGTTTGGAGAGGATAGATAAGGATGTGGTTTCTGCAATTTGGAGAGGATAGATAAGGATGTGCTTTCTGCAGTTTGGAAGAGGATAGATAAGGAAGTGGTTTCTGCAGTTTGGAGAGGATAGATAAGGATGTGGTTTCTGCAGTTTGGGAGAGGATGGATAAGGATGTGGTTTCTGCAGTTTGGGAGAGGATAGATAAGGAAGTGGTTTCTGCAGTTTGGAGAGGATAGATAAGGATATGGTTTCTGCAGTTTGGGAGAGGATAGATAAGGATGTGCTTTCTGCAGTTTGGAGAGGAGAGATAAGGATAGAGTTTATGCAGTTTGGAGAGGATAGATATGGATGTGGTTTGTGCAGTTTGGAGAGGATAGATAAGGATGAGTTTTCTGCAGTTTGGGGAGGATCGATAAGGATGTGGTTTCTGCAGTTTGGGAGAGGATAGATAAGGATGTGGTTTCTGCAGTTTGGAGAGGATAGATAAGGATGTGGTTTCTGCAGTTTGGAGAGGATAGATGAGGATGTGCTTTCTGCAGTTTGGAGAGGATCGATAAGGATGTAGTTTCTGCAGTTTGGAGATGATAGATAAGCATGTGATTTCTGCAATTTGGGAGAGGATAGATAAGGATTTGGTTTCTGCAGTTTGGAGAGGATAGATAAGGATGTGGTTTCTGCGGTTTGGAGAGGATAGTTAAGAATGTGATTTCTGCAGTTTGGGAGAGGATAGATAAGGATGTGGTTTCTGCAGTTTGGAGAGGATAGATAATGATGTGCTTTCTGCAGTTTGGAGAGGATAGATAAGGATGTGCTTTCTGCAGTTTGGAGAGGATATATAAGGATGTAGTTTCTGCAGTTTGGAGAGGATAGATAAGGATGTGGTTTCTGCAGTTTGGGAGGGAATAGATAAGGATGTGGTTTCTGCAGTTTGGGAGAGGATAGATAAGGATGTGCTTTCTGCAGTTTGGAGAGGATAGATAAGGATGTAGTTTCTGCAGTTTGGAGATGATAAATAAGGATGTGCTTTCTGCAGTTTGGAGAGGATAGATAAGGATGTAGTTTCTGCAGTTTGGAGATGATAAATAAGGATGTGGTCTCTGCAGTTTGGAGAATATAGATAAGGATGTGGTTTCTGCAGTTTGGAGAGGATAAATAAGGATGTGCTTTCTGCAGTTTGGAGAGTATAGATAAGGATGTGGTTTCTGCAGTTTGGGAGGGAATAGATAAGGATGTGGTTTCTGCAGTTTGGGAGAGGATAGATAAGGATGTGCTTTCTGCAGTTTGGAGAGGATAGATAAGGATGTAGTTTCTGCAGTTTGGAGATGATAAATAAGGATGTGGTCTCTGCAGTTTGGAGAGTATAGATAAGGAGGTGGTTTCTGCAGTTTGGAGAGGATAGATAAGGATGTGCTTTCTGCAGTTTGGAGAGGATAGATAAGGATGTGGTTTCTGCAGTTTGGGAGGGAATAGATAAGGATGTGCTTTCTGCAGTTTGGAGAGGATAGATAAGGATGTGGTTTCTGCAGTTTGGAGAGGATAGATAAGGATGTGCTTTCTGCAGTTTGGAAGAGGATAGATAAGGAAGTGGTTTCTGCAGTTTGGAGAGGATAGATAAGGATGTGGTTTCTGCAGTTTGGGAGAGGATAGATAAGGATGTGGTTTCTGCAGTTTGGGAGAGGATAGATAAGGAAGTGGTTTCTGCAGTTTGGAGAGGATAGATAAGGATGTGGTTTCTGCAGTTTGGGAGAGGATAGATAAGGATGTGGTTTCTGCAGTTTGGAGAGGAGAGATAAGGATGGAGTTTATGCAGTTTGGAGAGGATAGATATGGATGTGGTTTGTGCAGTTTGGAGAGGATAGATAAGGATGTAGTTTCTGCAGTTTGGAGAGGATAGATAAGGATGAGTTTTCTGCAGTTTGGGAGAGGATAGATAAGGATGTAGTTTCTGCAGTTTGGAGAGGACAGATAAGGATGTGGTTTCTGCAGTTTGGAGAGGATAGATAAGGACGTGGTTTCTGCAGTTTTGAGAGGACAGATAAGGATGTGCTTTCTGCAGTTTGGGAGAGGATAGATAAGGATGTAGTTTCTGCAGTTTGGAGAGGATAGATAAGGATGTGGTTTCTTCAGTTTGGAGAGGATAGATAAGGATGTGGTTTCTGCAGTTTGGAGGGGACAGATAAGGATGTAGTTTCTGCAGTTTGGAGAGGACAGATAAGGATGTGGTTTCTGCAGTTTGGAGAGGATAGATAAGGATGTGGTTTCTGCAGTTTGGAGTGGATAGATAAGGATGTGGTTTCTGCAGTTTGGAGAGGATAGATAAGGATGTAGTTTCTGCAGTTTGGAGAGGATAGATAAGGATGTGGTTTCTTCAGTTTGGAGAGGATAGATATGGATGTGCTTTCTGCAGTTTGGAGAGGATAGATAAGAATGTGCTTTCTGCAGTTTGGGAGAGGATAGATAAGGATGGGGTTTCTGCAGTTTGGGAGAGGTTAGATAAGGATGTGGTTTCTGCAGTTTGGAGAGGATAGATAGGGATGTAGTTTCTGCAGTTTGGGAGAGGATAGATAAGGATGTAGTTTCTGCAGTTTGGGAGAGGATAGAGAAGGATGTGATTTCTGCAGTTTGGGAGAGGATAGATAAGGATGTGGTTTCTGCAGTTTGGGAGAGGATAGATAAGGATGTGGTTTCTGCAGTTTGGAGAGGATAGATAAGGATGTGCTTTCTGCAGTTTGGAGAGGATTGATAAGGATGTGGTTTCTGCAGTTTGGGAGAGGATAGATAAGGATGTGCTTTCTGCAGTTTGGAGAGGATAGATAAGGATGTGCTTTCTGCAGTTTGGAGAGGATTGATAAGGATGTGGTTTCTGCAGTTTGGGAGAGGATAGATAAGGATGTGGTTTCTGCAGTTTGGGAGAGGATAGATAAGGATGTGCTTTCTGCAGTTTGGTTGAGGACAGATAAGGATGCGGTTTCTGCAGTTTGGGAGATGATATATAAGGATGTAGTTTCTGCAGTTTGGAGAGGATACATAAGGATGTAGTTTCTGCAGTTTGGAGATGAATGATAAGGATGTGGTTTCTGCAGTTTGGAGAGGATAGATAAGGATGTGGTTTCTGCAGTTTGGTTGAGGACAGATAAGGATGTGGTTTCTGCAGTTTGGGAGAGGATAGATAACGATGTGGTTTCTGCAGTTTGTTTGAGGACAGATAAGGATGTGGTTTCTGCAGTTTGGTTGAGGACAGATAAGGATGTGGTTTCTGCAGTTTGGGAGAGGAGAGATAAGGATGTAGTTTCTGCAGTTTGGAGAGGAGAGATAAGGATGTGGTTTCTGCAGTTTGGGAGACTATAGATAAGGATCTCGTTGCTGCAGTTTGGGAGAGGATAGATAAGGATGTGGTTTCTGCAGTTTGGGAGAGGATAGATAAGGATGTGGTTTCTGCAGTTTGGGAGAGGATAGATAAGGATGTGCTTTCTGCAGTTTGGGAGAGAATAGATAAGGATGTGGTTTCTGCAGTTTGGGAGAGGACAGATAAGGATGTGGTTTCTGCATTTTGGGAGAGGATAGATAAGGATGTGCTTTCTGCAGTTTGGAGCGGATAGATAAGCATGTGCTTTCAGCAGTTTGGGTGAGGATAGATAAGGATGTGCTTTCTGCAGTTTGGGAAAGGATAGATAAGGATGTGGTTTCTGCAGTTTGGAGAGGATAGATAAGGATGTGGTTTCTGCAGTTTGGAGAGGATAGATAAGGATGTGGTTTCTTCAGTTTGGAGAGGATAGATATGGATGTGCTTTCTGCAGTTTGGAGAGGATAGATAAGAATGTGCTTTCTGCAGTTTGGGAGAGGATAGATAAGGATGTGGTTTCTGCAGTTTGGAGAGGATAAATAAGGATGTGATTTCTGCAGTTTGGCAGAGGATAGATAAGGATGTGGTTTCTGCAGTTTGGGAGAGGATAGATAACGATGTGGTTTCTGCAGTTTGTTTGAGGACAGATAAGGATGTGGTTTCTGCAGTTTGGTTGAGGACAGATAAGGATGTGGTTTCTGCAGTTTGGGAGAGGATAGATAAGGATGTAGTTTCTGCAGTTTGGAGAGGAGAGATAAGGATGTGGTTTCTGCAGTTTGGGAGACGATAGATAAGGATCTCGTTGCTGCAGTTTGGGAGAGGATAGATAAGGATGTGGTTTCTGCAGTTTGGGAGAGGATAGATAAGGATGTGGTTTCTGCAGTTTGGGAGAGGATAGATAAGGATGTGCTTTCTGCAGTTTGGGAGAGAATAGATAAGGATGTGGTTTCTGCAGTTTGCTAGAGGACAGATAAGGATGTGGTTTCTGCATTTTGGGAGAGGATAGATAAGGATGTAGTTTCTGCAGTTTGGAGAGGATAGATAAGGATGTGGTTTCTGCAGTTTGGAGAGGACAGATAAGGATGTGGTTTCTGCAGTTTGGAGTGGATAGATAAGGATGTGGTTTCTGCAGTTTGGAGAGGATAGATAAGGATGTAGTTTCTGCAGTTTGGAGAGGATAGATAAGGATGTGGTTTCTTCAGTTTGGAGAGGATAGATATGGATGTGCTTTCTGCAGTTTGGAGAGGAGAGATAAGAATGTGCTTTCTGCAGTTTGGGAGAGGATAGATAAGGATGCGGTTGCTGCAGTTTGGGAGAGGATAGATAAGGATGTGGTTTCTGCAGTTTGGAGAGGATAAATAAGGATGTGGTTTCTGCAGTTTGGGAGAGGATAGATAAGGATGTGCTTTCTGCAGTTTGGAGAGGATAGATAAGAATGTAGTTTCTGCAGTTTGGGAGAGGATAGATAAGGATGTTATTTCTGCAGTTTGGGAGAGGATAGATAAGGATGTGATTTCTGCTGTTTGAGAGAGGATAGATAAGGATGTAGTTTCTGCAGTTTGGGAGAGGACAGATAAGGATGTAGTTTCTGCAGTTTGGGAGAGGAAAGAGAAGGATGTGATTTCTGCAGTTTGGGAGAGGATAGATAAGGATGTGGTTTCTGCAGTTTGGAGAGGATAGATAAGGATGTGGTTTCTGCAGTTTGGAGAGGATAGATAAGGATGTGCTTTCTGCAGTTTGGAGAGGATTGATAAGGATGTGGTTTCTGCCGTTTGGGAGAGGATAGATAAGAATGTGGTTTCTGCAGTTTGGAGAGGATAGATAAGGATGTGGTTTCTGCAGTTTGGGAGTGGATAGATAAGGATGTGGTTTCTGCAGTTTGGAGAGGATAAATAAGGATGTGGTTTCTGCAGTTTGGGAGAGGATAGATAAGGATGTGCTTTCTGCAGTTTGGAGAGGATAGATATGGATGTGGTTTCTGCAGTTTGGAGAGGATAGATAAGGATGTGGTTTCTGCAGTTTGGGAGAGGATAGATAAGGATGTATTTTCTGCAGTTTGGGAGAGGATAGATAAGGATGTGGTTTCTGCAGTTTGGAGAGGAGAGATATGGATGTGGTTTCTGCAGTTTGGAGAGGATAGATAAGGATGTAGTTTCTGCAGTTTGGAGAGGATAGATAAGGATGTGGTTTCTGCAGTTTGGGAGAGGATAGATAAGGATGTAGTTTCTGCAGTTTGGGAGAGGATAGATAAGGATGTGTTTTCTGCAGTTTGGAGAGGATAGATATGGATGTGGTTTGTGCAGTTTGGAGAGGATAGATATGGATGTGGTTTGTGCAGTTTGGAGAGGATAGATAAGGATGTAGCTTCTGCAGTTTGGAGAGGATAGATAAGGATGAGTTTTCTGCAGTTTGGGACAGGATAGATAAGGATGTAGTTTCTGCAGTTTGGAGAGGATAGATAAGGATGTGGTTTCTGCAGTTTGGAGAGGATAGATAAGGATGTGGTTTCTGCAGTTTGGAGGGGATAGATAAGGATGTGCTTTCTGCAGTTTGGGGGAGGATAGATAAGGATGTGCTTTCTGCAGTTTGGAGAGGATAGATAAGGATGTGCTTTCTGCAGTTTGGGAGAGGATAGATAAGGATGTGCTTTCTGCAGTTTGGGAGAGGATAGATAAGGATGTGGTTTCTGTTGTTTGGGAGAGGATAGGTAAGGATGTGGTTTCTGTTGTTTGGGAGAGGAGAGATAATGATGTGGTTTCTGCAGTTTGGGAGAAGATAGATAAGGATGTGCTTTCTGCAGTTTGGGAGAGGATAGAGAAGGATGTGCTTTCTGCTGTTTGGAGAGGATAGATAAGGATGTGCTTTCTGCAGTTGGGGTGAGGATAGATAAGGATGTGGTTTCTGCAGTTTGGAGAGGATAGATAAGGATGTGGTTTCTGCAGTTTGGAGAGGATAGATGAGGATGTGGTTTCTGCAGTTTGGAGTGGATAGATAAGGATGTGGTTTCTGCAGTTTGGAGAGGATAAATAAGGATGTAGTTTCTGCAGTTTGGAGAGGATAGATAAGGATGTGGTTTCTTCAGTTTGGAGAGGATAGATATGGATGTGCTTTCTGCAGTTTGGAGAGGATAGATAAGAATGTGCTTTCTGCAGTTTGGGAGAGGATAGATAAGGATGTGGTTTCTGCAGTTTGGGAGAGGATAGATAAGGATGTGGTTTCTGCAGTTTGGAGAGGATAAATAAGGATGTGTTTTCTGCAGTTTGGGAGAGGATAGATAAGGATGTGCTTTCTGCAGTTTGGAGAGGATAGATAAGAATGTAGTTTCTGCAGTTTGGGAGAGGATAGATAAGGATGTGATTTCTGCAGTTTGGGAGAGGATAGATCAGGATGTGATTTCTGCAATTTGGGAGAGGATAGATAAGGATGTAGTTTCTGCAGTTTGGGAGAGGATAGATAAGGATGTAGTTTCTGCAGTTTGGGAGAGGATAGAGAAGGATGTGATTTCTGCAGTTTGGGAGAGGATAGATAAGGATGTGGTTTCTGCAGTTTGGAGAGGATAGATAAGGATGTGGTTTCTGCAGTTTGGAGAGGATAGATAAGGATGTGGTTTCTGCAGTTTGGAGAGGATTGATAAGGATGTGGTTTCTGCAGTTTGGGAGAGGATAGATAAGGATGTGGTTTCTGCAGTTTGGAGAGGATAGATAAGGATGTGGTTTCTGCAGTTTGGAGAGGATAGATAAGGATGTGGTTTCTGCAGTTTGGAGAGGATAGATAAGGATGTATTTTCTGCAGTTTGGGGAGGATAGTTAAGGATGTGGTTTCTGCAGTTTGGAGAGGATGGATAAGGATGTGGTTTCTGCAGTTTGGAGAGGATAGATAAGGATGTGTTTCTGCAGTTTGGTTGAGGATAGATAAGGATGTGCTTTCTGCAGTTTGGTGGAGGATAGATAAGGATGTGGTTTCTGCAATTTGGAGAGGATAGATAAGGATGTGGTTTCTGCAGTTTGGTTGAGGATAGGTAAGGATGTAGTTTCTGCAGTTTGGAGAGGAGAGATAAGGATTTAGTTTCTGCAGTTTGGAGAGGATAGATAAGGATGTGGTTTCTGCAGTTTGGGAGAGGATAGATAAGGATGTACTTTCTGCAGTTTGGAGAGGAGAGATAAGGATTTAGTTTCTGCAGTTTGGAGAGGATAGATAAGGATGTGGTTTCTGCAGTTTGGAGAGGATAGATAAGGATGTGGTTTCTGCAGTTTGGGAGAGGATAGATAAGGATGTATTTTCTGCAGTTTGGGAGAGGATAGATAAGGATGTGGTTTCTGCAGTTTGCAGAGGATAGATATGGATGTGGTTTCTGCAGTTTGGAGAGGATAGATAAGGATGTAGTTTCTGCAGTTTGGAGAGTATAGATAAGAATGTGGTTTCTGCAGTTTGGGAGAGGATAGATAAGGATGTAGTTTCTGCAGTTTGGGAGAGGATAGATAAGGATGTGGTTTCTGCAGTTTGGAGAGGATAGATATGGATGTGGTTTGTGCAGTTTGGAGAGGATAGATATGGATGTGGTTTGTGCAGTTTGGAGAGGATAGATAAGGATGTAGTTTCTGCAGTTTGGAGAGGATAGATAAGGATGAGTTTTCTGCAGTTTGGGACAGGATAGATAAGGATGTAGTTTCTGCAGTTTGGAGAGGATAGATAAGGATGTGGTTTCTGCAGTTTGGAGTGGATAGATAAGGATGTGGTTTCTGCAGTTTCGAGGGGATAGATAAGGATGTGCTTTCTGCAGTTTGGGGGAGGATAGATAAGCATGTGCTTTCTGCAGTTTGGAGAGGATAGATAAGTATGTGCTTTCTGCAGTTTGGGAGAGGATAGATAAGGATGTGCTTCCTGCAGTTTGGGAGAGGATAGATAAGGATGTGGTTTCTGTTGTTTGGGAGAGGATAGGTAAGGATGTGGTTTCCGTTGTTTGGGAGAGGAGAGATAATGATGTGGTTTCTGCAGTTTGGGAGAGGATAGATAAGGATGTGCTTTCTGCAGTTTGGGAGAGGATAGATAAGGATGTGCTTTCTGCAGTTTGGAGAGGATAGATAAGGATATGCTTTCTGCAGTTGGGGTGAGGATAGATAAGGATGTGGTTTCTGCAGTTTGGAGAGGATAGATAAGGATGTGGTTTCTGCAGGTTGGAGAGGATAGATAAGGATGTGGTTTCTGCAGTTTGGAGTGGATAGATAAGGATGTAGTTTCTGCAGTTTGAAGAGGATAGATAAGGATGTAGTTTCTGCAGTTTGGAGAGGATAGATAAGGATGTGGTTTCTTCAGTTTGGAGAGGATAGATATGGATGTGCTTTCTGCAGTTTGGAGAGGATAGATAAGAATGTGCTTTCTGCAGTTTGGGAGAGGATAGATAAGGATGTGGTTTCTGCAGTTTGGGAGAGGATAGATAAGGATGTGGTTTCTGCAGTTTGGAGAGGATAAATAAGGATGTGGTTTCTGCAGTTTGGGAGAGGATAGATAAGGATGTGCTTTCTGCAGTTTGGAGAGGATAGATAAGGATGTAGTTTCTGCAGTTTGGAGAGGATAGATAAGGATGTGGTTTCTTCACTTTGGAGAGGATAGATATGGATGTGCTTTCTGCAGTTTGGAGAGGATAGATAAGAATGTGCTTTCTGCAGTTTGGGAGAGGATAGATAAGGATGTGGTTTCTGCAGTTTGGGAGAGGATAGATAAGGATGTGGTTTCTGCAGTTTGGAGAGGATAAATAAGGATGTGGTTTCTGCAGTTTGGGAGAGGATAGATAAGGATGTGCTTTCTGCAGTCTGGAGAGGATAGATAAGAATGTAGTTTCTGCAGTTTGGGAGAGGATAGATAAGGATGTGATTTCTGCAGTTTGGGAGAGGATAGATAAGGATGTGATTTCTGCAATTTGGGAGAGGATAGATAAGGATGTAGTTTCTGCAGTTTGGGAGAGGATAGATAAGGATGTAGTTTCTGCAGTTTGGGAGAGGATAGAGAAGGATGTGATTTCTGCAGTTTGGGAGAGGATAGATAAGGATGTGGTTTCTGCAGTTTGGAGAGGATAGATAAGGATGTGGTTTCTGCAGTTTGGAGAGGATAGATAAGGATGTGCTTTCTGCAGTTTGGAGAGGATTGATAAGGATGTGGTTTCTGCAGTTTGGGAGAGGATAGATAAGGATGTCGTTTCTGCAGTTTGGAGAGGATAGATAAGGATGTGGTTTCTGCAGTTTGGAGAGGATAGATAAGGATGTGGTTTCTGCAGTTTGGAGAGGATAGATCAGGATGTATTTTCTGCAGTTTGGGGAGGATAGTTAAGGATGTGGTTTCTGCAGTTTGGAGAGGATGGATAAGGATGTGGTTTCTGCAGTTTGGAGAGGATAGATAAGGATGTGCTTTCTGCAGTTGGGGTGAGGATAGATAAGGATGTGGTTTCTGCAGTTTGGAGAGGATAGATAAGGATGTGGTTTCTGCAGGTTGGAGAGGATAGATAAGGATGTGGTTTCTGCAGTTTGGAGTGGATAGATAAGGATGTAGTTTCTGCAGTTTGGAGAGGATAGATAAGGATGTAGTTTCTGCAGTTTGGAGAGGATAGATAAGGATGTGGTTTCTTCAGTTTGGAGAGGATAGATATGGATGTGCTTTCTGCAGTTTGGAGAGGATAGATAAGAATGTGCTTTCTGCAGTTTGGGAGAGGATAGATAAGGATGTGGTTTCTGCAGTTTGGGAGAGGATAGATAAGGATGCAGTTTCTGCCGTTTGGAGAGGATAAATAAGGATGTGGTTTCTGCAGTTTGGGAGAGGATAGATAAGGATGTGCTTTCTGCAGTTTGGAGAGGATAGATAAGGATGTAGTTTCTGCAGTTTGGAGAGGATAGATAAGGATGTGGTTTCTTCAGTTTGGAGAGGATAGATATGGATGTGCTTTCTGCAGTTTGGAGAGGATAGATAAGAATGTGCTTTCTGCAGTTTGGGAGAGGATAGATAAGGATGTGGTTTCTGCAGTTTGGGAGAGGATAGATAAGGATGTGGTTTCTGCAGTTTGGAGAGGATAAATAAGGATGTGGTTTCTGCAGTTTGGGAGAGGATAGATAAGGATGTGCTTTCTGCAGTTTGGAGAGGATAGATAAGAATGTAGTTTCTGCAGTTTGGGAGAGGATAGATAAGGATGTGATTTCTGCAGTTTGGGAGAGGATAGATAAGGATGTGATTTCTGCAATTTGGGAGAGGATAGATAAGGATGTAGTTTCTGCAGTTTGGGAGAGGATAGATAAGGATGTAGTTTCTGCAGTTTGGGCGAGGATAGAGAAGGATGTGATTTCTGCAGTTTGGGAGAGGATAGATAAGGATGTATTTTCTGCAGTTTGGGGAGGATAGTTAAGGATGTAGTTTCTGCAGTTTGGAGAGGATGGATAAGGATGTGGTTTCTGCAGTTTGGAGAGGATAGATAAGGATGTGCTTTCTGCAGTTGGGGTGAGGATAGATAAGGATGTGGTTTCTGCAGTTTGGAGAGGATAGATAAGGATGTGGTTTCTGCAGGTTGGAGAGGATAGATAAGGATGTGGTTTCTGCAGTTTGGAGTGGATAGATAAGGATGTAGTTTCTGCAGTTTGGAGAGGATAGATAAGGATGTAGTTTCTGCAGTTTGGAGAGGATAGATAAGGATGTGGTTTCTTCAGTTTGGAGAGGATAGATATGGATGTGCTTTCTGCAGTTTGGAGAGGATAGATAAGAATGTGCTTTCTGCAGTTTGGGAGAGGATAGATAAGGATGTGGTTTCTGCAGTTTGGGAGAGGATAGATAAGGATGTGGTTTCTGCAGTTTGGAGAGGATAAATAAGGATGTGGTTTCTGCAGTTTGGGAGAGGATAGATAAGGATGTGCTTTCTGCAGTTTGGAGAGGATAGATAAGGATGTAGTTTCTGCAGTTTGGAGAGGATAGATAAGGATGTGGTTTCTTCAGTTTGGAGAGGATAGATATGGATGTGCTTTCTGCAGTTTGGAGAGGATAGATAAGAATGTGCTTTCTGCAGTTTGGGAGAGGATAGATAAGGATGTGGTTTCTGCAGTTTGGGAGAGGATAGATAAGGATGTGGTTTCTGCTGTTTGGAGAGGATAAATAAGGATGTGGTTTCTGCAGTTTGGGAGAGGATAGATAAGGATGTGCTTTCTGCAGTTTGGAGAGGATAGATAAGAATGTAGTTTCTGCAGTTTGGGAGAGGATAGATAAGGATGTGATTTCTGCAGTTTGGGAGAGGATAGATAAGGATGTGATTTCTGCAATTTGGGAGAGGATAGATAAGGATGTAGTTTCTGCAGTTTGGGAGAGGATAGATAAGGATGTAGTTTCTGCAGTTTGGGAGAGGATAGAGAAGGATGTGATTTCTGCAGTTTGGGAGAGGATAGATAAGGATGTGGTTTCTGCCGTTTGGAGAGGATAGATAAGGATGTGGTTTCTGCAGTTTGGAGAGGATAGATAAGGATGTGCTTTCTGCAGTTTGGAGAGGATTGATAAGGATGTGGTTTCTGCAGTTTGGGAGAGGATAGAAAAGGATGTCGTTTCTGCAGTTTGGAGAGGATAGATAAGGATGTGGTTTCTGCAGTTTGGAGAGGATAGATAAGGATGTGGTTTCTGCAGTTTGGAGAGGATAGATAAGGATGTATTTTCTGCAGTTTCGGGAGGATAGTTAAGGATGTGGTTTCTGCAGTTTGGAGAGGATGGATAAGGATGTGGTTTCTGCAGTTTGGAGAGGATAGATAAGGATGTGGTTTCTGCAGTTTGGTTGAGGATAGATAAGGATGTGCTTTCTGCAGTTTGGTGGAGGATAGATAAGGATGTGGTTTCTGCAATTTGGAGAGGATAGATAAGGATGTGGTTTCTGCAGTTTGGTTGAGGATGGGTAAGGATGTAGTTTCTGCAGTTTGGAGAGGAGAGATAAGGATTTAGTTTCTGCAGTTTGGAGAGGATAGATAAGGATGTGGTTTCTGCAGTTTGGGAGAGGATAGATAAGGATGTACTTTCTGCAGTTTGGAGAGTAGAGATAAGGATTTAGTTTCTGCAGTTTGGAGAGGATATATAAGGATGTGGTTTCTGCAGTTTGGAGAGTATAGATAAGGATGTGGTTTCTGCAGTTTGGGAGAGGATAGATAAGGATGTATTTTCTGCAGTTTGGGAGAGGATAGATAAGGATGTGGTTTCTGCAGTATGGAGAGGAGAGATATGGATGTGGTTTCTGCAGTTTGGAGAGGATAGATAATGATGTAGTTTCTGCAGTTTGGAGAGGATAGATAAGGATGTGGTTTCTGCAGTTTGGGAGAGGATAGATAAGGATGTAGTTTCAGCAGTTTGGGAGAGGATAGATAAGGATGTGGTTTCTGCAGTTTGGAGAGGACAGATAAGGATGTGGTTTCTGCAGTTTGGAGAGGATAGATAAGGATGTAGTTTCTGCAGTTTGGAGAGGATAGATACGGATGTATTTTCTGCAGTTTGATGAGGATAGTTAAGGATGTGGTTTCTGCAGTTTGGAGAGGAAAGATAAGGATGTGGTTTCTGCAGTTTGGAGAGGATAGATAAGCATGTGGTTTCTGCAGTTTGGTTGAGGATAGATAAGGATGTGCTTTCTGCAGTTTGGTGGAGGATAGATAAGGATGTGGTTTCTGCAATTTGGAGAGGATAGATAAGGATGTGGTTTCTGCAGTTTGGCTGAGGATAGGTAAGGATGTAGTTTCTGCAGTTTGGAGAGGATAGATAAGGATGTGGTTTCTGCAGTTTGGGAGAGGATAGATAAGGATGTACTTTCTGCAGTTTGGAGAGGAGAGATAAGGATTTAGTTTCTGCAGTTTGGAGAGGATAGATAAGGATGTGGTTTCTGCAGTTTGGGAGAGGATAGATAAGGATGTGGTTTCTGCAGTTTGGGAGAGGATAGATAAGGATGTGCTTTCTGCAGTTTGGAGAGGATCGATAAGGATGTGGTTTCTGCAGTTTGGAGAGGATAGATAAGGATGTGGTTTCTGCAGTTTGGAGAGTATAGATAAGGATGTGGTTTCTGCAGTTTGGAGAGGATAGATAAGGATGTGGTTTCTGCAGTTTGGAGAGGATAGATAAGGACGTGGTTTCTGCAGTTTGGAGCATATCGATAAGGATGTGGTTTCTGCAGTTTGGGAGAGGATAGATAAGGATGTGGTTTCTGCAGTTTGGGAGATGATAGATAAGGATGTGCTTTCTGCAGTTTGGAGAGGATCGATAAGGATGTGGTTTCTGCAGTTTGGGAGAGGATAGATAAGGATGTGCTTTCTGCAGTTTGGTTGAGGACAGATAAGGATGCGGTTTCTGCAGTTTGGGAGATGATATATAAGGATGTAGTTTCTGCAGTTTGGAGAGGATACATAAGGATGTAGTTTCTGCAGTTTGGAGATGAATGATAAGGATGTGGTTTCTGCAGTTTGGAGAGGATAGATAAGGATGTGGTTTCTGCAGTTTGGTTGAGGACAGATAAGGATGTGGTTTCTGCAGTTTGGGAGAGGATAGATAACGATGTGGTTTCTGCAGTTTGTTTGAGGACAGATAAGGATGTGGTTTCTGCAGTTTGGTTGAGGACAGATAAGGATGTGGTTTCTGCAGTTTGGGAGAGGATAGATAAGGATGTAGTTTCTGCAGTTTGGAGAGGAGAGATAAGGATGTGGTTTCTGCAGTTTGGGAGACGATAGATAAGGATCTCGTTGCTGCAGTTTGGGAGAGGATAGATAAGGATGTGGTTTCTGCAGTTTGGGAGAGGATAGATAAGGATGTGGTTTCTGCAGTTTGGGAGAGGATAGATAAGGATGTGCTTTCTGCAGTTTGGGAGAGAATAGATAAGGATGTGGTTTCTGCAGTTTGGGAGAGGACAGATAAGGATGTGGTTTCTGCATTTTGGGAGAGGATAGATAAGGATGTGCTTTCTGCAGTTTGGAGCGGATAGATAAGGATGTGCTTTCTGCAGTTTGGGTGAGGATAGATAAGGATGTGCTTTCTGCAGTTTGGGAAAGGATAGATAAGGATGTGGTTTCTGCAGTTTGGAGAGGATAGATAAGGATGTGGTTTCTGCAGTTTGGAGAGGATAGATAAGGATGTGGTTTCTTCAGTTTGGAGAGGATAGATATGGATGTGCTTTCTGCAGTTTGGAGAGGATAGATAAGAATGTGCTTTCTGCAGTTTGGGAGAGGATAGATAAGGATGTGGTTTCTGCAGTTTGGAGAGGATAAATAAGGATGTGATTTCTGCAGTTTGGCAGAGGATAGATAAGGATGTGGTTTCTGCAGTTTGGGAGAGGATAGATAACGATGTGGTTTCTGCAGTTTGTTTGAGGACAGATAAGGATGTGGTTTCTGCAGTTTGGTTGAGGACAGATAAGGATGTGGTTTCTGCAGTTTGGGAGAGGATAGATAAGGATGTAGTTTCTGCAGTTTGGAGAGGAGAGATAAGGATGTGGTTTCTGCAGTTTGGGAGACGATAGATAAGGATCTCGTTGCTGCAGTTTGGGAGAGGATAGATAAGGATGTGGTTTCTGCAGTTTGGGAGAGGATAGATAAGGATGTGGTTTCTGCAGTTTGGGAGAGGATAGATAAGGATGTGCTTTCTGCAGTTTGGGAGAGAATAGATAAGGATGTGGTTTCTGCATTTTGGGAGAGGATAGATAAGGATGTAGTTTCTGCAGTTTGGAGAGGATAGATAAGGATGTGGTTTCTGCAGTTTGGAGAGGACAGATAAGGATGTGGTTTCTGCAGTTTGGAGTGGATAGATAAGGATGTGGTTTCTGCAGTTTGGAGAGGATAGATAAGGATGTAGTTTCTGCAGTTTGGAGAGGATAGATAAGGATGTGGTTTCTTCAGTTTGGAGAGGATAGATATGGATGTGCTTTCTGCAGTTTGGAGAGGAGAGATAAGAATGTGCTTTCTGCAGTTTGGGAGAGGATAGATAAGGATGCGGTTGCTGCAGTTTGGGAGAGGATAGATAAGGATGTGGTTTCTGCAGTTTGGAGAGGATAAATAAGGATGTGGTTTCTGCAGTTTGGGAGACGATAGATAAGGAAGTGCTTTCTGCAGTTTGGAGAGGATAGATAAGAATGTAGTTTCTGCAGTTTGGGAGAGGATAGATAAGGATGTGATTTCTGCAGTTTGGGAGAGGATAGATAAGGATGTGATTTCTGCAGTTTGAGAGAGGATAGATAAGGATGTAGTTTCTGCAGTTTGGGAGAGGACAGATAAGGATGTAGTTTCTGCAGTTTGGGAGAGGAAAGAGAAGGATGTGATTTCTGCAGTTTGGGAGAGGATAGATAAGGATGTGGTTTCTGCAGTTTGGAGAGGATAGATAAGGATGTGGTTTCTGCAGTTTGCAGAGGATAGATAAGGATGTGCTTTCTGCAGTTTGGAGAGGATTGATAAGGATGTGGTTTCTGCCGTTTGGGAGAGGATAGATAAGGATGTGGTTTCTGCAGTTTGGAGAGGATAGATAAGGATGTGGTTTCTGCAGTTTGGGAGAGGATAGATAAGGATGTGGTTTCTGCAGTTTGGAGAGGATAAATAAGGATGTGGTTTCTGCAGTTTGGGAGAGGATAGATAAGGATGTGCTTTCTGCAGTTTGGAGAGGATAGATATGGATGTGGTTTCTGCAGTTTGGAGAGGATAGATAAGGATGTGGTTTCTGCAGTTTGGGAGAGGATAGATAAGGATGTATTTTCTGCAGTTTGATAGAGGATAGATAAGGATGTGGTTTCTGCAGTTTGGAGAGGAGAGATATGGATGTGGTTTCTGCAGTTTGGAGAGGATAGATAAGGATGTAGTTTCTGCAGTTTGGAGAGGATAGATAAGGATGTGGTTTCTGCAGTTTGGGAGCGGATAGATAAGGATGTAGTTTCTGCAGTTTGGGAGAGGATAGATAAGGATGTGGTTTCTGCAGTTTGGAGAGGATAGATATGGATGTGGTTTGTGCAGTTTGGAGAGGATAGATATGGATGTGGTTTGTGCAGTTTGGAGAGGATAGATAAGGATGAGTTTTCTGCAGTTTGGACAGGATAGATAAGGATGTAGTTTCTGCAGTTTGGAGAGGATAGATAAGGATGTGGTTTCTGCAGTTTGGAGAGGATAGATAAGGATGTGGTTTCTGCAGTTTGGAGGGGATAGATAAGGATGTGCTTTCTGCAGTTTGGGGGAGGATAGATAAGGATGTGCTTTCTGCAGTTTGGGAGAGGATAGATAAGGATGTGCTTTCTGCAGTTTGGGAGAGGATAGATAAGGATGTGGTTTCTGTTGTTTGGGAGGGGATAGGTAAGGATGTGGTTTCTGTTGTTTGGGAGAGGAGAGATAATGATGTGGTTTCTGCAGTTTGGGAGAAGATAGATAAGGATGTGCTTTCTGCAGTTTGGGAGAGGATAGATAAGGATGTGCTTTCTGCAGTTTGGAGAGGATAGATAAGGATGTGCTTTCTGCAGTTGGGGTGAGGATAGATAAGGATGTGGTTTCTGCAGTTTGGAGAGGATAGATAAGGATGTGGTTTCTGCAGTTTGGAGAGGATAGATAAGGATGTGGTTTCTGCAGTTTGGAGTGGATAGATAAGGATGTGGTTTCTGCAGTTTGGAGAGGATAAATAAGGATGTAGTTTCTGCAGTTTGGAGAGGATAGATAAGGATGTGGTTTCTTCAGTTTGGAGAGGATAGATATGGATGTGCTTTCTGCAGTTTGGAGAGGATAGATAAGAATGTGCTTTCTGCAGTTTGGGAGAGGATAGATAAGGATGTGGTTTCTGCAGTTTGGGAGAGGATAGATAAGGATGTGGTTTCTGCAGTTCGGAGAGGATAAATAAGGATGTGTTTTCTGCAGTTTGGGAGAGGATAGATAAGGATGTGCTTTCTGCAGTTTGGAGAGGATAGATAATAATGTAGTTTCTGCAGTTTGGGAGAGGATAGATAAGGATGTGATTTCTGCAGTTTGGGAGAGGATAGATAAGGATGTGATTTCTGCAATTTGGGAGAGGATAGATAAGGATGTAGTTTCTGCAGTTTGGGAGAGGATAGATAAGGATGTAGTTTCTGCAGTTTGGGAGAGGATAGAGAAGGATGTGATTTCTGCAGTTTGGGAGAGGATAGATAAGGATGTGGTTTCTGCAGTTTGGAGAGGATAGATAAGGATGTGGTTTCTGCAGTTTGGAGAGGATAGATAAGGATGTGCTCACTGCAGTTTGGAGAGGATTGATAAGGATGTGGTTTCTGCAGTTTGGGAGAGGATAGATAAGGATGTGGTTTCTGCAGTTTGGAGAGGATAGATAAGGATGTGGTTTCTGCAGTTTGGAGAGGATAGATAAGGATGTGGTTTCTGCAGTTTGGAGAGGATAGATAAGGATGTATTTTCTGCAGTTTGGGGAGGATAGTTAAGGATGTGGTTTCTGCAGTTTGGAGAGGATGGATAAGGATGTGGTTTCTGCAGTTTGGAGAGGATAGATAAGGATGTGGTTTCTGCAGTTTGGTTGAGGATAGATAAGGATGTGCTTTCTGCAGTTTGGTGGAGGATAGATAAGGATGTGGTTTCTGCAATTTGGAGAGGATAGATATGGATGTGGTTTCTGCAGTTTGGTTGAGGATAGGTAAGGATGTAGTTTCTGCAGTTTGGAGAGGAGAGATAAGGATTTAGTTTCTGCAGTTTGGAGAGGATAGATAAGGATGTGGTTTCTGCAGTTTGGGAGAGGATAGATAAGGATGTACTTTCTGCAGTTTGGAGAGGAGAGATAAGGATTTAGTTTCTGCAGTTTGGAGAGGATAGATAAGGATGTGGTTTCTGCAGTTTGGAGAGGATAGATAAGGATGTGGTTTCTGCAGTTTGGGAGAGGATAGATAAGGATGTATTTTCTGCAGTTTGGGAGAGGATAGATAAGGATGTGGTTTCTGCAGTTTGGAGAGGATAGATATGGATGTGGTTTCTGCAGTTTGGAGAGGTTAGATAAGGATGTAGTTTCTGCAGTTTGGAGAGGATAGATAAGGATGTGGTTTCTGCAGTTTGGGAGAGGATAGATAAGGATGTAGTTTCTGCAGTTTGGGAGAGGATAGATAAGGATGTGGTTTCTGCAGTTTGGAGAGGATAGATATGGATGTGGTTTGTGCAGTTTGGAGAGGATAGATATGGATGTGGTTTGTGCAGTTTGGAGAGGATAGCTAAGGATGTAGTTTCTGCAGTTTGGAGAGGATAGATAAGGATGAGTTTTCTGCAGTTTGGGACTGGATAGATAAGGATGTAGTTTCTGCAGTTTGGAGAGGATAGATAAGGATGTGGTTTCTGCAGTTTGGAGAGGATAGATAAGGATGTGGTTTCTGCAGTTTCGAGGGGATAGATAAGGATGTGCTTTCTGCAGTTTGGGGGAGGATAGATAAGGATGTGCTTTCTGCAGTTTGGAGAGGATAGATAAGGATGTGCTTTCTGCAGTTTGGGTGAGGATAGATAAGGATGTGCTTTCTGCAGTTTGGGAGAGGATAGATAAGGATGTGGTTTCTGTTGTTTGGGAGAGGATAGGTAAGGATGTGGTTTCTGTTGTTTGGGAGAGGAGAGATAATGATGTGGTTTCTGCAGTTTGGGAGAGGATAGATAAGGATGTGCTTTCTGCAGTTTGGGAGAGGATAGATAAGGATGTGCTTTCTGCAGTTTGGAGAGGATAGATAAGGATGTGCTTTCTGCAGTTGGGGTGAGGATAGATAAGGATGTGGTTTCTGCAGTTTGGAGAGGATAGATAAGGATGTGGTTTCTGCAGGTTGGAGAGGATAGATAAGGATGTGGTTTCTGCAGTTTGGAGTGGATAGATAAGGATGTAGTTTCTGCAGTTTGGAGAGGATAGATAAGGATGTAGTTTCTGCAGTTTGGAGAGGATAGATAAGGATGTGGTTTCTTCAGTTTGGAGAGGATAGATAAGGATGTGGTTTCTGCAGTTTGGGAGAGGATAGATAAGGATGTAGTTTCTGCAGTTTGGGAGAGGATAGATAAGGATGTGGTTTCTGCAGTTTGGAGAGGATAGATATGGATGTGGTTTGTGCAGTTTGGAGAGGATAGATATGGATGTGGTTTGTGCAGTTTGGAGAGGATAGCTAAGGATGTAGTTTCTGCAGTTTGGAGAGGATAGATAAGGATGAGTTTTCTGCAGTTTGGGACAGGATAGATAAGGATGTAGTTTCTGCAGTTTGGAGAGGATAGATAAGGATGTGGTTTCTGCAGTTTGGAGAGGATAGATAAGGATGTGGTTTCTGCAGTTTCGAGGGGATAGATAAGGATGTGCTTTCTGCAGTTTGGGGGAGGATAGATAAGGATGTGCTTTCTGCAGTTTGGAGAGGATAGATAAGGATGTGCTTTCTGCAGTTTGGGTGAGGATAGATAAGGATGTGCATTCTGCAGTTTGGGAGAGGATAGATAAGGATGTGGTTTCTGCAGGTTGGAGAGGATAGATAAGGATGTGGTTTCTGCAGTTTGGAGTGGATAGATAAGGATGTAGTTTCTGCAGTTTGGAGAGGATAGATAAGGATGTAGTTTCTGCAGTTTGGAGAGGATAGATAAGGATGTGGTTTCTTCAGTTTGGAGAGGATAGATATGGATGTGCTTTCTGCAGTTTGGAGAGGATAGATAAGAATGTGCTTTCTGCAGTTTGGGAGAGGATAGATAAGGATGTGGTTTCTGCAGTTTGGGAGAGGATAGATAAGGATGTGGTTTCTGCAGTTTGGAGAGGATAAATAAGGATGTGGTTTCTGCAGTTTGGGAGAGGATAGATAAGGATGTGCTTTCTGCACTTTGGAGAGGATAGATAAGGATGTAGTTTCTGCAGTTTGGAGAGGATAGATAAGGATGTGGTTTCTTCAGTTTGGAGAGGATAGATATGGATGTGCTTTCTGCAGTTTGGAGAGGATAGATAAGAATGTGCTTTCTGCAGTTTGGGAGAGGATAGATAAGGATGTGGTTTCTGCAGTTTGGGAGAGGATAGATAAGGATGTGGTTCCTGCAGTTTGGAGAGGATAATTAAGGATGTGGTTTCTGCAGTTTGGGAGAGGATAGATAAGGATGTGCTTTCTGCAGTTTGGAGAGGATAGATAAGAATGTAGTTTCTGCAGTTTGGGAGAGGATAGATAAGGATGTGATTTCTGCAGTTTGGGAGAGGATAGATAAGGATGTGATTTCTGCAATTTGGGAGAGGATAGATAAGGATGTAGTTTCTGCAGTTTGGGAGAGGATAGATAAGGATGTAGTTTCTGCAGTTTGGGAGAGGATAGAGAAGGATGTGATTTCTGCAGTTTGGGAGAGGATAGATAAGGATGTGGTTTCTGCAGTTTGGAGAGGATAGATAAGGATGTGGTTTCTGCAGTTTGGAGAGGATAGATAAGGATGTGCTTTCTGCAGTTTGGAGAGGATTGATAAGGATGTGGTTTCTGCAGTTTGGGAGAGGATAGATAAGGATGTCGTTTCTGCAGTTTGGAGAGGATAGATAAGGATGTGCTTTCTGCAGTTTGGAGAGGATAGATAAGGATGTGGTTTCTGCAGTTTGGAGAGGATAGATAAGGATGTATTTTCTGCAGTTTGGGGAGGATAGTTAAGGATGTGGTTTCTGCAGTTTGGAGAGGATGGATAAGGATGTGGTTTCTGCAGTTTGGAGAGGATAGATAAGGATGTGGTTTCTGCAGTTTGGTTGAGGATCGATAAGGATGCGGTTTCTGCAGTTTGGAGAGGATAGATAAGGATGTATTTTCTGCAGTTTGGGGAGGATAGTTAAGGATGTGGTTTCTGCAGTTTGGTTGAGGATAGATAAGGATGTGCTTTCTGCAGTTTGGTGGAGGATAGATAAGGATGTGGTTTCTGCAATTTGGAGAGGATAGATAAGGATGTGGTTTCTGCAGTTTGGAGAGGAGAGATAAGGATTTAGTTTCTGCAGTTTGGAGAGGATAGATAAGGATGTGGTTTCTGCAGTTTGGGAGAGGATAGATAAGGATGTACTTTCTGCAGTTTGGAGAGTAGAGATAAGGATTTAGTTTCTGCAGTTTGGAGAGGATAGATAAGGATGTGGTTTCTGCAGTTTGGAGAGTATAGATAAGGATGTGGTTTCTGCAGTTTGGGAGAGGATAGATAAGGATGTATTTTCTGCAGTTTGGGAGAGGATAGATAAGGATGTGGTTTCTGCAGTATGGAGAGGAGAGATATGGATGTGGTTTCTGCAGTTTGGAGAGGATAGATAAGGATGTAGTTTCTGCAGTTTGGAGAGGATAGATAAGGATGTGGTTTCTGCAGTTTGGGAGAGGATAGATAAGGATGTAGTTTCAGCAGTTTGGGAGCGGATAGATAAGGATGTGGTTTCTGCAGTTTGGAGAGGATAGATATGGATGTGGTTTGTGCAGTTTGGAGAGGATAGATATGGATGTGTTTTGTGCAGTTTGGAGAGGATAGATAAGGATGTAGTTTCTGCAGTTTGGAGAGGATGGATAAGGATGAGTTTTCTGCAGTTTGGGACAGGATAGATAAGGATGTAGTTTCTGCAGTTTGGAGAGGATAGATAAGGATGTGGTTTCTGCAGTTTGGAGAGGATAGATAAGGATGTGGTTTCTGCAGTTTGGAGGGGATAGATAAGGATGTGCTTTCTGCAGTTTGGGGGAGGATAGATAAGGATGTGCTTTCTGCAGTTTGGAGAGGATAGATAAGGATGTGCTTTCTGCAGTTTGGGAGAGGATAGATAAGGATGTGCTTTCTGCAGTTTGGGAGAGGATAGATAAGGATGTGGTTTCTGTTGTTTGGGAGAGGATAGGTAAGGATGTGGTTTCTGTTGTTTGGGAGAGGAGAGATAATGATGTGGTTTCTGCAGTTTGGGAGAGGATAGATAAGGATGTCCTTTCTGCAGTTTGGGAGAGGATAGATAAGGATGTGCTTTCTGCAGTTTGGAGAGGATAGATAAGGATGTGCTTTCTGCAGTTTGGAGAGGATAGATAAGGATGTGGTTTCTGCTGTTTGGAGAGGATAGATAAGGATGTGGTTTCTGCAGGTTGGAGAGGATAGATAAGGATGTGGTTTCTGCAGTTTGGAGTGGATAGATAAGGATGTGGTTTCTGCAGTTTGGAGAGGATAGATAAGGATGTAGTTTCTGCAGTTTGGAGAGGATAGATAAGGATGTGGTTTCTTCAGTTTGGAGAGGATAGATATGGATGTGCTTTCTGCAGTTTGGAGAGGATAGATAAGAATGTGCTTTCTGCAGTTTGGGAGAGGATAGATAAGGATGTGGTTTCTGCAGTTTGGGAGAGGATAGATAAGGATGTGGTTTCTGCAGTTTGGAGAGGATAAATAAGGATGTGGTTTCTGCAGTTTGGGAGAGGATAGATAAGGATGTGCTTTCTGCAGTTTGGAGAGGATAGATAAGAATGTAGTTTCTGCAGTTTGGGAGAGGATAGATAAGGATGTGATTTCTGCAGTTTGGGAGAGGATAGATAAGGATGTGATTTCTGCAATTTGGGAGAGGATAGATAAGGATGTAGTTTCTGCAGTTTGGGAGAGGATAGATAAGGATGTAGTTTCTGCAGTTTGGGAGAGGATAGAGAAGGATGTGATTTCTGCAGTTTGGGAGAGGATAGATAAGGATGTGGTTTCTGCAGTTTGGAGAGGATAGATAAGGATGTTGTTTCTGCTGTTTGGAGTGGATAGATAAGGATGTGCTTTCTGCAGTTTGGAGAGGATTGATAAGGATGTGGTTTCTGCAGTTTGGGAGAGGATAGATAAGGATGTGGTTTCTGCAGTTTGGAGAGGATAGATAAGGATGTGGTTTCTGCAGTTTGGAGAGGATAGATAAGGATGTGGTTTCTGCAGTTTGGAGAGGATAGATAAGGATGTATTTTCTGCAGTTTGGGGAGGATAGTTAAGGATGTGGTTTCTGCAGTTTGGAGAGGATGGATAAGGATGTGGTTTCTGCAGTTTGGAGAGGATAGATAAGGATGTGGTTTCTGCAGTTTGGTTGAGGATAGATAAGGATGTGCTTTCTGCAGTTTGGTGGAGGATAGATAAGGATGTGGTTTCTGCAATTTGGAGAGGATAGATAAGGATGTGGTTTCTGCAGTTTGGTTGAGGATAGGTAAGGATGTAGTTTCTGCAGTTTGGAGAGGAGAGATAAGGATTTAGTTTCTGCAGTTTGGAGAGGATAGATAAGGATGTGGTTTCTGCAGTTTGGAGAGGATAGATAAGGATGTACTTTCTGCAGTTTGGAGAGGAGAGATAAGGATTTAGTTTCTGCAGTTTGGAGAGGATAGATAAGGATGTGGTTTCTGCAGTTTGGGAGAGGATAGATAAGGATGTGGTTTCTGCAGTTTGGGAGAGGATAGATAAGGATGTGGTTTCTGCAGTTTGGAGAGGATAGATAAGGATGTGGTTTCTGCAGTTTGGAGAGGATAGATAAGGATGTGGTTTCTGCAGTTTGGAGAGGATAGATAAGGATGTGCTTTCTGCAGTTTGGAGAGGATTGATAAGGATGTGGTTTCTGCAGTTTGGGAGAGGATAGATAAGGATGTGGTTTCTGCAGTTTGGAGAGGATAGATAAGGATGTGGTTTCTGCAGTTTGGAGAGGATAGATAAGGATGTGGTTTCTGCAGTTTGGAGAGGATAGATAAGGATGTGGTTTCTGCAGTTTGGAGTGGATCGATAAGGATGTGGTTTCTGCAGTTTGGGAGAGGATAGATAAGGATGTGGTTTCTGCAGTTTGGGAGATGATAGATAAGGATGTGCTTTCTGCAGTTTGGAGAGGATCGATAAGGATGTGGTTTCTGCAGTTTGGGAGAGGATAGATAAGGATGTGCTTTCTGCAGTTTGGTTGAGGACAGATAAGGATGTGGTTTCTGCAGTTTGGGAGATGATAGATAAGGATGTAGTTTCTGCAGTTTGGAGAGGATAGATAAGGATGAGTTTTCTGCAGTTTGGGACAGGATAGATAAGGATGTAGTTTCTGCAGTTTGGAGAGGATAGATAAGGATGTGGTTTCTGCAATTTGGAGAGGATAGATAAGGATGTGGTTTCTGCAGTTTCGAGGGGATAGATAAGGATGTGCTTTCTGCAGTTTGGGGGAGGATAGATAAGGATGTGCTTTCTGCAGTTTGGAGAGGATAGATAAGGATGTGCTTTCTGCAGTTTGGGAGAGGATAGATAAGGATGTGCTTTCTGCAGTTTGGGAGAGGATAGATAAGGATGTGGTTTCTGTTGTTTGGGAGAAGATAGGTAAGGATGTGGTTTCTGTTGTTTGGGAGAGGAGAGATAATGATGTGGTTTCTGCAGTTTGGAGAGGATAGATAAGGATGTGGTTTCTGCAGGTTGGAGAGGATAGATAAGGATGTGGTTTCTGCAGTTTGGAGTGGATAGATAAGGATGTAGTTTCTGCAGTTTGGAGAGGATAGATAAGGACGTAGTTTCTGCAGTTTGGAGAGGATAGATAAGGATGTGGTTTCTTCAGTTTGGAGAGGATAGATATGGATGTGCTTTCTGCAGTTTGGAGAGGATAGATAAGAATGTGCTTTCTGCAGTTTGGGAGAGGATAGATAAGGATGTGGTTTCTGCAGTTTGGGAGAGGATAGATAAGGATGTGGTTTCTGCAGTTTGGAGAGGATAAATAAGGATGTGGTTTCTGCAGTTTGGGAGAGGATAGATAAGGATGTGCTTTCTGCAGTTTGGAGAGGATAGATAAGGATGTAGTTTCTGCAGTTTGGAGAGGATAGATAAGGATGTGGTTTCTTCAGTTTGGAGAGGATAGATATGGATGTGCTTTCTGCAGTTTGGAGAGGATAGATAAGAATGTGCTTTCTGCAGTTTGGGAGAGGATAGATAAGGATGTGGTTTCTGCAGTTTGGGAGAGGATAGATAAGGATGTGGTTCCTGCAGTTTGGAGAGGATAAATAAGGATGTGGTTTCTGCAGTTTGGGAGAGGATAGATAAGGATGTGCTTTCTGCAGTTTGGAGAGGATAGATAAGAATGTAGTTTCTGCAGTTTGGGAGAGGATAGATAAGGATGTGATTTCTGCAGTTTGGGAGAGGATAGATAAGGATGTGATTTCTGCAGTTTGGAGAGGATAGATAAGGATGTATTTTCTGCAGTTTGGGGAGGATAGTTAAGGATGTGGTTTCTGCAGTTTGGAGAGGATGGATAAGGATGTGGTTTCTGCAGTTTGGAGAGGATAGATAAGGATGTGGTTTCTGCAGTTTGGTTGAGGATCGATAAGGATGCGGTTTCTGCAGTTTGGAGAGGATAGATAAGGATGTATTTTCTGCAGTTTGGTGAGGATAGTTAAGGATGTGGTTTCTGCAGTTTGGAGAGGATGGATAAGGAAGTGGTTTCTGCAGTTTGGAGAGGATAGATAAGGATGTGGTTTCTGCAGTTTGGTTGAGGATAGATAAGGATGTGCTTTCTGCAGTTTGGTGGAGGATAGATAAGGATGTGGTTTCTGCAATTTGGAGAGGATAGATAAGGATGTGGTTTCTGCAGTTTGGAGAGGAGAGATAAGGATTTAGTTTCTGCAGTTTGGAGAGGATAGATAAGGATGTGGTTTCTGCAGTTTGGGAGAGGATAGATAAGGATGTACTTTCTGCAGTTTGGAGAGTAGAGATAAGGATTTAGTTTCTGCAGTTTGGAGAGGATAGATAAGGATGTGGTTTCTGCAGTTTGGAGAGTATAGATAAGGATGTGGTTTCTGCAGTTTGGGAGAGGATAGATAAGGATGTATTTTCTGCAGTTTGGGAGAGGATAGATAAGGATGTGGTTTCTGCAGTATGGAGAGGAGAGATATGGATGTGGTTTCTGCAGTTTGGAGAGGATAGATAAGGATGTAGTTTCTGCAGTTTGGAGAGGATAGATAAGGATGTGGTTTCTGCAGTTTGGGAGAGGATAGATAAGGATGTAGTTTCAGCAGTTTGGGAGCGGATAGATAAGGATGTGGTTTCTGCAGTTTGGAGAGGATAGATATGGATGTGGTTTGTGCAGTTTGGAGAGGATAGATATGGATGTGGTTTGTGCAGTTTGGAGAGGATAGATAAGGATGTAGTTTCTGCAGTTTGGAGAGGATAGATAAGGATGAGTTTTCTGCAGTTTGGGACAGGATAGATAAGGATGTAGTTTCTGCAGTTTGGAGAGGATAGATAAGGATGTGGTTTCTGCAGTTTGGAGAGGATAGATAAGGATGTGGTTTCTGCAGTTTGGAGGGGATAGATAAGGATGTGCTTTCTGCAGTTTGGGGGAGGATAGATAAGGATGTGCTTTCTGCAGTTTGGAGAGGATAGATAAGGATGTGCTTTCTGCAGTTTGGGAGAGGATAGATAAGGATGTGCTTTCTGCAGTTTGGGAGAGGATAGATAAGGATGTGGTTCCTGTTGTTTGGGAGAGGATAGGTAAGGATGTGGTTTCTGTTGTTTGGGAGAGGAGAGATAAGGATGTGGTTTCTGCAGTTTGGGAGAGGATAGATAAGGATGTCCTTTCTGCAGTTTGGGAGAGGATAGATAAGGATGTGCTTTCTGCAGTTTGGAGAGGATAGATAAGGATGTGCTTTCTGCAGTTGGGGTGAGGATAGATAAGGATGTGGTTTCTGCTGTTTGGAGAGGATAGATAAGGATGTGGTTTCTGCAGGTTGGAGAGGATAGATAAGGATGTGGTTTCTGCAGTTTGGAGTGGATAGATAAGGATGTGGTTTCTGCAGTTTGGAGAGGATAGATAAGGATGTAGTTTCTGCAGTTTGGAGAGGATAGATAAGGATGTGGTTTCTTCAGTTTGGAGAGGATAGATATGGATGTGCTTTCTGCAGTTTGGAGAGGATAGATAAGAATGTGCTTTCTGCAGTTTGGGAGAGGATAGATAAGGATGTGGTTTCTGCAGTTTGGGAGAGGATAGATAAGGATGTGGTTTCTGCAGTTTGGAGAGGATAAATAAGGATGTGGTTTCTGCAGTTTGGAGAGGATAGATATGGATGTGCTTTCTGCAGTTTGGAGAGGATAGATAAGAATGTGCTTTCTGCAGTTTGGGAGAGGATAGATAAGGATGTGGTTTCTGCAGTTTGGGAGAGGATAGATAAGGATGTGGTTTCTGCAGTTTGGAGAGGATAAATAAGGATGTGGTTTCTGCAGTTTGGGAGAGGATAGATAAGGATGTGCTTTCTGCAGTTTGGAGAGGATAGATAAGGATGTAGTTTCTGCAGTTTGGAGAGGATAGATAAGGATGTGGTTTCTTCAGTTTGGAGAGGATAGATATGGATGTGCTTTCTGCAGTTTGGAGAGGATAGATAAGAATGTGCTTTCTGCAGTTTGGGAGAGGATAGATAAGGATGTGGTTTCTGCAGTTTGGGAGAGGATAGATAAGGATGTGGTTCCTGCAGTTTGGAGAGGATAAATAAGGATGTGGTTTCTGCAGTTTGGGAGAGGATAGATAAGGATGTGCTTTCTGCAGTTTGGAGAGGATAGATAAGAATGTAGTTTCTGCAGTTTGGGAGAGGATAGTTATGGATGTGATTTCTGCAGTTTGGGAGAGGATAGATAAGGATGTGATTTCTGCAATTTGGGAGAGGATAGATAAGGATGTAGTTTCTGCAGTTTGGGAGAGGATAGATAAGGATGTAGTTTCTGCAGTTTGGGAGAGGATAGAGAAGGATGTGATTTCTGCAGTTTGGGAGAGGATAGATAAGGATGTGGTTTCTGCAGTTTGGAGAGGATAGATAAGGATGTGGTTTCTGCAGTTTGGAGCGGATAGATAAGGATGTGCTTTCTGCAGTTTGGAGAGGTTTGATAAGGATGTGGTTTCTGCAGTTTGGGAGAGGATAGATAAGGATGTCGTTTCTGCAGTTTGGAGAGGATAGATAAGGATGTGGTTTCTGCAGTTTGGAGAGGATAGATATGGATGTGCTTTCTGCAGTTTGGAGAGGATAGATAAGAATGTGCTTTCTGCAGTTTGGGAGAGGATAGATAAGGATGTGGTTTCTGCAGTTTGGGAGAGGATAGATAAGGATGTGGTTTCTGCAGTTTGGAGAGGATAAATAAGGATGTGGTTTCTGCAGTTTGGGAGAGGATAGATAAGGATGTGCTTTCTGCAGTTTGGAGAGGATAGATAAGGATGTAGTTTCTGCAGTTTGGAGAGGATAGATAAGGATGTGGTTTCTTCAGTTTGGAGAGGATAGATATGGATGTGCTTTCTGCAGTTTGGAGAGGATAGATAAGAATGTGCTTTCTGCAGTTTGGGAGAGGATAGATAAGGATGTGGTTTCTGCAGTTTGGGAGAGGATAGATAAGGATGTGGTTCCTGCAGTTTGGAGAGGATAAATAAGGATGTGGTTTCTGCAGTTTGGGAGAGGATAGATAAGGATGTGCTTTCTGCAGTTTGGAGAGGATAGATAAGAATGTAGTTTCTGCAGTTTGGGAGAGGATAGTTAAGGATGTGATTTCTGCAGTTTGGGAGAGGATAGATAAGGATGTGATTTCTGCAATTTGGGAGAGGATAGATAAGGATGTAGTTTCTGCAGTTTGGGAGAGGATAGATAAGGATGTAGTTTCTGCAGTTTGGGAGAGGATAGAGAAGGATGTGATTTCTGCAGTTTGGGAGAGGATAGATAAGGATGTGGTTTCTGCAGTTTGGAGAGGATAGATAAGGATGTGGTTTCTGCAGTTTGGAGCGGATAGATAAGGATGTGCTTTCTGCAGTTTGGAGAGGTTTGATAAGGATGTGGTTTCTGCAGTTTGGGAGAGGATAGATAAGGATGTCGTTTCTGCAGTTTGGAGAGGATAGATAAGGATGTGGTTTCTGCAGTTTGGAGAGGATAGATAAGGATGTGGTTTCTGCAGTTTGGAGAGGATAGATAAGGATGTATTTTCTGCAGTTTGGGGAGGATAGTTAAGGATGTGGTTTCTGCAGTTTGGAGAGGATGGATAAGGATGTGGTTTCTGCAGTTTGGAGAGGATAGATAAGGATGTGGTTTCTGCAGTTTGGTTGAGGATCGATAAGGATGCGGTTTCTGCAGTTTGGAGAGGATAGATAAGGATGTATTTTCTGCAGTTTGGGGAGGATAGTTAAGGATGTGGTTTCTGCAGTTTGGAGAGGATGGATAAGGAAGTGGTTTCTGCAGTTTGGAGAGGATAGATAAGGATGTGGTTTCTGCAGTTTGGTTGAGGATAGATAAGGATGTGCTTTCTGCAGTTTGGTGGAGGATAGATAAGGATGTGGTTTCTGCAATTTGGAGAGGATAGATAAGGATGTGGTTTCTGCAGTTTGGAGAGGAGAGATAAGGATTTAGTTTCTGCAGTTTGGAGAGGATAGATAAGGATGTGGTTTCTGCAGTTTGGGAGAGGATAGATAAGGATGTGGTTTCTGCAGTTTGGAGAGTAGAGATAAGGATTTAGTTTCTGCAGTTTGGAGAGGATAGATAAGGATGTGGTTTCTGCAGTTTGGAGAGTATAGATAAGGATGTGGTTTCTGCAGTTTGGGAGAGGATAGATAAGGATGTATTTTCTGCAGTTTGGGAGAGGATAGATAAGGATGTGGTTTCTGCAGTATGGAGAGGAGAGATATGGATGTGGTTTCTGCAGTTTGGAGAGGATAGATAAGGATGTAGTTTCTGCAGTTTGGAGAGGATAGATAAGGATGTGGTTTCTGCAGTTTGGGAGAGGATAGATAAGGATGTAGTTTCAGCAGTTTGGGAGCGGATAGATAAGGATGTGGTTTCTGCAGTTTGGAGAGGATAGATATGGATGTGGTTTGTGCAGTTTGGAGAGGATAGATATGGATGTGGTTTGTGCAGTTTGGAGAGGATAGATAAGGATGTAGTTTCTGCAGTTTGGAGAGGATAGATAAGGATGAGTTTTCTGCAGTTTGGGACAGGATAGATAAGGATGTAGTTTCTGCAGTTTGGAGAGGATAGATAAGGATGTGGTTTCTGCAGTTTGGAGAGGATAGATAAGGATGTGGTTTCTGCAGTTTGGAGGGGATAGATAAGGATGTGCTTTCTGCAGTTTGGGGGAGGATAGATAAGGATGTGCTTTCTGCAGTTTGGAGAGGATAGATAAGGATGTGCTTTCTGCAGTTTGGGAGAGGATAGATAAGGATGTGCTTTCTGCAGTTTGGGAGAGGATAGATAAGGATGTGGTTCCTGTTGTTTGGGAGAGGATAGGTAAGGATGTGGTTTCTGTTGTTTGGGAGAGGAGAGATAAGGATGTGGTTTCTGCAGTTTGGGAGAGGATAGATAAGGATGTCCTTTCTGCAGTTTGGGAGAGGATAGATAAGGATGTGCTTTCTGCAGTTTGGAGAGGATAGATAAGGATGTGCTTTCTGCAGTTGGGGTGAGGATAGATAAGGATGTGGTTTCTGCTGTTTGGAGAGGATAGATAAGGATGTGGTTTCTGCAGGTTGGAGAGGATAGATAAGGATGTGGTTTCTGCAGTTTGGAGTGGATAGATAAGGATGTGGTTTCTGCAGTTTGGAGAGGATAGATAAGGATGTAGTTTCTGCAGTTTGGAGAGGATAGATAAGGATGTGGTTTCTTCAGTTTGGAGAGGATAGATATGGATGTGCTTTCTGCAGTTTGGAGAGGATAGATAAGAATGTGCTTTCTGCAGTTTGGGAGAGGATAGATAAGGATGTGGTTTCTGCAGTTTGGGAGAGGATAGATAAGGATGTGGTTTCTGCAGTTTGGAGAGGATAAATAAGGATGTGGTTTCTGCAGTTTGGGAGAGGATAGATAAGGATGTGCTTTCTGCAGTTTGGAGAGGATAGATAAGAATGTAGTTTCTGCAGTTTGGGAGAGGATAGATAAGGATGTGGTTTCTGCAGTTTGGGAGAGGATAGATAAGGATGTGATTTCTGCAATTTGGGAGAGGATAGATAAGGATGTAGTTTCTGCAGTTTGGGAGAGGATAGATAAGGACGTAGTTTCTGCAGTTTGGGAGAGGATAGAGAAGGATGTGATTTCTGCAGTTTGGGAGAGGATAGATAAGGATGTGGTTTCTGCAGTTTGGAGAGGATAGATAAGGATGTTGTTTCTGCTGTTTGGAGTGGATAGATAAGGATGTGCTTTCTGCAGTTTGGAGAGGATTGATAAGGATGTGGTTTCTGCAGTTTGGGAGAGGATAGATAAGGATGTGGTTTCTGCAGTTTGGAGAGGATAGATAAGGATGTGGTTTCTGCAGTTTGGAGAGGATAGATAAGGATGTGGTTTCTGCAGTTTGGAGAGGATAGATAAGGATGTATTTTCTGCAGTTTGGGGAGGATAGTTAAGGATGTGGTTTCTGCAGTTTGGAGAGGATGGATAAGGATGTGGTTTCTGCAGTTTGGAGAGGATAGATAAGGATGTGGTTTCTGCAGTTTGGTTGAGGATAGATAAGGATGTGCTTTCTGCAGTTTGGTGGAGGATAGATAAGGATGTGGTTTCTGCAATTTGGAGAGGATAGATAAGGATGTGGTTTCTGCAGTTTGGTTGAGGATAGGTAAGGATGTAGTTTCTGCAGTTTGGAGAGGAGAGATAAGGATTTAGTTTCTGCAGTTTGGAGAGGATAGATAAGGATGTGGTTTCTGCAGTTTGGAGAGGATAGATAAGGATGTACTTTCTGCAGTTTGGAGAGGAGAGATAAGGATTTAGTTTCTGCAGTTTGGAGAGGATAGATAAGGATGTGGTTTCTGCAGTTTGGGAGAGGATAGATAAGGATGTGGTTTCTGCAGTTTGGGAGAGGATAGATAAGGATGTGGTTTCTGCAGTTTGGAGAGGATAGATAAGGATGTGGTTTCTGCAGTTTGGAGAGGATAGATAAGGATGTGGTTTCTGCAGTTTGGAGAGGATAGATAAGGATGTGCTTTCTGCAGTTTGGAGAGGATTGATAAGGATGTGGTTTCTGCAGTTTGGGAGAGGATAGATAAGGATGTGGTTTCTGCAGTTTGGAGAGGATAGATAAGGATGTGGTTTCTGCAGTTTGGAGAGGATAGATAAGGATGTGGTTTCTGCAGTTTGGAGAGGATAGATAAGGATGTGGTTTCTGCAGTTTGGAGTGGATCGATAAGGATGTGGTTTCTGCAGTTTGGGAGAGGATAGATAAGGATGTGGTTTCTGCAGTTTGGGAGATGATAGATAAGGATGTGCTTTCTGCAGTTTGGAGAGGATCGATAAGGATGTGGTTTCTGCAGTTTGGGAGAGGATAGATAAGGATGTGCTTTCTGCAGTTTGGTTGAGGACAGATAAGGATGTGGTTTCTGCAGTTTGGGAGATGATAGATAAGGATGTAGTTTCTGCAGTTTGGAGAGGATAGATAAGGATGTAGTTTCTGCAGTTTGGAGAGGAATGATAAGGATGTGGTTTCTGCAGTTTGGAGAGGATAGATAAGGATGTGGTTTCTGCAGTTTGGTTGAGGATAGATAAGGATGTGGTTTCTGCAGTTTGGGAGAGGATAGATAAGGATGTGGTTTCTGCAGTTTGTTTGAGGACAGATAAGGATGTGGTTTCTGCAGTTTGGTTGAGGACAGATAAGGATGTGGTTTCTGCAGTTTGGGTGAGGATAGATAAGGATGTAGTTTCTGCAGTTTGGAGAGGAGAGATAAGGAAGTGGTTTCTGCAGTTTGGGAGACGATAGATAAGGATCTCGTTGCTGCAGTTTGGGAGAGGATAGATAAGCATGTGGTTTCTGCAGTTTGGGAGAGGATAGATAAGGATGTGGTTTCTGCAGTTTGGGAGAGGATAGATAAGGATGTGCTTTCTGCAGTTTGGGAGAGAATAGATAATGATGTGGTTTCTGCAGTTTGGGAGAGGACAGATAAGGATGTGGTTTCTGCATTTTGGGAGAGGATAGATAAGGATGTGCTTTCTGCGGTTTGGAGCGGATAGATAAGGATGTGCTTTATGCAGTTTGGGTGAGGATAGATAAGGATGTGCTTTCTGCAGTTTGGGAAAGGATAGATAAGGATGTAGTTTCTGCAGTTTGGAGAGGATAGATAAGGATGTGCTTCCTGCAGTTTGTAGAGAATAGATAAGGACGTAGTTTCTGCAGTTTGGAGAGGATAGATAAGGATGTGGTTTCTTCAGTTTGGAGAGGATAGATATGGATGTGCTTTCTGCAGTTTGGAGGGGATAGATAAGAATGTGCTTTCTGCAGTTTGGGAGAGGATAGATAAGGATGTGGTTTCTGCAGTTTGGAGAGGATAGATAAGGATGTGATTTCTGCAGTTTGGAGTGGATAGATAAGGATGTGGTTTCTGCAGTTTGGAGAGGATAGATAAGGATGTAGTTTCTGCAGTTTGGAGAGGATAGATAAGGATGTGGTTTCTTCAGTTTGGAGAGGATAGATATGGATGTGCTTTCTGCAGTTTGGAGACGATAGATAAGAATGTGCTTTCTGCAGTTTGGGAGAGGATAGATAAGGATGTGGTTTCTGCAGTTTGGGAGAGGATAGATAAGGATGTGGTTTCTGCAGTTTGGAGAGGATAAATAAGGATGTGGTTTCTGCAGTTTGGAGAGGATAGATAAGAATGTAGTTTCTGCAGTTTGGGAGAGGATAGATAAGGATGTGATTTCTGCAGTTTGGGAGAGGATAGATAAGGATGTGCTTTCTGCAGTTTGGAGAGGATTGATAAGGATGTGGTTTCTGCAGTTTGGGAGAGGATAGATAAGGATGTGGTTTCTGCAGTTTGGAGAGGATAGATAAGGATGTGGTTTCTGCAGTTTGGAGAGGATAGATAAGGATGTGGTTTCTGCAGTTTGGAGAGGATAGATAAGGATGTATTTTCTGCAGTTTGGGGAGGATAGTTAAGGATGTGGTTTCTGCAGTTTGGAGAGGATGGATAAGGATGTGGTTTCTGCAGTTTGGAGAGGATAGATAAGGATGTGGTTTCTGCAGTTTGGTTGAGGATAGATAAGGATGTGCTTTCTGCAGTTTGGTGGAGGATAGATAAGGATGTGGTTTCTGCAATTTGGAGAGGATAGATAAGGATGTGGTTTCTGCAGTTTGGTTGAGGATAGGTAAGGATGTAGTTTCTGCAGTTTGGAGAGGAGAGATAAGGATTTAGTTTCTGCAGTTTGGAGAGGATAGATAAGGATGTGGTTTCTGCAGTTTGGAGAGGATAGATAAGGATGTACTTTCTGCAGTTTGGAGAGGAGAGATAAGGATTTAGTTTCTGCAGTTTGGAGAGGATAGATAAGGATGTGGTTTCTGCAGTTTGGGAGAGGATAGATAAGGATGTGGTTTCTGCAGTTTGGGAGAGGATAGATAAGGATGTGGTTTCTGCAGTTTGGAGAGGATAGATAAGGATGTGGTTTCTGCAGTTTGGAGAGGATAGATAAGGATGTGGTTTCTGCAGTTTGGAGAGGATAGATAAGGATGTGCTTTCTGCAGTTTGGAGAGGATTGATAAGGATGTGGTTTCTGCAGTTTGGGAGAGGATAGATAAGGATGTGGTTTCTGCAGTTTGGAGAGGATAGATAAGGATGTGGTTTCTGCAGTTTGGAGAGGATAGATAAGGATGTGGTTTCTGCAGTTTGGAGAGGATAGATAAGGATGTGGTTTCTGCAGTTTGGAGTGGATCGATAAGGATGTGGTTTCTGCAGTTTGGGAGAGGATAGATAAGGATGTGGTTTCTGCAGTTTGGGAGATGATAGATAAGGATGTGCTTTCTGCAGTTTGGAGAGGATCGATAAGGATGTGGTTTCTGCAGTTTGGGAGAGGATAGATAAGGATGTGCTTTCTGCAGTTTGGTTGAGGACAGATAAGGATGTGGTTTCTGCAGTTTGGGAGATGATAGATAAGGATGTAGTTTCTGCAGTTTGGAGAGGATAGATAAGGATGTAGTTTCTGCAGTTTGGAGAGGAATGATAAGGATGTGGTTTCTGCAGTTTGGAGAGGATAGATAAGGATGTGGTTTCTGCAGTTTGGTTGAGGACAGATAAGGATGTGTTTTCTGCAGTTTGGGAGAGGATAGATAAGGATGTGGTTTCTGCAGTTTGTTTGAGGATGGATAAGGATGTGGTTTCTGCAGTTTGGTTGAGGACAGATAAGGATGTGGTTTCTGCAGTTTGGGAGAGGATAGATAAGGATGTAGTTTCTGCAGTTTGGAGAGGAGAGATAAGGAAGTGGTTTCTGCAGTTTGGGAGACGATAGATAAGGATCTCGTTGCTGCAGTTTGGGAGAGGATAGATAAGGATGTGGTTTCTGCAGTTTGGGAGAGGATAGATAAGGATGTGCTTTCTGCAGTTTGGGAGAGAATAGATAATGATATGGTTTCTGCAGTTTGGGAGAGGACAGATAAGGATGTGGTTTCTGCATTTTGGGAGAGGATAGATAAGGATGTGCTTTCTGCGGTTTGGAGCGGATAGATAAGGATGTGCTTTCTGCAGTTTGGGTGAGGATAGATAAGGATGTGCTTTCTGCAGTTTGGGAAAGGATAGATAAGGATGTAGTTTCTGCAGTTTGGAGAGGATAGATAAGGATGTGCTTCCTGCAGTTTGTAGAGAATAGATAAGGATGTAGTTTCTGCAGTTTGGAGAGGATAGATAAGGATGTGGTTTCTTCAGTTTGGAGAGGATAGATATGGATGTGCTTTCTGCAGTTTGGAGGGGATAGATAAGAATGTGCTTTCTGCAGTTTGGGAGAGGATAGATAAGGATGTGGTTTCTGCAGTTTGGAGAGGATAGATAGGATGTGATTTCTGCAGTTTGGAGTGGATAGATAAGGATGTGGTTTCTGCAGTTTGGAGAGGATAGATAAGGATGTAGTTTCTGCAGTTTGGAGAGGATAGATAAGGATGTGGTTTCTTCAGTTTGGAGAGGATAGATATGGATGTGCTTTCTGCAGTTTGGAGACGATAGATAAGAATGTGCTTTCTGCAGTTTGGGAGAGGATAGATAAGGATGTGGTTTCTGCAGTTTGGGAGAGGATAGATAAGGATGTGGTTTCTGCAGTTTGGAGAGGATAAATAAGGATGTGGTTTCTGCAGTTTGGGAGAGGATAGATAAGGATGTGCTTTCTGCAGTTTGGGAGAGGATAGATAAGGATGTGATTTCTGCAGTTTGGGAGAGGATAGATAAGGATGTAGTTTCTGCAGTTTGGGAGAGGACAGATAAGGATGCAGTTTCTGCAGTTTGGGAGAGGATAGAGAAGGATGTGATTTCTGCAGTTTGGGAGAGGATAGATAAGGATGTGGTTTCTGCAGTTTGGAGAGGATAGATAAGGATGTGGTTTCTGCAGTTTGGAGAGGATAGATAAGGATGTGCTTTCTGCCGTTTGGAGAGGATTGATAAGGATGTGGTTTCTGCAGTTTGGGAGAGGATAGATAAGGATGTGGTTTCTGCAGTTTGGAGAGGATAGATAAGGATGTGGTTTCTGCAGTTTGGAGAGGATAGATAAGGATGTGGTTTCTGCAGTTTGGAGAGGATAGATAAGGATGTAGTTTCTGCAGTTTGGGGAGGATAGTTAAGGATGTGGTTTCTGCAGTTTGGAGAGGATAGGTAAGGATGTGGTTTCTGCAGTTTGGAGAGGATAGATAAGGATGTGATTTCTGCAGTTTGGAGTGGATAGATAAGGATGTGGTTTCTGCAGTTTGGAGAGGATAGATAAGGATTTAGTTTCTGCAGTTTGGAGAGGATAGATAAGGATGTGGTTTCTGCAGTTTGGAGAGGATAGATAAGGATGTACTTTCTGCAGTTTGGAGAGGAGAGATAAGGATTTAGTTTCTGCAGTTTGGAGAGGATAGATAAGGATGTGGTTTCTGCAGTTTGGGAGAGGATAGATAAGGATGTGGTTTCTGCAGTTTGGGAGAGGATAGATAAGGATGTGGTTTCTGCAGTTTGGAGAGGATAGATAAGGATGTGGTTTCTGCAGTTTGGAGAGGATAGATAAGGATGTGGTTTCTGCAGTTTGGAGAGGATAGATAAGGATGTGCTTTCTGCAGTTTGGAGAGGATTGATAAGGATGTGGTTTCTGCAGTTTGGGAGAGGATAGATAAGGATGTGGTTTCTGCAGTTTGGAGAGGATAGATAAGGATGTGGTTTCTGCAGTTTGGAGAGGATAGATAAGGATGTGGTTTCTGCAGTTTGGAGAGGATAGATAAGGATGTGGTTTCTGCAGTTTGGAGTGGATCGATAAGGATGTGGTTTCTGCAGTTTGGGAGAGGATAGATAAGGATGTGGTTTCTGCAGTTTGGGAGATGATAGATAAGGATGTGCTTTCTGCAGTTTGGAGAGGATCGATAAGGATGTGGTTTCTGCAGTTTGGGAGAGGATAGATAAGGATGTGCTTTCTGCAGTTTGGTTGAGGACAGATAAGGATGTGTTTTCTGCAGTTTGGGAGATGATAGATAAGGATGTAGTTTCTGCAGTTTGGAGAGGATAGATAAGGATGTAGTTTCTGCAGTTTGGAGAGGAATGATAAGGATGTGGTTTCTGCAGTTTGGAGAGGATAGATAAGGATGTGGTTTCTGCAGTTTGGTTGAGGACAGATAAGGATGTGTTTTCTGCAGTTTGGGAGAGGATAGATAAGGATGTGGTTTCTGCAGTTTGTTTGAGGACAGATAAGGATGTGGTTTCTGCAGTTTGGTTGAGGACAGATAAGGATGTGGTTTCTGCAGTTTGGGAGAGGATAGATAAGGATGTAGTTTCTGCAGTTTGGAGAGGAGAGATAAGGAAGTGGTTTCTGCAGTTTGGGAGACGATAGATAAGGATCTCGTTGCTGCAGTTTGGGAGAGGATAGATAAGCATGTGGTTTCTGCAGTTTGGGAGAGGATAGATAAGGATGTGGTTTCTGCAGTTTGGGAGAGGATAGATAAGGATGTGCTTTCTGCAGTTTGGGAGAGAATAGATAATGATGTGGTTTCTGCAGTTTGGGAGAGGACAGATAAGGATGTGGTTTCTGCATTTTGGGAGAGGATAGATAAGGATGTGCTTTCTGCGGTTTGGAGCGGATAGATAAGGATGTGCTTTCTGCAGTTTGGGAAAGGATAGATAAGGATGTAGTTTCTGCAGTTTGGAGAGGATAGATAAGGATGTGCTTCCTGCAGTTTGTAGAGAATAGATAAGGATGTAGTTTCTGCAGTTTGGAGAGGATAGATAAGGATGTGGTTTCTTCAGTTTGGAGAGGATAGATATGGATGTGCTTTCTGCAGTTTGGAGGGGATAGATAAGAATGTGCTTTCTGCAGTTTGGGAGAGGATAGATAAGGATGTGGTTTCTGCAGTTTGGAGAGGATAGATAAGGATGTGATTTCTGCAGTTTGGAGTGGATAGATAAGGATGTGGTTTCTGCAGTTTGGAGAGGATAGATAAGGATGTAGTTTCTGCAGTTTGGAGAGGATAGATAAGGATGTGGTTTCTTCAGTTTGGAGAGGATAGATATGGATGTGCTTTCTGCAGTTTGGAGACGATAGATAAGAATGTGCTTTCTGCAGTTTGGGAGAGGATAGATAAGGATGTGGTTTCTGCAGTTTGGGAGAGGACAGATAAGGATTTAGTTTCTGCAGTTTGGAGAGGATAGATAAGGATGTGGTTTCTGCAGTTTGGGAGAGGATAGATAAGGATGTGGTTTCTGCAGTTTGGGAGAGGATAGATAAGGATGTAGTTTCTGCAGTTTGGAGAGGATAGATAAGGATGTGGTTTCTTCAGTTTGGAGAGGATAGATATGGATGTGCTTTCTGCAGTTTGGAGACGATAGATAAGAATGTGCTTTCTGCAGTTTGGGAGAGGATAGATAAGGATGTGGTTTCTGCAGTTTGGGAGAGGATAGATAAGGATGTGGTTTCTGCAGTTTGGAGAGGATAAATAAGGATGTGGTTTCTGCAGTTTGGAGAGGATAGATAAGAATGTAGTTTCTGCAGTTTGGGAGAGGATAGATAAGGATGTGATTTCTGCAGTTTGGGAGAGGATAGATAAGGATGTGCTTTCTGCAGTTTGGAGAGGATTGATAAGGATGTGGTTTCTGCAGTTTGGGAGAGGATAGATAAGGATGTGGTTTCTGCAGTTTGGAGAGGATAGATAAGGATGTGGTTTCTGCAGTTTGGAGAGGATAGATAAGGATGTGGTTTCTGCAGTTTGGAGAGGATAGATAAGGATGTATTTTCTGCAGTTTGGGGAGGATAGTTAAGGATGTGGTTTCTGCAGTTTGGAGAGGATGGATAAGGATGTGGTTTCTGCAGTTTGGAGAGGATAGATAAGGATGTGGTTTCTGCAGTTTGGTTGAGGATAGATAAGGATGTGCTTTCTGCAGTTTGGTGGAGGATAGATAAGGATGTGGTTTCTGCAATTTGGAGAGGATAGATAAGGATGTGGTTTCTGCAGTTTGGTTGAGGATAGGTAAGGATGTAGTTTCTGCAGTTTGGAGAGGAGAGATAAGGATTTAGTTTCTGCAGTTTGGAGAGGATAGATAAGGATGTGGTTTCTGCAGTTTGGAGAGGATAGATAAGGATGTACTTTCTGCAGTTTGGAGAGGAGAGATAAGGATTTAGTTTCTGCAGTTTGGAGAGGATAGATAAGGATGTGGTTTCTGCAGTTTGGGAGAGGATAGATAAGGATGTGGTTTCTGCAGTTTGGGAGAGGATAGATAAGGATGTGGTTTCTGCAGTTTGGAGAGGATAGATAAGGATGTGGTTTCTGCAGTTTGGAGAGGATAGATAAGGATGTGGTTTCTGCAGTTTGGAGAGGATAGATAAGGATGTGCTTTCTGCAGTTTGGAGAGGATTGATAAGGATGTGGTTTCTGCAGTTTGGGAGAGGATAGATAAGGATGTGGTTTCTGCAGTTTGGAGAGGATAGATAAGGATGTGGTTTCTGCAGTTTGGAGAGGATAGATAAGGATGTGGTTTCTGCAGTTTGGAGAGGATAGATAAGGATGTGGTTTCTGCAGTTTGGAGTGGATCGATAAGGATGTGGTTTCTGCAGTTTGGGAGAGGATAGATAAGGATGTGGTTTCTGCAGTTTGGGAGATGATAGATAAGGATGTGCTTTCTGCAGTTTGGAGAGGATCGATAAGGATGTGGTTTCTGCAGTTTGGGAGAGGATAGATAAGGATGTGCTTTCTGCAGTTTGGTTGAGGACAGATAAGGATGTGGTTTCTGCAGTTTGGGAGATGATAGATAAGGATGTAGTTTCTGCAGTTTGGAGAGGATAGATAAGGATGTAGTTTCTGCAGTTTGGAGAGGAATGATAAGGATGTGGTTTCTGCAGTTTGGAGAGGATAGATAAGGATGTGGTTTCTGCAGTTTGGTTGAGGACAGATAAGGATGTGTTTTCTGCAGTTTGGGAGAGGATAGATAAGGATGTGGTTTCTGCAGTTTGTTTGAGGATGGATAAGGATGTGGTTTCTGCAGTTTGGTTGAGGACAGATAAGGATGTGGTTTCTGCAGTTTGGGAGAGGATAGATAAGGATGTAGTTTCTGCAGTTTGGAGAGGAGAGATAAGGAAGTGGTTTCTGCAGTTTGGGAGACGATAGATAAGGATCTCGTTGCTGCAGTTTGGGAGAGGATAGATAAGGATGTGGTTTCTGCAGTTTGGGAGAGGATAGATAAGGATGTGCTTTCTGCAGTTTGGGAGAGAATAGATAATGATATGGTTTCTGCAGTTTGGGAGAGGACAGATAAGGATGTGGTTTCTGCATTTTGGGAGAGGATAGATAAGGATGTGCTTTCTGCGGTTTGGAGCGGATAGATAAGGATGTGCTTTCTGCAGTTTGGGTGAGGATAGATAAGGATGTGCTTTCTGCAGTTTGGGAAAGGATAGATAAGGATGTAGTTTCTGCAGTTTGGAGAGGATAGATAAGGATGTGCTTCCTGCAGTTTGTAGAGAATAGATAAGGATGTAGTTTCTGCAGTTTGGAGAGGATAGATAAGGATGTGGTTTCTTCAGTTTGGAGAGGATAGATATGGATGTGCTTTCTGCAGTTTGGAGGGGATAGATAAGAATGTGCTTTCTGCAGTTTGGGAGAGGATAGATAAGGATGTGGTTTCTGCAGTTTGGAGAGGATAGATAGGATGTGATTTCTGCAGTTTGGAGTGGATAGATAAGGATGTGGTTTCTGCAGTTTGGAGAGGATAGATAAGGATGTAGTTTCTGCAGTTTGGAGAGGATAGATAAGGATGTGGTTTCTTCAGTTTGGAGAGGATAGATATGGATGTGCTTTCTGCAGTTTGGAGACGATAGATAAGAATGTGCTTTCTGCAGTTTGGGAGAGGATAGATAAGGATGTGGTTTCTGCAGTTTGGGAGAGGATAGATAAGGATGTGGTTTCTGCAGTTTGGAGAGGATAAATAAGGATGTGGTTTCTGCAGTTTGGGAGAGGATAGATAAGGATGTGCTTTCTGCAGTTTGGGAGAGGATAGATAAGGATGTGATTTCTGCAGTTTGGGAGAGGATAGATAAGGATGTAGTTTCTGCAGTTTGGGAGAGGACAGATAAGGATGCAGTTTCTGCAGTTTGGGAGAGGATAGAGAAGGATGTGATTTCTGCAGTTTGGGAGAGGATAGATAAGGATGTGGTTTCTGCAGTTTGGAGAGGATAGATAAGGATGTGGTTTCTGCAGTTTGGAGAGGATAGATAAGGATGTGCTTTCTGCCGTTTGGAGAGGATTGATAAGGATGTGGTTTCTGCAGTTTGGGAGAGGATAGATAAGGATGTGGTTTCTGCAGTTTGGAGAGGATAGATAAGGATGTGGTTTCTGCAGTTTGGAGAGGATAGATAAGGATGTGGTTTCTGCAGTTTGGAGAGGATAGATAAGGATGTAGTTTCTGCAGTTTGGGGAGGATAGTTAAGGATGTGGTTTCTGCAGTTTGGAGAGGATAGGTAAGGATGTGGTTTCTGCAGTTTGGAGAGGATAGATAAGGATGTGATTTCTGCAGTTTGGAGTGGATAGATAAGGATGTGGTTTCTGCAGTTTGGAGAGGATAGATAAGGATTTAGTTTCTGCAGTTTGGAGAGGATAGATAAGGATGTGGTTTCTGCAGTTTGGAGAGGATAGATAAGGATGTACTTTCTGCAGTTTGGAGAGGAGAGATAAGGATTTAGTTTCTGCAGTTTGGAGAGGATAGATAAGGATGTGGTTTCTGCAGTTTGGGAGAGGATAGATAAGGATGTGGTTTCTGCAGTTTGGGAGAGGATAGATAAGGATGTGGTTTCTGCAGTTTGGAGAGGATAGATAAGGATGTGGTTTCTGCAGTTTGGAGAGGATAGATAAGGATGTGGTTTCTGCAGTTTGGAGAGGATAGATAAGGATGTGCTTTCTGCAGTTTGGAGAGGATTGATAAGGATGTGGTTTCTGCAGTTTGGGAGAGGATAGATAAGGATGTGGTTTCTGCAGTTTGGAGAGGATAGATAAGGATGTGGTTTCTGCAGTTTGGAGAGGATAGATAAGGATGTGGTTTCTGCAGTTTGGAGAGGATAGATAAGGATGTGGTTTCTGCAGTTTGGAGTGGATCGATAAGGATGTGGTTTCTGCAGTTTGGGAGAGGATAGATAAGGATGTGGTTTCTGCAGTTTGGGAGATGATAGATAAGGATGTGCTTTCTGCAGTTTGGAGAGGATCGATAAGGATGTGGTTTCTGCAGTTTGGGAGAGGATAGATAAGGATGTGCTTTCTGCAGTTTGGTTGAGGACAGATAAGGATGTGTTTTCTGCAGTTTGGGAGATGATAGATAAGGATGTAGTTTCTGCAGTTTGGAGAGGATAGATAAGGATGTAGTTTCTGCAGTTTGGAGAGGAATGATAAGGATGTGGTTTCTGCAGTTTGGAGAGGATAGATAAGGATGTGGTTTCTGCAGTTTGGTTGAGGACAGATAAGGATGTGTTTTCTGCAGTTTGGGAGAGGATAGATAAGGATGTGGTTTCTGCAGTTTGTTTGAGGACAGATAAGGATGTGGTTTCTGCAGTTTGGTTGAGGACAGATAAGGATGTGGTTTCTGCAGTTTGGGAGAGGATAGATAAGGATGTAGTTTCTGCAGTTTGGAGAGGAGAGATAAGGAAGTGGTTTCTGCAGTTTGGGAGACGATAGATAAGGATCTCGTTGCTGCAGTTTGGGAGAGGATAGATAAGCATGTGGTTTCTGCAGTTTGGGAGAGGATAGATAAGGATGTGGTTTCTGCAGTTTGGGAGAGGATAGATAAGGATGTGCTTTCTGCAGTTTGGGAGAGAATAGATAATGATGTGGTTTCTGCAGTTTGGGAGAGGACAGATAAGGATGTGGTTTCTGCATTTTGGGAGAGGATAGATAAGGATGTGCTTTCTGCGGTTTGGAGCGGATAGATAAGGATGTGCTTTCTGCAGTTTGGGAAAGGATAGATAAGGATGTAGTTTCTGCAGTTTGGAGAGGATAGATAAGGATGTGCTTCCTGCAGTTTGTAGAGAATAGATAAGGATGTAGTTTCTGCAGTTTGGAGAGGATAGATAAGGATGTGGTTTCTTCAGTTTGGAGAGGATAGATATGGATGTGCTTTCTGCAGTTTGGAGGGGATAGATAAGAATGTGCTTTCTGCAGTTTGGGAGAGGATAGATAAGGATGTGGTTTCTGCAGTTTGGAGAGGATAGATAAGGATGTGATTTCTGCAGTTTGGAGTGGATAGATAAGGATGTGGTTTCTGCAGTTTGGAGAGGATAGATAAGGATGTAGTTTCTGCAGTTTGGAGAGGATAGATAAGGATGTGGTTTCTTCAGTTTGGAGAGGATAGATATGGATGTGCTTTCTGCAGTTTGGAGACGATAGATAAGAATGTGCTTTCTGCAGTTTGGGAGAGGATAGATAAGGATGTGGTTTCTGCAGTTTGGGAGAGGATAGATAAGGATGTGGTTTCTGCAGTTTGGAGAGGATAAATAAGGATGTGGTTTCTGCAGTTTGGGAGAGGATAGATAAGGATGTGCTTTCTGCAGTTTGGAGAGGATAGATAAGAATGTAGTTTCTGCAGTTTGGGAGAGGGTAGATAAGGATGTGATTTCTGCAGTTTGGGAGAGGATAGATAAGGATGTGATTTCTGCAGTTTGGGAGAGGATAGATAAGGATGTAGTTTCTGCAGTTTGGGAGAGGACAGATAAGGATGCAGTTTCTGCAGTTTGGGAGAGGATAGAGAAGGATGTGATTTCTGCAGTTTGGGAGAGGATAGATAAGGATGTGGTTTCTGCAGTTTGGAGAGGATAGATAAGGATGTGGTTTCTGCAGTTTGGAGAGGATAGATAAGGATGTGCTTTCTGCCGTTTGGAGAGGATTGATAAGGATGTGGTTTCTGCAGTTTGGGAGAGGATAGATAAGGATGTGGTTTCTGCAGTTTGGAGAGGATAGATAAGGATGTGGTTTCTGCAGTTTGGAGAGGATAGATAAGGATGTGGTTTCTGCAGTTTGGAGAGGATAGATAAGGATGTAGTTTCTGCAGTTTGGGGAGGATAGTTAAGGATGTGGTTTCTGCAGTTTGGAGAGGATAGGTAAGGATGTGGTTTCTGCAGTTTGGAGAGGATAGATAAGGATGTGATTTCTGCAGTTTGGAGTGGATAGATAAGGATGTGGTTTCTGCAGTTTGGAGAGGATAGATAAGGATGTAGTTTCTGCAGTTTGGAGAGGATAGATAAGGATGTGGTTTCTTCAGTTTGGAGAGGATAGATATGGATGTGCTTTCTGCAGTTTGGAGACGATAGATAAGAATGTGCTTTCTGCAGTTTGGGAGAGGATAGATAAGGATGTGGTTTCTGCAGTTTGGGAGAGGATAGATAAGGATGTGGTTTCTGCAGTTAGGAGAGGATAAATAAGGATGTGGTTTCTGCAGTTTGGGAGAGGATAGATAAGGATGTGCTTTCTGCAGTTTGGAGAGGATAGATAAGAATGTAGTTTCTGCAGTTTGGGAGAGGATAGATAAGGATGTGATTTCTGCAGTTTGGGAGAGGATAGATAAGGATGTGATTTCTGCAGTTTGGGAGAGGATAGATAAGGATGTAGTTTCTGCAGTTTGGGAGAGGACAGATAAGGATGCAGTTTCTGCAGTTTGGGAGAGGATAGAGAAGGATGTGATTTCTGCAGTTTGGGAGAGGATAGATAAGGATGTGGTTTCTGCAGTTTGGAGAGGATAGATAAGGATGTGGTTTCTGCAGTTTGGAGAGGATAGATAAGGATGTGCTTTCTGCCGTTTGGAGAGGATTGATAAGGATGTGGTTTCTGCAGTTTGGGAGAGGATAGATAAGGATGTGGTTTCTGCAGTTTGGAGAGGATAGATAAGGATGTGGTTTCTGCAGTTTGGAGAGGATAGATAAGGATGTGGTTTCTGCAGTTTGGAGAGGATAGATAAGGATGTAGTTTCTGCAGTTTGGGGAGGATAGTTAAGGATGTGGTTTCTGCAGTTTGGAGAGGATAGGTAAGGATGTGGTTTCTGCAGTTTGGAGAGGATAGATAAGGATGTGCTTTCTGCAGTTTGGGAGAGCATAGATAAGGATGTGCTTTCTGCGGTTTGGAGCGGATAGATAAGGATGTGCTTTCTGCAGTTTGGGTGAGGATAGATAAGGATGTGCTTTCTGCAGTTTGGGAAAGGATAGATAAGGATGTAGTTTCTGCAGTTTGGAGAGGATAGATAAGGATGTGCTTCCTGCAGTTTGTAGAGAATAGATAAGGATTTAGTTTCTGCAGTTTGGAGAGGATAGATAAGGATGTGGTTTCTTCAGTTTGGAGAGGATAGATATGGATGTGCTTTCTGCAGTTTGGAGGGGATAGATAAGAATGTGCTTTCTGCAGTTTGGGAGAGGATAGATAAGGATGTGGTTTCTGCAGTTTGGAGAGGATAGATAAGGATGTGATTTCTGCAGTTTGGAGTGGATAGATAAGGATGTGGTTTCTGCAGTTTGGAGAGGATAGATAAGGATGTAGTTTCTGCAGTTTGGAGAGGATAGATAAGGATGTGGTTTCTTCAGTTTGGAGAGGATAGATATGGATGTGCTTTCTGCAGTTTGGAGACGATAGATAAGAATGTGCTTTCTGCAGTTTGGGAGAGGATAGATAAGGATGTGGTTTCTGCAGTTTGGGAGAGGATAGATAAGGATGTGGTTTCTGCAGTTTGGAGAGGATAAATAAGGATGTGGTTTCTGCAGTTTGGGAGAGGATAGATAAGGATGTGCTTTCTGCAGTTTGGAGAGGATAGATAAGAATGTAGTTTCTGCAATTTGGGAGAGGATAGATAAGGATGTGGTTTCTGCAGTTTGGGAGAGGATAGATAAGGATGTGGTTTCTGCAGTTTGGAGAGGATAAATAAGGATGTGGTTTCTGCAGTTTGGGAGAGGATAGATAAGGATGTGGTTTCTGCAGTTTGGAGAGGATAGATAAGGATGTATTTTCTGCAGTTTGGGGGGGATAGTTAAGGATATGGTTTCTGCAGTTTGGAGAGGATGGATAAGGATGTGGTTTCTGCAGTTTGGAGAGGATAGATAAGCATGTGGTTTCTGCAGTTTGGTTGAGGATAGATAAGGATGTGCTTTCTGCAGTTTGGTGGAGGATAGATAAGGATGTGGTTTCTGCAATTTGGAGAGGATAGATAAGGATGTGGTTTCTGCAGTTTGGTTGAGGACAGGTAAGGATGTAATTTCTGCAGTTTGGAGAGGAGAGATAAGGATTTAGTTTCTGCAGTTTGGAGAGGATAGATAAGGATGTGGTTTCTGCAGTTTGGAGAGGATAGATAAGTGTGTACTTTCTGCAGTTTGGAGAGGAGAGATAAGGATTTAGTTTCTGCAGTTTGGAGAGGATAGATAAGGATGTGGTTTCTGCAGTTTGGGAGAGGATAGATAAGGATGTGGTTTCTGCAGTTTGGGAGAGGATAGATAAGGATGTGGTTTCTGCAGTTTGGAGAGGATAGATAAGGATGTGGTTTCTGCAGTTTGGAGAGGATAGATAAGGATGTGGTTTCTGCAGTTTGGAGAGGATAGATAAGGATGTGCTTTCTGCAGTTTGGAGAGGATTGATAAGGATGTGGTTTCTGCAGTTTGGGAGAGGATAGATAAGGATGTGGTTTCTGCAGTTTGGAGAGGATAGATAAGGATGTGGTTTCTGCAGTTTGGAGAGGATAGATAAGGATGTGGTTTCTGCAGTTTGGAGAGGATAGATAAGGATGTGGTTTCTGCAGTTTGGAGTGGATCGATAAGGATGTGGTTTCTGCAGTTTGGGAGAGGATAGATAAGGATGTGGTTTCTGCAGTTTGGGAGATGATAGATAAGGATGTGGTTTCTGCTGTTTGGAGAGGATAGATAAGGATGTAGTTTCTGCAGTTTGGAGAGGAATGATAAGGATGTGGTTTCTGCAGTTTGGAGAGGATAGATAAGGATGTGGTTTCTGCAGTTTGGTTGAGGACAGATAAGGATGTGGTTTCTGCAGTTTGGGAGAGGATAGATAAGGATGTGGTTTCTGCAGTTTGTTTGAGGACAGATAAGGATGTGGTTTCTGCAGTTTGGTTGAGGACAGATAAGGATGTGGTTTCTGCAGTTTGGGAGAGGATAGATAAGGATGTAGTTTCTGCAGTTTGGAGAGGAGAGATAAGGAAGTGGTTTCTGCAGTTTGGGAGACGATAGATAAGGATCTCGTTGCTGCAGTTTGGGAGAGGATAGATAAGCATGTGGTTTCTGCAGTTTGGGAGAGGATAGATAAGGATGTGGTTTCTGCAGTTTGGGAGAGGTTAGATAAGGATGTGCTTTCTGCAGTTTGGGAGAGAATAGATAATGATGTGGTTTCAGCAGTTTGGGAGAGGACAGATAAGGATGTGGTTTCTGCATTTTGGGAGAGGATAGATAAGGATGTGCTTTTTGCGGTTTGGAGCGGATAGATAAGGATGTGCTTTCTGCAGTTTGGGTGAGGATAGATAAGGATGTGCTTTCTGCAGTTTGGGAAAGGACAGATAATGATGTAGTTTCTGCAGTTTGGAGAGGATAGATAAGGATGTGGTTTCTGCAGTTTGGAGAGGATAGATAAGGATGTGATTTCTGCAGTTTGGAGTGGATAGATAAGGATGTGGTTTCTGCAGTTTGGAGAGGATAGATAAGGATGTAGTTTCTGCAGTTTGGAGAGGATAGATAAGGATGTGGTTTCTTCAGTTTGGAGAGGATAGATATGGATGTGCTTTCTGCAGTTTGGAGACGATAGATAAGAATGTGCTTTCTGCAGTTTGGGAGAGGATAGATAAGGATGTGGTTTCTGCAGTTTGGGAGAGGATAGATGAGGATGTGGTTTCTGCAGTTTGGAGAGGATAAATAAGGATGTGGTTTCTGCAGTTTGGGAGAGGATAGATAAGGATGTGCTTTCTGCAGTTTGGAGAGGATAGATAAGAATGTAGTTTCTGCAGTTTGGGAGAGGATAGATAAGGATGTGATTTCTGCAGTTTGGGAGAGGATAGATAAGGATGTGATTTCTGCAGTATGGGAGAGGACAGATAAGGATGCAGTTTCTGCAGTTTGGGAGAGGATAGAGAAGGATGTGATTTCTGCAGTTTGGGAGAGGATAGATAAGGATGTGGTTTCTGCAGTTTGGAGAGGATAGATAAGGATGTGGTTTCTGCAATTTGGAGAGGATAGATAAGGATGTGCTTTCTGCCGTTTGGAGAGGATTGATAAGGATGTGGTTTCTGCAGTTTGGGAGAGGATAGATAAGGATGTGGTTTCTGCAGTTTGGAGAGGATAGATAAGGATGTGGTTTCTGCAGTTTGGAGAGGATAGATAAGGATGTGGTTTCTGCAGTTTGGAGAGGATAGATAAGGATGTAGTTTCTGCAGTTTGGGGAGGATAGTTAAGGATGTGGTTTCTGCAGTTTGGAGAGGATAGGTAAGGATGTGGTTTCTGCAGTTTGGAGAGGATAGATAAGGATGTGGTTTCTGCAGTTTGGTTGAGGATAGATAAGGATGTGCTTTCTGCAGTTTGGTGGAGGATAGATAAGGATGTATTTTCTGCAATTTGGTGAGGATAGATAAGGATGTGGTTTCTGCAGTTTGTTTGAGGATAGGTAAGGATGTAGTTTCTGCAGTTTGGAGAGGAGAGATAAGGATTTAGTTTCTGCAGTTTGGAGAGGATAGATAAGGATGTGGTTTCTGCAGTTTGGGAGAGGATAGATAAGGATGTACTTTCTGCAGTTTGGAGAGGAGAGATAAGGATTTAGTTTCTGCAGTTTGGAGAGGATAGATAAGGATGTGGTTTCTGCAGTTTGGGAGAGGATAGATAAGGATGTGCTTTCTGCAGTTTGGAGAGGATCGATAAGGATGTGGTTTCTGCAGTTTGGAGAGGATAGATAAGGATGTGGTTTCTGCAGTTTGGAGAGGATAGATAAGGATGTGCTTTCTGCAGTTTGGAGAGGATTGATAAGGATGTGGTTTCTGCAGTTTGGGAGAGGATAGATAAGGATGTGGTTTCTGCAGTTTGGAGAGGATAGATAAGGATGTGGATTCTGCAGTTTGGAGAGGATAGATAAGGATGTGGTTTCTGCAGTTTGGAGAGGATAGATAAGGATGTGGTTTCTGCAGTTTGGAGCGGATCGATAAGGATGTGGCTTCTGCAGTTTGGGAGAGGATAGATAAGGATGTGGTTTCTGCAGTTTGGAGAGGATAGATAAGGATGTGGTTTCTGCAGTTTGGAGAGGATAGATAAGGATGTGGTTTCTGCAGTTTGGAGAGGATAGATAAGGATTTAGTTTCTGCAGTTTGGGGAGGATAGTTAAGGATGTGGTTTCTGCAGTTTGGAGAGGATAGATAAGGATGTGGTTTCTGCAGTTTGGAGAGGATAGATAAGGATGTGGTTTCTGCAGTTTGGTTGAGGATAGATAAGGATGTGCTTTCTGCAGTTTGGTGGAGGATAGATAAGGATGTGGTTTCTGCAATTTGGTGAGGATAGATAAGGATGTGGTTTCTGCAGTTTGTTTGAGGATAGGTAAGGATGTAGTTTCTGCAGTTTGGAGAGGAGAGATAAGGATTTAGTTTCTGCAGTTTGGAGAGGATAGATAAGGATGTGGTTTCTGCAGTTTGGGAGAGGATAGATAAGGATGTACTTTCTGCAGTTTGGAGAGGAGAGATCAGGATTTAGTTTCTGCAGTTTGGAGAGGATAGATAAGGATGTGGTTTCTGCAGTTTGGGAGAGGATAGATAAGGATGTGCTTTCTGCAGTTTGGAGAGGATCGATAAGGATGTGGTTTCTGCAGTTTGGAGAGGATAGATAAGGATGTGGTTTCTGCAGTTTGGAGAGGATAGATAAGGATGTGCTTTCTGCGGTTTGGAGAGGATTGATAAGGATGTGGTTTCTGCAGTTTGGGAGAGGATAGATAAGGATGTGGTTTCTGCAGTTTGGAGAGGATAGATAAGGATGTGGTTTCTGCAGTTTGGAGAGGATAGATAAGGATGTGGTTTCTGCAGTTTGGAGAGGATAGATAAGGATGTGGTTTCTGCAGTTTGGAGGGGATCGATAAGGATGAGGTTTCTGCAGTTTGGGAGAGGATAGATAAGGATGTGGTTTCTGCAGTTTGGGAGATGATAGATAAGGATGTGCTTTCTGTAGTTTGGAGAGGATCGATAAGGATGTGGTTTCTGCAGTTTGGGAGAGGATAGATAAGGATGTGCTTTCTGCAGTTTGGTTGAGGACAGATAAGGATGTGGTTTCTGCAGTTTGGGAGATGATAGATAAGGATGTAGTTTCTGCAGTTTGGAGAGGATAGATAAGGATCTAGTTTCTGCAGTTTGGAGAGGAATGATAAGGATGTGGTTTCTGCAGTTTGGAGAGGATAGATAAGGATGTGGTTTCTGCAGTTTGTTTGAGGACAGATAAGGATGTGGTTTCTGCAGTTTGGGAGAGGACAGATAAGGATGTGGTTTCTGCAGTTTGTTTGAGGACAGATAAGGATGTGGTTTCCGCAGTTTGGCTGAGGACAGATGAGGATGTGGTTTCTGCAGTTTGGGAGAGGATAGATAAGGATGTAGTTTCTGCAGTTTGGAGAGGAGAGATAAGGATGTGCTTTCTGCAGTTTGGGAGAGGATAGATAAGGATGTACTTTCTGCAGTTTGGAGAGGAGAGATAAGGATTTAGTTTCTGCAGTTTGGAGAGGATAGATAAGGATGTGGTTTCTGCAGTTTGGGAGAGGATAGATAAGGATGTGCTTTCTGCAGTTTGGAGAGGATCGATAAGGATGTGGTTTCTGCAGTTTGGAGAGGATAGATAAGGATGTGGTTTCTGCAGTTTGGAGAGGATAGATAAGGATGTGCTTTCTGCAGTTTGGAGAGGATTGATAAGGATGTGGTTTCTGCAGTTTGGGAGAGGATAGATAAGGATGTGGTTTCTGCAGTTTGGAGAGGATAGATAAGGATGTGGTTTCTGCAGTTTGGAGAGGATAGATAAGGATGTGGTTTCTGCAGTTTGGAGAGGATAGATAAGGATGTGGTTTCTGCAGTTTGGAGCGGATCGATAAGGATGTGGTTTCTGCAGTTTGGGAGAGGATAGATAAGGATGTGGTTTCTGCAGTTTGGGAGATGATAGATAAGGATGTGCTTTCTGCAGTTTGGAGAGGATCGATAAGGATGTGGTTTCTGCAGTTTGGGAGAGGATAGATAAGGATGTAGTTTCTGCAGTTTGGAGAGGATAGATAAGGATCTAGTTTCTGCAGTTTGGAGAGGATAGATAAGGATGTGCTTTCTGCAGTTTGGAGAGGATTGATAAGGATGTGGTTTCTGCAGTTTGGGAGAGGATAGATAAGGATGTGGTTTCTGCAGTTTGGAGAGGATAGATAAGGATGTGGTTTCTGCAGTTTGGAGAGGATAGATAAGGATGTGGTTTCTGCAGTTTGGAGAGGATAGATAAGGATGTAGTTTCTGCAGTTTGGGGAGGATAGTTAAGGATGTGGTTTCTGCAGTTTGGAGAGGATAGATAAGGATGTGGTTTCTGCAGTTTGGAGAGGATAGATAAGGATGTGGTTTCTGCAGTTTGGGAGAGGATAGATAAGGATGTGCTTTCTGCAGTTTGGAGAGGATCGATAAGGATGTGGTTTCTGCAGTTTGGAGAGGATAGATAAGGATGTGGTTTCTGCAGTTTGGAGAGGATAGATAAGGATGTGCTTTCTGCAGTTTGGAGAGGATAGATAAGGATGTAGTTTCTGCAGTTTGGAGAGGATAGATAAGGATGTGGTTTCTTCAGTTTGGAGAGGATAGATATGGATGTGCTTTCTGCAGTTTGGAGAGGATAGATAAGAATGTGCTTTCTGCAGTTTGGGAGAGGATAGATAAGGATGTGGTTTCTGCAGTTTGGAGAGGATAGATAAGGATGTGGTTTCTGCAGTTTGGAGAGGATAGATAAGGATGTGGTTTCTGCAGTTTGGGAGAGGATAGATAAGGATGTAGTTTCTGCAGTTTGGAGAGGATAGATAAGGATGTGGTTTCTTCAGTTTGGAGAGGATAGATATGGACGTGCTTTCTGCAGTTTGGAGAGGATAGATAAGAATGTGCTTTCTGCAGTTTGGGAGAGGATAAATAAGGATGTGGTTTCTGCAGTTTGGGAGAGGATAGATAAGGATGTGGTTTCTGCAGTTTGGAGAGGATAAATAAGGATGGAGTTTCTGCAGTTTGGGAGAGGATAGATAAGGATGTGCTTTCTGCAGTTTGGAGAGGATAGATAAGAATGTAGTTTCTGCAGTTTGGGAGAGGATAGATAAGGATGTGATTTCTGCAGTTTGGGAGAGGATAGATAAGGATGTGATTTCTGCAGTTTGGGAGAGGATAGATAAGGATGTAGTTTCTGCAGTTTGGGAGAGGACAGATAAGGATGTAGTTTCTGCAGTTTGGGAGAGGATAGAGAAGGATGTGATTTCTACAGTTTGGGAGAGGATAGATAAGGATGTGGTTTCTGCAGTTTGGAGAGGATAGATAAGGATGTGGTTTCTGCAGTTTGGAGAGGATAGATAAGGATGTGGTTTCTGCAGTTTGGAGAGGATTGATAAGGATGTGGTTTCTGCAGTTTGGGAGAGGATAGATAAGGATGTGGTTTCTGCAGTTTGGAGAGGATAGATAAGGATGTGGTTTCTGCAGTTTGGAGAGGATAGATAAGGATGTGGTTTCTGCAGTTTGGAGAGGATAGATAAGGATGTAGTTTCTGCAGTTTGGGGAGGATAGTTAAGGATGTGGTTTCTGCAGTTTGGAGAGGATAGATAAGGATGTGGTTTCTGCAGTTTGGAGAGGATAGATAAGGATGTGGTTTCTGCAGTTTGGTTGAGGATAGATAAGGATGTGCTTTCTGCAGTTTGGTGGAGGATAGATAAGGATGTGGTTTCTGCAATTTGGTGAGGATAGATAAGGATGTGGTTTCTGCAGTTTGGTTGAGGATAGGTAAGGATGTAGTTTCTGCAGTTTGGAGAGGAGAGGTAAGGATTTGGTTTCTGCAGTTTGGAGAGGATAGATAAGGATGTGCTTTTGCAGTTTGGGAGAGGATAGATCAGGATGTACTTTCTGCAGTTTGGAGAGGAGAGATAAGGATTTAGTTTCTGCAGTTTGGAGAGGATAGATAAGGATGTGGTTTCTGCAGTTTGGGAGATGATAGATAAGGATGTGGTTTCTGCAGTTTGGGAGAGGATAGATAAGGAAGTGCTTTCTGCAGTTTGGAGAGGATCGATAAGGATGTGGTTTCTGCTGTTTGGAGAGGATAGATAAGGATGTGGTTTCTGCAGTTTGGAGAGGATTGATAAGGATGTGCTTTCTGCAGTTTGGAGAGGATTGATAAGGATGTGGTTTCTGCAGTTTGGGAGAGGATAGATAAGGATGTGGTTTCTGCAGTTTGGAGAGGACAGATAAGGATGTGGTTTCTGCAGTTTGGAGAGGATAGATAAGGATGTGGTTTCTGCAGTTTGGAGAGGATAGTTAAGGATGTGGTTTCTGCAGTTTGGAGCGGATCGATAAGGATGTGGTTTCTGCAGTTTGGGAGATGATAGATAAGGATGTGCTTTCTGCAGTTTGGAGAGGATCGATAAGGATGTGGTTTCTGCAGTTTGGGAGATGATAGATAAGGATGTGCTTTCTGCAGTTTGGTTGAGGACAGATAAGGATGTGGTTTCTGCAGTTTGGGAGATGATAGATAAGCATGTAGTTTCTGCAGTTTGGGAGAGGATAGATAAGGATCTAGTTTCTGCAGTTTGGAGAGGAATGATAAGGATGTGGTTTCTGCAGTTTGGAGAGGATAGATAAGGATGTGGTTTCTGCAGTTTGGTTGAGGACAGATAAGGATGTGGTTTCTGCAGTTTGGTAGAGGATAGATAAGGATGTGGTTTCTGCAGTTTGTTTGAGGTCAGATAAGGATGTGGTTTCCGCAGTTTGGTTGAGGACAGATGAGGATGTGGTTTCTGCAGTTTGGGAGAGGATAGATAAGGATGTAGTTTCTGCAGTTTGGAGAGGAGAGATAAGGATGTGGTTTCTGCAGTTTGGGAGATGATAGATAAGGATCTCGTTGCTGCAGTTTGGGAGAGGATAGATAAGGATGTGGTTTCTGCAGTTTGGGAGAGGATAGATAAGGATGTGGTTACTGCAGTTTGTGAGAGGATAGATAAGGATGTGGTTTCTGCAGTTTGGGAGAGAATAGATAAGGATGTGGTTTCTGCAGTTTGGGAGAGGACAGATAAGGATGTGGTTTCTGCATTTTGGGAGAGGATAGATAAGGATGTGATTTCTGCAGTTTGGAGCGGATAGATAAGGATGTGCTTTCTGCAGTTTGGGTGAGGATAGATAAGGATGTGCTTTCTGCAGTTTGGGAAAGGATAGATAAGGATGTGGTTTCTGCAGTTTGGAGAGGATAGATAAGGATGTGGTTTCTGCAGTTTGGAGAGGATAGATAAGGATGTAGTTTCTGCAGTTTGGAGAGGATAGATAAGGATGTGGTTTCTTCAGTTTGGAGAGGATAGATATGGATGTGCTTTCTGCAGTTTGGAGAGGATAGATAAGAATGTGCTTTCTGCAGTTTGGGAGAGGATAGATAAGGATGTGGTTTCTGCAGTTTGGGAGAGGATAGATAAGGATGTGGTTTCTGCAGTTTGGAGAGGATAAATAAGGATGTGGTTTCTGCAGTTTGGGAGAGGATAGATAAGGATGTGCTTTCTGCAGTTTGGAGAGGATAGATAAGAATGTAGTTTCTGCAGTTTGGGAGAGGATAGATAAGGATGTGATTTCTGCAGTTTGGGAGAGGATAGATAAGGATGTAGTTTCTGCAGTTTGGGAGAGGATAGATAAGGATGTAGTTTCTGCAGTTTGGGAGAGGATAGAGAAGGATGTGATTTCTGCAGTTTGGGAGAGGATAGATAAGGATGTGGTTTCTGCAGTTTGGAGAGGATAGATAAGGATGTGGTTTCTGCAGTTTGGAGAGGATAGATAAGGATGTGGTTTCTGCAGTTTGGAGAGGATAGATAAGGATGTAGTTTCTGCAGTTTGGAGAGGATAGATAAGGATGTGGTTTCTGCAGTTTGGAGAGGATAGATAAGGATGTAGTTTCTGCAGTTTGGGGAGGATAGTTAAGGATGTGGTTTCTGCAGTTTGGAGAGGATAGATAAGGATGTGGTTTCTGCAGTTTGGAGAGGATAGATAAGGATGTAGTTTCTGCAGTTTGGGGAGGATAGTTAAGGATGTGGTTTCTGCAGTTTGGAGAGGATAGATAAGGATGTGGTTTCTGCAGTTTGGAGAGGATAGATAAGGATGTGGTTTCTGCAGTTTGGTTGAGGATGGATAAGGATGTGCTTTCTGCAGTTTGGTGGAGGATAGATAAGGATGTGGTTTCTGCAATTTGGAGAGGATAGATAAGGATGTGGTTTCTGCAGTTTGGTTGAGGATAGGTAAGGATGTAGTTTCTGCAGTTTGGAGAGGAGAGATAAGGATTTAGTTTCTGCAGTTTGGAGAGGATAGATAAGGATGTGGTTTCTGCAGTTTGGGTGAGGATAGATAAGGATGTACTTTCTGCAGTTTGGAGAGGAGAGATAAGGATTTAGTTTCTGCAGTTTGGAGAGGATAGATAAGGATGTGGTTTCTGCAGTTTGGGAGAGGATAGATAAGGATGTGGTTTCTGCAGTTTGGGAGAGGATAGATAAGGATGTGCTTTCTGCAGTTTGGAGAGGATCGATAAGGATGTGGTTTCTGCAGTTTGGAGAGGATAGATAAGGATGTGCTTTCTGCAGTTTGGAGAGGATTGATAAGGATGTGGTTTCTGCTGTTTGGGAGAGGATAGATAAGGATGTGGTTTCTGCAGTTTGGAGAGGATAGATAAGGATGTGGTTTCTGCAGTTTGGAGAGGATCGATAAGGATGTGGTTTCTGCTGTTTGGGAGAGGATAGATAAGGATGTGGTTTCTACAGTTTGGGAGATGATAGATACGGATGTGGTTTCTGCAGTTTGGAGAGGATAGATAAGGATGTGGTTTCTGCAGTTTGGAGAGGATAGATAAGGATGTGGTTTCTGCAGTTTGGAGAGGATCGATAAGGATGTGGTTTCTGCAGTTTGGGAGAGGATAGATAAGGATGTGGTTTCTGCAGTTTGGGAGATGATGGAGAAGGATGTGCTTTCTGCAGTTTGGAGAGGATCGATAAGGATGTGGTTTCTGCAGTTTGGGAGAGGTTAGATAAGGATGTGCTTTCTGCAGTTTGGTTGAGGATAGATAAGGATGTGGTTTCTGCTGTTTGGGAGAGGATAGATAAGGATGTGGTTTCTGCAGTTTGGGAGATGATAGATAAGGATGTAGTTTCTGCAGTTTGGAGAGGATAGATAAGGATGTGGTTTCTGCAGTTTGGAGAGGATAGATAAGGATGTGCTTTCTGCAGTTTGGAGAGGATAGATAAGGATGTAGTTTCTGCAGTTTGGAGAGGATAGATAAGGATGTAGTTTCTGCAGTTTGGAGAGGATAGATAAGGATGTAGTTTCTGCAGTTTGGAGAGGATAGATAAGGATGTGGTTTCTGCAGTTTGGTTGAGGACAGATAAGGATGTGGTTTCTGCAGTTTGGGAGAGGATAGATAAGGATGTGGTTTCTGCAGTTTGGTTGAGGACAGATAAGGATGTGGTTTCTGCAGTTTGGGAGAGGATAGATAAGGATGTAGTTTCTGCAGTTTGGAGAGGAGAGATAAGGATGTGGTTGCTGCAGTTTCTAGACGATAGATAAGGATCTCGTTGCTGCAGTTTGGGAGAGGATAGATAAGGATGTGGTTTCTGCAGTTTGGGAGAGGATAGATAAGGATGTGGTTTCTGCAGTTTGGAGAGGATAAATAAGGATGTGGTTTCTGCAGTTTGGGAGAGGATAGATAAGGATGTGCTTCTGCAGTTTGGAGAGGATAGATAAGAATGTAGTTTCTGCAGTTTGGGAGAGGATAGATAAGGATGTGATTTCTGCAGTTTGGGAGAGGATAAATAAGGATGTAGTTTCTGCAGTTTGGGAGAGGATAGATAAGGATGTAGTTTCTGCAGTTTGGGAGAGGATAGAGAAGGATGTGATTTCTGCAGTTTGGGAGAGGATAGATAAGGATGTGGTTTCTGCAGTTTGGGAGAGGACAGATAAGGATGTGGTTTCTGCATTTTGAGAGAGGATAGATAAGGATGTGATTTCTGCAGTTTGGAGCGGATAGATAAGGATGTGCTTTCTGCAGTTTGGGTGAGGATAGATAAGGATGTGCTTTCTGCAGTTTGGGAAAGGATAGATAAGGATGTGGTTTCTGCAGTTTGGAGAGGATAGATAAGGATGTGGTTTCTGCAGTTTGGAGAGGATAGATAAGGATGTAGTTTCTGCAGTTTGGAGAGGATAGATAAGGATGTGGTTTCTTCAGTTTGGAGAGGATAGATATGGATGTGCTTTCTGCAGTTTGGAGAGGATAGATAAGAATGTGCTTTCTGCAGTTTGGGAGAGGATAGATAAGGATGTGGTTTCTGCAGTTTGGGAGAGGATAGATAAGGATGTGGTTTCTGCAGTTTGGAGAGGATAAATAAGGATGTGGTTTCTGCAGTTTGGGAGAGGATAGATAAGGATGTGCTTTCTGCAGTTTGGAGAGGATAGATAAGAATGTAGTTTCTGCAGTTTGGGAGAGGATAGATAAGGATGTGATTTCTGCAGTTTGGGAGAGGATAGATAAGGATGTAGTTTCTGCAGTTTGGGAGAGGATAGATAAGGATGTAGTTTCTGCAGTTTGGGAGAGGATAGAGAAGGATGTGATTTCTGCAGTTTGGGAGAGGATAGATAAGGATGTGGTTTCTGCAGTTTGGAGAGGATAGATAAGGATGTGGTTTCTGCAGTTTGGAGAGGATAGATAAGGATGTGGTTTCTGCAGTTTGGAGAGGATAGATAAGGATGTAGTTTCTGCAGTTTGGAGAGGATAGATAAGGATGTGGTTTCTGCAGTTTGGAGAGGATAGATAAGGATGTAGTTTCTGCAGTTTGGGGAGGATAGTTAAGGATGTGGTTTCTGCAGTTTGGAGAGGATAGATAAGGATGTGGTTTCTGCAGTTTGGAGAGGATAGATAAGGATGTAGTTTCTGCAGTTTGGGGAGGATAGTTAAGGATGTGGTTTCTGCAGTTTGGAGAGGATAGATAAGGATGTGGTTTCTGCAGTTTGGAGAGGATAGATAAGGATGTGGTTTCTGCAGTTTGGTTGAGGATGGATAAGGATGTGCTTTCTGCAGTTTGGTGGAGGATAGATAAGGATGTGGTTTCTGCAATTTGGAGAGGATAGATAAGGATGTGGTTTCTGCAGTTTGGTTGAGGATAGGTAAGGATGTAGTTTCTGCAGTTTGGAGAGGAGAGATAAGGATTTAGTTTCTGCAGTTTGGAGAGGATAGATAAGGATGTGGTTTCTGCAGTTTGGGTGAGGATAGATAAGGATGTACTTTCTGCAGTTTGGAGAGGAGAGATAAGGATTTAGTTTCTGCAGTTTGGAGAGGATAGATAAGGATGTGGTTTCTGCAGTTTGGGAGAGGATAGATAAGGATGTGGTTTCTGCAGTTTGGGAGAGGATAGATAAGGATGTGGTTTCTGCAGTTTGGAGAGGATCGATAAGGATGTGGTTTCTGCAGTTTGGAGAGGATAGATAAGGATGTGCTTTCTGCAGTTTGGAGAGGATTGATAAGGATGTGGTTTCTGCTGTTTGGGAGAGGATAGATAAGGATGTGGTTTCTGCAGTTTGGAGAGGATAGATAAGGATGTGGTTTCTGCAGTTTGGAGAGGATCGATAAGGATGTGGTTTCTGCAGTTTGGGAGAGGATAGATAAGGATGTGGTTTCTACAGTTTGGGAGATGATAGATACGGATGTGGTTTCTGCAGTTTGGAGAGGATAGATAAGGATGTGGTTTCTGCAGTTTGGAGAGGATAGATAAGGATGTGGTTTCTGCAGTTTGGAGAGGATCGATAAGGATGTGGTTTCTGCAGTTTGGGAGAGGATAGATAAGGATGTGGTTTCTGCAGTTTGGGAGATGATGGAGAAGGATGTGCTTTCTGCAGTTTGGAGAGGATCGATAAGGATGTGGTTTCTGCAGTTTGGGAGAGGTTAGATAAGGATGTGCTTTCTGCAGTTTGGTTGAGGATAGATAAGGATGTGGTTTCTGCTGTTTGGGAGAGGATAGATAAGGATGTGGTTTCTGCAGTTTGGGAGATGATAGATAAGGATGTAGTTTCTGCAGTTTGGAGAGGATAGATAAGGATGTGGTTTCTGCAGTTTGGAGAGGATAGATAAGGATGTGCTTTCTGCAGTTTGGAGAGGATAGATAAGGAAGTAGTTTCTGCAGTTTGGAGAGGATAGATAAGGATGTAGTTTCTGCAGTTTGGAGAGGATAGATAAGGATGTAGTTTCTGCAGTTTGGAGAGGATAGATAAGGATGTGGTTTCTGCAGTTTGGTTGAGGACAGATAAGGATGTGGTTTCTGCAGTTTGGGAGAGGATAGATAAGGATGTGGTTTCTGCAGTTTGGTTGAGGACAGATAAGGATGTGGTTTCTGCAGTTTGGGAGAGGATAGATAAGGATGTAGTTTCTGCAGTTTGGAGAGGAGAGATAAGGATGTGGTTGCTGCAGTTTCTAGACGATAGATAAGGATCTCGTTGCTGCAGTTTGGGAGAGGATAGATAAGGATGTGGTTTCTGCAGTTTGGGAGAGGATAGATAAGGATGTGGTTTCTGCAGTTTGGAGAGGATAAATAAGGATGTGGTTTCTGCAGTTTGGGAGAGGATAGATAAGGATGTGCTTCTGCAGTTTGGAGAGGATAGATAAGAATGTAGTTTCTGCAGTTTGGGAGAGGATAGATAAGGATGTGATTTCTGCAGTTTGGGAGAGGATAAATAAGGATGTAGTTTCTGCAGTTTGGGAGAGGATAGATAAGGATGTAGTTTCTGCAGTTTGGGAGAGGATAGAGAAGGATGTGATTTCTGCAGTTTGGGAGAGGATAGATAAGGATGTGGTTTCTGCAGTTTGGAGAGGGTAGATAAGGATGTGGTTTCTGCAGTTTGGAGAGGATAGATAAGGATGTGGTTTCTGCAGTTTGGAGAGGATAGATAAGGATGTGCTTTCTGCAGTTTGGTTGAGGACAGATTAGGATGTGGTTTCTGCAGTTTGGGAGATGATAGATAAGGATGTAGTTTCTGCAGTTTGGAGAGGAATGATAAGGATGTGGTTTCTGCAGTTTGGAGAGGATAGATAAGGATGTGGTTTCTGCAGTTTGGTTGAGGACAGATAAGGATGTGGTTTCTGCAGTTTGGGAGAGGATAGATAAGGATGTGGTATCTGCAGTTTGTTTGAGGACAGATAAGGATGTGGTTTCTGCAGTTTGGTTGAGGACAGATAAGGATGTGGTTTCTGCAGTTTGGGAGAGGATAGATAAGGATGTAGTTTCTGCAGTTTGGAGAGGAGAGATAAGGATGTGGTTTCTGCAGTTTGGGAGACGAAAGATAAGGATCTCGTTGCTGCAGTTTGGGAGAGGATAGATAAGGATGTGATTTCTGCAGTTTGGGAGAGGATAGATAAGGATGTGGTTTCTGCAGTTTGTGAGAGGATAGATAAGGATGTGGTTTCTGCAGTTTGGGAGAGAATAGATAAGGATGTGGTTTCTGCAGTTTGGGAGAGGACAGATAAGGATGTGCTTTCTGCAATTTGGAGAGGATAGATAAGGATGTGGTTTCTGCAGTTTGGTTGAGGATAGGTAAGGATGTAGTTTCTGCAGTTTGGAGAGGAGAGATAAGGATTTAGTTTCTGCAGTTTGGAGAGGATAGATAAGGATGTGGTTTCTGCAGTTTGGGTGAGGATAGATAAGGATGTACTTTCTGCAGTTTGGAGAGGAGAGATAAGGATTTAGTTTCTGCAGTTTGGAGAGGATAGATAAGGATGTGGTTTCTGCAGTTTGGGAGAGGATAGATAAGGATGTGGTTTCTGCAGTTTGGGAGAGGATAGATAAGGATGTGCTTTCTGCAGTTTGGAGAGGATCGATAAGGATGTGGTTTCTGCAGTTTGGAGAGGATAGATAAGGATGTGCTTTCTGCAGTTTGGAGAGGATTGATAAGCATGTGGTTTCTGCTGTTTGGGAGAGGATAGATAAGGATGTGGTTTCTGCAGTTTGGAGAGGATAGATAAGGATGTGCTTTGTGCAGTTTGGAGAGGATCGATAAGGATGTGGTTTCTGCAGTTTGGGAGAGGATAGATAAGGATGTGGTTTCTACAGTTTGGGAGATGATAGATAAGGATGTGGTTTCTGCAGTTTGGAGAGGATAGATAAGGATGTGGTTTCTGCAGTTTGGAGAGGATAGATAAGGATGTGGTTTCTGCAGTTTGGAGAGGATCGATAAGGATGTGGTTTCTGCAGTTTGGGAGAGGATAGATAAGGATGTGGTTTCTGCAGTTTGGGAGATGATGGAGAAGGATGTGCTTTCTGCAGTTTGGAGAGGATCGATAAGGATGTGGTTTCTGCAGTTTGGGAGAGGTTAGATAAGGATGTGCTTTCTGCAGTTTGGTTGAGGATAGATAAGGATGTGGTTTCTGCTGTTTGGGAGAGGATAGATAAGGATGTGGTTTCTGCAGTTTGGGAGATGATAGATAAGGATGTAGTTTCTGCAGTTTGGAGAGGAAAGATAAGGATGTGGTTTCTGCAGTTTGGAGAGGATAGATAAGGATGTGCTTTCTGCAGTTTGGAGAGGATAGATAAGGATGTAGTTTCTGCAGTTTGGAGAGGATAGATAAGGATGTAGTTTCTGCAGTTTGGAGAGGATAGATAAGGATGTAGTTTCTGCAGTTTGGAGAGGATAGATAAGGATGTGGTTTCTGCAGTTTAATTGAGGACAGATAAGGATGTGGTTTCTGCAGTTTGGGAGAGGATAGATAAGGATGTGGTTTCTGCAGTTTGGTTGAGGACAGATAAGGATGTGGTTTCTGCAGTTTGGGAGAGGATAGATAAGGATGTAGTTTCTGCAGTTTGGAGAGGAGAGATAAGGATGTGGTTGCTGCAGTTTCTAGACGATAGATAAGGATCTCGTTGCTGCAGTTTGGGAGAGGATAGATAAGGATGTGGTTTCTGCAGTTTGGGAGAGGATAGATAAGGATGTGGTTTCTGCAGTTTGGAGAGGATAAATAAGGATGTGGTTTCTGCAGTTTGGGAGAGGATAGATAAGGATGTGCTTTCTGCAGTTTGGAGAGGATAGATAAGAATGTAGTTTCTGCAGTTTGGGAGAGGATAGATAAGGATGTGATTTCTGCAGTTTGGGAGAGGATAGATAAGGATGTAGTTTCTGCAGTTTGGGAGAGGATAGATAAGGATGTAGTTTCTGCAGTTTGGGAGAGGATAGAGAAGGATGTGATTTCTGCAGTTTGGGAGAGGATAGATAAGGATGTGGTTTCTGCAGTTTGGAGAGGATAGATAAGGATGTGGTTTCTGCAGTTTGGAGAGGATAGATAAGGATGTGGTTTCTGCAGTTTGGAGAGGATAGATAAGGATGAAGTTTCTGCAGTTTGGAGAGGATAGATAAGGATGTGGTTTCTGCAGTTTGGGAGAGGATAGATAAGGATGTGGTTTCTGCAGTTTGGGAGAGGATAGATAAGGATGTGCTTTCTGCAGTTTGGAGATTATCGATAAGGATGTGGTTTCTGCAGTTTGGAGAGGATAGATAAGGATGTGGTTTCTGCAGTTTGGAGAGGATAGATAAGGATGTGCTTTCTGCTGTTTGGAGAGGATTGATAAGGATGTGGTTTCTGCAGTTTGTGAGAGGATAGATAAGGATGTGGTTTCTGCAGTTTGGAGAGGATAGATAAGGATGTGGTTTCTGCAGTTTGGAGAGGATAGATAAGGATGTGGTTTCTGCAGTTTGGAGAGGATAGATAAGGATGTGGTTTCTGCAGTTTGGAGTGGATCGATAAGGATGTGGTTTCTGCAGTTTGGGAGAGGATAGATAAGGATGTGGTTTCTGCAGTTTGGGAGATGATAGATAAGGATGTGCTTTCTGCAGTTTGGAGAGGATCGATAAGGATGTGGTTTCTGCAGTTTGGGAGAGGATAGATAAGGATGTGCTTTCTGCAGTTTTGTTGAGGACAGATTAGGATGTGGTTTCTGCAGTTTGGGAGATGATAGATAAGGATGTAGTTTCTGCAGTTTGGAGAGGAATGATAAGGATGTGGTTTCTGCAGTTTGGAGAGGATAGATAAGGATGTGGTTTCTGCAGTTTGGTTGAGGACAGATAAGGATGTGGTTTCTGCAGTTTGGGAGAGGATAGATAAGGATGTGGTATCTGCAGTTTGTTTGAGGACAGATAAGGATGTGGTTTCCGCAGTTTGGTTGAGGACAGATAAGGATGTGGTTTCTGCAGTTTGGGAGAGGATAGATAAGGATGTAGTTTCTGCAGTTTGGAGAGGAGAGATAAGGATGTGGTTTCTGCAGTTTGGGAGACGAAAGATAAGGATCTCGTTGCTGTAGTTTGGGAGAGGATAGATAAGGATGTGGTTTCTGCAGTTTGTGAGAGGATAGATAAGGATGTGGTTTCTGCAGTTTGGGAGAGAATAGATAAGGATGTGGTTTCTGCAGTTTGGGAGAGGACAGATAAGGATGTGCTTTCTGCAGTTTGGAGAGGATAGATAAGGATGTGCTTTCTGCAGTTTGGAGCGGATAGATAAGGATGTGCTTTCTGCAGTTTGGGTGAGGATAGATAAGGATGTGCTTTCTGCAGTTTGGGAAAGGATAGATAAGGATGTGGTTTCTGCAGTTTGGAGAGGATAGATAAGGATGTGTTTTCTGCAGTTTGGAGAGGATAGATAAGGATGTCGTTTCTGCAGTTTGGAGAGGAGAGATAAGGATGTGCTTTCTGCAGTTTGGGAGAGGATAGATAAGGATGTGGTTTCTGCAGTTTGGAGAGGATAAATAAGGATGTGGTTTCTGCAGTTTGGGAGAGGATAGATAAGGATGTGCTTTCTGCAGTTTGGGAGAGGATAGATAAGGATGTGGTTTCTGCAGTTTGGAGAGGATAGATAAGGATGTGGTTTCTGCAGTTTGGAGAGGATAGATAAGGATGTAGTTTCTGCAGTTTGGAGAGGATAGATAAGGATGTGGTTTCTGCAGTTTGGAGAGGATAGATAAGGATGTAGTTTCTGCAGTTTGGGGAGGATAGTTAAGGATGTGGTTTCTGCAGTTTGGAGAGGATAGATAAGGATGTGGTTTCTGCAGTTTGGAGAGGATAGATAAGGATGTGGTTTCTGCAGTTTGGAGAGGATAGATAAGGATGTAGTTTCTGCAGTTTGGGGAGGATAGTTCAGGATGTGGTTTCTGCAGTTTGGTGAGGACAGATAAGGATGTGGTTTCTGCAGTTTGGAGAGGATACATAAGGATGTGGTTTCTGCAGTTTGTTTGAGGATAGATAAGGATGTGCTTTCTGCAGTTTGGAGAGGATAGATAAGGATGTGGTTTCTGCAGTTTGGAGAGGATAGATAAGGATGTGGTTTCTGCAGTTTGATTGAGGATAGGTAAGGATGTAGTTTCTGCAGTTTGGAGAGGAGAGATAAGGATTTAGTTTCTGCAGTTTGGAGAGGACAGATAAGGATGTGGTTTCTGCAGTTTGGGAGAGGATAGATAAGGATGTACTTTCTGCAGTTTGGAGAGGAGACATAAGGATTTAGTTTCTGCAGTTTGGAGAGGATAGATAAGGATGTGGTTTCTGCAGTTTGGGAGAGGATAGATAAGGATGTGGTTTCTGCAGTTTGGGAGAGGATAGATAAGGATGTGCTTTCTGCAGTTTGGAGAGGATCGATAAGGATGTGGTTTCTGCAGTTTGGAGAGGATAGATAAGGATGTGCTTTCTGCAGTTTGGAGAGGATTGATAAGGATGTGGTTTCTGCAGTTTGGGAGATGATAGATAAGGATGTGGTTTCTGCAGTTTGGAGAGGATAGATAAGGATGTGGTTTCTGCAGTTTGGAGAGGATAGATAAGGATGTGCTTTCTGCAGTTTGGAGAGGATCGATAAGGATGTGGTTTCTGCAGTTTGGGAGAGGATAGATAAGGATGTGGTTTCTGCAGTTTGGGAGATGATAGATAAGGATGTGGTTTCTGCAGTTTGGAGAGGATAGATAAGGATGTGGTTTCTGCAGTTTGGAGAGGATAGATAAGGATGTGGTTTCTGCAGTTTGGAGAGGATCGATAAGGATGTGGTTTCTGCAGTTTGGGAGAGGATAGATAAGGATGTGGTTTCTGCAGTTTGGGAGATGATGGAGAAGGATGTGCTTTCTGCAGTTTGGAGAGGATCGATAAGGATGTGGTTTCTGCAGTTTGGGAGAGGATAGATAAGGATGTGCTTTCTGCAGTTTGGTTGAGGATCGATAAGGATGTGGTTTCTGCTGTTTGGGAGAGGATAGATAAGGATGTGGTTTCTGCAGTTTGGGAGATGATAGATAAGGATGTAGTTTCTGCAGTTTGGAGAGGATAGATAAGCATGTGGTTTCTGCAGTTTGGAGAGGATAGATAAGGATGTGCTTTCTGCAGTTTGGAGATGATAGATAAGGATGTAGTTTCTGCAGTTTGGAGAGGATAGATAAGGATGTAGTTTCTGCAGTTTGGAGAGGATAGATAAGGATGTGGTTTCTGCAGTTTGGTTGAGGACAGATAAGGATGTGGTTTCTGCAGTTTGGGAGAGGATAGATAAGGATGTGGTTTCTGCAGTTTGGTTGAGGACAGATAAGGATGTGGTTTCTGCAGTTTGGGAGAGGATAGATAAGGATGTAGTTTCTGCAGTTTGGAGAGGAGAGATAAGGATGTGGTTTCTGCAGTTTGGAGACGATAGATAAGGATCTCGTTGCTGCAGTTTGGGAGAGGATAGATAAGGATGTGGTTTCTGCAGTTTGGGAGAGGATAGATAAGGATGTGGTTTCTGCAGTTTGGAGAGGATAAATAAGGATGTGGTTTCTGCAGTTTGGGAGAGGATAGATAAGGATGTGCTTTCTGCAGTTTGGAGAGGATAGATAAGAATGTAGTTTCTGCAGTTTGGGAGAGGATAGATAAGGATGTGATTTCTGCAGTTTGGGAGAGGATAGATAAGGATGTAGTTTCTGCAGTTTGGGAGAGGATAGATAAGGATGTGCTTTCTGCAGTTTGGAGAGGATCGATAAGGATGTGGTTTCTGCAGTTTGGAGAGGATAGATAAGGATGTGGTTTCTGCAGTTTGGAGAGGATAGATAAGGATGTGCTTTCTGCAGTTTGGAGAGGATTGATAAGGATGTGGTTTCTGCAGTTTGGGAGAGGATAGATAAGGATGTGGTTTCTGCAGTTTGGAGAGGATAGATAAGGATGTGGTTTCTGCAGTTTGGAGAGGATAGATAAGGATGTGGTTTCTGCAGTTTGGAGAGGATAGATAAGGGTCTGGTTTCTGCAGTTTGGAGTGGATCGATAAGGATGTGGTTTCTGCAGTTTGGGAGAGGATAGATAAGGATGTGGTTTCTGCAGTTTGGGAGATGATAGATAAGGATGTGCTTTCTGCAGTTTGGAGAGGATCGATAAGGATGTGGTTTCTGCAGTTTGGGAGAGGATAGATGAGGATGTGCTTTCTGCAGTTTGGTTGAGGACAGATTAGGATGTGGTTTCTGCAGTTTGGGAGATGATAGATAAGGATGTAGTTTCTGCAGTTTGGAGAGGATAGATAAGGATCTAGTTTCTGCAGTTTGGAGAGGAATGATAAGGATGTGGTTTCTGCAGTTTGGAGAGGATAGATAAGGATGTGGTTTCTGCAGTTTGATTGAGGACAGATAAGGATGTGGTTTCTGCAGTTTGGGAGAGGATAGATAAGGATGTGGTTTCTGCAGTTTGTTTGAGGACAGATAAGGATGCGGTTTCCGCAGTTTGGTTGAGGACAGATAAGGATGTGGTTTCTGCAGTTTGGGAGAGGATAGATAAGGATGTAGTTTCTGCAGTTTGGAGAGGAGAGATAAGGATGTGGTTTCTGCAGTTTGGGAGACGATAGATAAGGATCTCGTTGCTGCAGTTTGGGAGAGGATAGATAAGGATGTGGTTTCTGCAGTTTGGGAGAGGATAGATAAGGATGTGGTTTCTGCAGTTTGGAGAGGAGAGATAAGGATGTGGTTTCTGCAGTTTGGGAGAGAATAGATAAGGATGTGGTTTCTGCAGTTTGGGAGAGGACAGATAAGGATGTGGTTTCTGCATTTTGGGAGAGGATAGATAAGGATGTGCTTTCTGCAGTTTGGAGCGGATAGATAAGGATGTGCTTTCTGCAGTTTGGAGAGGATAGATAAGGATGTGCTTTCTGCAGTTTGGGAAAGGATAGATAAGGATGTGGTTTCTGCAATTTAGAGAGGATAGATAAGGATGTGTTTTCTGCAGTTCAGAGAGGATAGATAAGGATGTCGTTTCTGCAGTTTGGAGAGGAGAGATAAGGATGTGCTTTCTGCAGTTTGGGAGAGGATAGATAAGGATGTGGTTTCTGCAGTTTGGAGAGGATAAATAAGGATGTCGTTTCTGCAGTTTGGGAGAGGATAGATAAGGATCTGCTTTCTGCAGTTTGGAGAGGATAGATAAGGATGTGATTTCTGCAGTTTGGGAGAGGATAGATAAGGATGTAGTTTCTGCAGTTTGGGAGAGGATTGATAAGGATGTAGTTTCTGCAGTTTGGGAGAGGATAGAGAAGGATGTGAATTCTGCAGTTTGGGAGAGGATAGATAAGGATGTGGTTTCTGCAGTTTGGAGAGGATAGATAAGGATGTGGTTTCTGCAGTTTGGAGAGGATAGATAAGGATGTGGTTTCTGCAGTTTGGAGAGGATAGATAAGGATGTAGTTTCTGCAGTTTGGAGAGGATAGATAAGGATGTGGTTTCTGCAGTTTGGAGAGGATAGATAAGGATGTAGTTTCTGCAGTTTGGGGAGGATAGTTAAGGATGTGGTTTCTGCAGTTTGGAGAGGATAGATAAGGATGTGGTTTCTGCACTTTGGAGAGGATAGATAAGGATGTGGTTTCTGCAGTTTGGAGAGGATAGATAAGGATGTAGTTTCTGCAGTTTGGGGAGGATAGTTCAGGATGTGGTTTCTGCAGTTTGGAGAGGATAGATAAGGATGTGGTTTCTGCAGTTTGGAGAGGATAGATAAGGATGTGGTTTCTGCAGTTTGGTTGAGGATAGATAAGGATGTGCTTTCTGCAGTTTGGTGGAGGATAGATAAGGATGTGGTTTCTGCAGTTTGGAGCGGATAGATAAGGATGTAGTTTCTGCAGTTTGGTTGAGGATAGGTAAGGATGTAGTTTCTGCAGTTTGGAGAGGAGAGATAAGGATTTAGTTTCTGCAGTTTGGAGAGGATAGATAAGGATGTGGTTTCTGCAGTTTGGGAGAGGATAGATAAGGATGTACTTTCTGCAGTTTGGAGAGGAGAGATAAGGATTTAGTTTCTGCAGTTTGGAGAGGATAGATAAGGATGTGGTTTCTGCAGTTTGGGAGAGGATAGATAAGGATGTGGTTTCTGCAGTTTGGGAGAGGATAGATAAGGATGTGCTTTCTGCAGTTTGGAGAGGATCGATAAGGATGTGGTTTCTGCAGTTTGGAGAGGATAGATAAGGATGTGCTTTCTGCAGTTTGGAGAGGATTGATAAGGATGTGGTTTCTGCAGTTTGGGAGAGGATAGATAAGGATGTGGTTTCTGCAGTTTGGAGAGGATAGATAAGGATGTGGTTTCTGCAGTTTGGAGAGGATCGATAAGGATGTGGTTTCTGCAGTTTGGAGAGGATCGATAAGGATGTGGTTTCTGCAGTTTGGGAGAGGATAGATAAGGATGTGGTTTCTGCAGTTTGGGAGATGATAGATAAGGATGTGGTTTCTGCAGTTTGGAGAGGATAGATAAGGATGTGGTTTCTGCAGTTTGGAGAGGATAGATAAGGATGTGGTTTCTGCAGTTTGGAGAGGATCGATAAGGATGTGGTTTCTGCAGTTTGGGAGAGGATAGATAAGGATGTGGTTTCTGCAGTTTGGGAGATGATGGAGAAGGATGTGCTTTCTGCAGTTTGGAGAGGATCGATAAGGATGTGGTTTCTGCAGTTTGGGAGAGGATAGATTAGGATGTGCTTTCTGCAGTTTGGTTGAGGATAGATAAGGATGTGGTTTCTGCTGTTTGGGAGAGGATAGATAAGGATGTGGTTTCTGCAGTTTGGGAGATGATAGATAAGGATGTAGTTTCTGCAGTTTGGAGAGGATAGATAAGGATGTGGTTTCTGCAGTTTGGAGAGGATAGATAAGGATGTGCTTTCTGCAGTTTGGAGAGGATACATAAGGATGTAGTTTCTGCAGTTTGGAGAGGATAGATAAGGATGTGCTTTCTGCAGTTTGGGAGAGGATAGATAAGGATGTGCTTTCTGCAGTTTGGAGAGGATAGATAAGAATGTAGTTTCTGCAGTTTGGGAGAGGATAGATAAGGATGTGATTTCTGCAGTTTGGGAGAGGATAGATAAGGATGTAGTTTCTGCAGTTTGGGAGAGGATAGATAAGGATGTCGTTTCTGCAGTTTGGGAGAGGATAGAGAAGGATGTGATTTCTGCAGTTTGGGAGAGGATAGATAAGGATGTGGTTTCTGCAGTTTGGAGAGGATAGATAAGGATGTGGTTTCTGCAGTTTGGAGAGGATAGATAAGGATGTGGTTTCTGCAGTTTGGAGAGGATAGATAAGGTTGTGGTTTCTGCAGTTAGGGAGAGGATAGATAAGGATGTGCTTTCTGCAGTTTGGAGAGGATCGATAAGGATGTGGTTTCTGCAGTTTGGAGAGGATAGATAAGGATGTGCTTTCTGCAGTTTGGAGAGGATTGATAAGGATGTGGTTTCTGCAGTTTGGGAGAGGATAGATAAGGATGTGGTTTCTGCAGTTTGGAGAGGATAGATAAGGATGTGGTTTCTGCAGTTTGGAGAGGATAGATAAGGATATGCTTTCTGCAGTTTGGAGAGGATCGATAAGGATGTGGTTTCTGCAGTTTGGGAGAGGATAGATAAGGATGTGGTTTCTGCAGTTTGGGTGAGGACAGATAAGGATGTGGTTTCTGCATTTTGGGAGAGGATAGATACGGATGTGGTTTCTGCAGTTTGGTTGAGGACAGATAAGGATGTGGTTTCTGCAGTTTGGGAGAGGATAGATAAGGATGTAGTTTCTGCAGTTTGTAGAGGAGAGATAAGGATGTGGTTTCTGCAGTTTGGAGACGATAGATAAGGATCTCGTTGCTGCAGTTTGGGAGAGGATAGATAAGGATGTGGTTTCTGCAGTTTGGGAGAGGATAGATAAGGATGTGGTTTCTGCAGTTTGGGGAGGATAAATAAAGATGTGGTTTCTGCAGTTTGGGAGAGGATAGATAAGGATGTGCTTTCTGCAGTTTGGAGAGGATAGATAAGAATGTAGTTTCTGCAGTTCGGGAGAGGATAGATAAGGATGTGATTTCTGCAGTTTGGGAGAGGATAGATAAGGATGTGGTTTCTGCAGTTTGGAGAGGATAGATAAGGATGTGGTTTCTGCAGTTTGGAGAGGATAGATAAGGATGTGGTTTCTGCAGTTTGGAGAGGATAGATAAGGATGTAGTTTCTGCAGTTTGGAGAGGATAGATAAGGATGTGGTTTCTGCAGTTTGGAGAGGATAGATAAGGATGTAGTTTCTGCAGTTTGGGGAGGATGGTTAAGGATGTGGTTTCTGCAGTTTGGAGAGGATAGATAAGGATGTGGTTTCTGCAGTTTGGAGAGGATAGATAAGGATGTGGTTTCTGCAGTTTGGAGAGGATAGATAAGGATGTAGTTTCTGCAGTTTGGGGAGGATAGTTAAGGATGTGGTTTCTGCAGTTTGGAGAGGATAGATAAGGATGTGGTTTCTGCAGTTTGGAGAGGATAGATAAGGTTGTGGTTTCTGCAGTTTGGTTGAGGATAGATAAGGATGTGCTTTCTGCAGTTTGGTGGAGGATAGATAAGGATGTGGTTTCTGCAGTTTGGAGAGGATAGATAAGGATGTGGTTTCTGCAGTTTGGTTGAGGATAGGTAAGGATGTAGTTTCTGCAGTTTGGAGAGGAGAGATAAGGATTTAGTTTCTGCAGTTTGGAGAGGATAGATAAGGATGTGGTTTCTGCAGTTTGGGAGAGGATAGATAAGGATGTACTTTCTGCAGTTTGGAGAGGAGAGATAAGGATTTAGTTTCTGCAGTTTGGAGAGGATAGATAAGGATGTGGTTTCTGCAGTTTGGGAGAGGATAGATAAGGATGTGGTTTCTGCAGTTTGGGAGAGGATAGATAAGGATGTGCTTTCTGCAGTTTGGAGAGGATCGATAAGGATGTGGTTTCTGCAGTTTGGAGAGGATAGATAAGGATGTGCTTTCTGCAGTTTGGAGAGGATTGATAAGGATGTGGTTTCTGCAGTTTGGGAGAGGATAGATAAGGATGTGGTTTCTGCAGTTTGGAGAGGATAGATAAGGATGTGGTTTCTGCAGTTTGGAGAGGATAGATAAGGATGTGCTTTCTGCAGTTTGGAGAGGATCGATAAGGATGTGGTTTCTGCAGTTTGGGAGAGGATAGATAAGGATGTGGTTTCTGCAGTTTGGGAGAGGATAGATAAGGATGTGGTTTCTGCAGTTTGGGAGATGATAGATAAGGATGTGGTTTCTGCAGTTTGGAGAGGATAGATAAGGATGTGGTTTCTGCAGTTTGGAGAGGATAGATAAGGATGTGGTTTCTGCAGTTTGGAGAGGATCGATAAGGATGTGGTTTCTGCAGTTTGGGAGAGGATAGATAAGGATGTGGTTTCTGCAGTTTGGGAGATGATGGAGAAGGATGTGCTTTCTGCAGTTTGGAGAGGATCGATAAGGATGTGGTTTCTGCAGTTTGGGAGAGGATAGATAAGGATGTGCTTTCTGCAGTTTGGTTGAGGATAGATAAGGATGTGGTTTCTGCTGTTTGGGAGAGGATAGATAAGGATGTGGTTTCTGCAGTTTGGGAGATGATAGATAAGGATGTAGTTTCTGCAGTTTGGAGAGGATAGATAAGGATGTGGTTTCTGCAGTTTGGAGAGGATAGATAAGGATGTGCTTTCTGCAGTTTGGAGAGGATAGATAAGGATGTAGTTTCTGCAGTTTGGAGAGGATAGATAAGGATGTAGTTTCTGCAGTTTGGAGAGGATAGATAAGGATGTCGTTTCTGCAGTTTGGAGAGGATAGATAAGGATGTGGTTTCTGCAGTTTGGTTGAGGACAGATAAGGATGTGGTTTCTGCAGTTTGGAGAGGATAGATAAGGATGTAGTTTCTGCAGTTTGGGGAGGATAGTTAAGGATGTGGTTTCTGCAGTTTGGAGAGGATAGATAAGGATGTGGTTTCTGCAGTTTGGAGAGGATAGATAAGGATGTGGTTTCTGCAGTTTGGTTGAGGATAGATAAGGATGTGCTTTCTGCAGTTTGGTGGAGGATAGATAAGGATGTGGTTTCTGCAGTTTGGAGAGGATAGATAAGGATGTGGTTTCTGCAGTTTGGAGTGGATCGATAAGGATGTGGTTTCTGCAGTTTGGAGAGTGTAGATAAGGATGTGGTTTCTGCAGTTTGGAGTGGATAGATAAGGATGTGGTTTCTGCAGTTTGTTTGAGGATAGATAAGGATGTGCTTTCTGCAGTTTGGAGAGGATAGATATGGATGTAGTTTCTGCAGTTTGGAGAGGATAGATGAGGATGTAGTGTGCGAAGATGTTTCTTTGAATTGTGCAGAGATGTTCCATTGAAGTCCGCGGAGATGTTCCATTGAAGTCCGTGGAGAAGTTCCATTGAAGCCCGCAGAAATGCTGCATTGAAGTGTGCGGAGATGTTACACTGAAGTCCGCGGAGCTGTTCCCTTGAAGTCCGCGGAGATGCTGCATTGAAGTGTGCGGAGATGTTCCATTGAAGTCCGCGGAGATGTTTCATTGAAGTCCGCGGAGATGCTGCATTGAAGTGTGCGGAGATGTTGCACTGAAGTCTGCGTAGATGTTAATTTGAAGTCTGCAGAGATGTTCCATTGAAGTTTGCGGAGATGCTGCATTGAAGTGTGCGGAGATGTTACATTGAATTCTGTGGAAATGTTACATTGAAGTGTTCGGAGATGTTACATTGAAGTCTGTGGAGATGTTACATTGAAGTCTGTGGAGATGTTACATTGAAGTCTGTGGAGATACTACACTGAAGTGTGTGGAGATGTTCCATTGAATTCTGTGGAAATGTTACATTGAAGTGTGCGGAGATGTTACATTGAAGTCTGTGGAGATGTTACATTGAAGTCTGTGGAGATGTTACATTGAAGTCTGTGGAGATACTACACTGAAGTGTGTGGAGATGTTCCATTGAATTCTGCGGAGATGTTGCATTGAACTGTGCGGAGATGTTACATTGAATTCTGTGGAGATGTTACATTGAAGTGTGCGGAGATGTTACAGTGAATTCTGTGGAGATGTTACATTGAAGTGTGCGGAGATGTTACATTGAATTCTGTGGAGATGTTACATTGAAGTGTGCGGAGATGTTACATTGAATTCTGTGGAGATGTTACACTGAAGTGTGCGGAGATGTTGTTTAGCTTACGGATTTTTCAATTCAAACTGGGTGGGAAGGCCGTGTGTAACTGCACAAGGACAGAAATGAATGGAATACAACCTGCAATTCATGTTGGATTGTACTTTTTCATTTAGACAATTTGACAATTAGACTGAGTGGATATTTCACTCCATTCTTTAACTCCTCTCTGAATTTTCTCTGGGTCCCTGCATAAATAAACGGATTGACGCAGGAACTCAAAAGCTGAAGCATATATCCACCTTCCTGCAGAATAACATTTGCTTCATTGAAATTGGAACCAGAAAAATAATTTAATTTTGCAATTCGGACATAAAGGAAATTTATAAGGGATAGAGAATATAACAGGATGAAACTGCCCGAGATGGCGAAGAGTAAAACGATGGACTTTCTCCGCTTCTCCATCTCTGGGTCACTCTGAGTCTCTCCATTGCTGTGGGCCCGGAGTCTCCTGCGTGCTCTGCTGGCTGCCAGAATGTGCCTGACAGTCAGAGCATTGAGCAGTAAAATCAGAATGAATGGGAGACATGGACTTAAGATGCGGCGAATCCAGTCATATGCCGCCCATGCAAGTGAATTATAAAATATTAATTTTATGCTGCAGAACCAGGGTATATTGTTAATTATATACAATGGTTCAAATATAAAATACCAGAAGGTATTTTTTAAACAGCTCAGTGTGCAGACTGCTCCTAAAACACGTGCCGCTGTTTTCTGAGTGCAATATTTTATTTTCAGCTTCTGGCAACATATGGCCGTAAATCTATCAAAGGTGAAAGCGACCGTTAACCAGACAGAACAGTCTATGATTGTAAAGTTTAGGGCAATATGCAGACTGCATACGGGTGTGATGGACAGGAAATTGAGCGGGAAATAAATACTTGCAATCCGGTTTAATATCACAACGGTGATCAGGACCAGGAGATCTGTCACTGCCATGGACACCAGGTAGTAAGTAATACATCTGGAGAGACCGCATCTTCCTCGGGACAGGATCACAATCACTGCCAGGTTAGCTGTAACAGAGACAGAGAGACTGAGAGAAAGAGGGAGAATGTTCATGTGTGAGCGAGTGAGAATAGGAAAATTACTGGTCTGACTCCTGACAAAACCAGAACAGAATTCTGTGTGCAATTTGCAGTTTTGTAACATGATCTGGAGTGGAAAACTATCCCTTAACCTCCAGGCATTTGTTTTTGCATTTAAAATAATCAGACAGGTCAATAACATTGGAATGTAAAATAATGCAATCAAACATAATGGAGAACAAGAAGGCATCGGAATTTAAAATACATTATATCCTGCTGAGGATCGAAAAGGCCCTAATCCGACGAATTACTGTAAAATGATTCGCTGTTACTAAATTTGACTGTCAACCTGTTTGAAAAGATGCACCATCAAAGGGAACAAAATGGACTATTAATCAGTCACTTTCTGGAAAGGATGTTGTCCCCTGGGAACATCCATGCCAATCAGCACCAGCAGAACTGGCAGATTATGAGGTCTCATTCAGAGAAAGATACCTTCTACAATGCAGCACATCCTCATATGGAGAAAAAAATTGAAGATGTGAACAGTTTGGGACATTGCAAGTGGCTGGGACTGGAAGAAACATTTGGAGTCAGTCGTGGTCACTGTCAAACAGTCAGCAGTAGTTACTGTGGAAGAGGAGAGCCGGGCTGAAGCAGTGAGATTAGAGACTGAGAGCAGAAACATTGCACTCTGTAAGTTTAGGATAAGTGCAGACTCATTCACAAAAAAGGCACTTGTTACATTGCTTATATTTCTGTGAATAACTCGATGTCTAATAAAGTCCCTTCAATGAATTCACTCATTAAATTCAGTCAGGAATTATTTAATTGTTGAATAATTTCAATGTGAATCATTTTGCAAATCAGCCAGCCACTGTCAATGTCATTAATACAGTGGAACTCGATGCACAGTGTGGGAACTAATAATTCACACACAGTAACAGTATCAATGACACCATAGAACTCAATTTCCAGCATGATAACAGTGTGATAATTCACCCACAATAACAGTATCAATAACACAATAGAACCACATTTACACCATAACAGTGTGATAGTTCTCCCACAGTAACAGTGTCAATAACACAATAGAACCACATTTACACCATGATAACAGTGTGATAATTCACCCACAATAACAGTATCAATAACACAATAGAACCACATTTACACCATAACAGTGTGATAGTTCTCCCACAGTAACAGTGTCAATAACACAATAGAACCACATTTACACCATGATAACAGTGTGATAATTCACCCACAGTAACAGTATCAATAACACAATAGAACCACATTTACACCATGATAACAGTGTGATAATTCACCCACAGTAACAGTCTCAATAGCACAATCTTTTGGGCCTCCTTATCTCGAGAGACAATGGATACGCGCCTGGAGGTGGTCAGTGGTTTGTGAAGCAGCGCCTGGAGTGGCTATAAAGGCCAATTCTGGAGTGACAGGCTCTTCCACAGGTGCTGCAGAGAAATTTGTTTGTTGGGGCTGTTGCACAGTTGGCTCTCCCCTTGCGCCTCTGTCTTTTTTCCTGCCAACTACTAAGTCTCTTCGACTCGCCACAATTTAGCCCTGTCTTTATGGCTGCCCGCCAGCTCTGGCGAATGCTGGCAACTGACTCCCACGACTTGTGATCAATGTCACACGATTTCATGTCGCGTTTGCAGACGTCTTTATAACGGAGACATGGACGGCCGGTGGGTCTGATACCAGTGGCGAGCTCGCTGTACAATGTGTCTTTGGGGATCCTGCCATCTTCCATGCGGCTCACATGGCCAAGCCATCTCAAGCGCCGCTGACTCAGTAGTGTGTATAAGCTGGGGATGTTGGCCGCTTCAAGGACTTCTGTGTTGGAGATATAGTCCTGCCACCTGATGCCAAGTATTCTCCGAAGGCAGCGAAGATGGAATGAATTGAGACGTCGCTCTTGGCTGGCATACGTTGTCCAGGCCTCGCTGCCGTAGAGCAAGGTACTGAGGACACAGGCCTGATACACTCGGACTTTTGTGTTCCGTGTCAGTGCGCCATTTTCCCACACTCTCTTGGCCAGTCTGAACATAGCAGTGGAAGCCTTACCCATGCGCTTGTTGATTTCTGCATCTAGAGACAGGTTACTGGTGATAGTTGAGCCTAGGTAGGTGAACTCTTGAACCACTTCCAGAGCGTGGTCGCCAATATTGATGGATGGAGCATTTCTGACATCCTGCCCCATGATGTTCGTTTTCTTGAGGCTGATGGTTAGGCCAAATTCATTGCAGGCAGACGCAAACCTGTCGATGAGACTCTGCAGGCATTCTTCAGTGTGAGATGTTAAAGCAGCATCGTCAGCAAAGAGGAGTTCTCTGATGAGGACTTTCCGTACTTTGGACTTCGCTCTTAGACGGGCAAGGTTGAACAACCTGCCCCCTGATCTTGTGTGGAGGAAAATTCCTTCTTCAGAGGATTTGAACGCATGTGAAAGCAGCAGGGAGAAGAAAATCCCAAAAAGTGTGGGTGCGAGAACACAGCCCTGTTTCACACCACTCAGGATAGGAAAGGGCTCTGATGAGGAGCCACCATGTTGAATTGTGCCTTTCATATTGTCATGGAATGAGGTGATGATACTTAGTAGCTTTGGTGGACATCCGATCTTTTCTAGTAGTCTGAAGAGACCACGTCTGCTGACGAGGTCAAAGGCTTTGGTGAGATCAATGAAAGCAATGTAGAGGGGCATCTGTTGTTCACGGCATTTCTCCTGTATCTGACGAAGGGAGAACAGCATGTCAATAGTCGATCTCTCTGCACGAAAGCCACACTGTGCCTCAGGGTAGACGCGCTCGGCCAGCTTCTGGAGCCTGTTCAGAGCGACTCGAGCAAAGACTTTCCCCACTATGCTGAGCAGGGAGATTCCACGGTAGTTGTTGCAGTCACCGCGGTCACCTTTGTTTTTATAGAGGGTGATGATGTTGGCATCGCGCATGTCCTGGGGTACTGCTCCCTCGTCCCAGCACAGGCATAGCAGTTCATGTAGTGCTGAGAGTATAGCAGGCTTGGCACTCTTGATTATTTCAGGGGTAATGCTGTCCTTCCCAGGGGCTTTTCCGCTGGCTAGGGAATCAATGGCATCACTGAGTTCCGATTTGGTTGGCTGTATGTCCAGCTCATCCATGACTGGTAGAGGCTGGGCTGCATTGAGGGCAGTCTCAGTGACAGCATTCTCCCTGGAGTACAGTTCTAGGTAGTGCTCAACCCAGCGGTCCATCTGTTTGCGTTGGTCAGTGATTATGTCCCCCGATTTAGATTTGAGGGGGGTGATCTTCTTGATGGTTGGCCCAAGAGCTCTCTTCATGCCATCATACATTCCTCTGATGTTTCCGGTGTCTGAGGCCAGCTGAATATGACTGCATAGGTGTTGCCAGTAGTCGTTTGCGCAACGCCTAGCTGTTCTTTGTGCAGTACTTCTGGCTGCTTTAAGTGCTGCGGATGTTAAATCGCTGGGGGCTTTCTTGTAGTTCAAAAGTGCAATGCGCTTAGCGGCTATGACAGGTTCCAGCTCTTCATTATGAGATTGAAACCAGTCTGCATTTCTCTTCGCACTTTTGCCGTAGGTGGTCAAAGCTGACTCATAGATGGCGTCTCTGATGTGGGCCCACTTGGTCTCAGCATCCCCTGTGGGAGTGTTTTGAAGGGCTGTTACAAGTGAATTTAGAAATTTTTGTAACAGCTGTGGGTGAGAAATTCTGCTCGTGTTGATGCGCGGGTGGCCCTTCTGCTTGGAATGATGCAACTTCTTTGGTCTGAGTCTAACCTTGCTGCACACCAGGGAGTGGTCGGTGTCGCAGTCCGCACTGTGGAAGCTGCGTGTGATCTGAACACTGTTTAAGGCGGCTCGCCTTGTGACAATGAGGTCTAGCTGGTGCCAACGACGTGATCTTGGGTGCCTCCATGAAACCTGGTGACAGGGTTTAGTGTGAAAGAACGAGTTGGTGATGCAGAGGTTATGATAGGTACACAGCTCAAGCAGTCTCTGCCCGTTCTCATTCATCCTTCCAACGCCATAGCGCCCAAGGCAGGAGGGCCATGAGTCATGGTCGGCCCCAACCCTGGCATTAAAGTCCCCCAGCAGGAATAGGTGTTCGGTGTTGGGGATGCTGCTAATGATGTTATGGAGTTGTTCATAGAACTGGTCTTTAGCTTCAGGTGCGGAACAGAGTGTTGGAGCATAGATGCTGAGTAGGTGTACTGGACCAGAGGTGGTGAGCAGTCGGATGGACAGTATGCGTTCCGAGCCATTTGAGGGAGGCTCTATCATGCTGAGCAAGGAGTTTCTGATGGCGAAGCCCACTCCATGCTGTCTTGGTTCTTCAGGATCCCTGCCCTGCCAGAAGAAGGTGTAGTCTTGCTCTGCTAGAGAGCCACTCGCGGGGAGGCGAGTCTCCTGAAGTGCTGCAATGTCCACATTGAGTCTACTGAGCTCGTTGTTAATGATGGCGGTCTTCCGAGAATCGTTGATTTGTGTAAGGTCTTCCAACAGGCCAGGACACATAGTTCTGATGTTCCAGCTTGCAAAGCGAAGGGCTGGTACCTTCTTTCCTTTTTTCATGTTGTTTGGTGCGGTGTATCAGTCCACCTTTCGGGCAATGACCCTGAGCTCCAAGCACCCATTGAAGCAGGCAGACTGTGGCGGGACAGAACCTTATTGACCGGGGGCTGCCCGGTTTGAGGCGGGCGGTAGCTGTCCAGTGAGGTGCAATGACCTCTCCCACCGACAAAGGCAACCCGTGGCGCCCAGTTTCTATGCCAATTTATCTGGACTTATAACCCGTAACTGCTGCCTTCCGTGTTGTTTCAGTCGCTGTGAGGCAACTATGGAGTGACCTCTCCATGGCGCATGCCTGGGCAAATTTATGGAGGTTGAGAGTTGCCCAGTCGTCAAAACCCCCCTCTCGGCCTTTCTGGTGGGGTCCAAAGGAGTGCAGGACACGACGTTTGGCACCAGTATGGCTGCAGGAACTGCCGGAAACATGCCAAAGGTGACACATGACCGCCTACGGGGTTCCGCTCCGGATTTTCTGTTAGGGTTTACTCCCTTAGCCTTGGTCTCTCCCGAGACGCCCACAAGGCAGTGGGGTTGTTGGGGCCCCTACACAGGTGTAGGATGGTGCCGGTGGGAGGAGGGGATGCAAGGGGGAGGGGTAGAGGGAGGGGGTGGGGGGGGGTGCAGGGGAAGGGGGTGCGGGGTGAAGATGGTGCGAGGGGGGGGCGGGCTGGGACGGGGTTGTGAGGGGGTGAGCTGAGAGGGTGGAGCAGGGAAGGGGACGGGGGTGGGGGGGTGGAAGGGGGGTAAAGGGGGGGGAGGGGGGAATAGCACAATAGAACTACATTTACACCGTGATAACAGTGTGATAATTCACCCACAGTAAGTGTCAATAACACAATAGAACCACATTTACACCATAACAGTGTGATAGTTCTCCCACAGTAAGAGTGTCAATAACATCATAAAACGACATTTACACCGTCAAATAGCACATGTCACGGGGAGAATGCATACAGCTAGAAGCACTAAATTATACATGTAAACAGAAGAAATTACACTCGTTAATTGTGAGTGCCTGGAACTTGCTGCCGGGGGAGGTGCTGGAAGCAGGTACGATAGCGATGTTTAAGAGGCATCTTGACAAATACATGAATAGGATGGGAATACAGGGATACAGACCCTGGAAGTGCAGAAGTTTTTAGTTTAGACAGGCATCATGATCGGCGCAGGTTTGGAGGGCCGAATGGCCTGTTCCTGTGCTGTACTGTTCTTTGTTCTTTAATGGGAAAATAATACCGCTGAAGGGGAGAAATTGTGCTGCTAAAGTGGAAAGTGATATTGGAAAGTGGGAGAAATTACGCTGGTAAGCTAAAGAAATTATACGAGTAATGTGGAGAAATGACACTTCTAAAAGGGGAACATTATAGCATTAATGACAAAAAAATTATATCAGTAAATTTCCAACAAATTATATCATTAAAATGGAGAAATAATACAGTTAGAGTGGAAAAATGATTCTGCAAAAAGGAGAAATTTTACCAATTGGAGGGATATATTCCCATCAAAGGGGTGAAAGGATATCCATAATGTGGAGAAGCCCTAGTGGTAAGTTAGAGCAGTGACAAAGCTAATCAATGATTTCCATAACTATTAACTAAGCACAATACTTTACCTGGAACCCCGATAGCTGCAAGGACGGGATAATAAATGGCAAACACCAGATCTTTTGCTGAGCCATGCATTTCTATCAGAAGCTCTGAGTGCACTCTGAATTGCACTCAAAGATTTATTGTCATATTTATACCTGATGTCAGGCTCCAGGGTGATAATTAGATGGCTTGATGCTTTACATCAAGTACTTTAATTGAAACAAACAGATTTGTGCAGCTGCTACGAGACTCATGTTTTGGTTTTGATGGAATGGAATGTTTCTCAAGGGATATGACATGGCTCAAAAGTGAAATACCCAGAGATTACAATATGATCCTAGTTACAGTTAAGATAATAAAAAGTTTAACAAGCAGTTGCAATAGTGAACATGAACCTTGTATATGATGAATCCCTGGGTTTAAACCCTTTAACAAGGGGAGAGCCAACATGGACTCCAAGATCCCTCTGTTCCACCACACTACCAAGAATTTTGTCTTTAAGCCTGTATTCTGCATTCAAATTCGATCTTCCAAAATGAATCACTTCACACTTTTCCAGGTTGAACTCCATCTGCCACTTCTCAGCCCAGCTCTGCATCCTGTCAATGTCCCGTTGCAACCTACAACAGCCTTCCACACTATCCACAACTCCAGCAATCTTCATGTCATCGGCGAACTTGCTAACCCAGCCTTCCACTTCCTCATCCAAGTCATTTATAAAAATCAAATAGAGTAGAGATCCCAGAACAGATCCCTACGGAACACCACTGGTCACAGAGCTCCATGCTGAGTACTTTCCATCTACTACCACCCTCTGTCTTCTATGGGCCAGCCAATTTTGTATCCAGACAGCCAACTTTCCCTGTCTCCCATGCCTCCTTACTTTCTGAATGAGCCTACAATGGGGAACCTTATCAAACGCCTTGCTAGAATCCATATACACCACATCCACTGCTCTTCCTTCATCAATGTGTTTTGTCACATCTTCAAAGAATTCAATAAGGCTTGTGAGGCATGACCTGCCCCTCACAAAGCCATGCTGACTGTCTCTAATCAAACCATGCTTTTCCAAATAATCATAAATCCTGTCTCTCAGAATATTCTCCAATAATTTGCCCACTACCGACGTAAGACTGACTGGTCTATAATTCCCAGGGTTATCCCTATTCCCTTTCTTGACCAAGGGAATAACATTTGCCACCCTCCAATCATCCGGTAATACTCCAGTGGACAGTGAGGATGCAAAGATCAACGCCAAAGGCACGGCAATCTCTTCCCTCGCTTCCCGTAATATGCTTGGGTATATCCCATCTGGTCCCGGGGACTTATCTGTCCTCATATCATTCAAAATTCCCAGCACATCCTCCCTCTTAACCTCAACCTGTTCGAGCATATCAGCCTGTTCCACGCTGTCCTCACAAACGACCAGGTCCCTCTCACTGGTGAATACTGAAGCAAAGTATTCATTTAGGACCTCCCCTACCTCCTCCGACTCCAGGCACAAGTTCCCTCCACTATCCCTGATCGGCCCTACCCTTACTCTGGCCATCCTCTTGTTCCTCACGTAAGTGTAGAACGCCTTGGGATTTTCCTTAATCCTACCTGCCTAGACTTTTTCATGTCCCCTTCTAGCTCTCCTAAGCCCATTCTTCAGTTCCTTCCTGGCTACCTTGTAACCCTCTAGAGCCCTGTCTGATCCTTGCTTCCTCAACCTTAAATAAGCTTCCTTCTTCCTCTTGACTAGCTGTTCCACATCTCTTGTCATCCAAGGTTCCTTCACCCTACCATCCCTTCCCTGATGAGAGACTGAGTAAATTGGGTCCATATTCTCTGGAGTTTAGACGAATGAGAGGCGATATCGTTGAAACATTCGTGATTCTGAAGGGGCTGGATGATGTAGATACTGAGAGGTTGGTAGTTTCCCCTGGCTCATGTATCTAGAACAAGGGAGCACAGTTTCAGGATAAGGGGCCAATCATTTAGGACTGAGATGAGGAGCAATTTCTTCACTCAAAGGGTAATGAATATTTGAAATTCTCTACCCCAGAAGATTACGGTTGTGATAACATTGAACATAAAGGTTGAGATAGACAGATTTTTGGTCTCCGAGGGAATCAAAGGATAAGGGGAGTGGGCGACAAAGTGAAGTTGAAGCCCAAGATCAAACATGATCATATTGAATGGTGAAGCAGATTCGATGGGCCACATGGTCTACTCCTGCTCCTATTTCTTATGTTCTAATGGTGTCATGTTCTTATGTGCTCCACCTCTCTACATCTCTCTCTCTCTCGTCCTTGAGCGCTGTCCTCAAACTCAACTTCTTTAAACACGTTTTCGGTCGCTTGTCCCAATATCAGCGTGTGTGACTTGGTGATTGATAACACTCCTGTGAAGCATCTTGTGTTGTTTTACTACATTACAGGTGCCATGTGAATACAAGTTAATGTTGTTTCTATCAAAGAATCATACAATAGCACAGCACGGAAGAAGGAAGCCTGTCGGTCCATCGAGACTGCGCCAACTATTTTGAAGAGCAGCCCAGGTAGAAACACTCCCTTGCTTTTTTCTCCATATCTCTGCACTTCTTTCTCCTTCATTTTTTTTCCCAATTCACATTTGAAGGCTACGATTGAATTTGAATCCACCACCCTATCAGATTACAAATCCCAGCAACTCATTGTGTAAAAAGATTTTCCCTCATGCCACCTCTGGTTCTTTTGCCAAGCGCCTAAAGTCTGTGCTATAAGAGTTGTGGCTATGGCTGTTTACTGCACTTCGGGAAGATATACAGTCGCATTCCCCAAGGTTCACTGCTCTGACCATTGTTGTTCTTGATGTATAATAATGGCTTATATTTGAGGGTAGAGGGAATAATTTAAAACATTGTAGATGACAATAACTTTGAAAATGTAGTAAACAGTGACAAAGATACTAATAATCATCAAGAGGACATAGAGAGGCTGGTGGATTTGGCGGAAACATGACAACGGAATTTACTGCAAAAAAGTGTGAGGTGCTCCATTGTTGTAGGAATAATTAGAATTAGAACATTACAGCGCAGTACAGGCCCTTCGGCCCTCGATGTTGCGCCGATCATCTGACCTACACTATTCCATTTACATCCATATGTCTATCCAATGACCACTTAAATGCCCTTAAAGTTGGCGAGTCTACTACTGTTGCAGGCAGGGCGTTCCACGCCCCTACTACTCTCTGCATAAAGAAACTACCTCTGACATCTGTCCTATATCTTTCACCCCTCAACTTAAAGCTATGTCCCCTCATGTTTGCCATCCTCATCCGAGGAAAAAGACTCTCACTATCCACCCTATCTAACCCTCTGATTATCTTGTATGTCTCTATTAAGTCACCTCTCCTCCTCCTTCTCTCTAACGAAAACAACCCCAAGTCCCTCAGCCTTTCCTCGTAAGACCTTCCTTCCATACCAGGCAACATCCTAGTAAATCTCCTCTGCACCCTTTCCAAAGCTTCCACATCCTTCCTATAATGCGGTGACCAGAACTGCACGCAATACTCAAGGTGCGGCCTCACCAGAGTTTTGTACAGCTGCATCATGACCTCGTGGCTCCGAAACTCGATCCCCCTACTAATAAAAGCTAACACACCATATGCCTTCTTAACAGCCCTATTAACCTGGGTAGCAACTTTCAGGGATTTATGTACCTGGATACCAAGATCTCTCTGCTCATCTACACTACCAAGAATCTTCCCATTAGCCCAGTACTCTGCATTGCTGTTACTCCTTCCAAAGTGAATCACCTCACACTTCTCCGCATTAAACTCCATTTGCCATCTCTCAGCCCAGCTCTGCAGCCTATCTATGTCCCTCTGTACCCTACAACACCCTTCGACACTATCCACAACTCCACCGACCTTCGTGTCATCCGCAAATTTACTAACCCACCCTTCTACACCCTCATCCAGGTCGTTTATAAAAATGACAAACAGCAGTGGCCCCAAAACAGAACCTTGCGGTACACCACTAGTAACTAAACTCCAGGATGAACATTTGCCATCAACCACCACCCTCTGTCTTCTTTCAGCTAGCCAATTTCTGATCCAAAGCTCTAAATCACCTTCAACCCCATACTTCCATATTTTCTGCAATAGCCTACCGTGGGGAACCTTATCAAACGCCTTACTGAAATCCATATACACCACATCCACGGCTTTACCCTCATCCACCTGTTTGGTCACCTTCTCGAAAAACTCAATAAGGTTTGTGAGGCACGACCTACCTTTCACAAAACCGTGCTGACTATCGCAAATGAACTTATTCTTTTCAAGATGATTATAAATCCTGTCTCTTATAACCTTTTCCAACATTTTACCCACAACCGAAGTAAGGCTCACAGGTCTATAATTACCAGGGCTGTCTCTACTCCCCTTCTTGAACAAGGGGACAACATTTGCTATCCTCCAGTCCTCCGGCACTACTCCTGTCGACAATGACGACATAAAGATCAACAACAACGGCTCTGCAATCTCCTCCCTGGCTTCCCAGAGAATCCTAGGATAAATCCCATCTGGCCCAGGGGACTTATCTATTTTCACTCTTTCCAAAATTGCTAACACCTCCTCCTTGTGAATCTCAATCCCATCTAGCCTAGTAGGCTGTATCTCAGTAATCTCCTCGGCAACATTTTCTTTTTCTACTGTAAATACTGACGAAAAATATTCATTTAACGCTTCCCCTATCTCCTCTGATTCCGCACACAACTTCCCACTACTATCCTTGATTGGCCCTGTTCTAACTCTTATCATTCGTTTATTCCTGACATACCTATAGAAAGCCTTAGGGTTTTCTTTGATCCTATCCGCCAATGACTTCTCGTGTCCTCTCCTTGCTCTTCTTAGCCCTCCCTTTAGATCCTTCCTGGCTAGCTTGTAACTCTCAAGCGCCCTAACTGAGCCTTCACGTCTCATCCTAACATAAGCCGCCCTTTTCCTCTTGACAAGCGCTTCAACTTCTTGAGTAAACCACGGTTCCCTCGCTCGACAACTTCCTCCCTGCCTGACAGGTACATACTTATCAAGGACACGCATTAGCTGCTCCTTGAATAAGCTCCACATTTCGTTTGTGCCCATCCCCTGCAGTTTCCTTCACCATCCTACACATCCTAAATCTTGCCTAATCGCGTCATAATTTCCTTTCCCCCAGCTATAATTCTTGCCCTGCGGTATATACCTGTCCCTGCCCATCGCTAAGGTAAACCTAACCGAATTGTGATCACTATCGCCAAAGTGCTCACCTACATCTAAATCGAACACCTGGCCGGTACCCAGTACCAAATCCAATGTGGCATCGCCCCTGGTTGGCCTGTCCACATACTGTGTCAGAAAACCCTCCTGCACACACTGGACAAAAACAGACCCATCTAAAGTACTCGAACTATAGTATTTCCAGTCAATATTTGGAAAGTTAAAGTCCCCCATAACCACTACCCTGTTACTCTCGCTCCTGTCGAGAATCATCTTCGCTATCCTTTCCTCTACATTTCTGGAACTATTCGGAGGTCTATAGAAAACTCCCAACAGGGTGACCTCACCTCTCCTGTTTCTAACCTCAGCCCATACTACCTCAGTAGACGAGTCCTCAAACGTCCTTTCTGCCGCTGTAATACTTTCCTTGATTAACAATGCCACACCCCCCCCCTCTTTTACCCTCTTCTCTGTTCTTACTGAAACATCTAAATCCCGGAACCTGCAACATCCATTCCTGCCCCTGCTCTACCCATGTCTCTGAAATGGCCACAACATCAGGATACCAGGTACCAACCCATGCTGCAAGCTCACCCACCTTATTCCAGATGCTCCTGGCATTGAAGTAGACACACTTTAAACCAAGTTCTTGCTTGCCAGTGCCCTCTTGCGTCCCTGTAACCTTATCCCCTACCTCACTACTCTCAACAGCCTGTACACTGGAAATGAGGAGAGATATCAGGTGCTAAATCGTATAATATTAAAGCGAGTGAAAAAGCAGGGAGACCTTGGAGGTGCTTGTGCCCAAAACTTTGTAGGTGGCAGGATAGGTTAACAAAGCAGTTATTTTGTCATATGTGATCCTGGGTTTTATAATTAGAGACGTAGAGTGCAAAAACCAGGAAGTTATGATAAACCTTTGTTTAACACCTCTTCGGGCACAACTGGAGCATTATATCCAATGCTGGGTACCACACTTTAGAAAGGATGTGAAGGATTTAAAGAGGGTACAGAAGAGATTTGCTAGAATAATTTCAGGGAGGAGGAGCTCCAGTTTCGTAGAGAGACCAGAGAAGCTAGGGATGTTCTCCTTCAAGCAGGGAAGGCTATGAGACAATTTATTAGAGGCATATACAATCATAAACAGTTCAGATAGAATAAATAAAGACATTGTTTTCAATGGCTGAAGGATCAATAATCTCTGCCTTGCACAAATAGTTCCTTTTGTCTATTAATCTCTCATGCCTTCCACCCTATTACAGACTTTCCATTTTGCTTTTTCTTCCCCTCTCCCGTTTCCCTGCCTCTGTAATTGCTCAAAACCTGTTACATCTTTTTTTCCATGTCTCAGTTAAGGTTATTGACATGAAACATTCACTCCGTTTCGTTCTCCACAGGTATTCTCCGACTCGTTAGGAATTTTCAGCATTTTCTGTTTCTTTTTTATTTCGGATTTCCAGCATTTTGCTTTTGTCTCACAATTTTCTATCACTTAGCCAACTTTGTATCCATTCACCCCCAGTTTCTTTTATTCCATAGTCTTCAATTTTGCTAACACGCCTAATATTTAATCAAACACCATTTGAAAGTCCATAAGAACGGCATCAACTACAACTCAATCGCTTTGGCGAAAGATGATTTACCCTTAACAAAATGTGTGCTGGCTCTGCTTTATCAGTGCATGCCTGACCAAATGGTTATTAGTTTTCTCCCAGTTAATTGTTTCTAGGTGCTTCCCCACCACTGATGCTAAACTGACTGCCCTGTAATTGACAGTCTTATCCTTCTTCCCTTTTCTGTGCAAGGATATTTCATTTGCAATCCTCCATCCTTTGATACCACCCCTGTATCTCAGGAGGATTGGAAGATTGAGGTCAGAAGCTCTGCAATTTCTCTCCATACTTCCCTCAGCAACCATCTGGATCTGTTGAGTTAACCACTTCAAGGACTCCAGAATTTTTAGAATGTCCTATTTATCTATTTTATCTCATGCAGGATCGCAGCAACTTCCTTGTTTTGCCCATAACTTTGGCAAAGTCCTCTTCCTTGGTAAGCACCGATGAAAAGTATTCATCTAGTGCCTCAGGTATGCCTTCTTCCTTCACCAAAACATTTTCACTTTAGTCCCTAATCGACTCCATAACTCCTCTCACTTTTCCTTTTTTTTAATTTTAGCTCTGTCTCTTTGCACCTATTATTAATTTTTGACTCCCCTTTGTACTTTCTAATATTCAGCCTGATTCTCCCTTGTATTATCAAACCAATCTTTGACTCCAATGTACCCGGGATAGATTCCTGAAAATTGCTGAAATTTGTCCAGCTCCTGGTCAATATTTTTTATTTTAGATTGTTCCTTGTGCTTCTGCATAACTAATCTAAACATTCAAATACTATGATCACCATTCCTGAGGTGCTTCTCAATCGTGGCATTCCCCAGGACTAGATTTAGCAATGCCTCCTTCCTCAATTGGCAAGAAACATACTGATCAAAATAATGCTCCCGAACATACTTCAGACATTCCTTTCATCTCTGCCCTGAACATAATCACTACCTCATTCAATATTACTGTAATTTAAATCCCCCATTATCACTACTCTAGAATTCTTGCCTTCCTCATTAATTTTGCTTCAGATATGCTCCTTAATCTACTTTGCTATGAAATGTCATGTCCCCTGCTATTTTGTGGCCCATTAAATACATCAAGTATCGGAATAGCTCCTTCACTTTTTCTCAATTCCCACTAAGTAGATTCTGTCTTTGACCCCTGAAGGACATTTTTTGTTGTACTGCAAATTTTTTCTTCATCAAAACAGCTACCCACCTTTTTTCCTTCCCGTTCTTTCCTAAATGCCTTGCATCCATGAATGTTAAGCACACAATCGTTCTCTATTTTGAGCTGGGTCTCAGACATTGCCAGAGTCTCATATTCCCACATGGTGATTTGTGTCTGCAGCTCACCAATCATATTAACCACACTTCGTGTTTCCACACACATGCACTCCAAACATGCATGTGAATGTTCGGGTAATCGAGGAACAGCTATTCAATGTATCTTTACCCTGACCTAGGTGTTTGATGAATGGGATAAAATGTATGGATAATAGAGGATTAGCTGATCAAAGTATCTTTAATCTGCCCAAGATGTTATGTCAATGGGATAAAATGTATGTCATAGGGGATTGACAAATCAACGTAGATTTACCCTGCCCCAGGTTTTTGGTGAACGAACAGAATTCTAAACTAATGGAAGAAAAGCCACTGAAATTTACTTGGACCCAAGTGTATGGCGAACGAGACAGTATGTCGAGGTAATAGAGGAGTAGCTGTTCCATGTAGCTTTACCCTGTCAGGTGTTTGGGGAAAAGGACAGAATGTGGGAGGGTTAGAGGAATAACTGATCAATGTTATGAGTTAAATGCGAGGCTCAAAACAGTGATATGGGAGACTGGCATTTCCTTTCATGGGTCACTGGCTCCAGTACTGGGGAAAGAGGGAGCTGTTTAATTGGGATGAGTACAGTTAAACTGGACTGGGACTAATATCCAGGTGAATCCAATAACTAGGGATGTGAATGGGGCTTTAAGATAAAAAGTTGGAGTGGTTTAAAGTGATGATGAATTTATAAATGTAAAGAGAAAAGTAAAGGGCACAGAGCAGTGTTGTGATTTGGATAAAGTTATGTAGAATGTGACAGGAAGAGATGGAGTGTTTAACAGTAATACTGTATCAGTAAATAAGGCAAAAACAGGGGAAAATGGCACAAAGTTAAATTATTAAAAGCTCTTTATCTGAATGCCCAGACGATTTGTAACAAGATGAACAAGTTAATGGCACAAATAGAGATAAAATATTTGATCTAATAGCATTATTGAGACTTGGTTACATTGTGACTAAAGCTGGGAAATAAATATTGCAGGGTACATGACATTTCATAAACACAGACAAAATGGAAAATGAGGTCGGATAGCCCTGATAATAAAGGATCACAGGGACAGGAATAAGGAAGGATCTTGACTCGAAAGAGTATGGAACAAAATCCGTATGGTTAGAGATACAAAATAACAAGGAGAAGCTGAGACATGTGAAAGCAATTCACAGGCCTCCTACTAGCAGTTATACTGTTAGATATGGTATTAATCAAAGGCAACTAGAATGGACAACAAATGTCTGCCTTGCTAGAGACACACATCAAAAAATAAAAGGATCTTGTGACAAAGGTTGACATTGAACGGCCGAAACTTAACTGCACCCACCTTATAAAGACTGTGGCTACAAGAGCAGGTCAGAGGCTGGGTTTTTTTGTGGCAAGTAAGTCATCTCTTGACTCCCCAAAGCCTGTCCACACTGAATGCAACTTCACTAACTGAATCTTTACACACTAAATGTGAGCATGCTAAATTAGACGTGTCCGCACTGAATGTAACTGTGCAAAACTGGATGTTTCTACAATAAATATAACCCTGATGAACTGGGGCCGTCCATACCGAAAGTAACAGTGTAGTACTGGACCTGAGCACATGAGCAGTAACCGTGCTCAACTAGCCATCTGCACATTACATGTAATCAACCTGACCTGGACAGGATCATATTGGCAGTAACTGTGCTGAATTGGGCCTGTCCACATTCAATGGAACTGGGCGGAACTGAAGCTGCCCTCACTGAAAGTAATAATACAGAACTGGATCTGTCCACTGAGTGCGAATGTGCTGAACTGGAACTTGCGACACTGAATGTAAACTGTGCAGATCTGGACCAGTCTACACTCAACATCACCATGCTAATTGGACCTGTCTCTACCAAATGCAACAGTACTGTACTGAACTTGGGAAGCTAACACTGAATGCAATCGTGTTGAATTGGACTCAGAATTAGGATGCACAAATGGGCCCGTGCACCTGGAATGTAACTGGGCTGAACCCGTGAACACCGTGTGTAAACTGCGCTGAACTAAACCTGTGTCTCCTGACCGTAATGATGCTGAACTAGTGCACACAGACTATAACTGTGCTGAATGTGACCTCTCTTCACCACACTGACCTCGACCGGCCCACACTAACTGTAAATGTGCTCAACTGGACATGTCGCCACTGAATATAACTGTACTGAACTTAACAATCAATACTGAAGGCAACCCTGCTGAATTGGTCTTTCTACACAAAATATAAACATGCATAACTACGCCTATGCACATTAAAAGTACTGTGCTGACCTCGATCGGTCCACATTGGATACAGTCAGCTTCACTGAACTGGATGGACCGTCTCAGAGGGATTTGGAGTCAGATACATATGAAAGTACGGAAAATCCTCATCAGGGAACTCCTCTTTGCTGATGATGCTGCATTAACATCCCACACAGAAGAGTGTCTGCAGAGACTCATCGACAGGATTAGATAGGGTGGATAGTGAGAGTCTTTTTCCTCGGATGGTGATGGCAAACACAAGGGGACATAGCTTTAAGTTGAGGGGTGATAGATATAGGACAGATGTCAGAGGTAGTTTCTTTACACAGAGAGTAGTAGGGGCGTGGAACGCCCTGCCTGCAGCAGTAGTAGACTCGCCAACTTTAAGGGCATTTAAGTGGCCATTGGATAGACATATGGATGAAAATGGAATAGTGTAGGTCAGATGGTTTCACAGGTCGGCGCAACATCGAGGGCCGAAGGACCTGTACTGCGCTGTAATGTTCTAATTCTAATTCTAATTCAGGATTATGGCTGCCTGCAATGAATTTGGCCTAACCATCAGCCTCAAGAAAACGAACATCATGGGACAGGACATCAGAAATGCTCCATCCATCAATATCAGCGACCACGCTCTGGAAGTACTTCAAGAGTTCACCTACCTAGGCTCAACTATCATCAGTAACCTGTCTCTCGAGGCAGAAATCAACAAGCGCATGGGAAAGGCATCCACTGCTATGTCCAGACTGGCCAAGAGAGTGTGGGAAAATGGCGCACTGACACGGAACACAAAAGTCTGAGTGTATCAAGCCTGTGTCCGCAGTACCTTGCTCTACGGCAGCGAGGCCTGGACAACGTATGTCAGCCAAGAGCGACATCTCAATTCATTCCATCTTCACTGCCTCCGGAGAATCCTTGGCATCAGGTGGCAGGACCGTATCTCCAACACAGAAGTCCTCGAGGCGGCCAACATCCCCAGCATATACACACTACTGAGCTAGCGGCGCTTGAGATGTTTTGGTCATGTGAGCTGCATGGAAGATGGCAGGATCCCCAAGGACACATTGTACAGTGAGCTCATCACTGGTATCAGACCCACCGGCTGTCCATGTCTCCGCTTTAAAGATGTCTGCAAATGCGACATGAAGTCCTGTGACATTGATCACAAGTTGTGGGAGTCAGTTGCCAGTGATCGCCAGAGCTGGCGGACAGCCATAAAGGTGGGGCTAAAGAGTGGCGAGTCAAAGAGTTGGCAGGAAAAAAGACAGAAGTGCAAGGAGAGAGCCAACTGTGTAACAGCCCCGACAACCAATTTTATCTGCAGCACCTGTGGAAGAGTCTTGTCACTCTAGAATTGGCCATTATAGCCACTCCAGGTGCTGCTTCACAAACCACTGACCACCTCCAGGTGCTTACCCATTGTCTCTCGAGACAAGGAGGCCAAAGAAGAATATTACACAGACTGGAGCTGAATAGTGATCAGGAGCAAGAACTTGATTGTAATTTCCTGCAGGACCAGAATATCTATGGTCAATTATACCTTATGCTGAGGGTTCAGCATTAAAGGATTTAAGCCCAGGGATTCTTCATATACAAGGTTCACTTTCATCATTGCAACTGCTTATTAAACCTTTCATTATCATAACTGTAAGTAGGATCATATTGTAGTCTGAATATTTCACTTTAGAATTGTATCAGATCACTTGAAAAACAGCCCATTACATCAAAACAAAAACATTAGTCTGGCAGCAGCTGCACTAATCTTTTTATTTCAATTAGTGTAATTATTGGAAAACATGAAACCATCTAATTATCTCCCTGGAGCCTGACATCAGGTATAAATGTGACAATGTTTGAGTGCAGTTCAGAGCATGCTCACAGCTTCTGATAGAAATGCACGGATCAGCAAAAGGTCTGGTGTTTGCCATTTACTATCCCGTCCTTGCAGTTATTGGGGTTCCAGGTAAAGTATTGCGCTTCGTTGTTAGTTACGGAAATCATTGATTAGCTTTGTCACCGCTCTTATTTGCTAGTCACTCTTCTCCACGTTATGGATGTCCTTTCTCCCCTTTAATGGGATAATTTTTCCACTTTAATGGGAAAATTTCTTCCCTCCATTAGGTATAATTTCTTCTATTTTACAGCATTATTTTGTCCATTTTAATGGTCTTACTTCTCCATTTAAATATAATTTATTGAACATTTACTGATATTAATGACAATAAATTATGTTATAATGTCTTCCTTTTAGGCGTACTGGTGTAATTTCTTTAGATTACCTGTGTAAATTCTCCCGCTTGCCAGTAACACATTCCACTTTGGTGGCACAATTTTTCCTCTTCAGCAGTATCATTTTCCCATTAATTGGTGTAATTTCTCCTGTTTAAAAGTATAATATAGTGCCTCTAACTGTATAAGTTCTCCCCTTTGCGTGTGCCATTTCACAGTGTAAATGTAGTTCTATTGTGTTACTGACACTGTTACTGTGGCTGAATTATCACACTGTTATCATGGTTTAAATGTAGATCTATTGTGTTATTTGCACTCTTACTTTGAATGAATTATCACACTGTTATCATGCTGTAAATAAGAACATAAGAAATAGGAGCAGGAGTAGGCCATTCAGCCCCTCAAGCCTGCCCCACCATTTAATAAGATCATGGCTGATCTGTCTCAGGCCTCAACTACTCTTTTGGGCCTGCTCCACATAACCCTCGACTCCGAGATTTCAAATATCTATCGACCTCTTCCTTAAATATATTTATTGACCCAGGCTCCACAACTCTGAGGTAGAGAATTCCAGAGATTCACCACCCTCTGAGAGAAGAAATTCCTTTGCATCTTAGTTTTAAATGTGTGGCCCCTTATTCTGTAACTATGTCCCCTAGTTTGAGATTCCCCTACCAGTGGAAACATTGTCAACATCTATCCTGTCAAGCCCCCTTAAAATCTTATATGTTTCAATAAGATCACCTCTCATTCTTCTAAATTCCAGTGAGTAAAGGCCTAACTTGTTTAACCGTTCTTGATACGACAACCCCTTCATCCCAGGGATCAGCTTCGTGAACCTTTCCTGAACTGCCTCCAATGTTAGTATATCCTTCATTAAGTACGGGGACCAAAACTGTATGCAGTACTCCAGGTGTGGCCTCACCAACACCCCGTACAGTTGTAACAAGACTTCCCTATTTTTAAACTCCAACCCCCTAGCAATAAAGGCCAAAGTTCCATTTGCCTTCCTAATTACTTGCTGCACCTGCATGCCTTTTTGTATTTCATGTACAAGAACACCCAGATCCCTCTGTACTGCAGTATTTTGTAGTCTTTCGCCATCTAAATAATAATCTGCCTTTTTATTCTTCCTACCAAAGTGGATGACCTCACACTTTCCCATATTGAACTCCATCTGCCAAGTTTTTGCCCACTCGCTTAACCTATGTATATCCTTTTGCAGATTCTTTGTGTCCTCATCACAACATGCCTTCCCACCTATTTTTGTATCATCAGCAAATTTGGATACACTACACTCTGTCCCTTCCTCCAAGTCATTGATATAGATAGTAAATAGTTTGAGGCCCTTGGACCAATCCTTGTGGCACTCCACTAGTTACGGTTTTCCAACCTCAAAAAGACCCATTAATCCCAACTCTCTGCCTTCTGTGTGTTAGCCAATCATCAATCCATGCCAACACATTACCCCCAATACTTTGAACTCTTATTTTGTGCATTAACCTTTTATTTGGCACCTTATCGAAAGCCTTCTGAAAATCCAAATACACTACATCGATTGGTTCCCCTTTATCCACTCTGCTTGTTATATCCTCAAAGAACTCTAACAAATTTCTTAAACATGATTTCCTCTTCATAAAACCATGTTGACTCTGTTTGATTGCATTATGCTTTTCTAAATGTCCTGCTATTTCTTCCTTATTAACGGACTCTGGCATTTTCCCAATGACAGATGTTAAGCTAACTGGTCTATAGTTTCCTGCTTTCTGTCTCCCTCCTTTCTTGAATAGGGGCATCACATTAGCGGTTTTCCAATCTGCTGGTACCCTACCAGAATCCAGTGAGTTTTGGTATATTATGACCAATGCCTCCACTATCTCTGCAGCCACTTCTTTTAAAACCCTTGGATGCAGGCCATCAGGTCCTGGCAACTTGTCTGTCTTCAGTCCCATCAGTTTGTCAAGTACCTTTTCCCTTGTGATAGAGATTGTAACAAGCTCCTCCCTCCCATTTACACCTTGCTCATCTATCATTGTTGGGATGTTTATAGTGTCCTCCATCATGAAGACCAATTCAAAATATTCATTTAAGTTATCTGCCATTTCCTTGTTCCCTGTTATTAATTCCCCAGTCTCATCCTCTAAGGGTCCCACACTTACTTTAGCTACTCTCCTCCTTTTTGTATACCCGTAGGAGCTCTTACTGTTTGTTTTTATATTTCTTGCCAATTTACTCTCAATCAATTTTCTCCCTGTATTAGTTTTTTAGTCATCTGCTGCTGATTCATAAAAATTCCCAATCCTCTGGCCTACCACTAGCTTTCGCTACTTTGCACGCCTTTGTTTTTGATTTGATATTCTCCCTAACTTCCTTTGTTAGCCACGGGTGGTTCACCATTTTCATCGAGTCCTTCCTTCTGACCGGAATAAATGTTTGCTGAGTTGTTGAAGAAAATCCAGATTGTGCCCAATTGTTGAACAAATTCTCCAGACTCAGACGTTGAGAATCAAACACTTTATTGCATGATATCATGGGGTAGCACACCTTACCTAAATGCGGTCCAGTGCAACTCCCCAAAGAGCTACAGATCGCCGTGGATTTATATAGTATAAAAGAGGCAGAGCTAACAGTTTCACAATTAGATAAACACCCACAAGACTGCCTACGTAACGGTGCACCATGCAGGGTCAGAGGTCAGCAAAACATCAGTTTCAACAATAACAAGCTAGTTCCTTAATTCAATGCCCACTCCAGACACCATATCTGGCCGTAACATCTGATTGTGGTTAGCTGCTCTGTCTACAATTTATGACCGTTGGTTGTGGTTAGATTAGCTACAAGCTGTGTCCTGCTTTTCTGCTTCTACAAAGTTAAGTAATAATTAGCAAAGCTCAGAAAATTCTCCAACAATCCCTCCTTTTATCATACCATGATAACACAATATCATCGTAAGTGGAGGGGAGAGGTATTTAAAGTAGTCATTGAAGCATAATATATTTCCTGCCATCGTGCTGTAGCAGCCGCAAGGCCAAGCTAACAATACATAATTGATTAATCTCAGCTTAAATGTCCCCATAATATTCTCTTCTTAAAATTCTAAAATTCCGTTCTCACAGTCCCCTCTTGACTCTTCTACAACCCTTTTAAGAATCCTTCCCTTGATCCCACCTAGGTGCCTCTAATGGTCTCTATTTGTCTCGAAACAGCCTTCAACACTCGGAGGGGTCGCACTCAAAACGTCGCCTGCTTATATCACAAGGGGGCAGCGGGAACTCTGTAAAGGCATTAGTTTTGCAGGGGCTTCAAATACTTGTTTACAACATAAAAGGTGGTACACTTGTACATTTACCATCTCATTTAAGCATCACTGTTACTTAGTCGATTGTACAAACATAATACAATTTCATAAAGTACATTGATCATTCATTAGCTCACTTTAAATATATATGAAAAGGTTATACAATTTCCCTTTTATGGCATAACTAATTGTCCCTCCTTTTACAGAGCAAGTTCGAACACTAATTGCTTTTCGGGTAGCTGTCCAACCTGTGTTCATACATCCTCTTACATTGCCTAATTAATTTCTTAAGTTGCCAAATTACGTATGTCACATCTAACACCATGATACCCAAAACCACTATCAGGACATGGGAGATAATTCTAAACCAGGGGTGTATCTGCACGTCTGACCCCCAGTTCCATAAGTCCTCCTGCCAGGTAGAATCATTTATCTTGTCAATCTCATCTTGTAGCATCTTCGACTGTTGTTCCAGCTTGCAATGGCTTCTAGCTGCTGTCTCTCTTTACCCAAGCGTGTGAGCAATGGCTGAATAGTATATTCATAGTCCCGGAGGTAATTTGTCAAATCCTCCTTAATACTTTCTGTCACAGTTATCGTTTCTGTCTTTTGCTCATGTATCTGTACCAACTCCATCTTCCCTACTCGGGTTGGTATTTGTGGGTTGAATCAAAATGTACTCATTCGCTGTGGTGGTTCAGCAATATCTCCCCTTTCCCATATAGCCCACATGGGTTAGTCCTGACAATGCTTTCCTAGCTTCCCTCGTGCAATTTACAGTGACATTAAATCCACATTTTGATTCTGCCGTTTTATATTTAGAATGAGGACATATGATCACCTGGTTTTCCAGACTACACTCAGACAATGGACAATGTTGTTCCAATTACCTCTTTTCCCAATTTCCATAACATAGGGTAAAATATCATTGTATTTTATATAATCTATTTATCATTTTCTCATTACCAAATTCTTGTCTCAACAATTGTTACAGTAATACCTTGTACAACTCTCAGGTCTTCTCAGGGCACCAGTCAGGTAGCTGGATATCTGAGAAAATCAATATTACCGGTACCAACTCAAGCTTTACATTATCATATACAATTTTATTCGTTTTTATTATTGCAAGTCTATTTTCTAGCCCTGTAGTCAAGACCGGGCAAGGGAGACCAGTCACTTGTGGCTGTTGGGTCGTAACCTTACTCGTCGGTAATTCGAATGTGGGGTTAACCGTGAGGGTTGTTGCTTCTTGTCTGTTTAATCTCACAACCTGAAATAGGAACTGTCCTTTTTTTATTTTAGAGCTTTAATATCTTGCGCTAGGGGGAGTTCGAGGATTGGCTGCACTCACTTTTGCTCTGTCTCATGCTTTCCCTGTGTTATTACTATTCCCAAATATGAAACCTTTTCCTTCATTATCTGTGCCATTTTCAGCCTAACTTTCACTCTAACCTTCTTGAAGGAAGGTGGAATATCGATGGATTATTATAAAATCCCTGGGAGAGACACGTCCACATGTACTGTTGTCCCTTGAACGTAAACACAAATTTATATTGACTCTTGTGCCAACTGTATGGACCAGAATCCATTGCTAATGTCCAACACAGTAAACCACTGATTTGTTATTTTCTAAAACTTTGATTGTCCTCTTAAATATCAGATAAGTTTCCCTTTTAGTGCTTTAAAATAACCGCTCATATCAATTAAATTTTGTTTATTGATTCCAATTTCTTATGCCCAGACTTGGTTGTACTTTTTGTACGTTAAGGACAGAAATGCTTGCAACTATCTTTCCTTCTCAAGCATTTTGTCTCATTGATAAAGATGCTATGATATTTGATGTCTGCAATTAAGTTTTAAATTCTCAAAGCTGCTGGATCTCTTGTTGTGGCATCAGTTCTCATGTGGCCTTGGAACCTGCCGTCACCTGCTTAAAAAGAATCCATTGTGGCTCTGCCCCTGAGCCCAATGGGTTAATTTGTCCAATTCTATCTGTCTATTAGAAATGTAAAATTTAACAATGTCCAATATGTATAAATTTGACTCTCAGCAATGCAAAAGGCTGCAGCGGGTTAAGTTCTTTGTTTGTCTCCAAGGGGGCGGAGCAAAACATTTTCAGCTACGTCACTTTACGAAACTTTTTTTTTGATCGAAAAGTACTATCCATTTTAAATTTTTTCAATCCTTTTGGTATCCTTAGGGTTTAAAAACAACAAAATCATGTGTAACATTTTCAACTTCAAAGGAAAGCATCTCCATCAGGAAAGACAGCATTTTAGATTAAACTCCAATTGTTGCCAAATTTTTTAGTATCTTTTGTAAGCGGTTCCTAATCCAAGGATTTTTACAACAAAGATGATTCCAATTCCAATTTCCTGCAATAATATTTAAATCAAAATTGCCGATGTTATATGAACGAGTCTTGTGTCCGGAACTTAAGACTCCTCCAAAACTCGACATAATAAACTTGAAAGTTCATTGTGGTTGCAAATGACATTTCCAGTTCTTCAACTTAAACAGGTCAATTAACCTTAACAGTATTAATTCAATTCAGACTTATTAACTTATAATACTTATTAACTCCACACAGAACAGAATAGCACGTGCTTATTTTAAAAGATAGGTAAATTACATCATTTTCTTGCTCTTTCTTCAGGCGCCTTTTCAAATGACTGTAATAAAACCAAAAATTAAAGAAAAAGTTATTTAACATTCTTACAACAAAAGACTTAACACTAGGTCCTTACACAAACTTTAATCTTTTTAAACAGACAGAATCTTTCCTATATCTCCTTTTCTATCCTTTCTTTCCCTTAAAACAATATAACAGTCAGTAAAACATGTCTTCAAATTTAGACTGTAAAATAAAACAATAGCAGAGTTTCCAATTAAAACAATGTTCCAAACCCCAAATTAGATTTCTGCCAGACATCTTCAGACCTTCAAGGCTGAAGCTTATCCCTCAGAAAATTGTTCATTGCCTTTTCACAGTTGCAAAACCAACTAAAAATAAAAGGCAGTCTTGTGGGTGTTTATTTAATTGTGAAACTGTTAGCTCTGCCTCTTTTATACTATATAAATCCACGGCGATCTGTAGCTCTTTGGGGAGTAGCACTGGACCGCATTTAGGTAAGGTGTGCTACCCCATGATATCATGCAATAAAGTGTTTGATTCTCAACGTCTGAGTCCGGAGAATTTGTTCAACAATTGGGCACAATCTGAATTTTCTTCAACATGAGTGTTATGAAATATCTGCTTAAAAGTCTGCCACTGCTCATCCACTGACTTCCCCTGTAGTCTATTTTCCCAGCCCACTTTAGACAACTCTTTCTTCATACCTCTGTAATTGCCCTTGTTTAAGCTGAAGACACTGGTTTGAGACCCAAGTTGCTCACCCTCAAACTGAATTTGAAATTTTACCATGTTATGATCGCTTCCCCCTAGAGGATCCTTAACTACGATATCTCTTATTAATCCCACCTCATTACACATTACTAGATCTAAAATAGCCTGTTCCTGGGTCGGTTCTGCAATGTATTGCTCTAAGAAACAATCCCTGATGCACTCTACAAATTTGTCTTCCATGCTACCCTTGCCAATTTGATTTGTCCAGTCTATATGCAGATTAAAATCACCCATGATAATTGCAGTGCCCTTCTTACACGCCTCCATTATTTCCTGGTTAATACTTTGTCCTACAGAGAGGCAACTCTTCGGGGGCTTATAGATCACTCCCACCCATGATTTCTTTCCCTTGCTATTCCTTATTTCCATCCAAACTGATTCTACATCACTATCTATTACACCTATATCATTACTCACAACTGCACTGATCACTTCCTTTATTAACAAAGCTACCCCACTTCCTCTTCTTTTCTGCCTATTCTTCTAGAACTTCAAATATACTAATTTCCAGCCCTGGTCACCCTGCAATCAAGTCTCTGTGATAGCTATCAAATCATATTTATTATTTCTATTTGTGCCATCAGCTCATCTATCTTGTTACAAATGCTACGTGCATTCAGATAAAGAGCCTTTAGCTTTGACTTTTTACCATTTTTACCTACTCTATTTCTAACTTCTGCTGTACCCTTATGTTTGTATTCTCTGTCCCTTCCTGTCACTCTCTGATTAATATATGCTCCTTCACTATCCTGCACCTCTGCTCTCTCCTTACTTTTTGACATTTTAAACTTCCCTTTACTTGAACCTTTCACCGCCCCCCACTATTTAGTTCAAAGCCTTATCTACAAGCCTGGTTAAATGTAGATCTATTGTGTTATTGACACTGTTACTGTGGGTGAATTATCACATTATTATCACAGTGTAAATGTAGATCCGTTATTGACAATGTTACTGTGACATTTTTCTATTCTTTCATGGGATGTGGGCATCACTGGTAAGGCCTGCATTTGTTGCCCATCCCTAATTGCCCTTGATAACTTAATGACTTGCTAGGCCATTTCAGAGGGCAGTTACGAGTCAACCACATTGTGGGTCTGGAGTCACATGTAGGCCAGACCAGATAAGGATGCAGATTTCCTTTCCTAAAGGACATTAGTGAACCAGATGGGGTTTTACAATTGATGATAGTTTTGTGGCACCATTACTGAGACTAGCTTTTTTTCCCTCGCTCACACACATTCAATTCTCCCTCTTTCTCCTGACTCTCTGTCTCTGTTACAGCTAACTTGGCAGTGATTGTGATCCTGTCCCGAGGAAGATGTGGTCTCTCCAGATGTATCACTTACTACCTGGTGTCCATGGCAGTGACGGATCTCCTGGTCATTATCACTGTTGTGATATTAAACCGGATTGCTGGTATTTATTTTCCTGACAGTTTCCTGTCTATCACACCAGTATGTAGTCTCCGTTCTGCCCTAAACTATGCAATCATAGACAGTTCTGTCTGGTTAACAGTCGCTTTCACCTTTGATCGATTTATGGCCATTTGTTGCCAGAAGCTGAAAACAAAATATTGCACCAAGGAAACAGCGACATGGATTATAGGAATTGTGTCTATACTGAGCTGCTTAAAATATATCTTCATGTATTTTGTATATGAACCTTTGTATATAATTAACAATGTACCCTGGTTCTGCAGCATAAAATCAATATTTTATACATCACCAGCATGGACAGCATATGACTGGATTCATCGCACTTTAAATCCTTGTCTCCCATTCGTTCTGATTTTACTGCTCAATGCTCTGACTGTCAGACACATTCTAGTGGCCAGCAGAGTACGCAGGAGACTCCGGGCCCACAGCAATGAAGAGACTCAGAATGACCCAGAGATGGAGAAGCGGAGAAAGTCTATCGTTTTACTCTTCGCCATCTCGGGCAGTTTCATCCTGTTATATTTGGTAATTCTCATAAATTTCCTTTATGTCCGAATTGCGAAATTTAGTTACTTTTCCGGTTCCAATTTCACTGAATCAAACTTTATTCTGGACCAAAGCGGATACATGTTTCAGCTTTTGAGTTCCTGCATCAATCCATTCATTTATGCAGGGACCCAGAGAAAATTCAGAGAGGAGTTAAAGAATGGAGTGAAATATCCACTCAGTCTAATTGTTAAATTGTTTAAATGATGAAAATAGTAAAATCCAACATGAATTGCGCATTATATTCCATCCATTGCTGTCTTTGTGTACAACACACAAGCCTCCCCTCCCAGAAAAATAGTCACTCGCTTTGATATCCTTATCCATTGTGTGAATTTAAGAATGTATAAACAACACCACATCACCGTTCAATTCAATGTTTTAACATGCGCATATTTAGTTTCCAGTTCTCTTCATGCTGACTCTAGCTTAGTACATTCCCAACAGCTCCAATGGCCCAGAAGTATTCATGTGGGAGACAGAGAGACTGTCTTCTGATCAGTTATTTGATATCAAGTTTAACTGTTCCTGAAGGGGCATCAATATCCCTGCTGGGAATGATTTGGGTCTTAAGGGTAGGATAGGTACTGAAATGGAAACGTATAATGCCCCATACATTGTTCTCCAATCCATAGACACTGCCTCACAGAAGAAACTATTGAAAACCATAGGAAATGCTGGACGGAAAAGACAAAACACCATCTAGATCGCCTTCTACTCTTTTTATTGGCCAATTATAACAACACCCCTGTGCAATGAAACAAAATAAAATTATTCAAACAAAAGTTCCCCCTTTTTAAAAAGGGATACAAAGAATAAACACCCAAATCATAAAAGAAACTTATTAAATGAGGATATTATCATCACTATCGCTTATGCACTGCAGACACTTTGTCTTTTACCAACCTGGTAGTCCCATGGTACAATGCTAATAGTGTTTTTGATTAATCACAGCAATCATTATAAACTTGTCTACAACAGACTGAGACATGACGCAAGCAAAACGTTAGTGATGGAGAGTTTATTTCCTCCAGGACATGCTCTCGCTTCAGGTCTGAAATATTCTGTTCAATAATTACAGCTACTGATCCTCCTTTCTTACCATCCTTATCTTTACTAAACATTTTGTTTCGAGGACTATATGGAACCCTGTACTCCCCTTTTTTGAGCCAGGTCTTTGTTATCATCACATCATATTCCCCTGAAATTTTCCAACCTAATTTAGCATGCTCCATGTATTTACATACATGCACAGTTAGTTTAATTTAAACTTTATTGCATTCCCTTTTACTCTGACCCCAACTAATGTTTACGGTTTCTTACTCTAGAGCTATTTGCTTCTCCTAATCCTTTGTGCACCGTGTTTATTGTTTCTAACACTACATTTGTTCCCAACCTCCCTGTCGATCTATTTTAAACCCTCGTGACAGCTATCGCAAACCAAACCTCGAGGGTATTGATCCCGGTTCTATTGAGATGCAACACGTCTGGCCTGTAGAGGCCCCAACTCCCTAGAAGCAGTCCCTCCTTCACCCCATCCAGCCACACATTCATCTGCTGTATCCTCCTGTTTCTATACTCACCAGCACATTACACCTGGAGTAATCAGGAGATTCCTTCCCTTGAGGTCCAGTTTGCTCGTCTCTTTCTTAGCTTCCTGACACCAGATTGAAGGATGCTATCCCTCTTTCGACCTATGTCGTTGGTACCAATATGGAGCAGGACTTCTGCCTGTTCACCCTTCCATCTCAGAGTTATCCACAATTATCCTAAACTTACAGAGTGCACTATTTCTACTTCAGTCTCTAACTCCCAGTGGTTCATCCTGGCTCTCCTCTTCCACATCAGCTGCTGCTGACGGTTCTACAGTGACCGCTGCTGAGTCCAAGTGTTCATTCTGCTCCTGTCATCTGACAATGTTCCGGAGTGTTCCCGTCTTCACTCTTTTCTCCATATTGAGTGAGGACGTACAACTGGTGGCATCTCTCCCATGAGTCTAAAGGTTTTCGTTTCAATACCTAATATGAGACCAAGCCTATTGTGTTTCCTGACAGCACTGTGTGGTACTGAGGAAGTGCTGCATTTATAGAAGGGGCCTTTCCTGAATGACACCTCATCACCTGCTAGTTCTGTTGGTTCAGACAACACGGATGATCCCAGGTGACTTTCAGAAGAGCTGGGAGCTGTTATTGCGTCCTCCCCAATATTCCCTCTGCAAAGTCAGGAAGTGTCAAATATCCATTAACTCCTTACTGTTAGGATTTTTTGAGCTAGTTGACTTCTGTATTTTCCAACACAGCATAATTTTGCAGTAATTCATTGGATGAAGGCGCTTTTGGCTCTCAGTGGGCTACAGCTCATTTTAAATGCAAGTTTTTTCCTCCTCTCTCATTAGTTTCCACACTTATCTATGTTTGCTGTTCTGTTTACCCTCTGGTGTGTCTTCTATGATATGTTACTGATGTCATTTTCCTGTCTATTTGATGCCCATGTGTTTTTGATGCCTTCTTTGTTCTCTCTTATGCTTCATTATGTTACATTCTGATGTCATTGGCCTGTATTAGTTTTAATCCGCAAATTAATTGTTTTAATCACAAAAACAAGTGACTTGAGTGTAAATGATAGTGTTCAACTCAGGATCACATATCAAAGTGTGAATTTCACACAGAATCCTGTAAAACAGCTGATTTTACTGGGAGTTGGACAAATTAATTTCCTCTTCTCGCTCACTCACACACATACAACCTCTAGCTTTCCCTCACCCTTTCTCTCTCTCTCTGTTACTGCTCCGATTATGGTAGTGATTATGATCCTGTTCCAATGAAGATGTGGTCTCTGCACATGTATCATTTACCACCTGGTATCGATGGCGGTGATAGATCTCCTGGTCATGACCACCGTTGTGATATGAAACTGGATTGCTGGTATTTTTTTCCCCACTCACTTTCCTTTTCCATCACACCGGTATGTAGTCTTCATTCTGACCTAAACGAAGCAAATGTAGTCGTTATGTCTGGTTAACGGTCGCTTTCACCTTTGATCAATTTATTACCATTTGTTGCCGGAAGCTGAACATAAAATATTGCACTGAGAAAATGGTGGTGATGGTTATAAGAATAGTCTGCACACTGAGCTGTTTGTAACATCTCTTGTAGACATTTTAACCCCTTGTCTACCATTCATTCCGATTTTACTGTCCAATGATCCGACCGTCAGACACATTCTGGCAGCCAGGAAGAGCTCGCAGGAGACTCCGGGCCCACAGCAATGCAGGGGCTCAGAGTGACCCAGAGATGGAGAATTGGAGAAAGTCTATCATTTTACTCTTCGCCATCTCGGGCAGTTTCATCCTGTTATATTTGTTATTTTTTATCATGGTCGTCTATGTCTGAATAGAGAGTGTTAGTTATTTCTCCAGTTCTGATTTAAATGAATCAAGTTTTTTTCGGAAGGAAAGAAGATTTATGCTTCAGTTTTTCAGTTCATGCATCAACCCAATTATTTATGCAGGAACCCAGAGAAAATTCAGGGAGGAGTTAAAGAATGGGGTGAAATATCCACTGAGTCTTATTGTTAAATTATTTAAATGATGAAGATAGTAAAATCCAACATGAATTGTACATTGTATTCCCTCCATTGCTGTTCTTCTTCATATCACCCACTGCGTGATTTAAAGAAAAATGTAAGGAACTCTGTATCGGCGGATAATTCAGTGTTGTAACCTGCTCCTGGTTTTCAGCTCTTGCTGATGTTGACTGAGGCCTGTACAGTCCCACCAGCCACAAGTGCCCTGGTGTATCTCTACATTCATCTGGGAGACAGAGAGTCCAGTCTCTGAACTGTTATTCGATATGAAGTTGAAGTATGTTTAAAGAAGGGACCACAATACTTCCTTGGAATGATTAGGATTTTGGGAGTAGGATACACTCTGAAATGGGAACACATACTGTTCCCACACATTGTTCTCCCATCACTAGGCACAGCCCAACAGCTATTTGCTGGAGGGAAAAGACAAAAGACCACCTAGTTTACCTTTTACTCTTCTCATTGCTTAATTATCCAGGATTGGGCTGATAAATGGCAAGTAACATTTGCGCCACACAAGTGCCAGGCAATGACCATCTCCAACAAGAGAGAATCTAACCATCACCCCTTGACATTCAACGGCATTACCATCGCTGAATCCCCCACTATCAACATCCTAGGGGCTACCATTGACCAGAAACTGAACTGGAGTAGCCATATAAATACCGTGGCTACAAGAGCAGGTCAGAGGCTAGGAATCTTGCAGCGAGTAACTCACCTCCTGACTCCCCAAAGCCTGTCCACCATCTACAAGGCACAAGTCAGGAGTGTGATGGAATACTCTTCACTTGCCTGGATGGGTGCAGCTCCAACAACACTCAAGAAGCTCAACACCATCCAGGACAAAGCAGCCCGCTTGATTGGCACCCCATCTACAAACATTCACTCCCTCCACCACCGACGCACAGTGGCAGCAGTGTGTACCATCTACAAGATGCACTGCAGCAATGCACCAAGGCTCCTTAGACAGCACCTTCCAAACCCACGACCTCTACCAAGAAGGACAAGGGCAGCAAATACATGGGAACAACACCACCTGCAAGTTCGCCTCCAAGTCACACACGATCCTGATTTGGAACTATATTGCCATTCCTTCACTGTGTCAAAATCCTGGAACACCCTTCCTAACAGCACTGTGGGTATACCTACTCCAAATAGACTGCAGCGATTCAAGAAGGCAGCTCACCACCACCTTCTCAAAGGCAATTAGGGATGGGCAATAAATGCTGGCCTGGCCAGCGACGCCCACATCCCATGAATGAATAATAAAAAAAAATTAGCACAACTCCACCACCCCTCCCCAACCAGTACATTAACATTAAAATTAATACAGCAAAACTGCTGCTTTTTAAAGGGGTAGAAACAAGAAACAACCAAATCAGGGAAACAAAACTTAGCAAATTAAATGAGAATATTATCTTCACTATCGACTGTGCACTCCAGTCTCATTCTCTCTCTGCATCCCCCACCCCCACCCCCGACAGTGGCTGAATGTAATAATGATGGAGTTGTTGACTAATCACAGGAATCAATCGTTATAAATTAGTCCAAAACAAACCCAGATATGAGGCGAGGAAAACCCCAGTGTTGGAGAAATTTAGGAACCATGGGTCCAAATTTGCCTGGTCCTCTCAAACATAATACACTCGCCACATGCCATGTCTCAAATTACTCACATACTGCATCACAAAATAGTTTTCTGTAAATGAAATCTGTGTACTTGGCATTGGAATCAATATTAACCACATTTTTATCCAATTAGGCACTGACCCTCCTATTCCATGAGCCTCAGTTTTCTTAACCAACCTTTTAGATGGTACTTTGTCAAATGATTTCTTCAAAACCATATAAACATCATTCATCAACCTTCTCTGTTATTTCATCACAACATTCAAATAGAGTTTTCAAGCATGTTCTGCCCTTTACAAATCTAGACTGGCTTAATTAATTAAATTAATTAATTAACTTAATTAACTTGAACCTCTCTAAGTGTCCGTTGATATTTTCCCTGATTATAGTTTCTAAAACCTTGCCCACCACTGATGTTAAGCTAACTGGCCTGTAATTGCTAGGACTGTCCTTACACCCTTTCTTAAATAAGGGTGTCATATTTGCCATTCTCCAATCCTCTGACACCTCCCCATATTCAGGGAAGATAGGAAGTTTATGGCAAGCTCTTCTGCTATCTCCATCCTCATTTCCTTTAGCAACCTGTGATGCAAGCCATCTGGACCAAGTGGTTTATCTACCCTAAGCAATGTCAGTGTTTTTAGTATCTCCTCCCCCTCAGTTGTAATCCTATCTATTGTCTCTGCTGTCTCTACTGATATTTTGTCAGCATCCGTTTCCTTAGTGAACACTGATACAAAGTGCTCATTAATTTCTTAGCCTTGCCCTGCACCTGTAAGCATATATTACCCCCCTCTGTCCATAATAGGCCCTACTCCTCCTCTTACTACTCACTTACTATTACATGCCAGTAGAAGATATTTGGGTTCCGTTTTATGTTGACTGCCATTCTATTTTCATATTCTCTCTTTGCCAGTCTTATTTTCCTCTTCACTTCCCCTCTTAACTTACTGTATATGGCCTGGTTCTCACTTGATGAGTTCTCCGGACGTGCATCACACCCTCTTATTTTGTTTCATCATCATCTCTATCTCCCTCGTCAACCAGGGAGCCCTGTTCCTGGTTCCCCTACCTTTCGCCCTTGTTGGAATGTTCTAGCCTGTACCTGAAATAACTCTTCCTTAAAGATAATCCAGTGTTCCGATACAGCTCTTGCTGCCATTCTTTGGCTCCATTCTACCCTGGCTAGATCCCTTCTCACTGCGTTGAAATTAGTCTTCTTCCAATCTAGACACTATCTTATTTTGTTCCTTGTATTTCTGCGTTACTAGTCTAAACTTTATAATACAATGATCACTCTTACACAAATCCACGCCCCCCCCCCCACTCCACCCCCCGGACAGACACTCAGTCCATTTGGTCCACCTCATTTCCCAGCACCATATCCAGAAATACCTCTTTCCTAGTTGGGCTGAGAACATACTGATCAATGAAGTTCTCCTGAACACATTTTAGAAATTTCTCTCCCTTCTTACCCTTCACTCGAAAATTATCCCAATCGATATTTGGGTAATGAAAGTCCCCCAATATCACCACTCAATAGTTCTTGCACATCTCTGTGATTTCCCTGAAAATTTGCTCCTCTATTTCTCTCTCTCCCTATTTGGAGACCTATAGAATACCCCTAGTAGTGTGACCATGCCCTTTTTGTTCCTCAACTCTAATCCTTGGTCCTTCAATGACATCCTCCCTTTCCAGCTCTGCAATCCCCTCACTAATCAGTACTGACAACCCACCGCCCTTTCTTCATCTCTATCTTTTCTGAACACTTTATTTCCTTGTATATTAAGCACCCAGTCTCGCCATTTTTAAGCCACGTTTCCATTATTACCACTACATTATATTCCCATACTGTTATGTGTTTGTAGCTCACCAACCTTATTCACCACACTTTGTGCGTTTACACACATGCATTGTAATCCCATCTTGAAATTCCTCATAGTCCTTCCCAGTCCACTCCCATCTAAGACAGAACTACTCTCTTCTCTAGTGCTATCTGGCACTCTTATTCTGACCCCATCTAATACTTAACTGCTTCCTACTTTAGTGCTATCTGCCTCTTCCAATTCTCATTGCACCTTGGTATTCCTCTCTTGTATTACCTCCTGATTCCCACACCCCTGCCAAGTTAGTTTAAACCCTCCTCAATAGCACTAGCAAATCGCCCTGCAAGGAAATTTATCCCAGCTCTGTTCAGGTGCAAGACGTCCAGCCTGTACAGGTCCCAACTTCTCCAAAACTGATCCCAGTGCCCCATGCATATAAAACCTTCCCTCCTGCACCATCTTCGCAGCCATGCATTCATCTGCACTATCCTCCTATTTCAATACCCACTTCTGCGTGGTACTGGGAGTAATCCAGAGCTTACTACTTTTGAAGTCCTGCTTGCTAATTTCTTACCTGGCTCACTAAACACTTTCTGCAGGACCACATCCCTCTTCCTACCTACGTCATTGGTACCAATGTGGACCATGACTGCTCTTTGTTCACCCACCCCTCAGGATGCTCTGTAGCTGCTCAGTGACATCCTTGACCCTGGCACCAGGGAGGCAACACACCATCCTGGATTCATGTCTGCAGCCACAGAAACGCCTGTCTGTTCCACTGTCTATCGAATCTCCTATCACTATTGCTCTTCCAGTCTTCCTTGTCCCCCCCCCCCCCCCGCCCCGTATAGCTGAACCATCCATGGTGCCATGGCCTTGGCTCTGGCTGCACTCCCCAGATGAATCATCACTTTCCACAGCATTCAGAAGTGAATACCGGTTGGAGAGTGAGATGCACTCAGGAGTCTCTTGCACTACCTGCCTGGTGGTCACCCATTCCCTCTCTGCCTGCATATTCTTAAGCTGTTGGGTGACCACATCAACAAACATGCTATCCATGAAACTCTCAACCTCAAGGATGCACTGCAGTGATGCCAGCTGCTGCTCAAGTTCCAAAACCTGGAGCTCAAGCTGTTGCAACTGACGATACCTCCTGCACATGTGAGGTGAGAGTGACTGCCAATGACATCAAGACAGCATTTGACCGAGTATGGCATCAAGGAGCCCTATCAAAACTAGAGTCAATGGGAATCGGGGAAAAACTCTCTGCTGCTTGGAGTTGTACCTAGTGCAAAGGAAGATGGTTGTGGTTGTTGGAAGTCAATCATCTCAGCTCCAGGACATCAATGCAGGAATTCCTCAGGGTAGTGTCCTAGGCCCAACCATCTTCAGCTGCTTCATCAATGACCTTCCTTCAATCATAAGGTCAGAAGTGGGGATGTTTGCTGATGATTGCACAATGTTCCGTACCATGCATGACTCCTCAAATACTGTAGCAGTCCGTGTAGAAATGCAGCAAGACCTGGACAATATCCAGGCTTGGGCTGATAAGTGGAAAGTAACATTCATGCCACACAAGTGCCAGGCAATGACCAACTTAACAAGAGACAATCTAACCATCTCCCTTTGACATTCAATGGCATTTCGATCCCCCACCACCAACATCCTGGGGGTTACCATTGACAAGAAAATGGACTGGAGTAGCCATATAAATACCGTGGCTACAAGAGCAGGTCAGAGGCTAGGAATCCTGCAGCGAGTAACTCACCTCCTAACTCCCCAAAGCCTGTCCACCATCTACAAGGCACAAGTCAGGAGTGTGATAGAATACTCTCAACTTGCCTGGATGGGTGCAATTCCAACAACACTCAAGAAGCCCAACACCATCCAGGACAAAGCAGCCCACTTGATTGGCACCCCATCCACAAACATTCACTCCCTCCACCACTGACGTACAGTGGCAGCAGTGTGTACCATCTACAAGATGCACTGCAGCAACGCACCAAGGCTCCTTAGACAGCACCTTCCAAACTAGCAAACTCTACCACCTAGATGGACAAGGGCAGCAGGTGCATGGAAACACCACCACGTGCAATTTCCCCTCCAAGCCACATAACATCCTGACTTGGAACTATATCGCCACTCCTTCATTGTCACTGGGTCAAAATCCTAGAACTCTGTTCCTAACACCCCAAAAAGACTGCAGATGTTCAAGAAGTTAGCTCACCACAACCTTCTTATGGGCAATAAATGCTGGCCTAGCCAGCGACACCCACATCACAGGAACGAATAAAAAAAAATAGTTGTCCAAGACACGAGAATTGTCCTGGAGTTTCCACATAGCACAGGATGTGAACTCCAGAGGTTGGAGCAGCCCTGCTATTCCTCTATCTATTAGATGATTAGACTTGGCTACATAGGGAATGAAGTCCAAATTTTCAAATGATACAAATTTTGGGATATGTTGCAAACAGTGAAGAGAATAAAAGCAGACTTCAGGAGGACACAAACAGTGGGTGAAATGGACAAACATAGGCAGATGGAATTTAATGCAGAGAAGGTGAAGTGATGCATCTTGGTAAGATGATTTAGGAGGGGCAATATTACATAAATGGTTCAATTGTAAAGGGGATGCAGAAAAAGAGAGACCTCAGAGTATACGCACACAAATTTTTGAAGGAGGCATGACAAGTTGGTAAGGCTGTAAAAATGTATGCAGGAACCTAGGATTTAAAAATAGCGGCATAGAGTACAAGAGCCAGGAAGTTATGCTGAACCTTTATAAATCACTAGTTAGGCATTAAACGCCATTGCTGAACCTGATCAGCATTTGCTTTATTTGACATTTATCCAGAACACGAAGAAGACCTGCATGTCATTAATAACAGGAGAATACAGCTCCTGCAGTCACATGTAAAGTAACTGAAGTGTCAGCAATTGATACGAATGACTGAAACCCTCCCCACCCATGGAAGATTTAAATACCTTCTCTCCCTTTTCAGCAGAGGAGGGCACTGGTTGATCCCTTTCCCATATATGGAGCAGGTGAACAGTCTCTCTCCAGTGTGACTGTGTCAATGATTTTCCAGCTGGGATGGGTAATTGAACTCTTGCCCACAGTCCCCTGTTTACATGGTTTCTCCATGGCACTGGTGTCCTTGTGTCTCTCCATGTTGGAATGATCAGCTGAGACCTCGCCCACACACATAACAGGTGCTCGCTTTCTCCCTGCTGAGATTGTACAATTTCTTCATGCTATGTAACTGGTTAATGCTCTTCCTACTTTCAGTGCACTGGAACACTCTCACTCAGGTGTGCGTATGTGCGTGTGTGTGTGCATGCGTGTGTGTGTATGCGTGCGTGTGTGTGCGCGCGTGTGTGCACATGCGTGTGTGTGTGTGTCACTGCTTTTCCAGCCATGCTGATGTGTGAAATCTTTTCCTACTGTCAGACGAACATTTTCTCTCTGGCTCGGTTCAGTTCTGAATTCACTGATTTGCCCCACCCTTCCCCTGAAGGTACTGACTCTGGCTGGGTTCAGTTCTACACTCACTGGTTCCCCTCTCTCACCTCCCCTGAAGGTGCTGACTTTGGCTAGGTTCAGTTCTACACTCACTGGTTCCCCTCTCTCACCTCCCCTGAAGGTGCTGACTCTGACTGCATTCAGTTCTACACTCACTGGTTCCCCTCTCTCACCTCCCCTGAAGGTGCTGGCTCTGACTGCATTCAGTTCTACACTCACTGGTTCCCCTCTCTCACCTCCCCTGAAGGTGCTGACTCTGACTGCATTCAGTTCTACACTCACTGGTTCCCCTCTCTCACCTCCCCTGAAGGTGCTGACTCTGACTAGGTTCAGTTCTGCACTCACTGGTTCCCCTCTCTCACCTCCCCTGAAGGTGCTGACTCTGACTGGGTTCAGTTCTACACTCACTGGTTCCCCTCTCTCACCTCCCCTGAAGGTGCTGACTCTGACTAGGTTCAGTTCTGCACTCACTGGTTCCCCTCTCTCACCTCCCCTGAAGGTGCTGACTCTGACTAGGTTCAGTTCTGCACTCACTGGTTCCCCTCTCTCACCTCCCCTGAAGGTGCTGACTTTGGCTGGGTTCAGTTCTACACTCACTGGTTCCCCTCTCTCACCTCCCCTGAAGGTGCTGACTCTGACTGGGTTCAGTTCAATACTCACTGGTTCCCCTCTCCATCTTCCCCTGAAGGTGCTGACTCTGACTGGGTTCAGTTCTACGTTCACTGGTTCCCCTCTCCCTCCTCCCCGAAGCTGCTGACTCTGACTGGGTTCAGGTCAATACTCACTGGCTCCCCACCCTCTCCACTCCCCAGAAGGTACTGACTCTCATTAGGGTCAGTTCTACAGTCACTGGTTCCCCTCCCCCTCCTTGAAAATCTCTGCTTGGGATCATTTCTAAATTATTTGTTACTGTGCTCTTTCTCTCCTCTCCTTAAGATGCTGACTTATAGGAAGAAATATAAGAATAGGAATTGATCATTCAGCGGCTCGTGTCTGCCCTGTCATTCAATTAGATCATATCTGTAACTAACTGCCTTCATTCCATAATCTTTAATAAACATGACTAAAAAATTCTATCCATCTCAGTTTTGTAATTTTCAATTGACCTGGAGTCATGAAAGCTCTTTGCGGGAGAGAATTACATCGAGGTAACTTAGTAGCTCTATCACTGGACTAATTATCCTGATGCTGAGCTAATGAACCAGAGGCATGAATTCAATGCCACCACAGCAGCTGGGGAATTTAAATTCAGTTCATTAAATAAATCTGCCATGGAAAGCTAATATCAGTAATAGTGACCGGATCGCCATAAAAACACATCAGATTCACCAATGTCCTTGAGGGAAGGAAATCTGCAGCCTTTACCCGGTCTGATCTATATAAGACTCCAGACCCACAACGATGTGATTGACTCTTACCCGCCCCCTTAAGAAAGGAATTCAACTGCATCAAACCGCTATGAAAACATCGAATAAGAATAAAACTGGACAGATCTCACAATATCAATGCAGCCAGTGGCTGCGACAAATGTACAACCTGCCCAATCTAGGCTGCAAATTCCTCCTCACTTACATCTGGGGACGTGGATCAAAATTGGGAGAGTTGTTTGAGAGACCAGTCAAGTAACAGCCTTACATAGAGATACTCACAAAAACATACCTTTCAGCCAATGTCCTAAAGTCCTCCATCACCATCCCTGGATATGTCCTGTCCCACTGACAGGACAAACCCACTAGATGTTACTGCAATGGTATACAGTTAGGATAGAGTGACTGTGGGATTACTCAACATTATCTCTGGACCTGATGAAGTGCTATGGCATCAGGTCAAACATAGACAAGAAAACCTCTTGCTGATTACCACTGACCACCCTCTCTCTGCTGATGAATCTGGAGTCCTTTATGTTAAACATCGCTTGGAAAAAACACTGAGAAAAAACACAAAGAAATAAAATGTACTCTGGGAAGGGGACTTCAATGTCCATCACCAAGACTGATTCAGTAGCACCACTGCTGTCCCGAAGTTCATAAATGACAGACTGGGCCTTCGGCAGGTGGCAACAGAACCATCAGGAGGGACAAACCGAATTTAGATTTAGAGATACAGCACTGAAACAGGCCCTTCAGCCCATCGAGTCTGTGCCGACCATTAACCACCCATTTATACTAATCCTACACTAATCCCATATTCCTACCACATCCTCACCTGTCCCTATATTCTCCTACCACCTACCTATACTAGGGGCAATTTATAATGGCCAATTTACCTATCAACCTGCAAGTCTTTTTGGCTGTGGGAGGAAACCGGAGCACCCGGAGAAAACCCACGCAGACACAGGGAGAACTTGCAAACTTCACACAGGCAGTACCCAGAATTGAACCCGGGCCGTTGGAGCTGTGAGGCTGCGGTGCTAACCACTGCGCCACTGTGCCACCCAGAATTGATGTTGTCCTCATCAATCTATCTGTCACAGTGGCATTTATCCATGACAGTATTGGTAAGAGTGACCGCGCACAATTATTGTAGAGAAAAAGTCCATCCTACGCACTGACAGCAGCCTCCATCATGTCGTGTGACACTGCCACCATTCTATATTGGAGACATTGTGATCAGATCCATCAGCTGAAAACTGATCATCTCTGACACGCTGTGGACATCAGCAGAATTGTATGTCACCATAAATTGTAAATTCATGGCCTGGCATATCCCTCACTCCACTAATACTATTAAGCTAGGGGATTGACATTGGTTCAATATGTAGTGCAGGACAGCATGCCAGGAGCAATGCCAGGCATGCCTAAATATGAGGTGCCAACCTAGTGAATCTACAACACAGAACTACATGCATGAAAAACAGCATAATTAGTATCCTACAGAGAGAACTAAATGACTCCTTAACCAACAAATCCGATCAAAGCTCTGCAGGTGTGTCACATCCAGTTGTAAATGGTGGTGGACAAAGAAACAACTAACAGCCAGAGGAGGTTTCTTAACATCCCCATCCTCAATGATGGCGGGACCCAGCACCTGATTGACACTTATATTCAACCAGAAGTGCTGAGTGGATGTTCCAACCCAGCCTCCTCCAGAGGTCCCCAGTCTTCAGCCATTTTAATTCAGTCTATGTGATTGTAAGAAATGGCTAAGCTCATTGGATACAGCAAAGGTGATGGGGCCTGACAACATCCTGGCTATATTGCTGAAGACACGTGTTCCAGAATTAGCCGCATCTCAATGCAAGCTGTTCCAATACAACTGAGCTCTGGCAAAAACCAACAAAGTGGAAAATTATTCAGGTTTGATCACAACAAGAGGGCAAATCCAATCCGGCCAATTACCAATCTACCGGTCTACTGTCAGTCATCAACAAAATGATGGCTGAGAAAACCAACAAGTGGCACTTACCAGTAACCAAACCGCTGATGCACAGTTTGGGTTCTGTCGAGTCCACTCACCTTCAGGCATCCTTGCATCCTTGGTCTAAACATAGACAAATGAGCTGAATTCCAGACATGAGATGTGAGTGACTGCCCTTGATATCAAGGCAGAATTTGTTCAAGTGTGGCACCAAGGAGCCCTAGCAAAATTGAAGTCAATGTGAATCGGGAAGATGGGGTGGGGGAAATTCTGCACTGGCTGGAGTCATATCTAACATAAAGGAAGATGGCTGTGGCTGTTGGAGACCAATCATATCATCTCCAGGGCATCACTGCAGAATCTTATCAGGGTAATATCCCAGGTCTAACTATCTTTAGTTGTTTATCAATGACCTTCTATCCATCATAAGAACCAACAAGAGATAATGCTAACACACCCCCTTGACATTCAACAGCATTGCCATCATCAAATTTCCTACCATCAACATTGTTTGCATCACTATTATCCAAAAATTTAGCTGGACGAGCCACATAAATACTGTGGCTACAAGAACAGGTCAGAGACAATTTTGTGGTGAATGACTCACGTCATGACTCTCCAAAGCCTTGTCAATACCTACAAGGCAGAAGTCAAGGGTGTGATGGAATATTCTCTACTTGACTGGATTATTGCAGCTCCAGTAACACTCAAGAGGCTTGGCACCATCAGGACAAAGAAGCCCTCAAGATTGGCAAACCCATCCACCAGCTTAAATATTCACCACCTCCACCACCAACGCACTGTGACTGCAAGATGCAGTGTAACAATTCCCCAAGGCTTCTTCAAGAGCACCTGCCAATCTCTCCCACTTTTATACATTTTACTTAACACTCAAACCAAAACCAACATAAATTAAATATGAACTAACACTTAAATCACATTGCAGATATTATATATATTATATATAAATGTTGTTGAAAAATTACACATCAATCATTAGATGCAATTAAGATGGATCTCACAGATCTTCTGGTCAGTCCTCTCAGCAAAGATCGCACTAGTTACAGCCACATAGTTCTGCAGATCTCTGAATGTGTCAGGTAGATCTCCAGATCCCATCTTCCAAAATGTGATACCTTCTCATTGATAGAAAGCATTGCAGTTTTCCCCTCAACATTTCGGTCTTGTCACCTCTCAACGTCCTCAGCCCTGCTCACGGCAATCTTAATAGTATAGTTCCATTAGTAACTCTTTAATTCACCGAAAACCACCAGAGTAATTCACATTTGCCACGGACCAGCTCTCAGAAAACAGGTTCCAATCACAGCAGCTTGGCTTTTTCAAAACAACAACTTGCTGCTTTCTTCAACACTGCAGTCTGTAATCTTGTAAACTGAAACCTGAAACTCAGTCACATGCCTCTGGTCAAATTATTGTTAGTTTTACCTGGTTCCAGCCAGTTCTGATTTCCCCAGAACACTGGTTTCATTTTGCAGTACCTAACAGTACATTCAACAAGTCACCTGTTCAGATAGCAGTCTGTACATGCAGACTCCATCACAATTCCAATATCCTATATGTGGGGTGTATATATAACATATAAAAGCAGTGGTCCCAGCACTGACCCTTGGGAACAGCACTGTCTACCATCGTCCATTCTGAAAAGTAACCATTTCCCACTACTCACTACTTTCTGCACTTAAATCAATTTTTTATCCAGCTGTCAAGGACCCTCCTATTCAATGAGCCTTAACTTTGTCAGCCAGCCTTTTATGTGGTACTTTCTATTTCTTTTCTCCAAGATGCCCCTCGGCGACATCATCGGATAGTACAGCGGTAATTTTCATGTATGGTGACACCCAGATCTACCTCACCGCCACCTCTCTCCACTCCTCCGTTATTTCTAAATTATCAGACTGCTTATCCAACATCAAGTCCTGGATGAACAGAAATTTCATCCGATTAAATGTTGAGAAGACTGAAGCCACTGTTTTCAGTCCCCACTCCAAACTCCCCCATTCCCTAGCTACCATCTCCATCCCTCTCCCTGGCAACAGTCTTAGATTAAACTGGTCTGTTCTCAACCTTGGTGTCACCTTCCAATCAGAGATGAGCTTCCAACCTCATATTTGTGCTATCACTAAGACTGCCTATTTCCACATAAATAACATCTCATGACTTCACCTCTGCTGCTGAAACCTCGTTCATACCTTCGTTACCTCTATAATTGACTATTACAATGCAGTCCTGGCTGATCTCCCATGTTCTACCTTCTGTAAACTTGAGATCATCCAAATCTCTGCTGCCCATGTCTTATCTCGCACCAAGTCCCTTTCAAATTTCACCCCTGTGCTCACTGTCTTACATTGGCTCCCAGTCAAGCATCGTCTTGGTTTTAAGTTTCTCATCCTTGTTTTCAAATCTCACCAAGGCTTTGTCCTTCCCTATCTCTTTAATCGCCTTTAGTTCCACAAGCCTGTGTGATACCTGTGATCCTCGAATTATGACCTCTGGAGAACCCCCAATTTTATTCGCTCCAACATTGGTGGCTGCACCTTCAGGTGACTAGACCTCAAACTCATGAAAACCCCCTTTACACCTCTCCGGCTCTCTACCTCGATTTCCCCCTCTAAGACACTCCTTAAAACCTCCCTCTTTGAACAAAATTTTGGTCATCTGACCTACTATCTCCTTTTGTGACTCAGTGACATATTTTATTTTATAATGCTGCTATGAAGCATCTTGGGATGTTTTATAACTCTAAAGACACGATATAAATATAATTTATTGTTGCTGCTGATGTTGGATTGTGTCCAAATTTGAGAACGATACAAATTTATGTGAGCAAGTAAGCGACAAGGCGGACAGAAAGAGGCTGCAGTGGGATATAGACAGGTTGAGTGAGTGGGCAAGAACATGGCAGATGAAATACAATGTGGTGAACTGTGAAATTATCTACTTTGGTAGGAAAAATAAAAATAAAATGAAAGTTGAGAGATTGGGAAATGTATCATTCAGAGGGTGTCTGTGCACATGAATCACAGAAGATTAACATGCAAGTACAGCAAGCAATTAGGAAAGCAAATGGTATGTTAGATTTTGTGACGACAAAGTTAGAGCATAAGAATACATATGTCTTAGTACAATTGCACAGGCCATCCGGGAAACCACACCAGTTTTAGCATCCTTACCTAAGGAAGGAGATACTTTCCCTCGAGGAAATGTAACCAAGGTTCAATAGTCTTGTTCCTGTGATGAGGGGTTTGCTCTATGAGGAGAGATTGAGTAGACTGGGCCTATATTCCTTAGAGTTTAGAATAATGAGAGGTGATCTAATTAAAACATAAAATTCATAATGGGCTGAAAAGGGTAGATGCTGAGAAACCGTTTCCCCTGGATGGGGCTTCTAGAACATGGGGTCACAGTCTCAGAATAAGGGTCAGCCATTTAGTACAGAGATGAGGAGTAATTTCTTCACTCAAAGGGGTTGTGAATCATTGGAATTCTCTACCCTCAGAGAGCTGTGGATGCTCATTCAGAAGTATATTCAAGACAGGGGACGATAGATTTTTTGGTACTAAAGTAAATAAGGGATATGGGAATCGTGTCAGAAGGTGGAGTTTAGAAGATCAGCCATCGTTTTGTTGAATGGTGAAGCAGGCGCGAAGGACTAAATGGCCCACTCCAGCTTCTGCTTCTTATGTTCTTATGTCCTTATCACCCGGACCCAAGGGACTGGCGACCTAGACACGATGTCTGGGTAATAGATGAATAACTGATCAATGCAAAATTCCCTGTCCAATGTGTTTGACCCACATTGGCTGTCAGTCCAGCAGCATCTCAATTTTAAAATACCCATCATTGTTTTCAAAGCTGTCCACAGCCTTGCTCATCCCTATCTCTATAACCTCCTTCAGCTCGACAACCCTCCACAGCTTTTGAACTCCTTTAATTCTGGCCTTTCGTCCAACCCCGATTTTTGTCATTCCATAACTGGCAGCAGTGCCTTCAGCTGCTTGGACACGAAGCTCTGAAATTCGCTCCCTAAACCTTTCAGCTTTCCAAGCTCTCTCTCATCCCATAAGACTGTCCTTAGAACCTGTCTCTTTAACCAAGTTTTAGGCACTTGTCAAATATCGCCTTGTATGACTTGGTGTTTCGTAATGCTCCTGCGAAGAGTCTTGTTAGGTTTTACTATGTTTGAAGAGCCAAATAAAAGCAAGTTAATGTTGTCCTTATCATAAGATCATAGAATAATAGAATAATGCAGCACAGAAATCTATTCAGACAATCCAGTCTGTGCCTTCTCTTTTGAAGAACAATCCAGTTTGTCCCACTCTCACTCTTTCCCCATATCCCGGCATTTTTCTCCTTTAAATAATAACTCTGTTCCATTTTGAAGACTACCATTGAATTTGTATCCACCACCTAATCAGGCAGGGCATTCAAAATTTTCACTACTCATTTTGTAAAAAATGTTTTTCCTCATGTTGCCACTGTTTTTTTGCAACAACCTTAATTCTGTGTCATATCGTAATGACTTTACAGGCATTTGCACCCGTTGTTCTTTATTTATTTTATCTAAGCACCTCAAATCAAATCTTCTCTTCACCTTCTTTACCCAAAAGAAAACAACCTCAGCTTCTCTGGTCTGTCCACATGACTGTAATCTCTCATCCTTGGAAGCATTCTAGTAAATCTCTTCTGCACCCACTGCAAAGCCTTCACATCATTCCTAAAGTGGGGTGCTCAGAATTGGACACAATGCTCCAGTTGTGGCTGAAGCAATGTTCAGCAAAGGATTGTCATAGCTTTCTGGCTTTTGTAAGCTATGCTTCTCTCTCTAAAGTCCAGTATCTCATTTGCCTTATTAATTGCTTTGTTAACCTGTCCTCCGACCTTCAAAGATTTATGCACAAGCACTCCCAGGTTTCCCTATTCTTGCATCTGCTTTAAATTGAACCATTTAGCATGCATTGTCTCTCGTCATTCTTTTTACCAAAATGTATCGCCTCACACTTTTCTGCGTTGAATTTCGCTGCCATATGCCGACCAATTCCAACAGCCTGTCTATGTCGTCTTGAAGTTTAATACTATCTGACTCACTGCATACTGCACCACCAAGTTTCATGCAAATGCGCATATCCAAATTGTGTCTTGTACCCCCCAAACACAAGTCATTAATGCATATCAATAACAGTGATCATAGTACTAAAACTTTGGGAATACCACTGTATATCTCCCTCGAATCCTGGAGACAGCCATTCACCACAAGTATGTATTTGTCTTGCACCAACATCCCTCTTGTTCTTTAATTTCTCCGGATTTCTAACCGATCACACACAAAGAACAAAGAACAGTACAGCACAGGAACAGGCCATTCGGCCCTCCAAGCATGCGCCGATCTTGATGCCTGCCTAAACTAACACCTTCTGCACTTCTGGGTCCCATATTCCTCTATTCCAATCCTATTCATGTATTTGTCAAGATGCCTCTTAAACGTCACTATCGTATCTGCTTCCACCACCTCCCCTGGCAGCAAGTTCCAGGCACTCACTACCCTCTGTGTAAAAACCTTGCCTCGCACATCCCTTCTAAACTTTGCCCCTCGCACCTTAAACCTATGTCCCCTAGTAACTGAGTCTTCCACCCTGGGAAAAAGCTTTGACTATCCACTCTGTCCATGCCGCTCATAACTTTGTAAACCTCTATCATGTCGCCCCTCCACCTCTGTCGTTCCAGCGTAAACAATCCGATTTTTTCCAACCTCTCCTCATAGCTAATGCCCTCCAGACCAGGCAACATCCTGGTAAACCTCCTCTGTACCCTCTCCAAAACCTCCACATCCTTCTGGTAGTGTGGCGACCAGAATTGCACGCAATATTCTAAGTGTGGCCTAACTAAGGTTCTGTACAGCTGCAGCATGACTTGCCAATTTTTATACTCTATGCCCCGGCCGATGAAGGCAAGCATGCCGTATGCCTTCTTGACTACCTTATCCACCTGCGTTGCCACTTTCAGTGACCTGTGGGCTTGTACACCCAGATCTCTCTGCCTGTCAATACTCCTAAGGGAATATACACCTTCTCTTTTGTTCTTTCCTCACCATTCGCAATTTCCCCACCACTGTACGTCATTAAAATATCTTACCTCTCTAACTTCTCTCCAATTCTGAGGTAAGGCCTGGCATGTTAACTTCATTTCTCTCTCCACAGGTGCTGTCCAACGAGCTGAGCATTCCCAGCATTTTCTGTTTTTCTTTCAGATTTCCAGCATTCACACCATTTTGCTTTTGTCTCTGTTTTCTATCACTTCGCCTATTTTGTATCTATTCTGCCCCTGCATCTTTTATCCCATCGGCTTCAATTTTGCGAACAAGCCTAATATGTGGTAATTTATCAAACACCATTTTAAAGTCCATATACATATCAGCTGCAATGTCCTGACCAACTCTCTATGTTACCTCATCAAAAAGCTCAATCAAGTTTGTGAAAGCTGATTTGCCCTCAACAAATCCCTGCTGGGATGTAAAAGCCCCCTCTCTGGTCTAAAGTTTCTTGTCTTTACTCTTGATATCAATGGCACACAACAACTTGGATACTGTTTCACTAAATGTGATACACCTCTATTAAATCTCTGAGCAACAGTACATACTCACAATGACACTGGTTGCTTAAGAAACCTGCGAGCTAGGGTTTGTCTCAGGTGGTCAGTCCTTCGACAGATCTCCAAGCATAACTTCAGAATGACTGACCAGGCCACTCTACCTACTGCAGCAACAATATCCTTGAGGGCTGTAGCTTTATACACCTTCCTGACCCTGGCCCTTGGCATTTAAGGTAATGTTTTGAATTGGGTCATCCGATTGGGTTTCAGTGTCTTATCAATCCCACCCTAGTGATGCAAGACCACCTGAATGTGATCATATCCTGCTCTCAGCAATGGGGGTCTTCGGTGCATACCACCCATGGGTGTGAAACCTGCATCTTGATAAGGAAACCATTCACACATATTTCAAAAGGCCATTGTCCCTGAGTGCATTTGTAGACAGGCTGTTTGATGTCGTAACAGCCCAGGCTATCACATCAGTGGTATGTCTGTGTGTGTATGTGAGGGGGTCGGAGTTCACTTACATTGTCTTTTATTTGAAAACGTCCAATATGAACCCAGTGAATGATGTCTTTGGTCAGAATTCTGCTCCTTTCGTCCTGATGTCCTTCGCCTCCATCTTCTTACCACCATGAGACAAGCTCTGCCCACAGGACTCCACAACAACCAGTTTACATTCATTAATATAAAAGAAATAAAAGCACGGTTTACATGATTAAGACTGATTAATACAATTAAGGTAAATTATGCATTGGCTTATAGCATCCACCTTTTAAGTGCATAATTTCGATTTCTGAGAACAGTCCTATACTTACATAAGCTTTTCTTGCTCTGCACGTAGGCTTTTAGCCCATTGCTTCAGCTTTCTACGTCTACGATGGTGACATAAATCATACAATAGATATGTGACAATAATTAACTGCAGAACAACCAGCACTTAAGAGATGACACGTATACAAGGGTGGACTTCAATATTACTTCCCCAGTCCCATAACATATCCCACCGAGACCGTTGTTTAATGGTCTGGATTTCCTGCAAGATCTCATGATCTGTCTGTTGTAACTGATAATATATTTTCTGGGATTTATCAATCTCTACCTGCAGCTCAACTAGATGTTCGGGTAGTGGGGGAATATCATAACCAAATCTCTCCATATACTTCCGTAACTCCCCTTTACTAATGTCCTGGGCTTTAATTTCAGTGCTGATATGACTGTAAATATTCACCAATTCTCTTTCCCCAACCCTCGCGGATCTCTCAGGAGTAAAACAAAATGGAAGTAGGGTTACTGGGCATTTCAAATTTGACCCATACTGTTACCATTTCCTGTTTGTGGTAACACAATACACTCCCCCTCCCCTACATAGGCTACCTGAGTACGTTTAAAGATTGCCTTCACTATCTCCATGGTACAATTTACTTCTGTGATGTTAAACCTACAAGTCAACTGAACATGCCTTTCCATCCTATAGGGACACATCACTTTACCCCTCCAGATGGGTTTGCATTATATAATCACACAAATTCACTGCATACGGTGAGATATCATGTTACCATACATGGTTGTCCTCTTCTATAACCCCGATATTCTCGACCCTACACATTGGAAGTGGTGTCACCCCATGCAGTATTACCAGAAAGTAAAGTGCCAACCCCATCACATTAACACTTTCCTTTATACAATCTATCTGTACTGGATATACCTGGACCAAACCTCTGAGTTGGCACACAGTGATGTTGTTTTCATATTTAGTCAATGTTTCCAAATGGCTATTAGTTATCAATGAGGGCACTTCTCATTTGTAAATTTTCCTCATGTTGTCATGGGTTTGCTCTACTAAGCAGGAGCCATACATAACACACATATATTCCAGGCAGCCCGATCAGAAATATTCCTATCCTCCCGGATCAGTTTATTGATAGTCCTGGCATGATTGTCCAATTGTTCCACCACCGTTACCAGGTGGACTGACACAGTGTGATCCTCTTTAGCTCAGAGTCCTGGTTGATATTTTCTCTAATCAAAATGTCCTTAATTTTCCCCGTAAGGTTTTGCATCTCCAGAGACACCGCCAGAGAGACCAAATCCAAACTATTCACTCATGTAGCGCCGTATTAAATATTGTGGCTGTATCATTGATTAACTCTCTTTTCCTCCTTGACTTAATCCCTTCCACTGCAGACTTGTACTACTGTTTCCAAACCACTGTCCCTGTCTCTGGGCCAGTGGCTTGATCCAGCACTTGTCCCAGCAATCTCTCATACAGAGCCCCGCCTCACTTGCTTATAACCTTTGACATTTCTAATATTTGCTTGTTCCGAAGAAGGGTCACTGACCCGAAACGTTAACTCTGCTTCTCTTTCCACAGATGCTGCCAGACTTGCTGAGTGGTTTCAGCATTTCTTGTTTTTATTTCAAATTTCCAGCATCCGCAGTATTTTGCTTTTAATCTCTCATACGGATTCCTTGTCTTTTTACCACACCAATCCAGTAATCCTATCCCGGTTAAGTTCCAACATCACTGGTACCACCTCCTGGTGCACATCATGACACAATATTTTTGCAGTGGGTATTAATACTAAATCATTTGAAGGACCAGGCATGTACTCAGGACATTCCACTGCCTGACTCACATTACAACTGGGAGGTGGCTGCTTATGACTGAGGGGTGGTGAATTAGTCGGCTTCTCGGGCAATACACCCTTACTCCCAATGACAGCCTCCAAGCACCCTGTTTCTGAGCAGGAACACATGTGTATACACCCTGCTGTCCCTCCGTTTGAGTCCAGCAGATGGTAACGGCTTTAGTATTGCCATACTGTCCCCAATCAGACCTTCCTCCTAGTTCTCCCTTTTTATATTCTCACTCTAAAGTCACTAATTCCGACTCGAGCCAAGGGCACACAATACAGAACTGTGCCCCACGTTCCACTTCTACTACCGTCATGTCCATGGGTATCACTAATCCATACAGTTTTGAAATCATGAGGTTCAAGTTTAACCTAGCAGTAGGACTAATCCTAACTTCTTCCCACTTTGCACCCTTGATGTGACCTCCCGTTCATATCATTTCAGGTTCTCCCTGCTGCTGTGGCTTCTCTACGCCCCGTTCCCCTCCCCCCACCCCCCCTTGCTTTGGGTATCTTAGCACCTTCACCTAATGGACCTCTCCTCCACCCTTTCGCAACCTTTAACCAAAATGGGCCTGTTTTCCAATGTAGCACACGTTCCTTTGCCCACTTCTAGCATCAAGACACAATGTCATTTAGGATTGGTGTCATTACAACACTGCAGTTCCTTAAGCCATCCGACCATGATCCATGATCTCGAGGTCCCAGGTGGGAGTGGATCCGTTTCGGATTACAACAAGCGAAAGACTCGGCCCTGAGGTTTGGTTCCCTTCTGCATCCCAGGCCAGGATTGTAAACACTAATATTATACTCCACATAATCTACAAAAGAAAAATGCATAACAGGCACAGGATTATTAGATAAATACAAAATCTGATTGTTTCTTCACCTGTCTTTTCCTGCTACTTCTCCAACATGAGGAAGGGGAAGGCCCAGACTATCTTTGTCATGACTGTCCACATTGTGGTGGTCGTGACTCCCCCATATCCTCCCCTTCTTGTCTCACCTCCTTAGATTCAGCAATGGTTCCATCAGATTGGAAGTTGGCAAATATTACATCACTTTTCAAGAAAGGAGGTAGTGAGAAAACAGGGAATTACCAGCCAATTAGCCGAACATCAGTTATTGGGAAGATGATGGAACCTATTATTAAAGAAGTTTTAACATTGGAAAAGCATAGTATGATTAGAACAAGTCAGCATGGTTTTACGAAAGGGGAATCCTCTTTGACAAATTTATTAGAGATTTTGAGGATGTAACTAGTAGGGTAAATAAAGAGGAACTGGTAGATGTAGTATATCTGGATTTTCAAAAGGCATTCGATAAGGTATCACACAAAAGATTAATAGGCTAGATAAGGGCTCATGGTGTTGGGGTAATATATTAGCGTGGATAGAGGACTGGTTAACAGACAGGAAGCAGAGAGTGGGCATAAATGGGGCATTTTCAAGTCAGTAGTGTTAAGACCAGGCGAGCAAGGTGTCTGGGGGTGGGGGAGGGGGGTGTCTCTTGCTGTCTTCACCTGGTCTTACTGTGATCGGGTTCTAATTTTAAGCACACTGTGTTTTGAGCTCCCGTTTTTGTGAATCCGTGTTCACAGTTTCCAATTATCAGGCAAATAACATAGCACAAACAGGCTTTCTTTGGTTTAAAGCAGAAAGATTAAATTTATCAAACTTTAAACTTAACTCTAATACAGTTCATGTCTGCAGACAGATGACGCGCTCATGCTAGCATGCACACGCGATATAAACATGCAAGATAGAGTAGAAGAAGAGATAAGTATAACAGTTTGAGGCAATACCTTGTTACTGTTTCTTGAACTCGCTGTAGTCCTTGACTGAAGTTATATTCTTGCATTTCGTTGGGGCCCAATAATCTTCACATAGCAAAGCTTTCTCTCTTTGCATTTCATGTGTCTTCAATGGTTTCAGTTCCCTGGAGGTGTTCTTAGTTCCAGGCACACGATGTTCTGCCTCAAAACCTTTTGTCTGGGAGTTCAAATTCAAAAGGCTCCCAGGGTGCTTAGCGGGTTAGTCATGTGACTAGTTCCTTATATGGAACAGTCTCTTCACATCCCTTGTTGGAAGCTCAAATTTCTCTGCCCCAGCCAGCTAGCCATGTGACTAAAATTAGTCTAACCACTTCTGTGTATTGGAGAGCAACTGCAGAGTCTCCATTTTCTCCACATTGTCTGTTACCATGGAAATGTCTTTCCAGTCAGAGATTACAATTTTTAAAGTTTTAATGTTCATGTGGCAAAATAATGTGTGCCTCAATCTTGGCAGGAGGGGGTTTGCCTGACAGTAGGCATTGAATAGTGGGGTGCCGCAAGGATCAGTGCTGGGCCTCAGCTATTTACACTCCATATTAATGACTTGGATGAAGAGACAGAGAGTAATGTATCTAAGTTTGCTGATGATACAAAGCTCGGTGGAATGTTAAGCTGTGGGGAGGATGTAGAGAGGCTGCAAAGAGATATAAACAGGTTAAGTGAGTCGGCAACAAGATGACAAATGGAGTATAATGTAGGGAAGTGTGAAGTTGTTTACTTTGGTCGTAAAAATAGAAAAGCAGAATTTTTTTTAAAAGTATGAAACTGGTAAGTGTTGATGTTCAGAGAGACTTGGGAGTACTCATACAAGGAATGCACAAAGTTAACATGCAGGTGCAGCAGGCTTTTAGGAAGGCAAATGGCATGTTGGCCTTTATTTGGCCTGCTGTTTGTCATTTTTATAAATGACCTGGAAGAGGGTGTAGAAGGGTGGGTTAGTAAATTTGCGGATGACACTAAGGTCGGTGGAGTTGTGGATAGTGCCGAAGGATGTTGTAGGGTACAGAGGGACATAGATAGGCTGCAGAGCTGGGCTGAGAGATGGCAAATGGAGTTTAATGCGGAAAAGTGCGAGGTGATTCACTTTGGAAGGAGTAACAGGAATGCAGAGTACTGGGCTAATGGGAAGATACTTGGTAGTGTAGATGAACAGAGAGATCTTGGTGTCCAGGTGCATAAATCCCTGAAGGTTGCTACCCAGGTTAATAGGGCTGTTAAGAAGGCATATGGTGTGTTAGCTTTTATTAGTAGGGGGATCGAGTTTCGGAGCCACGAGGTCATGCTGCAGCTGTACAAAACTCTGGTGAGACCGCATCTGGAGTATTGCGTGCAGTTCTGGTCACTGCATTATAGGAAGGATGTGGAAGCTATGGAAAGGGTGCAGAGGAGATTTACTAGGATGTTGCCTGGTATGGAGGGAAGGTCTTACGAGGAAAGGCTGAGGGACTTGAGGTTGTTTTCGTTGGAGAGAAGGAGGAGGAGAGGTGACTTAATAGAGACATATAAGATAATCAGAGGGTTAGATCGGGTGGATAGTGAGAGTCTTTTTCCTCGGATGGTGATGGCAAACACGAGGGGACATAGCTTTAAGTTGAGGGGTGATAGATATAGGACAGATGTCAGAGGTAGTTTCTTTACTCAGAGAGTAGTAGGGGCGTGGAACGCCCTGCCTGCAACAGTAGTAGACTCGCCAACTTTAAGGGCATTTAAGTGGTCATTGGATAGATATATGGATGAAAATGGAATAGTGTAGGTCAGATGGTTTCACAGGTCGGCGCAACATCGAGGGCCGAAGGGCCTGTACTGCGCTGTAATGTTCTAACTCTAATTCTAATTCTAATTATTGCCAGGGGATTGGAGCACAAGAATAAAGTAGTCTTAATAAAATTGCACAGGGCTTTGGTGAGACACATCTGGAATACTGTGTGCAGTTTTGGACTCCACATTTAAGAAAGGATATAGTTGCACTGGAGGCAGTGCAGTGAAGATTCATTAAATTGGTCCCAGGGATGAGGGGGTTGTCCAATGATGAGAGGCTGAGTAAATTGGACCTACATTCTCTGGTTTATGTATCCTATCTATTCTAATCCCAGTTTCCAGCATTTGGCCCATAGCCTTGTATGCTATGGCATTTCAAGTGCTCATATAAATACTTCTTAAATGTTGTGAAGGTTCCTGCCTCTACCACCACTTCAGGCAGTATGTTCCAGATTCCAATCACCCACCGGGTGAAAACATTTTTCCTCAAATACCCTCTAAAACTCCTGCCCCTTACCTTAAATCTATGCCCCCTGGTTATTGACCCCTCCGCTAAGGGAAAAAGTTTCTTCCTATCTATCCTATCAATGCCCCTCATAATTTTGGTAACCTCAACCAGGACCCCCCTCAGCCTAAGGAAAACAACTCTAGCCTATCCAGTCTCTCTTCATAGCTGAAATGCTCCAGCCCATGCAACATCCTGCTGAATCTCCTCTGCACCCTCTCCAGTGCAATCACATACTTCCTATAGTGTCGTGACCAGAACTGTACACAGTACTCCAGCTGTGGCCTAACCAGCATTTTATACAGCTCCATCATAACCTCCCTGCTCTTATATTCTATGCCTCGGCAAATAAAGGCAAGTATCCCATATGCCTTCCTAACCACCTTATCTATCTGTGCTGCTGCCTTCAGTGATCTATGGACAAATATACCAAGGTCCCTCTGACCCTCCGTTCTTTCTAGGGTCCTACCATCCATTGTATATTCCCTTGCCTTGTTAGTCCTCCCAAAATGCAACACCTCACACTTCTCAGGATTAAATTCCATTTGCCACTGCTCCGCCCATCTTACCAGCCCATCTATATCATCCTGTAATCTAAGGTTTTCCTCCTCACTATTTACGTCACCACCAATTTTTGTGTCATCTGCGAACTTACTGATCGTACCTCCTATATTCACATCTAAATGTGAGGGTGGCACAGTGATGCAGTGGTTAGCACCACAGCTCCAGCAACCCATGTTCGGTTCTGGGTACTGCCTGTGCGGAGTTTGTAAGTTCTCTCTGTGACCACGCGGATTTCCTCTGGGTGCTCTGGTTTCCTCCCATGTGTCAAAGACTTGTGGATTGATAGGTAAGTTGGCCATTGTAAAAATTGCCCCTAGTGTAGGTAGGTGGTGGAGAATTGAGGGAAGGTGGGGATGTGAGAGGGTAAAAAATGGGATTAATGTCGGATTAGTATAAATGGGTTGTTGATGGTCAGTGCGGACTTGTTGGGCTGACGGGCCTGTTTTGGTGCTGTATGACTCTATGACTCTCAATCATTAATGTACACTACAAACAGGAAGGGTCCCAGCACCGATCCCTGCGGTACACCACTGGTCACAGGCTTTCACTCACAAAAACAACCCTCAACCATTACACTCTGCCTCCTGCCATTAAGCCAATTTTGGATCCATATTGCCAAATTGCCCTGGATCCCATGGGCTCTTACCTTCTTAACCAATCTCCCATGCAAGACCTTATCAAAAGCCTTACTGAAGTCCATGTAAACTACATCAACTGCTTTACCCTCATCTAGTCACCGCCTTGAAAAATTCAATCAAGTTCGTTAGACACAATATCCCCCTGACAAAGCCATGCTGACGTTCCTTGATTAATCCCTGCCTCTCCAAGTGGAGATGAATCTGGAGAGACGCAAGGACAGCAGCAACATGTGAAAATGCCGGACAGTGAAAGAGATTCTATTACATGTCTCAGTTGGAAACATACCCCGGAAAGAGCATTCACCAGCTCCATGTGTGGGAACGGATACAACCAGTTTCTCATTCACCAGTATCTTCACAAAGGAGAGAAGCCACTTAAACGCTCCATGGGTGGGAAGAGAATCCAATGCATAACAATTGCTGACACATCAGAGAGTTTACATGTGACTGTAGGGGTTGGATTCTATTGTTAATGATGGTGTTGATCATACCCAGGACTGTTTCATATACTGGATAAATGTCAAATATAACAAATGTTAATGGATCAGTTTCAATTCTGGCATTGAAAGACCTAACCGGTGATTTATAACTGATTAGCAAAGCTTCCTTGTTCTTGTACTCTATGCGCTATTTATAACGCCCAGGTTCCGATGTACATTTTTAACAGCCTTACCAACTTGCCCTCCCTCTTCAATGGTTTGTTTAAGTACACCCTCAGGTTTCTCTCCTTTTTGTATCCCCTTTAAATTGTACCATTTGTGTAACATTGTCCCATCTAACTTTTTCCAACCAAAGTACGTCACTCCACGCCTCATCAAATTTCATCTGCCATGAGTCTGTCTATGTCCTCCTGAAGTCTGTTCCTATCTTCCTCACTGTTCACTACATTTCCAAGTTTTGTGTCCTCTGCAAACTTTGAAATTGTGCCCAGTGTACCCGAGTCCAGGTAATTAACATATATCAAAAAGAACAGTGGTCTTAATACTGACCATTGGAGGACACTGCTGTAGAAATTCTTCCTGTATGAAATACAACCATATACCACTGCTCCCACCACTCCACTATTTCATGAAATTACTCAAGTAAGCTTGCCTGACATGATTTGTCTGTTACAAATTTGTGTTAGCTGTCATTTATTACCCATGTTCTTTCAAATTACAATTAATTTTGTCCCAGATTTTGTTCACTAGAACTGCTCCTGCCTTCGATTTTTAGGCTGATTGACCAGGTTTGTACTGCTCCCGCTTTCTCACAGCATGTAACAATTGCAACCCTCCAGTCTTCAGGCACCAGTCATGCAATCAAAGAAGGTAGAAACATTTTTGCTGGAGCCTTCGCTATTTCAATCCTCACTCCTTTCAATAATTTAGAATCCCTCCCTTCTGGCCCGGTTGACTTCTCTACTTTGTACACTCCCAACATATCCCTATTTTTATCCTACCCAATCGTTTGACCCCGCCTCCTTTACAGGGACATTGACAGGTTCCTCCATTGTTGTGAACACAAATTGAAATGACTCTCATAGAATTATAGAGTTATAGAGTTATACAGCACAGAAACAGGCCCTTTGGCCCATAGTGTCTGTCTCGGACATACAGCACTCAACTATTCTAATCCCATAGTCCTGCACTTGGCCCGTAACCTTGTATGCTATGGCGTTTCAAGTGCTCATATAAAAACTTCTTAAATGTTGTGCGGGTTCCAGCCTCCACTACCTCTTCAGGCAGTGCGTTCCAGATTCCAACCACCCTCTGGGTGAAAAAATGTTTCCTCAAATCCCCTCTAAACCTCCTGCCCCTTACGCTAAATCTAGGCCCCCCTGGTTCTTGACCCCTCCGCTAAGGGAAAAAGTTTCTTCCTGTCTAACCTATCAATGCCCCTCATAATCATGTACACCTCAATCAGGTCCCCCCTCAGCCTTCTCTGCTCTAAGGAAAACAGCCCTAGCCTTTTCAGTCTCTCTTCATAGCTGAAATGCTCCAGCCCAGGCAACATCCTGGTGAACCTCCTCTGCACCCTCTCCAGTGTAATCACATCCTTCCTATAGTGTGGTGACCAGAACTGTACACAGTACTCCAGCTGTGGCCTAACTAGCATTTTATATAGCTCAATCATAACCTCCCTGCTCTTATATTCTCTGCCTCGGCTAATAAAGGCAAGTATCCCATATGCCTTCCTAACCACCTTATCTACATGTGCTGCTTCCTTCAGTGATCTATGGACAAGTACACCAAGGTCCTTCTGACTTTCTGTACTTCCTAGGGTCCTACCATCCATTGTGTAGTCCCTTGCCTTGTTAGTCCTCCCAAAATGCATCACCTCACACTTTTCAGGATTAAATTCCATTTGCCACTGCTCCGCCCATCTTACCAGTCCATCTACATCTCCCTGTAATCTAAGGATTTCCTCCTCACTATTTACACCACCACCAAGTTTCGTGTCATCTGTGAACTTACTGATCATACCTCCTATATTCCCGTCTAAATCATTAATGTACACTACAAACAGCAAGGGTCCCAGCACCGATCCCTGTGGTACACCACTGGTCACAGGCTTCCAATCGCAAAAACAGCCCTGTGCCTCCTGCCACTAAGCCAATTTTAGATCCAGTTTGCCAAATTGCCCTGGATTTTATGGGCTCGTACCTTCTTAACCAATCTCCCATGTGGGACCTTATCAAAAGCCTTACTGAAATCCATGTAGACTACATCAACTGCTTTAACCTCATCTACACATCTGGTCACCTCCTCGAAAAATTCAATCAAGTTAGTTACACACAATCTTCCCCTGCCAAAGCCATGCTGACTATCCCTGATTAATCCCTGCCTCTCCAAGTGCAGATTAATCCTGTCCCTCAGAATTTTTTCCAATATTTCCCCAACCACTGATGTTAGACTCACCGGCCTGTAATTACTTGGTTTATCCCTGCTACCCTTCTTGAATAATAGCACCACATTCACTGTCCTCCAGTCCTCTGGTACCTCTCCCGTGGCCAGAGAGGATTTGAAAACTTGTGTCAAAGCCCCTGCTATCTCCTCCCTTGCCTCACATAGCAGCCTGGGATTCATCTCATCTGGGCCTGGGGATTTATCCACTTTTAAGCCCGCTAAAACAGCTAATATTTCCTCCCTCATGTTGTCTGAATTTAATGTAAGCAGTTAATGAATTTACAATGTAAATCAATTTACAGTCAATTGTGCAATTATCTTTTTTTTATTTGTTTTGTGGGATACAGGTTTCACTGGCTAGGACAGCCCATCCCTAATTGCCCTTGGAACTAAGTGGCATTTCAGAGGGCATTTTTTAAGAGTCAATCACATTACTGTGGGTCTGGAATCACATTTAGGCCAGACCAGGTAAGGACAGCAGATTTCCTTCCCTAAAGGACATTAGTGAACCAGATGTCTTTTTGACAATGGTTTCATGCTCACCATCAGACTTGCTTTTTAATTTGCAGATTAACTGAATTCAAATTTCACCATCTGCTGTGGTGGGATTCGAGCCCATGTCCCCAGAGCAGTAGCCTGGGTCTCTGGGTTACTAAAATAAAAGCAAAATACTGCGGATGCTGGAAATCTGAAATAAAAACAAGAAATGCTGGAACCACTCAGCAGGACTGGCAGCATCTGTGAAAAGAGAAGCAGAGTTAACGTTTCGGGTCAGTGACCTGATTACTGCGTGCAGTTCTGGTCGCCACATTACCAAAAGGATGTAGATGCTTTGGAGAGGGTGCAGAGGAGGTTCACCAGGAAGTTGCCTGGTATGGAGGGCGCTAGCTATGAAGAGAGGTTGAGTAGATTAGGATTATTTTCATTAGAAAGACGAAGGTTGAGGGGGGACCTGATTGAGGTGTACAAAATCATGAGAGGTATAGACAGGGTGGATAGCAAGAAGCTTTTTCCCAGAGTGGGGGATTCAATTACTAGGGGTCACGAGTTCAAAGTGAGAGGGGAAAAGTTTAGGGGGGATATGCGTGGAAAGTTCTTTACGCAGAGGGTGGTGGGTGCCTGGAACACGTTGCCAGCGGAGGTGGTAGACGCGGGCACGATAGTGTCTTTTAAGATGTATCTAGACAGATACATGAATGGGCAGGAAGCAAAGAGATACAGACCCTCAGAAAATAGGCGACATGTTTAGATAGAGGATCTGGATCGGCACAGGCTTGGAGGGCCGAAGGGCCTGTTCCTGTGCTGTAATTTTCTTTGTTCTTTGTTCTTAATACCAAAAGCCATACTTGGAGTGTAAAATGGGCATAAAGATAGCAATGAAAAGTTTCACGTTGAATATGGCAAGAGAATGGAATGTCATTTTCCTTTAGTTACATTGGGAGAAAAAAGCAACACCATGGATTGAGTAGGCGACTGAAAATCTGATCGGCTGAGGGCATGAAAACGGAAGCTACACAGACTGCAAAGAGCTAAGTAAGTATTTAGATTAGATTAGATTAGAGATACAGCACTGAAACAGGCCCTTCGGCCCACCGAGTCTGTGCCGACCATCAACCACCCATTTATACTAATCCTACACTAATCCCATATTCCTACCAAACATCCCCACCTGTCCCTATATTTCCCTACCACCTATCTATACTAGTGACAATTTATAATGGCCAGTTTACCTACCAACCTGCAAGTCTTTTGGCTTTTGTGCCTCAGTTTCTACTAAAGACGGAACAGGTAATAGATACATTTGATCTGGAAATGGGAACGAGAGGGTGTTTCAGAGATAAGTTGTGACGTTGTTCTTAATGCTGCCAGCTTGGTTAAAGAGCAGCTGTTCAAACTTTAGATGAATCAATCTTGGTCCCGGATATGATGCATCCAATTATCTTATGGAAATAATGGAGAAAATAGCTAGGACTTCGGTCATAAATCTACAAAACATTATTGAATACTGGAGAGGTGAATAGGGACCAGTGAAAGTGAGATTCTGTGCTAATTTTTAAAAAGAAGCAAGTGAAAGTGACCCAGGAGACTACATAACAGAAAATTGGACATCCATCATGGATAAAGTTGTGGAAACCCTTGTTAAAAGTAAGATTACAGGGTATTTTGTCAGACATATAACCATAAATTAAAGCCAGTGTACGTTCATGAAGGGAAGTCCTTGTATATCTGGTTCACTAGTTTACTTCGAGCGTGTGACAAAGGAACTTGATAGGAGCAAGGTGCTGGATATGATGCACTTGGATTTTTATAGGCCTTTTATACACTTCCTCTGGAAAAGTGGAAAAGTGGGACTGAAAAGAACCACAACAGATATCAGTGGAAATATTTTACAAGGGATTTGTGATTGGTGGATCAGTAGAGTGTACTGATAGAGTGATTGTCATCACACTGGGAGAACATTACCAGTGGTGTCCCACAGAAATCTGTTTTGCTCCACTTTTGTTGAAGATCTTAATGAATGATCTGGAACTAGGAGTCACAAGAACAATGGTTATATTTGCAGAGGAAACAAGGCTGATGAAGATTGTAGACTGCAAAGATGAGCAGGCTAATTTATTGGAGGTTTTACGTACTTGGGAATTGGGCAGACAGGCGACAGATGATATTCAATGTAGAGAAAAACCAAGTACGTCACATCGAGAAATCCTGGAAGAGACGATCACTTAAATGACAAGAATATAATTTGCATGGAAAGTGAACGTGATCTGTTGTTTCTGTTTGACAATAAATTGAATCTATCACAACAATGAGTACAGTAAATGAGATGTTAGGATGTAATGAAAGGTCAATATTGGGCCAGATGGTGAGCTAATCCTGCCACTTTATAAATCTCTGGTGCAACTGTACTTAGATTACAGTGTACAGTACTGGAAACCAGAGGACATCACAGCTAGTTAACGGACACAAAAGAGAGTAACTCTAATGATTGAGTGGATGGATGGATTGGATTGTGAGGAGTGATTATGCAAACTGAACATGTTGTCACTGGAAAAGAAAAAGTTGAGAGGTTTTTGTTGTTTTGGGGATTCTAAAGGGACTAGATAAGGTTGGGCTCGACATGTTATTTCACCTTGACCAGAACAGTAGAACCAGAGGAGACAGGCAGTGCTTGAATGGAGTAAATCCAAAATGATTGTGCTGAAGCAACGTTTCACTGAGTGGTCAATCTATGAAGGCAATGCAGTGGATGATGTTTATATGAATTTTAAGAAAGCGTTTGACAAAGTAACAGTTAAGAGGCTGGTTAACATCATTCCTTCCTTTTGGCCTCCTTGTCTTGAGAGACAATGGGTAAGTGCCTAGAGGTAGTCAGTGATTTGTGGAGCAGCGCCTGGAGGCCAATTCTAGAATGACAGACTCTTCCACAGGCGCTGCAGATAAAATTGGTTGTCGGGGCTGTTACACAGTTGACTCTCTCCTTACACTGCTGTCTCTTTTCCTACCAACTGCTGAGTCTCTTCGACTCGCCTGTCTTCAGCCCCACCTTTATAGCTGTCCACCAGCTCTGGCAATCGCTGGCAACTGGCTCCCATGACTTGTGGTCAATGTCACAGGACTTCGTGTTGCGTTTTCAGATGTCTTTAAAATGGAGACATGGACGGCCGGTGGGTCTGATGCCAGTGACGAGCTCGCTGTACAATATGTCCTTGGGGATCCTGCCATCTTCCATGCGGCTCACATGGCCAATCCACCTCAAGCGCCATTGGCTCAGTACGGCGTATATGCCTGGGATGTTGGCTGCCTCGAGGACTTCTGCATTGGAGATACGGTTCTTCCACCTGATGCCAAGGATTCTCCGGAGGCAGCGAAGATGGAATGAATTGGGATGTCGCTCTTGGCTGACATACGTTGTCCAGGCCTCGCTGCCGTAGAGCAAGGTATTGAGGACACAGGCTTGAAACACTCAGACTTTTGTGTTCCGTCTCAGTGCGGCATTTTCCCACACCCTCTTGGCCAGTCTGGACATAGCAGCAGACGCCTTTCCCATGCGCTTGTTGATTTCTGCATCAAGAGACTGGTTACTGGTGATAGTTGAGCCCAGGTAGGTGAACTCTTGAAGCACTTCCAGAGTGTGGTTGTCCTGTCCCATGATGTTCGTTTTCTTGAAACTGATGGTTAGGCCAAATTCATTGCAGGCAGCTGCAATCCTGTCGATGAGTTTCTGCAGACACTCTTCTGTGTGGGATGTTGATGCAGCATTGTCAGCAAAGAGGAGTTCCCTGATGAGGATTTTCCGTACTTTGGTCTTCGCTCTAAGATGGGCAAGGTTGAAAAACCTCCCATCTGATCTTGTGTGGTCTTCTTCTGAAGACTTAAACGCATGAAAGAGCAGCAGTGAGAAGAAGATCCCAAACAGTGTAGGTGTGAGAACACAGCCCTGTTTCACGCCACTCAGGATAGGAAAGGGGTCTGATGAGGCACTGCTATGCTGAATTGTGCCTTTCATATTGCCATGGAATGAGGTGATGATACTTAGTAGCTTTGGTGGACATCCGGTCTTTTCTAGTAGTCTGAAGAGACCTCGTCTGCTGACGAGGTCAAAGGCTTTGATGAGATCAATGAAAGCAACGTAGAGGGGCATTTGTTGTTCACGGCATTTCTCCTGTAGCTGGCGAAGGGAGAATAGCATGTCAATAGTGGATCTCTCTGCTTGAAGGCCGCACTGTGCCTCAGGGTAGACATGCTCAGCCACCTTCTGGAGCCTGTTTAAAGCGACTCGAGCGAAGGCTTTCCCCATCGTGCTGAGCAGAGAGATTCCACGGTAGTTGTTGCAGTCACTGCGGTCACCCTTGTTCTTATAGAGGGTGATGGTATTGGCATCACGCATGTCCTGTGGTACTGCTCCCTCGTCCCAGCACAGGCAAAACAGTTCATGGAGTGCTGAAAGTATAGCAGGCTTGGCACACTTGATTATTTCAGGGGTAATGCCGTCCTTCCCAGGGGCTTTTCCGCTGGCTAGAGAATCGATGGCGTTACTGAGCTCTGATTTTGTTGGCTGTGCATCCAGCTCGTCCATGACTGGCAGAGACTGGGCTACAGTGGCATCATTTTCCCTGGAGTACAGTTCTACGTAGTGCTCCACCCTGCTGTTCTCCCTTCAATACTTTGCTCTACGGCAGCGAGGCCTGGACAATGTATGTCAGCCAAGAGCAACGTCTCAAAACGCATTCCATCTTCGCTGTCTCCGGAGAATCCTTGGCATCAGGTGGCAGGGCCAGATCTCTAAGGCAGAAGTCCTCAAGGCAGCCAACATCCCCAGCATGTATGCCCTATTGAGCCAGCAGCGCTTGAGATGACTTGGCCATGTGAGCCGCATGGAAGATGGCAGATCCCCAAGGACGTATTGTACAGCGAGCTCGCCACTGGTATCAGACCCACCGGCCATCCATGTCTCCATTTTAAAGACATTTGCAAACGCAACATGAAGTCTTGCGACATTGACCACAAGTCATGGGAGTCAGTTGCCAGCGATCACCAGAGCTGGTGGACAGCTATAAAGGCCGGGCTGCAGAGAGGCGAGTCGAAGAGATTCAGCAGTTGGCAGGAAAAAAGACAGCAGTGTAAAGAGAGAGCCAACTGTGTAACAGCCCCGACAACCAACATTACCTGCAGCACCTGTGGAAGAGTCTGTCACTCTAGAATAGGCCTTTATAGCCACTCCAGGCGCTGTTCCACAAACCACTGACCATCTCTTGGCACTTACCCATCGTCTCTTGAGACAAGGAGGCCAAAAGGAAGGAAGGTGGAATTCTCTCTCCGCAGAAAATTCTACAAGGAACTACAAACCAAGTTAATTTCCTAAGTAGAAAAGCCTTCTTTTTCAAGAAACCATTTGTATTGCTGTGCTCATCATTCAAAGAACTGTTTAATGCATGCTGCAGCCGAAGAGTTGAATGCCTATCTACTAGAGGACTATTTTCATCAAATCCACATGAAGGCCTCGAATGACCTTTGATTATTTTTCACATAAGAAGACCTCATCCATCAGGAACGTAACCTACAAAGATTTACTTATTTTATTCTTAAGAGACAGCTAATTTTAAAAACTCCACTTTATAAAACCTATTCACTGTTAGTTTTTGAGTGTATGTATGTGAATGTTGGAGTTAAATTAAAATATCAAGTTATAAGGTATTTTCTTTCTTTTGGGCCTCCTTATCTCGAGAGACAATGGATACGCGCCTGGAGGTGGTCAGTGGTTTGTGAAGCAGCACCTGGAGTGGCTATAAAGGCCAATTCTGGAGTGACAGGCTCTTCCACAGGTGCTGCAGAGAAATTTGTTTGTTGGGGCTGTTGCACAGTTGGCTCTCCCCTTGCGCCTCTGTCTTTTTTCCTGCCAACTACTAAGTCTCTTCGACTCGCCACAATTTAGCCCTGTCTTTATGGCTGCCCGCCAGCTCTGGCGAATGCAAGTTATAAGGTCTTTATACATAGGTTTATCTTAGTAGTGTTTAAGATTTAGTTTTTAAATAAGTAGTTAATTTGTTTTTGTCAAAAGATACCTGGTTTGGTCTGTTTCATTATGGGGTTACGAGAGTGTTTAATTTGGCTATTTTCCGGTTGGGTGTGAAAGCTCAATAATATGCTGTGACCTGTGGAGTGAAGGGATTGAATTGACAGTGCATTGCTTCTGCTACAGTGGTAACAATTAAATGGTACTTTTTATCTGTCTTCACAGTGGAAGACATTCAAAGCAGTCCGAAAATACTTTTTTTTTCTCTATTCATTCATGGGATGTGGGCGTCACTGGCCAGGCCAGCATTAATTGCCCATCCCTAATTGCCCTTGAGAAGGTGGCGGTGAGCTGCCTTCTTGAACTGCTGCAGTCCATTTGGGGTAGGTATACCCACAGTGCTGTTAGGAAGGGAGTTCCAGGATTTTGACCCAGCGACAGTGAAGGAACAGTGATACAGTTCCAAGTCAGGGTGGTGTGTGACTTGGAGGGGAACTTGCAGGTGGTGGTGTTCCCATGTATTTGCTGCCCTTGTCCTTCTTGTTGGTAGAGGTCGCGTGTTTGGAAGGAGCTGTCTAAGGAGCCTTGGTGCATTCCTGCAGTGCATCTTGTAGATGGTACACACTGCTGCCACTGTGTGTCGGTGGTGGAGGGAGTGAATGTTTGTAGATGGGGTGCCAATCAAGCGGGCTACTTTGTCCTGGATGGTGTTGAACTTCTTGAGTGTTGTTGGAGCTGCACCCATCCAGGCAAGTGGAGAGTATTCCATCACACTCCTGACTTGTGCCCTGTAGATGGTGGACAGACTTCGGAGAGTCAGGAGGTGAGTTACTGGCCTCAGGAGTCCTAGCCTCTGACCTGCTCTTGTAGCCATGGTATTTATATGGCTACTCCAGTTCAGTTTCTGGTCAATGGTAGCCCCTAAGATGTTGATAGTGGGGGATTCAGCGATGGGAATGCTGTTGAATGTCAAGGGGAAATGGTTTGATTCTCTCTTGTTGGAGATGGTCATTGCCTGGCACTTGAGTGGCGCGAATGTTACTTGCCACTTCTCAGCCCAAGCCTGGATATTGTCCAGGTCTTGCTGCATTTCTACATGGACTGCTTCAGTATTTGAGGAGTCACGAATGGTGCTGAACATTGTGCAATCATCAGCAAATATCCCCACTTCTGACCTTATGTTTGAAGGAAGATCATTGATAAAGCAGCTGAAGATGGTTGGGCCTAGGACACTACCCTGAGGAACTCCTGCAGTTTTGTCCTGGAGCTCAGATGATTGACCTCCAACAACCACAGCCATCTTCCTTTGCGCTAGGTATGACTCCAACCAGTGGAGGGTTTTCCCCCTGATTCCCATTGACTCCAGTTTTGCTAGGGCTCCCTGATGCCATACTCGGTCAAATGCTGCCTTGATGTCAAGGACAGTCACTCTCACCTCACCTCTTGAGTTCAGCTCTTTTGTCCATGCTTGAACCAAGGCTGTAATGAGATCAGGAGCTGAGTGGCCCTGGCTGAACCCAAACTGAGCGTCACTGAGCAGGTTATTGCTAAGCAAGTGCCGCTTGATGGCACTGTTGATGACACCTTCCATCACTTTACTGATGATTGAGAGGAGGCTGATGGGGCGGTAATTGGCTGGGTTGGACTTGTCCTGCTTTTTGTGTACAGGACATACCTGGGCAATTTTCCACATTGCAGGGTAGATACCAGTGTTGTAGCTGTACTGGAACAGCTTGGCTAGGGGTGCGGCAGGTTCTGGAGCACAGGTCTTCAGTACTATTGCCAAAATATTGTCAGGGCCCATAGCTTTCGCAGTATCCGGTGCCTTCAGTTGTTTCTTGATATCACGCGGAGTGAATCGAATTGGCTGAAGTCTGGCATCTGTGATGCTGGGGACTTCAGGAGGAGGCCGAGATGGATCATCAACTCGGCACTTCTGGCTGAAGATTGTTGCAAATGCTTCAGCCCTATCTTTCGCACTGATGTGCTGGGATCCCCCATCAGTGAGGATGGGGATATTTGTGGAGCCACCTCTCCAGTTTGTTGTTTAATTGTCCACCATCATTCACGGCTGGATGTAGCAGGACTGCAGAGCTTAGATCTAACTGTTGGTTATGGGATCGCCTAGCTCTGTCCATCTCATGCTGCTTACGCAGTTTGGCATGCAAGTAGTCCTGTGTTGTAGCTTCACCAGGTTGGCACCTCATTTTGAGGTATGCCTGGTGCTGCTCCTGGCATGGCCTCCTGCACTCTTCATTGAACCAGATTTGGTCTCCTGGCTTGATGGTAATGGTAGAGTGTGGGGTTATGCCGGGCCATGAGGTTACAGATTGTGGTTGAGTACAATTCTGCTGCTGCTGATGACCCACAGCGCCTCCTGGATGCCCAGTTTTGCATTGCTAAATCTGTTCGAAATCTATCCCATTTGGCATGGTGATAGTGCCACACAACACGATGGAGGGTATCCTCAATGTGAAGGCGGGACTTCGTCTCCACCAGGACTGTGCGGTGGTCACTCCTACCAATACTGTCATGGACAGAAGCATCTGCGGCAGGCAGATTGCTGAGGACGAGGTCAATTATGTTTTTCCCTCGTGTTGCTTCCCCCACCACCTGTCGCAGACCCAGTCTAGCAGCTATATCCATTAGGACTTGGCCAGCTTGGTCAGTAGTGGTGCTACCGAGCCACTCTTGGTGATGGACATTGAAGTCCCCCACCCAGAGTACATTTTGTGCCCTTGCCACCCTCACTGCTTCCTCCAAGTGGTGTTCAACATGGAGGAGTACTGAGTCATCAGCTGAGGGAGAAGCAAGGGTGTTGCAAGAGCAATTAGTATTAGTTAAGAAGAAATACTACTGGAGAAATTACTGGGACCAAAAGGCTTCAAATCCCTTGGACCTGGTAGCCTAGGTATTTTGCAAAAGATGGCTACAGATAGTGGATGCATTGGTTTTGATCTTCCAGAATTCCTTTAACTTTCGAGTGGGCCCCATGAATGGTCAAGCAGCAAATGTAACCCCAATAATCAAAAAGGAGGGAGAAAGTAAACAGGGATCTAAAGGTCACTTAGGCTGACATCAGCTGTAGGGAAAATGCTAGAATCACTGGTAGTGATGTGGCAACAGGGTACTTAGAAAATCATAATATAATTGGTCAGAACCAACGTTCATTTTTGAAAAATATAATTGTGTTTAAGGCATCTTTTTTGATGTAACTAACAGGGTAAATTGACGAAATTCAGCAGGGGAATGGGAACCTAAAATGTAGTGCCAGTGTACAGGATGTTGAGAGTAGTGAGGTCAGGGATAAGGTTACAAGGACGCAAGAGGGCACTGGCAAGCAAGAACCTGGTTTAAAGTGTGTCTACTTCAACACCAGGAGCATCCGGAATAAGGTGGGTGAGCTTGCAGCATGGGTTGGTACCTGGGATCTCGACGTAGTGGCCATTTCGGAGACATGGGTAGAGCAGGGGCAGGAATGGATGTTGCAGGTTCCGGGATTTAGATGTTTCGGGAAGAACAGAGAAGATGGTAAAAGAGGGGGGGGGTGGCATTGTTAATCAAGGAGGGTATTACAGCGGCAGAAAGGACGTTTGAGGACTCGTCTACTGAGGTAGTATGGGCCGAGGTTAGAAACAGGAGAGGTGAGGTCACCCTGTTGGGAGTCTTTTATCGACCTCCGAATAGTTCCAGAGATGTAGAGGAAAGGATAGCGAAGATGATTCTCGACAGGGGCGAGAGTAACAGGGTAGTTGTTATGGGGGACTTTAACTTTCCAAATATCGACTGGAAATACTATAGTTCGAGTACTTTAGATGGGTCAGTTTTTGTCCAGTGTGTGCAGGAGGGTTTTCTGACACAGTATGTAGACAGGCCAACCAGGGGCGATGCCACATTGGATTTGGTACTGGGTAATGAACCCGGCCAGGTGTTAGATTTAGATGTAGGTGAGCACTTTGGTGATAGTGATCACAATTCGGTTAGGTTTACCTTAGCAATGGGCAGGGACAGGTATATACCGCAGGGCAAGAATTATAGCTGGAGGAAAGGAAATTATGATGCGATTAGGCAAGATTTAGGATGCGTAGGATGGGGAAGGGAACTGCAGGGGATGGGAACAATTGAAATGTGGAGCTTATTCAAGGAGCAGCTACTGCGTGTCCTTGATAAGTATGTACCTGTGAGGCAGGGAGGAAGTTGTCGAGCGAGGGAGCCGTGGTTTACTAAAGAGGTTGAAGCGCTTGTCAAGAGGAAGAAGAAGGCTTATGTTAGGATGAGACGTGAAAGCTCAGTTAGGGCGCTTGAGAGTTACAAACTAGCCAGGAAGGATCTAAAGGGAGAGCTAAGAAGAGCAAGGAGAGGACACGAGAAGTCATTGGCGGATAGGATCAGGGAAAACCCTAAGGCTTTCCGAGAGGTATATCAGGAATAAAAGAATTACTAGAGTTAGATTAGGGCCAATCAAGGATAGTAGTGGGAAGTTGTGTGTGGAATCAGAGGAGATAGGGGAAGTGTTAAATGAATATTTTGCATCAGTATTTACAGTAGAGAAAGAAAATGTTGTCGAGGAGAATACTGAGATTCAGGCTACTCGGCTAGATGGGATTGAGGTTCACAAGGAGGAGGTGTTATCAATTTTGGAAAGTGTGAAAATAGATAAATCACCTGGGCCAGATGGGATTTATCCTAGGATTCTCTGGGAAGCTAGGGAGGAGATTGCAGAGCCTTTGTCCTTGATCTTTATGTCGTCATTGTCGACAGGAATTGTGCCGGAAGACTGGAGGATAGCAAATGTTGTCCCCTTGTTCAAGAAGGGGAGTAGAGACAGCCCTGGTATTAATAGACCTGTGAGCCTTACTTCGGTTGTGGGTAAAATGTTGGAAAAGGTTATAAGAGACAGGATTTATAATCATCTTGAAAAGAATAAGTTCATTAGCGATAGTCAGCACGGTTTTGTGACGGGTAGGTCGTGCCTCACAAACCTTATTGAGTTTTTCGAGAAGGTGACCAAACAGGTGGATGAGGGTAAAGCAGTGGATGTGGTGTATATGGATTTCAGTAAGGCGTTTGATAAGGTTCCCCATGGTAGGCTATTGCAGAAAATACGGAAGTATGGGGTTGAAGGTGATTTAGAGCTTTGGATCAGAAATTGGCTAGCTGAAAGAAGACAGAGGGTGGTGGTTGATGGCAAATGTTCATCCTGGAGTTTAGTTACTAGTGGTGTACCGCAAGGATCTGTTTTGGGGCCACTGCTGTTTGTCATTTTTATAAATGACCTGGAAGAGGGTGTAGAAGGGTGGGTTAGTAAATTTGCGGATGACACGAAGGTCGGTGGAGTTGTGGATAGTGCCGAAGGATGTTGTAGGGTACAGAGGGACATAGATAGGCTGCAGAGCTGGGCTGAGAGATGGCAAATGGAGTTTAATGCGGAAAAGTGCGAGGTGATTCACTTTGGAAGGAGTAACAGGAATGCAGAGTACTGGGCTAATGGGAAGATTCTTGGTAGTGTAGATGAACAGAGAGATCTTGGTGTCCAGGTGCATAAATCCCTGAAGGTTGCTACCCAGGTTAATAGGGCTGTTAAGAAGGCATATGGTGTGTTAGCTTTTATTAGTAGGGGGATCATGTTTCGGAGCCACGAGGTCATGCTGCTGCTGTACAAAACTCTGGTGAGACCGCACCTGGAGTATTGCGTGCAGTTCTTGTCACCGCATTATAGGAAGGATGTGGAAGCTATGGAAAGGGTGCAGAGGAGATTTACTAGGATGTTGCCTGGTATGGAGGGAAGGTCTTACGAGGAAAGGCTGAGGGACTTGAGGTTGTTTTTGTTAGAGAGAAGGAGGAGGAGAGGTGACTTAATAGAGACATATAAGATAATCACAGGGTTAGATAGGGTGGATAGTGAGAGTCTTTTTCCTCAGATGGTGATGGCAAACACGAGGGGACATAGCTTTAAGTTGAGGGGTGATAGATATAGGACAGATGTCAGAGGTAGTTTCTTTACTCAGAGAGTAGTAGGGGCGTGGAACGCCCTGCCTGCAGCAGTAGTAGACTCGCCAACTTTAAGGGCATTTAAGTGGTCATTGGATAGACATATGGATGAAAATGGAATAGTGTAGGTCAGATGGTTTCACAGGTCGGCGCAACATCGAGGGCCAAAGGGCCTGTGCTGTAATGTTCTAATTCTAATTCTAGTGAATGCAGAGTGTTTGGATTTTCAAAAAGATCATTTGATAAGGTATCCTGAAAGAGGTTATTATCAAAAATTAGGGCTCAAGGAATTGGGGGTAATATATTAGCATGGATTTAGGATTAGTTAATGGATCGAAAACAGGTAATAGGAATAAGCAGGTCATTATTGGGTTGGTGGCATACCACAAGGAACAGTGCTTGACTCTCAGCTCCTATAACCTTTATTAATGAGTTAGATGAGGGGCCATAGAGTAATGTATCCAAAATTGTTTATGATACCTGGCAAGGTGGGAAAGTAATCTGTGAGGGCACAAAGAGCTGAAAATGGATATAGACAGGTTGAGTGGCCAAAAACATAGCAATTGGAATATAATGCAGAGAAATGTGAGGTTGTCCGCTTTGTTAGGAAAAGTGGAACAGCAGAATATTATTAGAAAGATGAGATACTGGGAGATGTTAGGTAGATGCAGAGGGACCTGTGTGCCCTTGCGCACGAATCAGAGCACGTACGAACATACAAATATACAAATTAGGAGCAGGAGTAGGCCGCTCGGCCCCTTCGTCATTCAATAAGATCATGTCTGATCTGATTGTAACCTCGACTCCACATTCCCACCTACCCCCAATAACCTTTCACCCCCTTGCTTAAAATATTCTCCTCTTACTTTTCTAATAGGAACTAGCACCACACTTATGCAGCAGAATAACTCATACACAGATTGAACCTGCAACTTTTGTGTTACTAGCACCATAATCTAACCAAGTGAGCGAACAGGCTACTACAAGTTAAAAGTTAGAAGTTATAAAGTTAACATGCAAGTATAATAAATAATTAGGAAGGCAAATGGTATGTTGGTCCATTTTTAAGAAAAAGGATTGGAATATAGGAGAGAAAAAGTCTGACTGAAATTATGTAGTGTTTAGTGAGACCACACCTGGAGTACTATGTACAGCTTTTGTCTCCTTTCCTAAGGAAGGATATACTTGTGCAAGGAAGGTTCACTATACTGATTTCTGGGATGAGGGAATTATCCTTTGAGGATAGATTGAATCGGCTACGTTCACGTTCCCTAGCACTTCATTAGCTGCAAAGAACTTGGAGACGTCTTGAGGTCATGAAAGGCGCTATATAAATGAAAACTTTCTTTTTAAGCATCCAGATCCAGTTTTACAATTCCCAGTAGTAAAGTGCAGCATTTCTTCATAAAATCTGAAATATTAGATCATTTCAGAGGATCGTAGATTAATCAAAACCACAAGTTGATGGTGCCACATATTATTTTACCCACCATTTGACAAACAAGGGCTCCGCTAATAATAGTCTATTATCCATGCACAGAAGAACAGTTTGGTTTCATAAATATGCAGTACCATGTTATCTAGTATCAAATCAATACGCATTAGCCACAGAAGCACCTAAATTTACAAGAAAAGGACCATTCGACCCATCGATATCTGCGTATATGTAGCGCCTTGCATAACCTCAAGATCTCCCAAATCGAACAGTGGGATTGATTTTGGATTGAGGCATCAATTTAAAATAATTACCACTGCCCCGTTCTCTGCATTTAGCCCTGCATTGATGCAAACTAATCCCACTGCCCCACTCTCTCTGCATAGCCCTGCACCAATTCCAAACAAATCACAATGCCATACTCTGCGCACAGCCCTGTATCAATCTCGAGAATTATTCGACTACCTGGGTCTCTCCCCACAGCCCTGTAATAATCCAAAACGAATCTCATCATCATGTTCTCTCCCCATAGCAATACAATACTAATCCCACAGTCCACACTCTCGCCAGAGCCTTTACCAATCTCAAACTAATCAACTTCACTCTCCCCTCCCCATAAATCTATAGCAATCCTAAATTTCTACCTCAACACAACACTTTTTCCAAGACCGGATCAATCCTAGAGTATTGGCACTTACCCACCCCCACCCCCGCATTTCCTGGTAGCTCTGCATCAGTCCCAAAATAATCCCAATCATAGGGACTATGAACTATAATGCGACACAGAGTTACCAGAGTAATGGATTCTTCAATGCCAGAAATGTGCACAGGATTAAGTCACTAACAGACCATCAGTTTTATTCCAGATTTAATAAACAGCTACAAGTTCATACAGAAAAGTAAAATAATGGCAATTTCCGTTATCGCAGGGCGAAACGTGGGACAAAAATTATCTCAAAAATCTCATAAAGATTCCTGGCTGTAGCAAAGAAACTCAGAAACCTACAAAACACTTGTAAAGTCGCTGAGAAATTAACTAACTGTAAATTGGGATGTTTGTGTCTCTGGTACAGGAAGGTCACCTGTCAGTAAATTGTTTTTTTAAGGTCATCGACTGCATTCTACATTACTACACCACTCATTCTTCTATTTGAATTCTTTCCTTATGCTTGTAAAAATTGTGATTTTTGATACAGGCTAAAAATCCGTCTAATTTACATTAGTCCATGAGCATCGAGCAAATAATCTTTGTTTCTGAAACAGTAAGCAGGCTAGCACTATTCATATTGGGCAAGGATATTTTTGGAATATATTCGTATCATTATGAAAATAATTTAAGTATTAGAGTCAGTGGATGCTGTACCATATTAGTTAACTGTTCCCTGAATTTTCTCTGAGTCACTGCATAAATAAACGTGTTTGTGCAGCAGCTCAAAAGCTGAAGCATATTTGCGCTTTCTCGGAATATAAATTTTGGATCACTGAAACCTTTGACTTTATAATTGTTTATGAATCGCTCAAAAAAGAACTGCACAACGTACATCATCCATAACAGGATGAAACTGCCCGAGATGGTGAAGAGTAAAACGATGGACTTTCTCCGGCTTTCCATCTCTGGGTCACTTTGATGTTCTCTGTTGCTGCTGGTCCGGAGCCTCCTGCGGGCTCTATTGGCCGCTAGAATGTGCCGGACGGTCAGAGCATTGAGCAAAAGAATCAGGAAAAACGGGAGACAAGGGGTTCCAATGCGGTCACTCCATTGGAAAGCTGCCCATATTGGTGAAGTAAAACGAATTTCCTTCAGCCTGCAATACCACGGGACATTGTTAATTATGTAGATGGGCTCATGTATAAAATACCAGGGGATATTGATTAAACAGCCCACCGTGCAGACCACTCCGACAACCAAGGCTGCCGTTTTCTCGGTGCAATATTTAGTTTTCAGCTTCTGGCAACAAATAGCTACAAATCGATCAAAGGTGAAAGTGACTGTTAACCAGACAGAAGTGTCTCTGGATGCATAAATTAATGTAATACTGAGACTGCACACGGGAGTAATGGACAGGAAACTACCAGGAAAATAAATACCAGGAATCCGGTTTAATAACACGGCAGTGATAATGACCAGGAGATCCGTCACAGCCATAGACACCAGGTACCAAGTAATACACCCCGAGAGACCGCACCTTCCTCGGGACAGGATCACAATCGCCACTAAATTAACTGTAAGAAAGAAAGGGAGAGAAAAGTTATGCAATACACTCTCAATAGAAGTGATATATTGATTTTTATAAAACAGGCCCCACAAACAACTGGGAGATCATTAATCAGTTGGCACTGAAACTTCTACAGAGGTCAAGAAAAGAATATTGTCCAAAGCACCAGGAAACTTGTTAGCCCTTCTTCAATGCAATCCGAAACTTCCTTCCTAACTGTCTAACTGGGGCATCGGTTAATGTCTCATCTAAGAACACCAGGTCGCAGAATGCTGCACTCCTTCAATACTCCTTAAATCAACTTAAACTCTGGTTTAAGGTCCTGAATGGGGTTTCAAACTGATAACTCTCGAACTAACAGTCCTACCAACTGAATTAAGATTATACAGCTTGAAACAAAGGTACAGAATTAAATAGATTGGTGCTTCAAAGAATGTGCACGGCTTCTAGGGAAGCAGCAAATAGAGACACAGTGAAGACTGTGTTAACATCCAGACTTCATTGCGATCTGGGTTCCAAATGGATAGTTGAGTAAAAAGCTGCCATGTGATCTGGTGGAAAAGAATTGTCTTTGACTGTAAAGGAGGAAACCAATGGCTGCACTGGATTTTCATCCTGTGAACGTGGTTGCCGGAAAGTGTCGGAATTAGGACCATCAAAGCCATGACTGATGAAAGGATCAGAAAGTGTATTAGGTGTGAGTGGAGTTTGCAGAATAATGAACGGCACTGTACGAAAGCAAAAACATGAAAAATTAATTTAAGAATAGCACATGGTTAAAAAATAAAAATAAACAATAAAAAAGTGAAAATATATAAAAATAAAAATAATAAATAAATAGATAAATAATGGGGCTCATAGTCTGAAATTATTGAATTATTGAATTTAACGAAATTATTGAATTCATTTATTTTTATATATTTTCATTTTTTTTTATTTTTTAACCATGTGCTAGTCTTAAACTTGTTTTTTATGCTTTTGCTTTCAGACATTATTCTGCCATTAGCACTCTCTCTGGACTTAGGCTTTGTCTTTTACGAGAACTATTTAGCACTCAATTTGCATTCTGTTCCATGACATTTATTGGTTTCAGGTGCGAGGGGCAAAGTTTAGAGGGGATGTACGAGGCAAGTTTTTTACAGAGAGGGTGGTGAGTGCCTGGAACTTGCTGCCGGGGGAGGTGGTGGAAGCAGGTACGATAGCGACGTTTAAGAGGCATCTTGACAAATACATGAATAGGATGGGAATAGAGGGATACGGACCCCAGAAGTGCAGAAGGTTTTAGTTTAGACAGGCATCAAGATCAGCGCAGGCTTGGAGGGCTGAATGGCCTGTTCCTGTGCTGTACTGTTCTTTGTTCTTTGTTCTTTTATATCTGTCATTTAATCTCTCCCTCTCTGTCCTATGACAGACCTTCCTTCTTGAACTCCCCCCCTCCCCTTTCACTTACTCAAAGACTGTTACATTTCTAACTTTTGCCAGTTCTGATGAAGTGTCACAGACCTGAAACGTTAACTCTGTTTCTCTCTACACAGATGCTTGCCAGACCAGCTGAGTATTTCTGGCACTTTCTGTAACTCATTCTTAAATCTGGTACAAAATAAATGTTAACACAAGAAAAACGACAATTCCTATCATTCCTACAGCCATGTCTACTAACTGATGCCCTCTTGTTTCCATTTCATACCTACAGCTATAACTGTTAATTATTGCCCATTTGTTTTCTCATAAATATTCAATTTTGAGAAGGTCAGAAGATCACATTCCACATCTGCATCTTCCAATCACATTCAGTTGATTTGTGGAACTTCCTTTGAGCAGATGGGCTGATGGGCTTCTGCATTTTGCACATTATTAAACATGTTTCACAGCTGCTAATGCTGTTAGGAATATGAGGAGTAGACCATTCACCTCGAGTCTTGTCCGCTGTTCAATTAAATCATGGATGATCTGCATTTCAATTCCGTTTACCCACCTCGATTGCTTATCCCTCACCACTTGCCTAACAAAAATCTATCGACGTGGGTTTTAACATTTTTAATTGACCTAGCATCAACAGTTTTTTTAAGGAAGCAAGTTCCAGATTTACCTTTCCCTTTGTCCAAAAAGGTGCTTCCGAACGTCGTTACTGCATGGCCTTGCTGTAGCTTTATGGTTATACCCCTTCTTCAAAATTCCTCCATCAGAGGAAAACATCCCTGTAGCTAATTTAACAAATCCTATAGTTATCGTAAACACTTCTAATCTTCTATACCACGTTTATGCAATCTCTTCTCATCAGGTAAACCTCTGAGTCCGGGATCATTCTGGTGAATCTGTGCTGCACCCCTTCCAAGTTCAAAAAATCCTTTCTAAGGCGTGATTCCCAGATCTGATTGCAAAACCTCAGATGGTGCCGAACCAGTAGTCGTAGTCGGGCTCCCTTGAGATAAAGGCTGGCAGATAATGAATAACTTGCTGCAATACTTTACCTGGAACAGCAATAGCTGCAAGGACAGTGTAGTAAACGGCATATACTAGACCTCTGGGTGGAGCGTGCATTTTCTGTGAGAAGTAGCAATGTCTACTCGGGGTCCCACACTTGCTCTGTTCGATTTTCAAAGGATCTTTTATTAAACCTAACGTTAAACCCCTAGAGCTGCAATTAGGTAACTTCACCATTAATGTTAGTTACAGTCAGTGAATAAACATGTTTTGTAACATCAGCATTTACATTAGGGACAGTCACTGAACAAATAGTTCTGGATCTATCAACATTACAATTAGTTACAGTCATTAAACAGACAGATTAATGCAGTCATTTCACCTTTATTTTTGATACAATATAAAAAATAAAATAGATATCACATAGTGATAAAAGGCAATGTTATGTCCTTCAGGGAAGAAAAACTCTTGTTATTGCCCATTCTGGCCTATATGTGACTTCAATCCCACACCTACGTGATTGACTCTTAACTTCCCTCGGAAGCTCTCAAGAAAACCAATCAGTTATATCAAACAGTGAGAAATGAACAAAGAGTCGAACCAGGCAAACCATTGGGATGTGGCATGACACAGAATTTGGAGACAACAATGACACTCTCAGCCCAGACCACCTTTTTAAAAATTCATTCATGGGATGTGGGTGTCGCGGGCTAGGCCAGCATTTATTGCCCATCCCTAATTGCCCTTGAGAAGGTGGTGGTGAGCTGCTTTCTTGAACCGCTGCAGTCCATGTGAGGTAGATACACCCACAATGCTGTTAGGAAGGGAGTTCCAGGATTTTGAGCCAGTGACAGTGAAGGAACGGCGATATAGTTCCAAATCAGGATGGTGTGTGACTTGGACGGGAATTTGCAGATGGTGATTTTCCCATGCGTCTGCTGCCCTTGTCCTTCGAGGTGGTCGAGGTCGCGGGTTTGGACGTTGCTGTCTAAGGATCCTTGGTGCGCTGCTGCAGTGCATCTTGTAGATGGTACACACTGCTGCCACTGTGCGTCGGTGGTGGAGGGAGTGAATGTTTGTAAATGGGGTGCCAATCAAGCGGGCTGCTTTGTTCTGGATGGTGTCGAGCTTCTTGAGTGTTGTTTGAGCTGTACCCATCCAGGCAAGTGGAGAGTATTCCATCACACTCCTGACCTTATAGATGGTGGACAGGCGTCGGAGAGTCAGGAGGTGAGTTACTGGCCTCAGGATTCCGAGCCTCTGACCTGCTCTTGTAGCCACGGTATTTATATGGCTACTCCAGTTCAGTTTCTGGTCAATGGTAATCCCTAAGATGTTGATAGTGGGGGATTCAGCAATGGTAATGCCATTGAATGTCAAGGGGAGATGGTTAGATTCTCTCTTGTTGGAGATGGTCATTGCCTGGCACTTGTGTGGCGCAAATGTTACTTGCCACTTATCAGCCCAAGCCTGGATATTGTCCAGGTCTTGCTGCATTTCTACACAGACGTCTTAGTATTTGAGGAGTCACAAATGGTGCTGAACATTGTGCAATCATCAGCGAACATCCCCACTTCTGACCTTATGATAGAAGGAAGGTCATTGATGAAGCAGCTGAAGATGGTTGGGCCTCGGACACTAACCTGAGGAACTCCTGCAGTGATGTCCTGGAGCTCAGATGATTGACCTCCAACAACCACAGCCATCTTCCTTTGCACTAGGTATGACTCCAACCAGCAGAGAGTTTTCCCCCTGATTCCCATTGACTCCAGTGTTGCTAGGGCTCCTTGATGCCATACTCGGTCAAATGCTGCCTTGATGTCAAGGGCAGTCACTCTCACCTCACCTCCAGTTCAGCTGTTTTGTCCATGTTTGAACCAAGGCTGTAATGAGGTCAGGAGCTGAGTGGCCCTGGCGGAACCCAAACTGAGCATCACTGAGCAGGTTATTGCTAACCAAGTGCTGCTTGATGGCACAGTTGATGACACCTTCCATCACTTTATTGATGATTGAGAGTAGACTGATGGGGCGGTAATTGGCCGGGTTGGATTTGTCCTGCTTTTTGTGTACGGGACATACCTGGGCAATTTGCCACATTGCCGGGTAGATGCCGGTGTTGTAGCTGTACTGGAACAGCTTGGCTAGGGGTGCGGCACATTCTGGAGTACAGGTCTTCAGTACTATTGCCGGAATATTGTCAGGACCCATAGCCTTTGTAGTATCCAGTGCCTTCAGTCGTTTCTTGATATCACGCGGAGTGAATCGAATTGGCTGAAGTCTGGCATCTGTGATGCTGGGGACTTCAGGAGGAGGCCGAGATGGATCATCAACTCGGCACTTCTGGCTGAAGATTGTTGCAAATGCTTCAGCCTTATCTTTCGCACTGATGTTCTGGGCTCCCCCATCAGTGAGGATGGGGATATTTGTGGAGCCACCTCCTCCAGTTAGTTGTTTAATTATCCACCATCATTCATGGCTGGATGTGACAGGACTGCAGAGCTTAGATCTGATTCATTGGTTATGGGATCGCTTAGCTCTGTCTATTGCATGCTGCTTATGCAGTTTGGCATGCAAGTAGTCCTGTGTTGTAGCTTCACCAGGTTGACACCTTATTTTGAGGTATGCCTGGTGCTGCTCTTGGCATGCCCTCCTGCACTCTTCATTGAATCAGGGTTGGTCTCCTGGCTTGATGGTAATGGTAGAGTGGGGGATGTGCCGGGCCATGAGGTTACAGATTGTGGTTGAGTACAATTCTGCTGCTGCTGATGGCCCACAGCGCCTCATGAGTGCCCAGTTTTGCATTGCTAGATCTGTTCGAAATCTATCCCATTTAGCACGGTGATAGTGCCACACAAAATGATGGACGGTATCCTTAATGTGAAGGCGGGACTTCGTCTCCACAAGGACTGTGCGGTGGTCACTCCTACCAATACTGTCATGGACAGAAGCATTTGCAGCAGGCAGATTGGTGAGGACGAGGTCAAGTATGTTTTTCCCTCGTGTTGGTTCTCCCACCACCTGCCGCAGACCCAGTCTCGCAGCTATGTCCTTTAGTACTCGGCCAGCTCAGTTAGTAGTGGTGCTACCAAGCCGCTCCTGGTGATGGACATTGAAGTCCCCCACCCAGAGTACATTCTGTGCCCTTGCCACCCTCAGTGCTTCCTCCAAGTGGTGTTCAACATGGAGTACTGACTCATCAGCTGAGGGAGGGCAGTAGGTGGTAATCAGTAGGAGGTTACCTTGCCCGTGTTTGACCTGATGCCATGAGACTTCATGGGGTCCAGAGTCAATGTTGAGGACTCGCAGGGCAACTCCTTCCCTACTGTAGACCACTGTCCCGCCACCTCTGCTGGGTCTGTCCTGCCGGTGGGCCAGGACATACCCAAGGAGAGTGATGGCAGTGTCTGGGACATTGTCTTTAAGGTATGAGTCCGTGAGTGTGACTATGTCAGGCTGTTGCTTGACTAGTCTGTGGGACAGCTCTCCTAACTTTGGCACAAGCCTCCAGATGTTAGTAAGGAGGACTTTGCAGATTCGACAGGGCTGGGTTTGCCGTTGTCGTTTCCGGTGCCTAGGTCGATGCCGGGTGGTCCGTCCGGTTTCATTGCTTTTTACTGACTTTGTAGCGGTTAGGTACAACTGAGTGGCTTGCTAGGCCATTTCAGAGGGCATGTAAGAGTTAACCACATTGCTGTGGGTCTGGAGTCACATGAAGGCCAGACCAGGTAAGGACAACAGATTTCCTTCCTTCAAGGACATTAGTGAACCGGATGGGTTTTTACAACCATCGACAATGGTTTCATGGCCATCATTGGACTAGCTGTTAATTCCAGATTTATTAATTAAATTCAAATTCCACCTTCTGCTGTGGTGGGATTTGAACCCATGTCCCCAGAGAAATACCCTGGGTCTCTGGGTTACTAGTCCAGTGATAATACCACTATGCCACCACCTCCCCCAATTTCTCTGCATGAACACTGGCAACCAGTGCCAAAGTTAGGATAGCTACCTCACAGACTAGTTCTGGAACAGTCTGACACAGCTTGAATAGCCTAATTGGTCTCATTCTCGCCAATAAACCTGTTGCAGATGCATCTGTCCATGACAGCAATTGTAGGAATGCTCACTGCACAGTACTGGGGAGTCCAAATCACGTCTTCACACCGAGGACAATGCCCCTCGTATTACATGACACTACAACCTATATGGGACAGATTAAGAACAGATATCGAAGCTCAAAACTGGACATCCATAATGTGCTGTGGGCCACCAGCACAAGCAAACTTTTATTCCACCACTATCAGTAACCTCATGGTCTGGAATATCCTACTCCCACGCACACCCCCACCCATTGCCATTAAGTCAGATTATGAACCCTGGTTCAGTTGGGAGTTTAGGAAAGATTACGGAAGTACATCATCAGACATACCTGAAAATGAGGCACCAACCTGTGAAGCTACATGACTGAACTGCATCCCTATTGTTGCAATTCTGTTAGAGACCAGTAATGTTTCTGAAAATAAATTCCAACTCCAAAGAATTACAACACAATACTTGCCTTTTTAAACAAAAAAAAACATTACTGTACAAGAGTTTATTTTCTTTCTTTTGGGCCTCCTTATCTCGAGAGACAATGGATACGCGCCTGGAGGTGGTCAGTGGTTTGTGAAGCAGCGCCTGGAGTGGCTATAAAGGCCAATTCTGGAGTGACAGGCTCTTCCACAGGTGCTGAAGAGAAATTTGTTTGTCGGGGCTGTTGCACAGTTGGCTCGCCTCTGTCTTTTTTCCTGCCAACTACTAAGTCTCTTCGACTCGCCACAATTTAGCCCTGTCTTTATGGCTGCCCGCCAGCTCTGGCGAATGCTGGCAACTGACTCCCACGACTTGTGATCAATGTCACACGATTTCATGTCGCGTTTGCAGACGTCTTTATAACGGAGACATGGACGGCCGGTGGGTCTGATACCAGTGGCGAGCTCGCTGTACAATGTGTCTTTGGGGATCCTACCATCTTCCATGCGGCTCACATGGCCAAGCCATCTCAAGCGCCGCTGACTCAGTAGTGTGTATAAGCTGGGGGTGTTGGCCGCTTCAAGGAGTTCTGTGTTGGAGATATAGTCCTGCCACCTGATGCCAAGTATTCTCCGAAGGCAGCGAAGATGGAATGAATTGAGACGTCGCTCTTGGCTGGCATACGTTGTCCAGGCCTCGCTGCCGTAGAGCAAGGTACTGAGGACACAGGCCTGATACACTCGGACTTTTGTGTTCCGTGTCAGTGCGCCATTTTCCCACACTCTCTTGGCCAGTCTGGACATAGCAGTGGAAGCCTTACCCATGCGCTTGTTGATTTCTGCATCTAGAGACAGGTTACTGGTGATAGTTGAGCCTAGGTAGGTGAACTCTTGAACCACTTCCAGAGCGTTAAACAAAGCAAAACACTGCTAACTTAACATTACAATTTGAAATTATTTATACTTTAAACTTAAAATCTTAACAGAACATGAAGAGGGATATTCAACCTCTAAGTGTCAACGGAATACTTTATTTGACTTTTACTTCCACCTCAAGAGTTACCATTTAATTTACAGGATTTTGGTGGTTTGTTCACTTCTTCTGGAATCAATCTAAAATGTACCACAGCTCTTAGGAATTCATTTCGATTTCCTTAACTTCTCAGCTCCCTTCCATGGTGTGAGATCTCCTGGAGATTCTCCCTCTAGCATTTGGCTAGGAACCTTCCCGCTTTCACTCAACCCCTCATGAATCTGGGCCTGGCTCAAAACAGAAATACCCCTGGTTCCTGATGGCCTTGAGTCCAGTTGCTCCCAAAGCCAACAGCTTTCTGAACCAATCGCCTGTCTGCGAGCCAGCATAGAGATAAAAACACCTGACCAACAGACATGTCCCTGTGTCATCTATCTCCATAGCAACATCGTACTCGTGGGATTTCCCAGATAGCAATTTAAGCTAATTACTTCCAGCTCCAAAACATATCTTTGATTTCTGATACCCACATGAATAGCTGATATTGCTGACAATGACATGACAATTCCTTCCAGGCTTTCTGGTTCCACTTTCCCAACTAAACGAGCCCACCTACTGTTTTATTAATCTCACTTCTCTAACTCTGTCTCTGTTAGTATACATGGAAAGGTCTTTGAAATGAAATCTCCTGGGCGGTCGTGCAACATTTGTAAATTCCAGAATGTTATTTTTCTACAGCAAACACATTTAATTTCCCCAAAACTAAAAGTGAACTCTAAATTATTAATACAAACCTTGAACTAGATGATCATGACACCTGCCCCGGGGAAAAAATGAAAGTGCATCACCAATGTGATGCGCTTGCATTTATACCAACTGAAATAAAATAAATTATAACATGCTACACATTTAAACAACGACCTTAACACATGCGATACACATAACAGTCTCCCCCCATTGTCCACCAGATCGTCCACCTTGACAATATTTCTTTGCTGAATCCATAACCAGAAACCATGATTCAATTAAGACTTAATTTTTCTTTTTGTGGTGTTTTCCAAAAATTGTTTTCTTCTATATATGAAATCCAAATTTTTTCCATGTCTCTGGGCAAGCGATGATTCGAATAGTCCCACTGTTTTTTTTGCATAATTGATGTGAATTGCAATCCATTTGGGTCTTCTGTAAGTGAAGATTTCTCATGGTTATTCATGTGTGAATTTTGAAACTCAGTCTTTGAATCAGACTGTTCAGATTTCACCTTCTGAACTTTATTTGCTTCTATATTTCCTGTTTCTTCATTGTTTAAGTTCAAAAATAATGCCCCAATTGTTACAACTGAGGCAGGAACAACACACTGTCAATTCAGTCCCATCACTCCATAGGTTGCAGCATATTATTTAAGTTTTCCACCCAACAGGAAAACAACCAAATTAAACACTCCCGTAATCCCCAGAATAAAACAGGCAAAAGCAAGTATCTTTAGGCAACAATAAATTAACTATTTTAGAATTAGAGATACAGCACTGAAACAGGCCCTTTGGCTCACTGAGTCTGTGCCGACCATTAACCACCCATTTATACTAATCCTACACTAATCCCATATTCCTACCACATCCTCACCTGTCCTTATATTTCTCTACCACCTACCTATACTAGGGGCAATTTATAATGGCCAATTTACCTATCAACCTGCAAGTCTTTTGGCTGTGGGAGGAAACCAGAGCACCCAGAGGAAACCCACACAGACACAGGGAGAACTTGCAAACTCCACACAGGCAGTACCCAGAATCGAACCCGGGTCACGGGAGCTATGAGGCTGCAGTGCTAACCACTGCGCCACTGTGCCGTATTGAAACTAAATCTTAAACTCTATTAAGATAAACCTATGTCTAATGACCTTATAACTTCTTATTTTAATCTAACTCCCCCATTCACACACATACACACAAAAGTAACGGTAATTAACCGGTTTTAAAAGCGGTATTGCAGCGCACTGTCGGCAATGCTGCATGCCTTTATTTAAACCACTGCAAAAAAAAAAACCCTTAGCAAATGTAATCACCTCTAAGTCTGCCAAATGATGCTTCACCTCCCGAAGGACGTGGATGAGCTTTCCGGACGTCGATGGTGGGCACTGAGGAAATGGCTTATTACCTGCACCAGATTCCACCCCCCACCACCCCCCTCCCCTCCCCCCCCTTTACCCCCCTTCCACCCCCCCCCCACCCCCGTCCCCTTCCCTGCTCCACCCTCTCAGCTCACCCCCTCACAACCCCGTCCCAGCCCGCCCCCCCCTCGCACCTTCTTCACCCCGCACCCCCTTCCCCTGCACACCCCCCACCCCCTCCCTCTACCCCTCCCCCTTGCATCCCCTCCTCCCACCGGCACCATCCTACACCTGTGTAGGGGCCCCAACAACCCCACTGCCTTGTGGGCGTCTCGGGAGAGACCAAGGCTAAGGGAGTAAACCCTAACAGAAAATCCGGAGCGGAACCCCGTAGGCGGTCATGTGTCACCTTTGGCATGTTTCCGGCAGTTCCTGCAGCCATACTGGTGCCAAACGTCGTGTCCTGCACTCCTTTGGACCCCACCAGAAAGGCCGAGAGGGGGGTTTTGACGACTGGGCAACTCTCAACCTCCATAAATTTGCCCAGGCATGCGCCATGGAGAGGTCACTCCATAGTTGCCTCACAGCGACTAAAACAACACGGAAGGCAGCAGTTACGGGTTATAAGTCCAGATAAATTGGCATAGAAACTGGGCGCCACGGGTTGCCTTTGTCGGTGGGAGAGGTCATTGCACCTCACTGGACAGCTACCGCCCGCCTCAAACCGGGCAGCCCCCGGTCAATAAGGTTCTGTCCCGCCACAGTCTGCCTGCTTCAATGGGTGCTTGGAGCTCAGGGTCATTTCCCGAAAGGTGGACTGATACACCGCACCAAACAACATGAAAAAAGGAAAGAAGGTACCAGCCCTTCGCTTTGCAAGCTGGAACGTCAGAACTATGTGTCCTGGCCTGTCGGAAGACCTTACACAAATCAACGATTCTCGGAAGACCGCCATCATTAACAACGAGCTCAGTAGATTCAATGTGGACATTGCAGCACTTCAGGAGACTCGCCTCCCCACGAGTGGCTCTCTAGCAGAGCAAGACTACACCTTCTTCTGGCAGGGCAGGGATCCTGAAGAACCAAGACAGCATGGAGTGGGCTTCGCCATCAGAAACTCCTTGCTCAGCATGATAGAGCCTCCCTCAAATGGCTCGGAACGCATACTGTCCATCCGACTGCTCACCACCTCTGGTCCAGTACACCTACTCAGCATCTATGCTCCAACACTCTGCTCCGCACCTGAAGCTAAAGACCAGTTCTATGAACAACTCCATAACATCATTTGCAGCATCCCCAACACCGAACACCTATTCCTGCTGGGGGACTTTAATGCCAGGGTTGGGGCCGACCATGACTCATGGCCCTCCTGCCTTGGGCGCTATGGCGTTGGAAGGATGAATGAGAACGGGCAGAGACTGCTTGAGTTGTGTACCTATCATAACCTCTGCATCACCAACTCGTTCTTTCACACTAAACCCTGTCACCAGGTTTCATGGAGGCACCCAAGATCACGTCGTTGGCACCAGCTAGACCTCATTGTCACAAGGCGAGCCGCCTTAAACAGTGTTCAAATCACACGCAGCTTCCACAGTGCGGACTGCGACACCGACCACTCCCTGGTGTGCAGCAAGGTTAGACTCAGACCAAAGAAGTTGCATCATTCCAAGCAGAAGGGCCACCCGCGCATCAACACGAGCAGAATTTCTCACCCACAGCTGTTACAAAAATTTCTAAATTCACTTGTAACAGCCCTTCAAAACACTCCCACAGGGGATGCTGAGACCAAGTGGGCCCACATCAGAGACGCCATCTATGAGTCAGCTTTGACCACCTACGGCAAAAGTGCGAAGAGAAATGCAGACTGGTTTCAATCTCATAATGAAGAGCTGGAACCTGTCATAGCCGCTAAGCGCATTGCACTTTTGAACTACAAGAAAGCCCCCAGCGATTTAACATCCGCAGCACTTAAAGCAGCCAGATGTACTGCACAAAGAACAGCTAGGCGTTGCGCAAACGACTACTGGCAACACCTATGCAGCCATATTCAGCTGGCCTCAGACACCGGAAACATCAGAGGAATGTATGATGGCATGAAGAGAGCTCTTGGGCCAACCATCAAGAAGATCACCCCCCTCAAATCTAAATCGGGGGACATAATCACTGACCAACGCAAACAGATGGACCGCTGGGTTGAGCACTACCTAGAACTGTACTCCAGGGAGAATGCTGTCACTGAGACTGCCCTCAATGCAGCCCAGCCTCTACCAGTCATGGATGAGCTGGACATACAGCCAACCAAATCGGAACTCAGTGATGCCATTGATTCCCTAGCCAGCGGAAAAGCCCCTGGGAAGGACAGCATTACCCCTGAAATAATCAAGAGTGCCAAGCCTGCTATACTCTCAGCACTACATGAACTGCTATGCCTGTGCTGGGACGAGGGAGCAGTACCCCAGGACATGCGCGATGCCAACATCATCACCCTCTATAAAAACAAAGGTGACCGCGGTGACTGCAACAACTACCGTGGAATCTCCCTGCTCAGCATAGTGGGGAAAGTCTTTGCTCGAGTCGCTCTGAACAGGCTCCAGAAGCTGGCCGAGCGCGTCTACCCTGAGGCACAGTGTGGCTTTCGTGCAGAGAGATCGACTATTGACATGCTGTTCTCCCTTCGTCAGATACAGGAGAAATGCCGTGAACAACAGATGCCCCTCTACATTGCTTTCATTGATCTCACCAAAGCCTTTGACCTCGTCAGCAGACGTGGTCTCTTCAGACTACTAGAAAGGATCGGATGTCCACCAAAGCTACTAAGTATCATCACCTCATTCCATGACAATATGAAAGGCACAATTCAACATGGTGGCTCCTCATCAGAGCCCTTTCCTATCCTGAGTGGTGTGAAACAGGGCTGTGTTCTCGCACACACACTTTTTGGGATTTTCTTCTCCCTGCTGCTTTCACATGCGTTCAAATCATCTGAAGAAGGAATTTTCCTCCACACAAGATCAGGGGGCAGGTTGTTCAACCTTGCCCGTCTAAGAGCGAAGTCCAAAGTACGGAAAGTCCTCATCAGAGAACTCCTCTTTGCTGACGATGCTGCTTTAACATCTCACACTGAAGAGTGCCTGCAGAGTCTCATCGACAGGTTTGCGTCTGCCTGCAATGAATTTGGCCTAACCATCAGCCTCAAGAAAACGAACATCATGGGGCAGGATGTCAGAAATGCTCCATCCATCAATATTGGCGACCACGCTCTGGAAGTGGTTCAAGAGTTCACCTACCTAGGCTCAACTATCACCAGTAACCTGTCTCTAGATGCAGAAATCAACAGGCGCATGGGTAAGGCTTCCACTGCTATGTCCAGACTGGCCAAGAGAGTGTGGGAAAATGGCGCACTGACACGAAACACAAAAGTCCGAGTGTATCAGGCCTGTGTCCTCAGTACCTTGCTCTACGGCAGCGAGGCCTGGACAACGTATGCCAGCCAAGAGCGACGTCTCAATTCATTCCATCTTCGCTGCCTTCGGAGAATACTTGGCATCAGGTGGCAGGACTATATCTCCAACACAGAACTCCTTGAAGCGGCCAACACCCCCAGCTTATACACACTACTGAGTCAGCGGCGCTTGAGATGGCTTGGCCATGTGAGCCGCATGGAAGATGGTAGGATCCCCAAAGACACATTGTACAGCGAGCTCGCCACTGGTATCAGACCCACCGGCCGTCCATGTCTCCGTTATAAAGACGTCTGCAAACGCGACATGAAATCGTGTGACATTGATCACAAGTCGTGGGAGTCAGTTGCCAGCATTCGCCAGAGCTGGCGGGCAGCCATAAAGACAGGGCTAAATTGTGGCGAGTCGAAGAGACTTAGTAGTTGGCAGGAAAAAAGACAGAGGCGCAAGGGGAGAGCCAACTGTGCAACAGCCCCAACAAACAAATTTCTCTGCAGCACCTGTGGAAGAGCCTGTCACTCCAGAATTGGCCTTTATAGCCACTCCAGGCGCTGCTTCACAAACCACTGACCACCTCCAGGCGCGTATCCATTGTCTCTCGAGATAAGGAGGCCCAAAAGAAAAGAATATTTAAAAATTAGCTGTTTCTTAAGAATAAATAAGTAAGTATTTGTGGGTTATGTTCCAGATGGGTGAGGTATTCTAATGTGGAGATAATCAAATGCTCCTCAAAGTCTCCATGCGGATTTGATGAAATAGACGCTTCAGTAGATAGGCATTCAAAACTCTTCGGCTGCAGCAGGCATCAAGACCACCGGCGAATTCCACGAAATACAATCAGTCAAGAGAGATTCAATATTGAAGCAAATACTTCCTGGCTTAGAAGTAAAGAAAAGGACTGTTTGCTACCCTCAGTAATACAAATGGTCTCTTGAAAAAAAAAGCTTCTTTATCCCTTTAGACAATTAATTCAGCCTGTAGTTCCTTGTAGAATGTCTGCTGAGAGAGAATAGACAGCTCTTTCCTTTAGCATTGCTGGAGAGTCTCTCAAACTAACTTGTTCAGACCAGTTTCTGCCAGTTTTACATGCAGTCAAATCAAAACATTGGCCAGAATTATGCCCTCTAAAGAGCGGGATGTGATGTGGACGGGGGGAGGGGGGGGAGTGGGGGGTGGGGGTGGTGGTGGGGGCCCTTCCCGACCTGCTCCCACCTCCGCCACCATTTTACGCAGGGTGGCAGCAGCGGAAACTGGCCCACCTGCCCCAGGCCAATCAAGGCCGCTTAATGGCCACTTAAGGGCCTCCGCCTGCTGCCATGGGGATTTTACCCTTGGTCGGTTGAGCATCTCAGGCATCAGAAAAGTTGCCTGACAAAAGTTGTGGGGGGGGGGGAACTGTCCTGGTCAGGCACCCTGTGCCCGATGGAGGGTCGCCCCTGATGCCCCAACCACCCCCAACATCTAACACCCCCCACCTCCAGTCCCCAATTGGCCACCCTTGCCTTGCTGCGGTCCCACCAATCACCCCCCGGCGAGGCCCCAAATACTTGCATTTTCCCAGGGCCATTCTTCCTCTTTTTCTCGAAGCTGGGTTGCATTCGCAGCAGTGGTCACTGCTCCCGGTGGCGCTGCTAGGACTAAGAGTTGCCGGCCCACTGATTGGCCAACAGCTCCATTAGGCAGGACTTCCTGCCTCAAATGAGGTGGAAGTCCCACCCCAGACCAATTAAAGGCCTGGGGACCGTAAAATGCGATCCGGATCCCCAGGCCAGGCGTAGGACGATTCACCGCTAACTTTTCAATCGGTGGACGGCTCCTGTCCGTCGAGGGTAAAATTCAGCCCATTATACCATGTGACCTCTCTCTCCTGCTGTGGCTAGGCACAGGCGCAGCTGGCACCCTGTGCTCAGTCTTAAATGCACACTGATTTCAAACAGAGTCTTAAAGGCACACACTTTTTAATCGGAGGAGAAAAATAATTACAGTTCCGTGACACAATTAATTCCACAGTTAAACCATCTTCCTCCTGGTTAACTGCAGGCATTGATATATTTTAAAATTTAAGTCCATTCTCCAGGATAACAAGTTTAAAATGGCTTCTTTGTGTGCCAATAGCTCATTCTTTTGTTGGTCAAAATTTTCATTAGCCACTTTAAGAAGGTTGTTTAAATTACTTTTATATTCAAGTAGAAATGTTTGCTGTACTGGTTTGGTCTGGTCTTTAAACAGTTTATAATAATTTAGTTTTGCTTGATCCCAGTCATAAGGAGCCTTGTTTTACACACTCTGACTATGGTCGATAGCTTCTTCATTTTGGACTTCCACTTTCTGTTCTAACACTTTGAGACTTGCGTGTAACTCATGAATAGGATCATCCCAGTCACTTTGCAGTTTCAAATGGTCTTTTGTAGCCTATCCATTTGCTTGGATTCCTGCTGTTGTACCCTGTGTTGTATCAGCATTAGCAAGCACTTTTGAGTTGGTGTCATGCCTCATTAACCCTTCAGGGTTAATATGAAATCTCTTTCCTTCCTGGGGGGAAATTTCAATTTGAAAATTTTCAGGCACCTTTGCTGGCTCTGTGAATTCCATTAATGGGGTTGATACATCTGTGTATTTATTTTTTTCACTCTCCAGCCCAAGAGGATCACAAATAGGTCATAGAATGATAGAGTCATTTATGGCACAGAAGGAGGCCATTCAGCCCATCAATTCCATGCCAGCTCTTCACAGAGCTGTTCAATCAGTCCCACTTCCTCACTCGATCCTCATAGCTCTGCAAGTCTATTTCCTTCAAGTGGCCATCCAATTTCCTTTTGAAGTCATTGATTGTCTCTGCTTCCACCACCTTCGTGGGCAGCGAGTTCCATAAAAAGTTCTTCCTCATATACTACCTGCATCTATTGCCCAAAAACTTCAATCTGTATCCCCTAATCCTTGTACCACCAGTTAATGGGAACAATCTTTCCTTGTCTAACTTATCTAAGCCCGTCATAGTCTTGTACACTTCTATTAAATCTCTCTTTAATCTCTTTGTTCTAAGGAGAACAACACCAGTTTTTCCATGTTAACCTTGTAACTAAAATCCCCATCAGTGAGATCATTCTGGTAAGTTTCCTCTGTACCCTCTCAAGGACCCTCACATCCTTCCTAAAGTGTGGTGACCAGAACTGGATACAATACTCCAGTTGGGGCCGAGCATGAACTTTATAATCGTTCAGCATATCTTCCCCGCTTTTGTACTCAATGTCTCTATTTATGAAGCCCAAGATCCCATATGCTTTACTAACCGCTCTCTCAATATGTCCTGCCACCTTCAAAGATCTATGCAGATGCACCCCAGCTTCCTCTGTTCCTGCACACTCTTTAGAACTGTGCCATTAAGTATATATTGTCTCTCCTTATTTCTTATGCCAAAATGCATCACCTCACACTTGTCAGTATTAAATTCCATCCGCTACCTCTCTGCCCATTCTGCTAGCCTATTTATATCCTGTTGCAGGATATTCATATCATCCTCACTGTTGACACACCTCCAAGTTTGGTATCGTCAGCAAATTTTGAGAATCTACCCGGTATGCCAAGATCCAAGTCATTTATATATAGTGACATGGACTTGAATTATTTTTTCCCCCCTGATTAAAGAAAAGTGTGTGCCTTTAGACTATCAAAAACCAGTGCACCTTTCAGGGAGGAGAACATTCTGGATAGAGAGTGTACCACAGCTGCATTTTGGTTACCGAGAAATTGCAGCAGAAATATGCTGCAACCTCTGGCCTGACGGGACTGAATTAATAGTTTGTTGCCTCCGTTGCGGTCTTAATAATAGCAACAAAAAAAAAAACAATGGCCCCAGCACTGACTCTTTGGGTACGCCACAGTCTACCAGTCCATTCCTACGACTTGCTGTTTTCTGTCTTTAAGCCAAATTGCTTTATCCGATTGGACACTGATTCTCCTATTCCATAAAGCTCAATTTTCTTAACTAGCCTTTTATGTGATAACTGATCAAATGCTTTCTCAAAATCCATATAAACAACATCCCCCACAATCCCTTCATCAACCTTTTCTGTCACTTCATCAAAAAATTCAATTAGATTTATCAAGCATGATCTGCCTTTTACAAATCCATGCTGGCTCTCCTTAATTAACTCAAACCTCTCTAATTTTCCATTGATATTTTCCCTGATTTTTGGTTCCAAAACATTACTCACCACTGATGTTAAACTAACTGGCCTGTAGTTGCTAGGACTGTCCTGACACACCTTCTTGATTAAGGGTGTCACATTTGTCATTCCCCAACCCTCTGGCACCTTCTTGTATCCAGGGCAGATTGGAAGATTATGGTAAGTCTTCCACTATCTCCTTCCGCACTTCCTTCAGCAACCTGGGATGTAAGAAGCCATCCAGACCAGGTGACTTATCTACCCTAAGCATAATCAACCTTTTTAATACCTCCCCCTCTCATTTTTTATCCTATCCATTGTCTCTAGTCTCTCTGCTTCAACCGATATTTTGTCAGTTTCCATTTCCTCAGTGAACACTGCTACAAAGTACTCATTAAGTAGATTAGCATTGCCCTGCACCTCTAAGGATATATTACCTTCGCTGTCTCTCTCTCTCCTCCTCTTACTTCCTGCTTACTATTTACATGCCGGTAGAGGATTTTGGGGTTCCCTTTCATGTTGCCTACCATTCTATTTTCATAGTCTCTCTTTGCCAGTCTAATTTTCCTCCTCACTTCCTCTATGTACAGAACTTTAGTTAGGCCACACTTGGAATATTGCGTACAATTCTGGTCGCCACACTACCAGCAGGATGTGGAGGCTTTGGAGAGGGTACAGAAGAGGTTTACCAGGATGTTGCCTGCCTGGTCTGGAGGGTATTGGCTATGAGGAGAGGTTGGATAAACTCGGATTGTTTTCACTGGAACGACGGAGGTGGAGGGGCGACATGATAGAGGTTTACAAAGTTATGAGTGGCATGGACAGAGTGGATAGTCAAAGCTTTTTCCCAGGGTGGAAGAGTCAGTTACTAGGGGGACATAGATTTAAGGTGCGAGGGGCAAAGTTTAGAGGGGATGTGCGAGGCAAATTTTTTACACAGAGGGTGGTGAGTGCCTGGAACTTGTTGCCGGGGAGGTAGTGAAAGCAGGTACGATAGCGACGTTTAAGAGGCATCTTGACAAATACATGAATAGGATGGGAATGGAGGGATACGGACCCCGGAAGTGCAGAAGGTTTTAGTTTAGACAGGCATCAAGATTGGTGCAGGCTTGGAGGGCCGAATGGCTTGTTCCTGTGCTGTACTGTTCTTTGTTCTTGTTCTTTGTTCTCAACTTATTGTTTATTGCCTGGTTCTCATTTGAAGAATCCACCTGACATACATGGTACTGTTTTCTCAGCAGCCTCACTCCTTGGTGCAGTATTCTTTGGAGAAACACTATTCACACTCACTAAAGCTATGGCTTTCGCTTTTAAGTTCCAATACTCTGCTTTAACATGACCGACATTATGACAGTGAAAACATGTTGGTTTTATTGACTCACTCCTATCATCTATAATGTCTTTTTTTTTAACCACCTTGAGAGGCATCTGTCTTTTCTTTTCTGCTGTCTCCTTCTTTGAACTCAAGAACCTGTTCACTATCATTTTGTCTATCCCTTCAACTCCTGTGTGGATATGCAAATAAAGCTTTACCACACCACAGCTGCTAATAGGATAAAACAGAACTGTCAGCTAAAACAACAGCTTATTTAATGTTAGAAGCTTTACTGTCCTCTAAGTGTGTCCTAAAGTTATTCCTAAATTCTTCAAGTCTCTTCTAAGCTCAGTGTATAAAACCAACAGTGCCATGTCATTTCCTCTTCCCTAGAAAACTCTACAAGTGTTTGATTTGTTCTTTTCCTTAAAGTCCAAAATTTTACTTGCTATGCTTCGGGGACAAGTTCATATGCGGTAAGTACTGCAGTTTTAACTGTCTCATTATGTGCAGACTGTTCATCCGAAAGACTTGAATCGGTATCCAATGTTTTTGTTATTAAAACACTTTACAAAAGAATGGTCCATGTTTCTCATGACCAAGCTAACCTTTTAGCAATTTACTCAAATGAGACAAAATTTCTTTCAATCCCTTCCTCACTGAATCTAGGCACTAGGCGAATATTCCTTGTCAAATCAAAACTGGGAGTGGGACTTGACTCATCATCCGAACTACTAGCTCCTCCTTTACCCTATAACCTAAGCTTTTCTTTACCCAGTCCATATTTTCCCAGCTTATTTCTCTCTTTAAAGCTCTCTGTCTCTTTCTTTATCCATTTCTTCCTTTGCTAACGTCTATCTCTGGAATTCCAGTTCAAGTTTTTTCATTTTCATTTATTTTTCCCTTTTGAGTTCAAGTTTTTGCTTGTCTTTGTTTCAAATTCATGTTACTTCATTTTCTATTGAATCCTGGCTAACTCAATTTGTGTTTTATTGCGGGTCAACCTTTTTTCTCTTTAATTCCAAATGCTGTGCTAAAGTTTCCATTATTTCTGCCTTTTTAGCCCCTGCTTTTAACTCTGTCTTCAGCTCTTCTGCTAATGTCATCAACCTACCCTTTGTCAGTTGCTGCAAAACACTCAGGGATAAATCTTCCCGTCCCAGAAGTCTTAGGAATTTACATCGCCATTCTGCTTTTCAATAAATACAGTAAAAATCACCATGAAATCTTGCTCATTTAAACTTTAGCAAATTTTAGTGTACTCATCTCAGTCTGTGGATTCAAAATCCCACAACCAGCCCCCAATTTTGTAATGATCCTATGAGAGACCAGTCACGATTTCAAAAATAAGTTTGAATCCCTAATTATTACTGAAAATATCCCACAAGATTTTCCCTTTAAAACAACAAACTTTACTGGACATAAGTATGGCATGCTTGCCTTCATCGGCCGAGGCATTGAGTACAGGAGTTGGGACGTCATGTTACAGTTGTACATAACGTTGGTTAGGCCGCATTCGGAGTACTGTGTGCAGTTCTGGTCGCCGCACTACAGGAAAGATGTGATTAAGCTAGAGAGGGTGCAGAAAAGATTCACTGGGATGTTGCCTGGTTTGAAGGGCTTGAGTTATAAAGAGAGATTGGATAGGCTGGGTCTGTTTTCCCTGGAGCGAAGGAGGCTGAGAGGGGACATGATAGAGGTATATAAAATTATGAGAGGCATAGTTAGGGTAGATAGCCAGAGTCTGTTTCCCATGATAGGGGTGACTAAAACTAGAGGGCATAGATTTAAGGTGAGAGGGAGGAGGTTTAAAGGGGATCAAAGGGGTAAATTTTTCACACTAAGAATAGTGGGTATCTGGAATGAGCTGCCTGAGGAGGTGGTGGAGGCAGGAACAGTAGCAACATTTAAAGGCATCTGGACAGGTACTTGAATGAGCAAGGCATAGAGGGTTATGGAATTAATGCAAGCAGGTGGGATTAGTATAGATAGGCATTATGGTCAGCATGGACGCAGTGGGCCAAAGGGCCTGTTTCTATGCTGTACGACTCTATGACTCTATAAAAGCTAAACAAAGCAAAGCATTATTAACTATAACTACAATTTAAAATCACTTATACTTTAAACTTAAAAATTTTAACAGAACACGAAGATGTATACTTTAAACACTAAGTATCAGCAGAACACTCTTGTTTGACTTTTACTTCTACCACAAGAGTTACCCTATACTTTACAGGACTTTGGTTGTTCATTCACTTCTCCTGGGGCCAAACCACAGTATACCATAGCTCTTAGGAATTCACTTCAATTTCTTTAATTTCTCACCTATCTTCCATGGTGTGAGATCTTCTAGAGATTTTCCACCAGCATTCAGCTAGGCAACCCTCCAGCACTCATTCAACATCTCTTGAATCTGGATTTCCCAGCTTAAGCATTATCCTTCTCAAAACAGAAACACTCTTGTTTCCCGATGGCCTCCCTGCTCTTGAGACCTGCTGCTTCTAAAGCCAACAGCTTTCTGAATCAACTGCCTATCTGTGAGCCAGTGCAGATATAAAAACACCTGACCAACAGGCATCCCCCACATCATTTATCTCCATAGCAACATGGTACTCATGAGATTTCCCAGATAGCAATTTAAGCTAATTACCTTCAACTCCAAAACATCTCTGATTTCTGATACCCACATGAGCAATTGATATTGTTAACAATGACAGAACAAATCCTTCCAGACTTTCTAGTTCCAGTTCCTCAACTAAACGTGCTCGCCTACTGTCTTATGGCTCTTACCTCTCTAAATCTGTCTCTGTTAGTATACATGAAATCTCGTGGGTGGTCCTGCAACCTTTTTAAATTCCAGAATTCCAATGATCTTTCTGCTACACAATTAATTTGCCCAAAACTAAAAGTGACCTCTAAAATATTAATACAAACTAGATGATCGTGACAATATGAGAACATGAAGAGGAGTAGGCCATTCAGTGCTTAAAGCTTCATCAGTTCAGGGAAACGCACCTCAGGAAGCATTTACTGTACTTGAAGCATGTGTAGTGCAGATTCGACAGAATGATATGGTGCTAAATGAGTTAAATATTGAGGACAGATTGCATTCCCTTGAGTATAGAAGACCAAGGAGTATAATGATTAAAATAGTTGATAAGGTAAAGAGAAACAATCTCCTCTGGTTGGGAGTCCAGAACAAGAGAGAGAGTTTTAAAGGTAAAGTTCTGAGAAGTGATTTCGTGAAAGTGGACTGGAAACAGCTACTTGAAGGTAAATTAGTGTCAGAGCAGTGGAAGGCATTCAAAGGGGAGATTCAAGGGGTTCAGGGTAAACATGTTCCCACAAAGAAAAAGGGTGAGACGGCCGAATCTAGAGCCCCATGGATGTCAAGGAGCTTGCAGGGGAAGATAAGGCAGAAAAGAAACGCTTATGTCCGATACTGAGAACTCAATACTACAGAAAGCCGAGAGGAGTATAGAAAGTGGAGGGGTGAAATCAAAAAGGAAATTAGGAAAGCAAAGAGGGCATGAAAGAATATTGGCAAGCAAAATCAAGGTGAACCCAAAGATGTTTTATCAATACATTAAGAAGAAGAGGATAACTAAGGAGAGAGTAGGGACCATAAAAGACCAAAAAAGTAACCTATATGTAGGGCCGGAAGATGTTCTTAATGAATACTTTGCGTCTGTCTTCACAAAAGAGGGGGACGATGCAGATGTTGTAGTTAAGGAGGAGGAGTATGAAGTATTGGATGTGATAAACATAGGGAGAGAGGAATATTAATGGGACTAGCATCCTTGAAAGTTGATAAATCATCAGGGCCAGATGAAATGTACCCCAGGCTGTTAAAAGAAGCAAGAGAGGAAATAGCTGAAGGTCTGACCATCATTTTCCAGTCCTCACTGGATACAGGTGTGGTGCTGAAGGATTTGAGAACTGCTAACGTTGTACCTCTGTTTAAAAAGGGAGCGAAGGATAGAACGAATAATTATGGGCCAGTCAGTCTAACCTCAGTAGTGGGAAAATTATTGGAATCTATTCTGAAAGACAGGATAAATTGTCACTTGGAAAGGCACAGGTTAATCAAGGATAGTCAAAATGGATTTGTTAAGAGATCTTGTTTGACCAACTTGATCAAATTTTTGAAGAGGTAACAAGGAAGATAGATGAGGGTAGTGCAGTTTAGTTTAGAGATACAACACTGAAACAGGCCCTTCGGCCCACCGAGTCCGTGCCGACCATCAACCACCCATTTATACTAATCCTGCACTAATTCCATATTCCTACCACATCTCCACCTGTCCGTATATTTCCCTACCACCTACCTATACTAGGGGCAATTTTATAATGGCCAATTTACCTATCAACCTGCAAGTCTTTGGCATGTGGGAGGAAACCGGAGCACCCGGAGGAAACCCACGCAGACACAGGGAGAACTTGCAAACTCCACACAGGCAGTACCCAGAATTGAACTCGGGTCGCTGGAGCTGTGAGGCTGCGGTGCTAACCACTGCGCCACTGTGCCGCCCAGTTGATGTGGTCTATATGGATTTCAGCAAGGCTTTTGACAAGGTCCCACATGGCAGACTGGTTAAAAAAATAAAATCCCATGGGATCCAGAGAAATGCAGCAAGGTGGATACAAAATAGGCTCAGTGGCAGGAAACAAAGGGTAATAGTTGAGGGGTGTTTTAGCGCTTGGAGGGCTGTTTCCAGTGGCAGTCCGCAGGGCTCATTACTGGGTCCCCTGCTTTTTGTGGTGTATATTAACGATTTGCTGGTCTGGTCAGATGGGCAGAAAAGTGGCAAATGGAATTCAACCTGCTGAGGTGTGAGGTGATGCATTTAGGGAGGTCAAACAAGACAAAGGAATACACAATTAAGGGGAAAATACTGAGAAGTGTCAAGAAAGTGAGGGACTTTGGAGTGAATGTCCACAGATCCCTGAAGGTAGCAGGACAGGTCGATAAAGTGGTTAAGAAGGCATATGGTATCCTTTCCTTTATTAGCCGAGGTATAGAATATAAGAGCAGGGAGGTTATGCTGGAACTGTATAACTCATTGGTTAGGCCACAACTTGAGTGCTGTGTGCAGTTCTGGTCACCTCATTACAGAAAAGATGTAATTACACTAGAGAGGATACAGAGGAGATTTATGAGGATGTTGCCAGGACTGGAAAAATGCAGCTATGAGGAAAGATTGGATAGACTGGGGTTGTTCTCCTTGGAACAGAGAAGGCTGAGGGGAGATTTGTTTGAAATGAACAAAATTGTGAGGGGCCTGGATAGAGTGGAGGTGAAGGGTCTATTCACCTTAGCAGAGAGGTCAGTGACGAGGGGGCATAGATTTAAAGTGATTGGTAGAAAAATTAGAGGGGAGATGAGGAAAAACTTTTTCACCCAGAGGGTGGTGATGGTCTGGAACTCACTGCCTGTAAGGGTAGTTGAGGCAGAGACCCTCAATTAATTCAAAAGGAGTCTGGATATGCATCTCAAGTGCCGTAATATGCAGGGCTACAAACAAAATGCTGGAAGTTGGGATTAGTATAGGTGGATCCTCAAATTCCTCAAATAATCCCAGCTCGCTGTCCTGAATGAATCCATTTCACTAACAAATATTGAAATGTTTGCTCCACACCCACAGGCTTTGATCTGTTGAAAACCACAACAGAAAAGTGTTTCAAAAATGATGTAGATCTCTAAACAATGAGTGATATCCGGGTACAGATTCTCCCACTCAGTCCTCCAATCCTTTTCCCTTATTCCTGTTGGTCTGAAGGTCCCTTGTGAAGCTATCCTAATGTTTAATATTTCAGGTGGGAATCCTGAAGAAGGAATACGTCCTGCAACATAGGAGATCCAGGCCTCATTTTCTGATGTTAAAACAGTTGGAAATATTGCATTGTGCTCAGAAATCTTCCCCTACCACCTGAGACAGTGTTATATATCATGCTGAATGGCACTTCTTACATCCTTACCAACTTCGGGAACAAAATCTGAAGAGTTGGGGTGGATACAGATGGGAAATGAATGAAGAAAAAAAGATAATGAAAATATTAATGAAGAATAGAAGCTGGAGCACTGGAAATAAAACTGGGAGAGAGGAAACACTAGTTACTAAGATTGCTGCAAGAAATTAGCTTGGGAGACAAACAGCTGTAAGGCATTTGATTAAGATACATTTGTGTGACGTAACAAACATAAAATTCTCCTTTATATTATGTTCCGAGCAGGTCTACCAAGACACTGCTCTCACTGACGCAGAGAATCAGCTGTTTTACTACCATAGGAGTGTTACATGGTGTTATGGACCATTTATTGGAGCCACTGATTTAAGTTGTAAAACCTGTGCATTTCCCATATTTATTGAAGGAAATTATAGCAGCGTTTAGGGGACTAAATTGGAGATACAAGCACAGACGTGCTGGGAATCAAAAGTCTTAATGTGGTGACTGTTAATGCTCCTGTAAAGAGTCTCTGGGTGTTTTTACTATGTTAAAGGTGCTATAACAATGCAAGTTGTTGTTGATTGTGGGCAGGGATTCTGTCGCCAGTCTGAGCTGGAAACTCGTGTGCAGTCAGGTCAGGGAGAAGGTGTTCACCAGCTGAATGTGGAAATGGATTCAGTCATCCCATTTACACCAGCACAGTCACTTTGGAGAGAGACCGTTCAGATACTTCACGTGTGGGAAGAGATTTACTCAGTTTTCCCACCTGTTCACATCCAAAATTTCAAATGTCAAAGGATTTGATGCATAATCTGCGTTTACTTACTGGAGAGAGTCTATTTAAATGTTCCTTGTGTGTGAAGAGATTCACTTGGTCACCCCACCTGCTGACACATCACTGAGTTTACATGTAACTGTAGGCATTGGATTCTGCTGTTATTGCTGCTGTTTTGGGGACACTTGATTTTTTTTAAATTTAGAGATACAGCACTGAAACAGGCCCTTCAGCCCACTGAGTCTGTGCCAACCAACAACCATCATTTATACTAATCCTACATTAATCCCATATTCCCTACCACCTACCTACACTAGGGGCAATTTACAATGCCCAATTTACCTATCAACCTGCAAGTCTTTGGCTGTGGGAGGAAACTGGAGTACCTGGCAGAAACCCACACGGTCACAGGGAAAACTTGCAAACTCCGCATAGGCGGTACCCAGAACTGAACCTGGGTCGCTGGAGCTGTGAGGCTGTGGTGCTAACCACTGTGCCACTGTGCCGCCCTTGCTGATTGGTCACCAGTTCTCATTCCCCTATTTTACTGGTGGATAATGGAGAGTCCATGCCAGGGATAGGCACCGGCATGTTGCACCACAGACATTTGACAAAATTATTGACTCAGCCACGGACATGGGGGAAATTAATCTGTTTATAAAGTGTATAACCAATCTAATGTCGTCAAACATAGACCAATTAAAAAAACACATTTCTCCCTATAATTATAGTAGAAAACGTCAATGGAGAGCAGCACAACTGTATTAGCTAGCTAGCAAGCAAAATAGTATGCAATACCAATGCAAATTACTTTTGTTGACAGAATAGAGCTAGCTACATCATGTCATGGGGTGGTAGATGGACTTTATTGGATGACCTCTGGATTCACACTGTGTCAGGAGTGCAAATTCATCCAATAAACTGTGAAACTCAAGGAGAGGATTGTTGTTGTGGTTATTGAGTGGAGGCAGTAGAAAAATCAGTAGTAGGAAGACGGACCATTTCTCACACCGCCATTGTCACAAGACAATTTAACCTATGATGGTCAATGTTTGTGCAACTTTTCCAACTGCTTGTAATATGTGTCTGAAAATAGGCCAGTCAACAAAAGGGCAGTGATCCCCAAATCAGGAGAATCTTACAGGATGGAGCTGATAGTACTTCAGAAGAGTCACGTGAAGCAGAGTGGGACAGGAAGGGACAGAGAGATTAATGGTAGGTAGCCAAGACTAGTTTATTCATCTTGACAGGCTGAAACAACAATTTCTCTCATGGACAAAATGTCATTTACTCACCAAAGGCATGTCTATATCTCAATCTATCACTGTTGATTCCAGTGCAGCTCTGATAAGATTAACAAAATTCTTTTCTGCAAAAAGTTGAATGGTTGTTATTGCATGTATTATTCAGTTACAAAATGTTTAGTCACTATCTGTAAGATTGTACTCCAGACTAAACAATTTATGTCCAAGCCAAATCTCTTACCCGTTAGCTCTCCTCCTCCCGCTCGCTCTCTCCCAGCCCACTTTCTCCCCCCATCTCCCCCCACCCGCTCTTTTCCCCCGCCCACTATCTTCCCCCCCGACTGCTCTGTTCCCCCCCGCCCACTCTCTCCCGCCCACCCGTGCTCTCCCCCACCCGCCCGCTCTTTCCCCTGCCCACCCTCTCTCTCCCCCCCGCCTGCTCTCTCCCCCCTCCCGCCCACCCACTTTATCCCCCTCCTGCCCGCTTTCTCCAGCCATTGCCTGTTGCCATAGGTTTGCGTTGCCTTTTTGTGTGATTATTTGAGCAGCGCCATCTTTAGTCCTGGCAGCTGCCTGATCGTCGCAGACTATGACTTTTTAGTGGAACAGGCTGCATAGGCACATGTGCCTGTGCAGCGCCACCTAGTGGTGGCATTGTCCGCAAACGCAGCCCTCAAAATAACCGAGCTACTATGTTATTTTAAAACACAAGGTCAAAAGCTTGGAGCAGGGGTGTCCAACCTTTTCACGTGGTGGGTGGGGGGGTCCTACATTACGATTATTGTCTGACATAGGCGGCTGGTGTGACAATTTCAGAAAGATAAAGGCATTAAAAAATCATCTTACTAATAATCAAAACGACACGAAATGTGCATTTTTGTGAAGAAGCTTTAAATGCAAAGACTAATTTATTGACTTACTTGTCTTCGCTACGTTGGACACTGATTTAGTGAGATACCTGGCATGTTTTTTTGCTTGTACAGATTTTCAATGTCTGCCCACACACTTGTTGCAGCAATGAAGAGTATCCTGGATAGATGTCCATCTGTCAGAGTGATCTTGATTGCTCTCTCTCCCTCCACTCTCTCTGTGTCTGTCTCTCTCTCTCTCCTCAGTCTCTGTGTTCCACTTCTCTGTGCTCCCCCTCTGGGTTCCTCCTCTGTGTTGACCCCCACGTCATCTCCCCCTCTCTGTATTGTCCCCTCCCCTCTGTGTCATTCCCCCCTCTCTGTGTTATCTCCCACCTCTCTGTGTCACCCTTCCTCTGTATGTAGTCACCCTTCTCTGTGTCGCTTTCTCTCTCTCTCTGTCTCCCATCTCCCTCTCTGTCCCCCATCCATCTCTCTCTCTCTCTGCCCCACTCTCTTTCTCTCTCTGCCCCACTCTCTCTCTCTACCCCACTCTCTCTCTCTGCCCCACTCTCTCTCTCTCTCTCTGCCCCACTCTCTCTCTCTCTCTACCCCATCTCTCTCTCTATGCCCCCCATCTCTCTCTCTGACCATTGCTGAGAGTGGAAACAGCAGTTTCTGAATTTCGGACAGATTCGGGGTTTTCCGGCTGGTTCCAATTTTTTGTTAAAACCTGCCGGAAAAACCCGGAATCTGTCCAAAGTTCAGAAACTGCTGTTCCCGACCCTAGCGCATGTCAGCTGTGAATATGGAAGAGAGTGTTAATGAGCTGTATATATGATCTGAGCTTAGAAATTCCAATTCAGCTGTGAAATGGACAGTGTGATTTTTTTACAGCCAGTCTGGCCAGAAAAAAAAGCCAATGGGAAATATCTCATCCCTGAAATTACCAGTTACGGACCTCAAAATGTTTTACCACGGACACTGGCACCAGTGTATGGGCATGTTGCTGACCCTTGCACCACACACAGAGTAGTAAAGACCCAATTCTATCCCCAGCCTGTGTTAATCCCACCTGGTGTTAGAGAAGACATTGGAAAGAGTACAGAAAATATTCACAAGAATGATTCCAGGGATGAGGAACTTCAGTTTTGAGGATAGATTGGAGATGTTGTGACTGTTTTCCTTGGAGAAGAGAAGGCTGACAGGTGACTTGATGTAGGTATTCAAATTCATGAGGGCTTTGGACAAAGTAGATAGGGAGAAACTGTTCCCACTCATGAAAGGACCAAGAACGAGAGGGCACAGATTCCAAGTAATCGGTAAAAGAAGCCAAAATTACATGAGGAAAAACTTTTTCACACAGCGAGTGGTTAAGGTCTGGAATGCACTGTCTGAGAGTGCGGTGGAGGCAGGTTCAATCGAGTCATGCAAAAGGGAGTTAAACTGTTATATGAAAAGGCAGAGTATGCAGGGTTATGGGGAGAAGGCGGGAGAGTGACACTAGGTGAATTGCTCATTTGGAGAGCTGGTGCAGATACAATGGGCCGAATGGCCTCCTTCTGTGCTGTAACAATTCTCTGAATTCTGTGATTCTGTGGTGTGCTATTGATCACCACACACAGAGCAGTAAAGACCCAATTCTATTCCTAGCCTGTATTAATCTCACCTGGTGTGGCACTGACCCCCACACACAGAGCAGTAAAGACCCAATTCTATTCCTAGCCTGTACTAATCTCACCTGGTGTGGCACTGACCCCCACACACAGAGCAGTAAAGACCCAATTCTATTCCTAGCCTGTATTAATCTCACCTGGTGTGGCACTGACCCCCACACACAGAGTAGTAAAGAACCAATTCTATCCCCACTGTATGCTAATTCCACCTGGTGTGACACTGACCCCCACACAGTTACAGACTGTGATGGGTATATGAGTGGTTCACACTGTTCTCCTCCCAATTGACTGCAACTATGTTTTGTTAAAATGATGCATTAGCCCCCGAGTGTCTTTAAGGTCCATTAAACAGACAAATGACAGGTTTTCTCATAGGTCAAAAAAGACTTTATTTTTAAACAGTTCCCAAAATCATCATAACCTCACCCACACACACCTTTACCCACACATATATACACAAACGTCTTTTTTAAAAGTCGTAGGCCTGATTATTTGCAGTCTTGAACTTGCAGAAGTGTTGTAGAGCTCTATTGGTTGTAATACAGCCCAAGGTTGTGGTACTTATTTTCTTACCTTCACAGATGGAGAGCCTCAAAGTCATTTAGTGACGTCTCTGCTGTAGTCACTGTTCAATTTCAGCAGGTTCTTCTCTTGCTTGGCTGGGTCTTTCTCACAGGCTTTCTGTGGTCCTGGCTTGATCTCCCCTCCCCCTCCAGAGGGATACCTTTTTAAGGTAAAAATCTGCCACATTAGAGTTTCTGTTAGGAGACACATGGCCTCTCCCCTGTTGTGACCAGAAAATGGGTCTAGATGTGATAACCATAGCTATTGATTGGTGCTTGAATGGCTACCATTCTATTATGATGTTGGCACTTCACACACAATTCAACACACCATTAACATATTGTTTGCCTTTGCTCCATGACCTTTTGGTCAGCTATGTGGCCTGGTCCAATCTAGACCTCCTTTGTTATCTCTTGCCCCACCCCCACCTCACTTGCTTATAACCTGTGACTTTTCTATTATTTGTCAGTTCTGAAGAAGGGTCACTGACCCGAAACGTTAACTCTGCTTCTCTTTCCACAGATGCTGCCAGACCTGCTGAGTGGTTCCAGCATTTCTTGTTTTTATTTCAGATTTCCAGCATCCGCAGTATTTTGCTTTTATATTACTATTATGATGTTGGTACTTCACACCTTTCATCTTGGTTGCGGTTGTGAGTCAGACTGTCTCCAGAATCTGTTGTTAATCTATTCACGTCAATAAGAGTCATTAATGTGCAATGGTGCAACTTTCAATTTCAAAGGGTTTCTCCACAGAGCTATTTCAGACAAGGTTAATGAGTTCGATCTTTGCAAACAAATTTGTTGATTCCCAGTACAGGAGGGGTCACGTGTCTGCTATTCCATTTTGACTGTAGTTCAAGTTTCCAAGTTCTTGTGCTTTAGTTTTAACAGTTGATTTTTAATATCATAATTCCTACATTATTTATTTTATTGCAGCTCCTTCCATGCATAACACCTCCCCACAAAAGGGAAAAAATGAAATTCCTTACCATTTCATTGTTTGTCTTTTTTTTGTTGTTTTCTCAGCAAGAAGGAAAGTAAGATATAGGATAGTGCACATTGTACACATTCAACCCATTCACTCCTCAGGCATTCAGTCCTGATTTCTGTACAGGCTTTTTTGTATGTACAGCGTGTTACATTCTAGACAAGGCGTCTGCTATAATGTTTGTGTTAATCCCATCTTGTGTGCTACTGAACACCACACACAGCGTAGTAAAGATTCAATTCTGTCGCTGGCCTGTGTTAATTCTACCTGGTGTGGTACTGAGCCCCCCACACACAGTAGTAAAGATCCAGTTCTATTGCCAGCCTGTGTTAATCCCACCTGGTGTGGTACTGACCAACACACAGAGCAGTAAAGACCCAATTCTATCCCTGGCCTGTGTTAATCTCATCTAGCAGGGTACTGAGTCCCCCATACAGAGAATATGAGGGGGCTGTACTCCATATATTACTCAAGCTCCACTTGCCCTGGGAGTGTTTAATTGAATAGTGTAGGGGGAGCGTTATTCCATATCTAAACGGTGCTATACCTATCTTAAGTATTAAATTCTGTGACAGTAATGCTGTTCAGTTCTGTTTTTATTAAACTCTTTTTATTTCTGTCTCCCTCTGGGGTCTGGATTCCACATCAGTTCCTTAATTGGTGATTGTTTAATTGCTATTGAACCACATGTGCTGACACAGCCAGTTCCCATTGTGATCTTCCTCAACAGGCCTCAGTCACTGACTCCATCTCTCTCCCAGCCGGTGTCTGAGGCTGAACCAGACCGTTCACAATCGGCACCCTATTTTACCCAGAGGTGAGCTTCCAACCCCAGATTCTCTCCATTACCCAAACCACCTGCTTCCACCTCCATAACATCACAGTCTTTGTCCCTAATTCCAAAGCTAGATCCTCTCCATCAACCAGACTGCTACTTCCACCTCTATAACATCATTGTCACTGTTCCTAATTCCTCCCAGATTCCCTCTATCACCCAGACCGGCTACTTCCACCTCATTGTCACTGTTCCTGATTCCGAACTCAGAACCTCTCCATTACCCACCTCCAAAATACCACCCGTCTCTGCCTCTGTTCCTCTGCTGCGGAATCCCTCACCCATGCCTTTGTTAGCTCCACACTCGACAATTTCAATGCTGTCCTCGCTTGCCTCCCCTGCTGGCCCCCACAACAAACTTCAGCTTATCTAAATCTCTGTTGCCAATATTCTAACTTGTACCAAGTCCCATTCACCCATCACTCCTTTGTTCACTGATCTACATTGGCTCCTGGTCCAGTGATGCCTCAATTTTAAAATTCTCATCCTCATGTTCAAACTCAACTCATTAAGAAGTGCCCAGTAAGGGAACTGCATCCCAAAATCGCCACACATTAGTTGGTTTGTGTTTAGTATTTTACAGTAAGTAGCTTTTCACCCCCAGTTGCATTCCTACAATTGACATCAAAGTGACTAGAGACACGGGGGAGGGGTTAGAATTCAGCTCGGACTCTGGTACAAAAACTCTACCACCTCCACATTCACCTCCTCCAAGCCACACACCATGTCGACTTGGACATATATCACCATTACTTCATCATCACTGGGTCAAAAGCCTGAAATCCTTTCTGTAACAGTATTGTGAGAGCACTTTCACCACATGGACTGCAGTGGTTCAAGATGAAGGCCCACGATTTTCTCATGGTAATCAGGGATGAGCAAGTAATGCCAGAATTGCCAGCCTCACCCATATCTTGGGAGGAAATAAACATGAAATAAAATAGGAATGAAATCAATGAGTCTGTAATTGACTGAAACCAAGCGAGACTGGTGATCAGAGCGGGACGTCATTCTCTGATTTTAAAAAAAGTCAATACAACTTGGCTCACCAGCCCCTTGTATTTGCTGTTCTGGTGTTGCCTTTATCAGAGAACAAGTAAGGATTAATCTCGGCCTTAAAAACTGCTGGACGTCAATTGTGCATGAGCTATGTACTCAATGGCTTCTGTTATCGGAGAGTCATAGAATCATACAGCACAGGAGGAGGCTATTTAGCAATTAGATCCTCTCCCCTACTCTTTTCCCACAATACAGAAAAACACCCCTGTTAGTATTGATCCAATTCACTTTTGAAAGTTCCTGTTAAATCTGTTTCCACAACCCTTTCAGGAAGTGAATTCCAAATCATAAATGCTCGCTGTGTATAGAAAAGTAAATCTCCTCATCTCTCCCCTGGTTGTTCGCTAATTGATATAATACTGTGTCCTCTGGCTACTGACCCCAGTGAAACCAGGTTCTCCTTATTTATTCTATCAAAACACATAATGATTTTGAGGACCTCTATTAAATCTCCCCTTTACCCTAGCTGCTCTATGGAGAACAATCCCATCTTCTCTCCACATAACTGAAGTCTCTCATCACTGCACGCTAATATATCTCCCAAACACTTTCTCTAAGGCCTTGAAATCTATCATAAAATTTGGTGTTCGGAATGGAACACAGTATTCCACTTGAAGTTTAACCAGTGATTTATATAGTCTTAGCAGACAGTTCTTGTTTTTATTTTATTCTTTGCTTCTGGTCAGTAAGCTATAGATCCCGTATGCCTTTTAAAAGCCTTCGCAACTCATCCGGCCACCATCAAAGATTTATGTACATACACACCCACGTCTCTGGACTCCTGTGCTATCTATTAAATGGTGCAGTCCTTTTCTATTCACTCCCCTTATTATCCCTTCCAAAAGGAATCACTTCCCTGCTTCTATGTGTTAAATTTTATTTGCTGATTACTACATTTATGGGTTTTGCCTCATCTGCAAATGTTGTAATTATGCTCTTTACATATAAGTCTAGGCTATTTATATATCTCTCTATATATCAACAATAGCACTGATTCTAATACCGACCCCTGAGAGACAGTACTGCATACTTCTGCCTCCCACCCCTAGTCTGAACAATAACTGTTCACCACTTCGATCTGCTTTCTGTCTGAGTCAACGTCATATCCACACTATCACTTTCCCATTAACGCATGGGTTTAATTTTTCCCAACAAGTCTATTAGATGGCATTTTATCGCAGGCCTTTTGCAAGTCCATATACATAACACAAACCACGCACCACCCTCGTCAACACTCGCTGTTAAGTCATCAAAAACTTGATCAACTTTATTAAAGATGATTTGTCGTCAAGCTATCCATGCGGCCTGTTATTTAGTAACCCATGCTTTTCCAAGCAAGAAATATTTTTGTGCTGGGTTAAGAAATTTCCAAACACTGATGTTAGACTGACTAATCAGTAGTTAATGGATTTATTCAATCTCTCCTCTGGTAAACAGGGCGCAACATTTACAACTCTCCAGTCCTTTGGCACCACTCCCATATCCAAGGAGGATTGAAAGATCTTGGCCAGTGCATCTGCTATTTCCACCTTTCCTTCCCTCAGCAACCCTCATAGATCCCATCTGCATCAGGTCAATGTTCTACTTTATTGTGGTGCTAAGAAGTGTTGGATTGAAAGGGGTTAACTGAACCTGTTTGTTCAGTGACTGTAATTCACGTCAGTCTCCATGGACCCGAATTGTGTCGCTGGAGGGTTTCCCTCTTCTCCTAACAAAGGATTCCTTTCAATGTGTTATCCAATAATGTCAGTGGGAATATCATCCTGGTACTAACAGGGATCAGTGGCTCCAGGAAGAGCATAGATCAGAATCTGAGAACAATAGATTGGAGCATTACAACAATGGATCAGAATCTGAGAACAATGGATTGGAATGTTGCAACAATGGGCAAGAGTTTCTCCTATTGATTTGGCAGTGTTACTGCAGATTTTTTGGATACCATTAGATGATCGGATCTATTATGCACTGAAAGCAATTCAAACAATTTGCTATCCCATCCTTGCTATTGTTGGTGTCCCTGGTAAGTCTTTCTATCCAACTATTAGAACTATAATCCATATTTCATGGCATTAGCGTTGCTGTCATTTAAATCTTGGGAAGACCAAAGCCATTGTTTTCATTCTCAGTCACAAACTCTGTTCTCTATCAACAAAATGCATCCTCCTTGCTGGTCAACATCTAAGGCTGAAACAGACTGTTTGCAACCTCCAGTGTCCAGTTAACATTGAGCTGATTTCTGAACTCGTATTCTATCCATCACCAACCCTGCCTACAACCACCTCTATAATATCACCCATCTCCAACCATGCCTCAGCCCATCTGCTACATTAGTGCTCATCTTTGTTAAACCCACACTTGACTATTCCAATTCTATCCTGGCCATCCTCCCAGTTACAAACCTTCATAAACCACAGCCCATCCAAATCTCTGTGGCCCATATCCTAACTCACACCAAATCCTGTTCAACCTTCACCCCTGTGCTCACTGATCTACATTGGCTCCCAGTCTGGCAATGCCTTAATTTTTATATTCTCAATCTTGTGTTTCAATCCCTCCATGGGCTCACCCCTCCAATTAGCCCCATTCCCCTATGCATTTCACATATTCCTGCAAATCTTTTGCCTTTGACTGTTTTTCCAATTCCCTTTTAAATGTGAATTGTTTTCCCTCTCTATCTCCCCCAGCCATGATTTTCACTCTACGCGCCACTGGTGCCAATGTTATGGAAGCCTGGATCCATAAAATGATGTGAGCCACACTACCAGCCATCTCTGGTGTGCCAGCAGAGTGGACCTTGCGGGGCAGGGCTCTATCCTGGGTGTGCCATGCACGTGCTCTTACTGTGAGGAGGGGTTTGAATGAGACGTCAATCAGGCATTCTGGCAGCTTTGAAACTTGCTCTGTGTATGTCCACTCAATGCCTGTGTTAGTCACTCTCAGCAGAACATATATCCAGCAGCACGAGGAACCCCCTCTCGCATTATTTAAAAGAACCAAGCAACCAACATGCAGGTGAGCGGCTTTTGATTTACTTCTGCTATTGTAAAGTTAGTGGAGCTGCTGTGGATGGTTTTATAAAGGTTGTGTTGTGAGCTGCTGCAAACATTCAGGGAGCTCATGGATTTGGTGATCCAACTCTGGACGAGTTATGGCGACTGTAGTAACAGTGCCTCTGAGTCTGCAACATGATCAACAAATGTAAAAGAAGCTGCAGCGAGGGGAAGCTCTGCAAAGAGGGAGGAGAACAGGGCACTGCCCTTCCCTTTCAAGGGCACTTTTCCTGTCTACATCATTCCAGGAGCAGTGTGTGAGGTGAGTCCAGTTCAACAAGGAGGTAGTCACACAGCTGTGCCACCTCCTGCAACACGACCTGGAGCCTCACACCAGGGTGAGGACGGTGCCGTCAGTGGCCGTTCAGGTCAGCTTCATTGTACTCCTATGCATCCAGATCTTTCCAGGCAGGAGCGGGTGACCACATCTCTCATCTTCCAGAATGCTGTCCATCAATGCATGTGGGAGGTGATGGAGACCAACTATGTCAGATGAGGTGAATACATTACTTTTTCGCTCAGCTGAGAGAAGCAGGATGAGAGGTGCCATGGCTTTGTCAGGATAATGGGATTTCCTCTGGTGTATGTGGCTCTGTGGGAAACTGAAAGAACTCTCACTCTATTAATGTACAGATGGTGTGTGACTATGGCCAGTACATCATGTTGGTGAATGTCCACTATCCTGGCAGCAGCCAGAAGTCCTTCACGCCTCCACGGAGAACCAGAATATGTCTCCTCAGAGCCAAAGGCTACCCCCTCTATACATGGCTCATGATTCTACGGTTCCAAACCCACCTCCCACCGCTAACCAACCACATGAAAATAATATGTATATAATGTGAGGAATTAAGCCACCAGAAACATTGTGGAGCAAGCAATTGGCATGATGTAGCAATGCTGCTCGGGGGGAGCCCTCCAGTACACACTGGAGTAGGTGTCCAAGTTCATGGTGCTCTGCTTCACCCGTCATATCATCACCATCATGAGGACACAGGCATTGCCACCAGGAATTGGGAGGCCCCCTCAGGAGGAGGAGGGGGAGGCAGGAAGGATATTTCCTGGACACCTTCAACCCGGACAGCTTGTCGGTGAGCGCCTGCTAAGATTCCAGTTCCCATAGGACCACTTCACTTTACCACCATGGATCACCCATTCTCCACTGTTATTCCCATCTGAGATGCCCCATCACAGCGTCCCTTTGGTCATCATTCTGCAGTAATAGTCACCAACAAAAACCCTTTCATTAACATCTTTATCCAACAACACATCCAATTATACAAACAAAATTGAACTATTCACCCTTGTGTATTCCCTTAGTGCCTGTCTTGCAGCTTCCCTCGACTTGCCTATCCAGTGCTTCCTGAGTGGCTGCAGCATGGCTGATGGAAGGCTGTTGACTTTCACTGGAGGAAACTGTAGATGGCCTTGCAGGATGTCCTTGAGCAGCTCTGGGCAGTGAGGGCTCATATTTGGACTGCATCACCTCAGCACAAGCAGCAGCAGCAGCCTGGGTTGGCTGATGGGAAACAGCAAGGGCACTGGCGGAGTGCTAGTGAAAGGAGAAAAAAACACTGTCACCCTGACAAAAGACAGTATGTTCATGCTCCATGGAGCCACTGTCACTCCCACAGGGCGGTACCTCAGCAATCCTAGTAATCTACTGGATCACAGATCTCTGGACTGCTGTGAGAGCCTGCAAACCTCTTTGAGCACTGAGATCCACAGCCATGATGACAGCAGTCTGATCCTGCATGGCAGCAAGCATGGATCTCATGACCTCAGTCTGAGCTTCCACTGCAGCAATGAGATGTTGGGTGTCTGCTGCCTGTGCTGCAGTGGAAGCTGAGACAATGGCCACCAGATGCTGTATCATGGCTGGATCCGCTAATGCTGTCATGGAGCTAGTGATCACTTCCACAGGGGAAAGAATGGGCTTCAAACTCTGTGAAATGCCCTGTGCCATGTTGGAGCCGGACTCCTCTCCATGCTCCTTGATAGCGACAACAGACTGTCAGGCAGGCCTGGCAATGCACAAAGTATCTCAGTGTGCAAGCCCATCAGCTTTCACCAGCAAAGTTTTTAACTGAGCCCCTGTATTATAACTCGTCCGCAACCTCAACCCCACCCCCCCAGTCATCTGGAACATAAACTATCCTTTCCAGCAGCTTGAGATCAGAGTTTCAGAACTTGAGCAGCAGCTGGTGACCCTACGGTACATTCGAGAGGATGAAAGATTCTTGGATAGCACATTTATAGATGTGGTCACCCCGCAGCTTAAGAGTATGCAGGCAGAGAGGGAATGGGTGACCACCAGAAACAGGCAGGTAGTGCAGGACACCCCTGAGTGCATTTCATTCTCCAACAGGTATTCAGTTATGAATACTGAGGAAGGTGCTTGGTTTATCTGGGGAGTGCAGCCAGTGCCAAGTCCATGGCACCATGGGTGACTCAGCTGCACAGGGGGGCACAAGGAAGACTGGAAAAGCAATAGTGATAGGAGGTTCAACAGTCAGGGGAACAGATAGGCATTTCTGTGCTCACAGACCTGAATCCAGGATGGTGTGCTGCCTCCCTGGTACCAGGGACAAGGATGTCACTCAACGGCTGCAAAGCACCCTGAGAGGGGAGGGTGAACAGCCAGCAGATGTGGCCTACATTGGTGCCAACAACATAGGTTGAAAGAGGGATGTGGTCCTGCAGAAAGAGTTTACTGAGCTAAGTAAGAAATCAGCAAGCAGGACCTCAAATGTAGTAATCTCCGGATTACTCCCAGTGCCATGCGCAAGTGAATATAGGAATAGAAGGATAAGACAGATGAATACGTGGCTGGAAAGATGGTGCAGGAAGGAGGGCTTCAGATTCCTCGGATATTGGGACCGGCTCTGGGGCAGATGGGACCTGGACAGGCTGGACGGGTTGTACCTGAACAAAGCCGGGACTAAGTTCCTTGCGGGACATTTTGCTAGTGCTGTTGGGGATGGTTTAAACTAGTTTGGCAGGGGGATGGGGACCTGAGGGTAGATTCAGTTGGGACTAAATCAGAAATGGAAGGCAGAAAATTAATGGATGAGTCTGGAAGAGAGAGGAAACAAAGGTTAGAAAATATAAAAGGTTTGGTAATGCACAAGGGTATCTACTTTATTGCAGACAGTATAGCAAATAAAGCAGATGAGCTGAGGGCACAGATAGACATGTGGCAGTATGATATCATAGCTATTACAGAAACATGGCTTAAGGAGGGGCAGGAATGGCAGCTCAACGTTCCTGGTTACAGGGGTTTCATACATGATCGAGATGGGGGAGAAAAGGACAGGGAGTGGCAATTTTGGTCGAAGAAGCAATTACAGCTGTGAGGAGGGATGATATTTTAGAAGGTTCTATAGGGATCAAAGGACATGGGCGAAAGCAGGAACAGGCTACTGAGTTGGATGATCAGCCATGATCATAATGAATGGCAGAGCAGGCTCCAAGGGCCAAATGGCCTACTCCTGCTCCTAGTTTCTATGTTTCTAAATGAGGCCATATGGATTGAGCTAAGGAACAAAAAACAGCAATCACACTGCTGGGAGTGTACTATCGACTCCCAAACAGTCAGAGGGAGATAGAAGAGCAGATCTGCAGGCAAATCTCTGAGAAGTGACTTGGGATTAGATTGGGCAGCTAATTTTCTCAGCTGGTGCAGACACAATGGGCTGAATGGCCTCTTTCTGTGCCGTAACTTTTCTATGGTTCTAAGTGCAAAAACAAGAGGGCAGTAATAGTAGGGGATTTTAATTGCCCCAATATTAACTGGGATAGCTTTAGTGTGAAAGGAATTAAAGGAGCAGAATTCTGAGGTGCATTCAGGGGAACTTTTTCTGGCTAGTATGTAATAAGTCCAACAAGAGAGGGCTCAGTTTTGGATTTAGTTTTAAGAAATTAACCTGGGTAGATGGAAGGAGTAGCAGTGGGAGAGCATTTTGATGGTAATGATCATAATTCAGTCAGTTTTAACATAATTATGGAGAAGGATAGAACAGGAGTTAGAGTTCTCAATTGGGGCAAGGCCAATTTTCCTAAGCTGAGAAGTGATTTAGTGAAAGTGGACGGGAAATTGCTGCTTGAAGGTAAATCAGTGTCACAGCAGTGGGAGGCATTCAAAGGAGAGATTCAAGGGGTTCAGAGTAAACATGTTCCCACAAAGAAAAAGGGTGAGATGGCCAAATCTAGAGCCCCATGGATGTCAAGGAACCTACAGGGTAAAATAAGGCAGAAAAGGAAAGTTTATGTCCGAAACCGAGAACTCAATATTACAGAAAGCAGAGTGGGGTACAGAAAGTGGAGGGGTGAAATCAAAAAGAAAATCAGGAAAGCAAAGAGGCATGAAAGAATATTGGCAAGCAAAATCAAGGTGAACCCCAAGATTTTTTATCAATACATTGAGAGTAAGAGGATAACTAAGGAAAGATTAGAGCCCATAAACGACCAAAAAGGTAACCTATGTGTAGGTGCGGAAGGTGTTGGTCTGGTTCTTAATGAATACTTTGCGTCTGTCTTCAGAAAAGAGGGGGACGATGCAGATATGGTAGTTAAGGAGGAGGATTGTGAAGTATTGGGTGTGATAAACGTGGGTACCGAGGAAGTATTGAGTGGATAAATCACCAGGGCTGGATGAAATGTACCCCAGACCATTAAAAGAAACCAGGGAGGAAACAACAGAGGGTCTGACCATCATTTTCCACTCCTCACTGGATACAGGTGTGGTGTCGGAGGATTGGAGAACTGCTAACGTTGTTCCTTTGTTTTCAAAGGGAATGAGGGATAGACTGAATAATTACAGGCTAGTCAGTCTAACTTCAGTCGTGGGCAAATTATTGGAATTAATTCTGACAGTCAGGATAAGCTGTCGCTTAGAAGGGCATGGATTAATTAAGGATAGTCAGCATGGATTTGTTAAGGGAAGATCATGTCTGACTAACCTGATTGAATTTTTTGAAGAAGTAACAAGGAGGAATGCTGAGGGTCGTGCAGTTGATGTGGTCTACATGGATTTTCACAAGACTTTTGTCAAGGTCCCATATTGCAGACTGGTTAAAAAAATAAAAGCCCATGGGATCCAGGGAACTGTAGCAAGCTGGATACAAAATTGGCTCAGAGGCAGGAAACATAGTGTAATAGTTGACAGGAGTTTTTGCGACTGTAAGGCTGTTTCCAGTGGCGTTCCGCAGGGCTCAGTACTAGGTCTCCTGCTTTTTGTGGTATATATTAACGATTTGGACAATAATGTAGGGGGCATGACCTAGAAGTTTGCAGAAAATTAGCCATGTGGTATATAGCAAGGAGGATAGCTGTAGACTGCAGGAAGATATCAATGGACTGGTCAGGTGGGCAGAAAAGTGGCAAATGGAATTCAATCCAGAGAAGTGTGAGATGATGCATTTGGGGAGGTCAAACAAGGCAAAGGAATACACGGTTAATGTGGGAGAATATTAAGAAGTGTAGAAGAAGTGAATTGGAGTGAATTCCCACAGATCCCTGAAGGTAGCAGGACAGGTTGATAAGGTGGTTAAGAAGGCATATGGAATCCTTTCCTTTATTAGCTGAGGTATAGAATGTAAGAGCAGGGAGGTTATGCTGGAACTGTATAAATCACTAGTTAGGCCGCAATTTCAGTACTGTTGCAGTTATGGTCACATCATTACAGAAAGGATGTAATTGTTCGCGAGAGGGTACAGAGGAGATTTACAAAGATGTTGTTAGGACTGGAAAAATATGTCACCTCACACATCTGCCGTGCCAATTAAATATTGTGAAGACTAAAGCTGTTGTTTTCAGTCCCTGCCCCGAACCTCCATTTCCTGACTACTGACTCCATCCCTCTCCCGGACAACTGTCTGAGACTAAACCAGCCTGTTCACAACCTTGGTGTCAGATTTGACACTGAGATGAGTTTCCAATCATATAGCCTGACATCAATAGTAGGGAAAATGCTATAATCTATTATAAAGGATGCAGTAACTGGACACTTAGAAAATAATGGTGGGATTGGGCACGTCAACATGGATTTATGAAAGGGAAAACATGTTTGACCAACTTGCTGGAATTTTTTGAGGATGTAACTAGCAGAATAGATAAGGGGGAACCAGTGGATGTGGTGTATTGGGATTTTCAGAAGGCTTTCGATAATGTCCCACAGAAGAGATCAAGAAGCAAAATTAGACCACATGGGATTGGGGCAATATCCTGGCATGGATTGAGGATTGGTTAACAGACAGAAACAGCAAGTAGGAATAAACAGGTTATTCTCAGGTTGGCAGGCAGTGCCCAGTAGGATACCGCAAGGATCAGTGCTTAGGCCCCAGCTATTCACAATCTATATCAATGATTTGGATATGTGGACCAAATGCAATAATTCCGAGTTTGCTGATGACACAGAATTGGGTGGGAATGTGAGTTGTGAGGAGGATGCAAAGAGGTTTCAAGGGGATTTGAATAGGCCAAGTGCATGGCAGATGGAATATAATGTGGAAAAATATGAAGTTATCCACTTTGGTGGGAAAAACGGCAAGACAGAGTATTTCTTAAATGGTGAGAGATTGGGAAGTGTTGGTGGCCAAAGGGAACTGGGTGTCCTTGTTCATAAGTCACTGAAAGCTAACATGTAGGTGCAGCAAACAATTAGGAAGGCAAATGGTATGTTGGCCTTTATTGCAAGAGCATTTGAGTACAGGGGTAAAGAAGTCTTGCTGCAATTGTATTGAACCTTGGTGAGACTGCACTGGAGTATTGTGTACAGCTTTGGTCTCCTTACCTAAGGAAAGATATGCTTGCCACAGAGGAAGTGCAACAAAGGTTCAGCAGACTGATCCCTGGGATGGTGGGATTGTCCGATGAGAAGAGATTGAGGTGGCTGGGCCTGTATACTCTGGAATTTAGAAGAATGAGAGGTGATCTCATTGAAGCATACAGCATTTTTACAGGGTTCGACATGGTTAATGCAGGAAGGATATTTCTCCTGGCTGGGGGTTGCGGGGGGAGGGGGGTGGGGTGGGTGAGGTGGGTCAACAACCAGCGGTCATAGTCTCAGAATAAGGGACAGGCCATTTAGGACTGCAATGAGGAGAAATTTCTCCACTCAGAGGGTGCTGAATCTTTGGAATTCTCTACTCCAGAGGGCTATGGAGGCTCAGCATTGACTATGTTCAAGACAGAGATGGATAGATTTCTAGATATTAAGGATATCAAGGGATATGGGGATAGAGTGATAAAATGGTGTTGAGGTAGAAGATCAGCCATGATCTGGTTGAATGGCGGAGCAAGCTCGAGGGGCTGAATGGCCTACTCCTGCTCCTATTTCCTATGTTCCTATGTTACCTGTGCCAACACTAAGACCTCCTATTTCCATCTCTGTAACATCACCTGACTTCACCGGACTTCAGTTTACTTAAGGTTGAGGAAGCAAGGATCAGAAAGGGCTCTAGAGGGTTACAAGGTAGCCAGGAAGGAACTGAAGAATGGACTTAGGAGAGCTAGAAGGGGACATGAAAAAGTCTTGGCAGGTAGGATTAAGGAAAATCCCAAGGCGTTCTACACTTATGTGAGGAACAAGAGGATGGCCAGAGTGAGGGTAGGGCCGATCAGGGATAGTGGAGGGGACTTGTGCCTGGAGTCGGAGGAGGTAGGGGAGGTCCTAAATGAATACTTTGCTTCAGTATTCACTAGTGAGAGGGACCTGGTCGTTTGTGAGGACAGCGTGGAACAAGCTGATATGCTCGAACAGGTTGAGGTTAAGAGGGAGGATGTGCTGGAAATTTTGAATGATATGAGGACAGATAGGTCCCCGGGGCCAGACGGGATATACCCAAAGATATTACGGGAAGCGAGGGAAGAGATTGCTACGCCTTTGGCGATGATCTTTGCGTCCTCACTGTCCACTGGAGTAGTACCGGATGATTGGAGGGTGGCAAATGTTGTTCCCTTGTTCAAGAAAGGGAATAGGGATAACCCTGGGAATTATGGACCAGTCAGTCTTACGTCGGTATTGGGCAAATTATTGGAGAGGATTCTGAGAGACAGGATTTATGATTATTTGGAAAAGCATGGTTTGATTAGAGACAGTCAGCATGGCTTTGTGAGGGGCAGGTCATGCCTCACCAGCATTTTGAATTCTTTGAAGATGTGACAAAACACATTGATGAAGGAAGAGCAGTGGATGTGGTGTATATGGATTTTAGCAAGGCGTTTGATAAGGTTCCCCATGGTAGGCTCATTCAGAAAGTGAGGAGGCATGGGATACAGGGAAAGTTGGCTGTCTGGATACAATATTACTGGCCCATAGAAGACAGAGGGCGGTAGTCGATGGAAAGTATTCAGCATGGAGCTCGGTGACCAGTGGTGTTCCACAGGGATCTGTTCTGGGACCTCTGCTCTTTGTGATTTTTATAAATGACTTGGATGAGGAAGTGGGTTAGCAAGTTTGCCGATGACACGAAGGTTGCTGGAGTTGTGGATAGTGTGGAAGGCTGTTGTAGGTTGCAACGGGACATTGACAGGATGCAGAGCTGGACTGAGAAGTGGCAGATGGAGTTCAACCTGGAAAAGTGTGAAGTGATTCATTTTGGAAGGTCGAATTTGAATGCAGAATACAGGCTTAAAGACAGGATTCTTGGTAGTGTGGAGGAACAGAGGGATCTTGGGGTCCATGTCCATAGATCGCTCAAAGTTGCCACCCAAGTTGATAGGGTTGTTAAGAAGGCGTATGGGGTGTTGGCTTTCATTAACAGGGGGATTGAGTTGAAGAGCAGCGAGGTTATGCTGCAACTCTACAAAGCCCTGGTTTGACCACACTTGGAATATTGTGTTCAGTTCTGGTCGCCTCATTATAGGAAGGATGTGGAAGCTTTAGAGAGGGTGCAGAGGAGATTTACCAGGATGCTGCCTGGACTGGAGGGCATGTCTTACGAAGAAAGATTGAGGGAGCTAGGGCTTTTCTCATTGGAGCGAAGAAGGATGAGAGATGACTTGATAGAGGGGTACAAGATGATGAGAGGCATAGATAGAGTGGATAGTCAGAGACTTTTTCCCAGGGTGGAAAGGGCTATCACCAGGGGGCATAATTTTAAGGTGATTGGAGGAAGGTTTCGGGGAGATGTCAGAGGTAGGTTCTTTACACAGAGAGTGGTGGGTGCGTGGAATGCACTGCCAGTGGTGGTAGTAGAAGCAGATACATTAGGGACATTTAAGCGACTCCTGGATAGGTACATGGATGATAGTAGAATGAAGGGTATGTAGGTAGTTTGATCTTAGAGTAGGTTAAAGGTTCGGCACAACATCGTGGGCCGAAGGGCCTGTACTGTGCTGTACTGTTCTATGTTCTATGTAGTACTGATCCTCTGACAGTGCAGTGCTCCATCAGTACTGATCCTCGGATGTTCTGTTGTCTTGGGTCTGGATAATAATCGAGTTCCTCCATCATATTCTAATCAGGGGGGCCCCATTTGTGGTGATTCTGCTGCTGAATTCTTTCACTGTCAGACACATTTTAGTGAGCAGCATAGGATGCAGGAGACTCGGGCTCAGAGCAGTGGGGAGAGTGGCAGAGACCGAAAGATGGAGAGCCGAAGGAAATCCATCATTTTACTGTTAGTTATCTCTCATAATTTCATATTGCTATGGGCAGTGTTTAAGCTGTTTTCTATATGGAAACAAATGGATTTTTTGGTGCCTGGGTCTGTATATCTACCACATTGTGTGCAGGAAATGGCCTCTGTGCTGCAGCTCCTGAGTTGCTGCACAAACAGTGTGATTTATGCCATGACCCAGACTCGGTTGAAGAATGTGCTGAAATATCCCTTCACTCCAATTGTGAAATTCATTCAATGATGAGAAGAACTGAATCAGTGACTATTTCCAGCAGTTTCTCATTTTATTTCACATTTCCAGAAGCCGGGAGTGGGGCCTGTTGCTATGGTGACAGTGTGGGGTGGGGCCTGTCACTATGTTGACAGAGATGGGGTGGTGTCTGTCACTGTGGCGACAGAGCAGGGGTGGTGTCTGTCATTATGGTGAAAGAGTGGAGCAGGGCCTGTTCACCATGGTGATTGGGGAATGGGGTGAGGCCTGTTCCCATGGTGATGGGTGAGTGAAGGCGGGGCCTGTTCCCCATGGTTACGGGGACTGAGTCGTAGAGTCATAGAGTTATACAGCACAGAAACAGGCTCCTTGGCCCATTGTGTCTGTGCCGGCCATCAAGCACCTATCTATTCTAATCCCCTTTTCCAGCATCTGGCCCATAGCCTTGTATGCTCTGGCGTTTCAAGTGCTCATCTAAATACTTCTTAAATGCTATGAGGGTTCCTGCCTCTACCAGCCCTTCAGGCAGAGTGTTCCAGATTCCAACCACCCTCTCGGTGAACAAATGTTTCCTCAAATCCCCTCTAAATCTCCTGCCCCTTACCTTAAATCTATGCTGCCTGGTTATTGACACTTCTGCTAAGGGAAAAAGTTTCTTCTTATCTACCCTATCAATGCCCCTCATAATTTTGTATACCTCAATCAGGTCTCCCATCAGCCTTCTCTGCTCTAAGGAAAACCACCCTAGCCTAACCAGTCTCTCTTCATAGCTGAAATGCTCCAGCCCAGGCAACATCCTGGTGAATCCCCTCTGCACCCTCTCCAGTGCAATCACAATCTTCCTATTGTGTGGTGCCCAGAACTGTACACCAGCTATGGCCTAACTAGCATTTTTATATCGCTCCATCATAACCTCCCTGCTCTTATATTCTGTGCCTCGGCTAATAAAGGCAAGTATCCCATATGCCTTCCTAACCACCTTATCTACCTGTGCTGCTGCCTTCATTGATCTATGGACAAGTGCACCAAGATCCATATTACCCTTTGTACTTCCTAGGGTCCTACCATGCATTGTATATTCCCTTGCCTTGTTAGTCCTCCCAAAATGCATCACCTCACACTTCTCAGGATTGAATTCCATTTGCCTCTGCTCTGCCCATTTTACTAGTCCATCTTTATCATCCTGTAATCTAAGGCTTTCCTCCTCACTGTTTATGACACCACCAATTTTCGTGTCATCTGCGAACTTACTGATCATACCTCCTATATTCACGTCTAAATCATTAATGTACACTACAAACAGCAAGGGTCCCAGCACCAATCCCTGCGGTACACCACTGGTCACAGGCTTGCAATCACAAAAACAACCCTCGACCATCACCCTCTGCCTCCTGCCACTAAGCCAATTCTGGATCCAATTTGCCCTGGATCCCATGGGCTCTTACCTTCTTGACCAATCTCCCACACAGAACCTTTTCAAAAGCTTTACTGAAGTCCGTGTCGACTACATCAACTGCTTTACCCTCATCTACACATTTAATCACCTCCTCGAAAAATTCAGTCAAATTTGTTAGACATGATCTCCCCTTGACAAAGCTATGCTGACTATCCTTGATTAATTCCTGCTTCTCCAAGTGGAGATTAATCCTGTCCCTCAGAATTTTTTCCAATAGTTTTCCAACCACTGATGTTAGACTCACCGGCCTGCAATTACCTGGTTTATCCCTGCTACCCTTCTTGAATACTGGTACCACATTCACTGTCCTCCAATCCTCTGGCACTTCTCCTGTGGCCAGAGAGGATTTGAAAATTTGTGTCAGAGCCCCTGCGATCTCCTCCCTTGCCTCACATAGCAGCCTGGGATACATCTCATCTGGGCCTGGTGATTTATCCACTTTTAAGCCCGTTAAAACCGCTAATAGCTCCTCACTTCAATGCTAATTTGTTCAAGTATATCACAAGCCAGGACTGGGGCTGGTTCTGTTCCCCATCGTGATGGATGAGTCAGGGTGGAGCCTGTTCCTCATGGTGACGGTGAGTCGGGGTGGAGCCTGTTCCTCATGGCAATGGGTGAGTCAGGGTGGGGATAGTTCCCCATGGTGATGGCTGAGTCGGGGTGGGGATAGTCCCCCATGGTGATGGGTGAGTCGGGGTGGGGATAGTTCCCCATGGTGATGGGTGAGTCGGGATGGAGCCTGTTCCTCATGGCGATGGGTGAGTCGGGGTGGGGATAGTTCCCCATGGTGATGGGTGAGTCGGGGTGGGGATAGTTCCCCATGGTGATGGGTGAGTCGGGATGGAGCCTGTTCCTCATGGTGATGGGTGAGTCGGGATGGAGCCTGTTCCTCATGGCGATGGGTGAGTCGGGGTGGTGATAGTTCCCCATGGAGATGGGTGAGTCGGGGTGGAGCCTGTTCCCCATGGTGATGGGTGAGTCGGGGTGGGGACAGTTCCCCATGGTGAATGGGCGAATTGGGGTTGAGCCTGTTCCTCATGGTGACGGGCGAGTCAGGGTGGGGACAGTACATCATGGTGATGGGAGAGTCGGGGTGGGGATAGTTCCCCATGGTGATGGGTGAGTTGGGGTGGAGCCTGTTCCTCATGGCGATGGGTGAGTTGGGGTGGGGACAGTTCCTCATGGTGATGGGAGAGTCGGGGTGGGGATAGTTCCCCATGGTGATGGGTGAGTCGGGGTGGAGCCTGTTCCTCATGGCGATGGGTGAGTCGGGGTGGGGATAGTTCCCCATGGTGATGGGCGAATTGGGGTTGAGCCTGTTCCTCATGGTGATGGGAGAGTCGGGGTGGGGATAGTTCCCCATGGTGATGGGCGAATTGGGGTTGAGCCTGTTCCTCATGGTGATGGGAGAGTCGGGGTGGGAATAGTTCCCCATGGTGATGGGTGAGTCGGGGTGGGGACAGTTCCTCATGGCGATGGGTGAGTCGGGGTGGGGACAGTTCCTCATGGTGATGGGAGAGTCGGGGTGGGGATAGTTCCCCATGGTGATGGGCGAATTGGGGTTGAGCCTGTTCCTCATGGTAATGGGTGAGTCGGGGTGGGGTCAGTTCCTTCTGGTCACACCACAATCATCAGGGGGTGGGGCCTGACGTCCACCGGCCCTGCCCACCGCGCTCACCCATTAGGACAGAGAGAGAGCGTGAAGGGAAAACGTCACCAGCGGCACTGCCCATTGGCGGTCTCCATAGCAACCAGGCCAATAAGAATAACAAGAAGAGAGAACATGGTGGGATGCTTAGCCTGAATTTTCCATAATACTTCAAAATACCTTATCATCCTTTCTCTATTATCATTTATCTAGCACCCTTCATGATCCTTCATAAACATGTACAGCCCTTTACAAACCTTTGTAATAACTAAAATCTTTAAAATGCTTTGTAATACTTCACAACCATTATAACCCTTTATAATCCTTAATAATCTTTTATAACACTTTATAATCCTTTATAACCTTCTATAATTCTTTATTATATTGCATTACACTTTATAATCCTATATTGCACTAATACTTTTTAATCCTCTATAATCCTTTGCAAACATTCATTATTTTTTTTTATCATACTTTGTAACCCTTTGCAACACTTCATAACCTGCATAAGCCTTAATGACAGCTTATAATACTTTATGTTCCTTTATAAGCCTTATAACACTTTATAATCCTATATAAATGTTTATAATCCTTCATAAACTTTGTAATCCTTTGTTACATCTTTTCATCCTTTCTAGTCCTTATAAAATTTTATACTCCTTTATAAACCTTCATAAACCTTTATAATCCATTATTACTCTTTATAAACCTTTATAACTCTTTATAAAGCTTAAGACTGCTTTATAACTACAACACTGGCATCCACCCTGCAATGTGGAAAATTGTCCAGGTATGTCCTGTACACAAAAAGCAGGGCAAGTCCAACCCGGCCAATTACCGCCCCATCAGTTTACTCTCAATCACCAGTAAAGTGATGGAAGGTGTCATCAACAGTGCCATCAAGTGGCACTTGCTTAGCAATAACCTGCTCAGTGATGCTCAGTTTGAGTGCTGCTCAATTTGGGTTCTGCCAGGGCCACTCAGCTCCTGACCTCATTACAGCCTTGGTTCAAACATGGACAAAAGAGTTGATCTCAAGAGCTGAGGTGAGAGTAACGGCCCTTGAAATCAAGGCAGCATTTGACCGAGTATGGCATCAAGGAGCCCTAGCAAAACTGGAGTCAATGGGAATCAGGGGGAAACCCCTCCGCTGGTTGGAGTCATAGCTAACGCAAAGGAAGATGGTTGTGGTTGTTGGAGGTCAATCATCTGAGCTCCAGGACATCACTGCAGGAGTTCCTCAGGGTAGTGTCCTAGGCCCAACCATCTTCAGCTGCTTCATCAATGACCTTCCTTCTATCATAAGTCAGAAGTGGGGATGTTCGCTGATGATTGCACAATGTTCAGCACCATTCGTGACTCCTCAAATACTGAAGCAGTCCGTGCAGAAGTGCAGTAAGACCTGGACAACATCCAGGCTTGGGCTGATAAGTAGCAAGTAACATTTGCGCCGCACAAGTGCCAGGCAATGATCATCTCCAACAAGAGAGAATCTAACCATCTCCCCTTAACATTCAATGACATACCATCGCTGAATCCCCCACTATCAACATCCTAGGGGCTACCATTGACCAGAAACTGAACTGGAGTAGCCATATAAATACCATGGCTACAAGAGCAGGCTTGGAATCCTGTGGGGCGGCACAGTGGCGCAGTGGTTAGCACTGCAGCCTCACAGCTGCAGGGACCCGGGTTCGATTCTGGGTACTGCCTGTGTGGAGTTTGCAAGTTCTCCCTGTGTCTGCGTGGGTTTTCTCCGGGTGCTCCGGTTTCCTCCCACAAGCCAAAAGACTTGCAGGTTGGTAGGTAAATTGGCCATTATAAATTGTCACTAGTATAGGTAGGTGGTAGGGAAATATAGGGACAGGTGGGGATGTTTGGTAGGAATATGGGATTAGTGTAGGATTAGTATAAATGGGTGGTTGATGGTCAGCACAGATTCGGTGGGCCGAAGGGCCTGTTTCAGTGCTATATCTCTAATCTAATCTAATCTAATCATCTCCTGACTCTCCAAAGCCTGTGCACCATCTACAAGGCATAAGTCAGGAGTGTGATGGAATAGTCTCCACTTGCCTGGATGGGTGCAGCTCCAACAACACTCAAGAAGCTTGACACCATCCAGGACAAAGCAGACTGCTTGATTGGCACCCCATCCTCAAACATTCACTCCCTCCACCACCGACGCACAGTGGCAGCAGTGTGTACCATCTACAAGATGCACTGCAGCAACGCACCAAGGCTCCTTAGACAGCACCTTCCAAACCTATGACCTCTAGCACCTCGAAGGACAAGAGCAGCAAATGCATGGGAACATCACCACCTGCAAGTTCCCATCCGAGTCACACACCATCCTGACTTGGAACTATATCGCCATTCCTTCACTGTCGCTGGGTCAAAATCCTGGAACTCCCTTCCTAACAGCACTGTGGGTGTACCTACCTCACATGGACTGCAGCGGTTCAAGAAGGCAGCTCACCACCACCTTCTCAAGGGCAATTAGGCATGGGCAATAAATGCTGGCCTGGCCAGCGACACCCACATCCCATAAATGAAGACAGGAGCGGTGGTGGCCGGTAGACATCACGGGAAATCTGCAAGGTGAGTAGCTTGATGGTTGGGTGAGTAGCAGCTGTTAGTGAATTTAAATAGCTTAAAAAAATATGGGGAAAGTTTTTTTTGTTGAAAAAAAACCCTCTAGTGATAAGGTGAGTACTACTAAAGTGTTTTTTTTTAATTCATTATAACTTATAAAGGACTTTAGATTGTAGTGGGTAGTTCAAGGCCCCTAGTGTAATTAGTATTTTTAATTAAGGGAGTAACTAATTAATCTAAGGGTAAGTCATGACAGGAGAGCTCAGTCCCATGATCTGCTCCTCCTGCGCTATGTGGGAAATCAGGGAGGCTTCCAGTGTCCCTAACGACCATGTGTGCAGAAAGTGTATCCAGCTGCAGCTACTGACTACGTGATTTCGGAGCTGCGGGTGGATTCACTGTGGAGCATCCACGATGCTGAGGACGTCGTAGATAGGTGGTCACACCGCAGGTAATGGCTACACAGGCAGAAAAGGGACGGGTGTCCACCAGGCAGAGTAGTAGGCTCAGGCAGGTAGTGCAGAAGACCCCTGTGGCCACCCCCCTCTCAAACAGAAATACCGCTTTGGATACTGTTGTGGGGATGACCTCCCAGGGGAAAGCAGCAAGTTCCAGGCACTCATCACCCTCTGTGTAAAGAACTTGTCTCGCACATCCCCTCTAAACTTTGCCCCTCACACCTTAAACCTATGTCCCCTAGTAACTGACTCTCCCACCCTGGGTAAAAGCTTCTGACTATCCACTCTGTCCATGCCACTCATAACTTTGTAAACTTCTATCATGTTACCCCTCCACCTCCGTCATTCCAGTGAAAACAATCTGAGTTTATCCAACCTCTCCTCATTCGCTAATGCCCTCCAGACTCCAGGATGGTCTTTTGCCTCCCTGGTGCTAGGGTCAAGGATGTCTCGGAGTGGCTTTAGGACATTCTGAAAGGGGAGGGTGAGCAGCCAGAGGTCGTGGTCCACATTGGTACGAACGACATAGGCCAGAAGAGAGATGAGGTCCTGCAAAGTGAATGTAGGGAGTTAGGCAGGTTAAAAAGCAGGACCTCTAGGATTGTAATCTCAGGATTACTCCCTGTGCCACGTGCTAGTGAGGGTAGGAATAGGAGGATTAGGCAAATGAATGCATGGCTGAAGAGCTGGTGTAGGCGGGAGGGATTCAGCTACTTGGATCATTGGGATCTCTTCTAGTGCAGAGGTGACCTGTACAAGAAGGACGGGTCCAAGAAGAACTTTCCAAGAATGACAAGGCCTCAAAAGCGGTCATCTTGAGAAAAGCAACACAGTATGTTAGCAGACTGAAGGCAGAGCAACAGAAACTGAATGCAGAAAGGGAGAAACTTCAAAAAACACTGCAACAGATGAGACACAAACTCCCCAAGTAAGAGTTGTCAAATCACTGAGATGATATATGGACTTTTGAGCCTCTATATTTGTAAAATTCATAATCTCTATCCATGTGTAAATAATGTTGATGTTTTCTAATTTTATGTATTTTTACTCTTAGCATACAAGACTTGTTTTTGGAAAGAAAGGGGATCATCAAAGAATGTTGTATGATTGCCTTTAAGACTGGTGTCCTTTTAAGATCTTAGTATGTTAATGAACTAAGTACCAGGACATAGTCATATGACTCGAAGCCAGAGTCACTTTGCAACTGTAACACCCAGAGTAAAGTTCTGTAAATAGTTAGCTTGGGACTGTCTCTCATATTTAGCTGTAAAAAACCTGTTTTGAGATCTTCAATATGAGTGGAATCCATGCATCTCATTTATGTTGCATCAGACAACATAAAAGAATTCAGTACATCTCTCTCTCTCTCATCCCTGCCTGTCTTTCTCATTCTCACTCCATGTCTGTCTCTCTCTCTCTCACACTCCCTTTCTGTCTATTTCTCTCACTCCCTGTCTACCTGTCTCCCTCAGTCCGTCAGTCTCTCTCAGTCCCTGCCTCACTCTCTCCTTCTCCCTCCATGTCCCTTTATTTTTCTCACTCTCTCTCTCCCACAGACTCCCTGTCTTTCTCTCTCTCACGCCCGGTCTGTCTGTCTCTCTTTGTCACTGTCTGCCTGTCTCGTTATCACTTGCTGCCTGTCTGCATGTCTGTCTCTCTCTCATTTGCCACCTGTCTGCGTGTCAGCCTATGTCTCTCTCCCTCACTCCCTCTCTATCTCTTTATTGTTCTCTGCTCATCTCTCCCTCTCTCTCTCTCTCTCTCTCTGTCACTCTCTGCCTCTCTGTCTCTCTTTTGCTGTCAGCCTCTTTGTCTTTGTCACTTTCTGCCTGCCTCTCTCACTCTTTCACTCGCTGCCCCTCTCTCTCTCTCACACACACATTCCCTGTCTGTCCATCTCTCTCTCTGTCATTGTCTGCCTGTCTCTATCATTCTCTGCCTGTCTCTTGCTCTCTCTCTTTCTGTCACTCTCGATTTGTCTCTCTCTCTCTCTCTCATGCATACACAGATTCTCTGCCTGTCTCTCTCTGTCACTCTCTGTCTATCTCTTTCTCTGTCACTCTCTGTCTGTCTCTCTTTCTCTCACATCTTGTCTCTCTCTCTCTCTCTCTCTCTCTCCCACTGTACTGGTAGTTGGTAGTGGAAGAGTTCATCCCTGGGTGGTTGGTCCACCAAAAGAGTTCTCTTCACGTCTTCAGTGACTGACCAGGTTCAGATGATTGACCTCCAACAACCACAACCATCTTCCTTTGCACTAGGTATGACTCCAACCAGTGGAGAATTTTCCCCCTGATTCTTATTGACTCCAGTTTTGCTACAGCTCTTTGATGCCACACTGAGTCAAATACTGTCTTGATGTCACTCTCACCCGTCTCTCAGTTTTCCTTTGTTGATTGTGGATGTTGTTTGGGCAGCCACCTCAAGGTTTGGTAACTTGTCCCAAAAAAAAGTCTGTTTTAGTCTTGTCCCATTTTGGGTGCCAGGATTTGTAAGCTTCCTGATCTTACCTGAACTCTTGGACAAGAGAAAATGGCCAGCAGACAATTGTTTCGGTACAGCAAGTCAACGGAATTTATTAAGTAACTGCTTAAACAAAATATTTAACAATGGGTGATAGTAGATAAGCAGCTTTCGATCCTTGCTCCTTGAAGTTGCCAAGACACAGGCGATGTTGCCTTCAGTTTTTCTCTAACATCTTCTACTCCGGTTTCTTCTTCTGTGTCTCTGTCTGTGTCTCTGTCTGTGTCTCTGTCTGTGTCCGTGTCTCTGCCTGTGTCTCTGCCTGTGTCTCTGTCTGTGCCTCTGTCTGTGTCCGTGTCTCTGCCTGTGTCTCTGTCTGTGTCTCTGCCTGTGTCTCTGCTTGTGCCTGTGCCTATGTCTCTTCCTATGCCTATATCTCTACCTGTGTCTTTGCCTGTGCCTGTGTCTCTGCCTGTACCTGTGTCGCTGCATGCATGTTCTGTGGTTCTTAGGACTGTTACGACCAGGTGAAAAAGGTGTCTCGGGGACTTTGCCTGTCTGCACCTGGTCTTATTGTAATAGAGTTTAATTTTAAACACGGTTTGTTTTGAGCTCCCTCTTTGTGAATCCTTATTCACAGCTTTCCAATTATAAGGCAAAAAAAATGAGCACACCATGTTTTCTTTAGGTGTAAAGAAGAAAAGTGACATTTATAAAACATTAAACTTAAACTCTAATACAGTGAATGCCTACAGATATATGACGCACCCACGCAAGTATGCAAATGCGATACACACATGCAAATAGGGACAGAAAAGAGCAGAAGAAAAATAAAATGGAGAGGTTTGAGGCAGTCTCTAAAAGGGGGTTTATTCTTACAGTTTCTATGTTTCCAGCTCGAGTAGAGTCCTTGATTGTAGACAGCTCTTACTTTTTGTTGGGGCCCATTATTCTTCTTAAACTTTATTCACTCTAGGAGACTTTTTTCTCTTGGGGTTTATATGTCTTCCATGGTTTCCAAAGCTAGATGAGAGCAGACAGGAGAGAGGTATTCTCAGTTCAGGAGCTAACAGCCTTCTGATTTCAAATTCCCTGTTGGAAGCTCAAATTCAAAAAAATCCAACAGTCAGTCAGTCAGTCATGTGACCAAACTAGTCCGACTACCTCTGTTTGTGGATTCGGCCATCTTAGTAGTTAACCCAGAATGCTTCAATGTCTGGTAATCAAAAGTCCATTGTGGATTAAATTGGAGCAGGGAATAGCTCCTTTGTCCTTTGAAGTACTTGTCTGTTGATATGCTAATGTCTCTCTCCAGCCAAAGTCTACAATTGTTTTTTAAAGCAAGTTCTTTCTTCACCATCAGCAGTTTAAAATCAATGCTCATGTGCTGAAATTAATTTTCCTCATTCTTGGCAGGTGGGGGCTTGCCTGACAGGACTCTCCATTTTTATCTTTTTTCGGAGCTTCCTATGTGACATACTGCACATTTGCTGCAGCTTGCACTTGTTTCTTCTTCCTGACCTGAAACAATTCCAATACCTTTTTCCTAACCTGGCTGAATTTGATTGGCTTCTCTTGTCTCTCCCCAGACTCTCTTGCGTTGTTTCAGCATCCTTTTGCAATAGTGCAGAGCAACTTTAAAACCTCATAAACAGCTTTTTAAACAAAACATCGTCAAAAAACTACTACTTTAAAAAAAAGCCTTTTAATAAATGGCTTTAAAATGACTATACATATTTTCGTCTTTCCCAGCAAAACAGGAATTCAAATATATTAACACCTTCTTTTAATCAGAAGATGAATTTCGACATATTTTACACATTCCCACAAGGTGGTGGTGAGCTGCCTTCTTGACTGCAGTCCATGTGGTGTAGGTACATCCACAGTACTGTTAGGAAGGGAGTTCCAGGATTTTGACTCAGCGACAGTGAAGGAACGGTGATATAGTTCCACATCAGGATGGTGTGTGACTTGTAGGGAAACCTGCAAGTGGCGGTGTTCCCGCGTGCTTCTAGGTGGAAGGGGTGACAGGTTTGGAAGGCGCTGTCGAAGGAACCTTGGTGAGTTGCTGCAGTGCATCTTGTTGATGGTACACACTGCTGCCACTGGGTGTTGGTGGTGGAGGGAGTGAATGTTGAAGGTCGTGGATGGGATGTCAGTCATGCAGGCTGCTTTGTCCTGGATGATGTTGAGCTTCTTGAGAGTTGTTGGCGCAGTACATTTCCAGTCAAGTACTGACTTGTGCCTTATAGTTTGTGGGTAGAATTTAGGGAGTCAGGAGGTGAGTTACTCGCTGCAGAATTCCCAGCCTCTGACCTGCTCTTGTAGCCATGGTACTTATATGACTACTCCAGTTCCGTTTCTGGTCAATGGTAACCCCCAGGATGTTGATAGTTTCAGCAATGGTAATGCCATTGAATGTCAAGCGGAGATGGTTAGATTCTCTCTTGTTTGAGATAGTCATTGCCTGGCACTTGGGTGGTGTGAATGTTACTTGCCACTTTTCAACCCAAGCTTGGATGTTGTCCAGATCTTGCTGCATATGGACACAGACTGCTTCAGTATCTGAGGAACCATGAATGGTACTACACTGTGCAATCATCAGTGAACATCTCCACTTCTGTCCTTACAATGGAGGGAAGATCATTAATGAAACAGCTGAAGATGTTTGGGCCCAGAGCACTACCCTGAGGAACTCCTGCAGCAATGTTCTGGGGCTGGGATAATTGGCCTCCAACAACCACAACCATCTTCCTTTCTGCATGGCATGACTCAGACCAGTGGAGAGTTTTCCCCCTGATTCCCATTGACTCCAGTTTTGCTAGGGCTCCTTGATGCCATATTCGGTCAACTGCTGCCTTGATGTCAAGGGCAGTCATTCTCACCTCACCTCTTGAGTTCAGCTCTTTTGTCCATGTTTGGACCGAGGCTGTAATGAGGTCAGAAGCTGAGTGGCCCTGGCGGAACCCAAACTGAGCATCACTGAGCAGGTTATTCTGAGTCACTGACACCTGATAGCTCTATTGACGACCCTTTTCATCACTTTGCCAATGATCGAGAGTAAACTGATGAGACAGAAATCAGCCGGATTGGATTAGTCCTGCTTTTTGCAGACAGGACATACCTGAGAAATATTCCACCTTGTCTGGTGGGTGCCACCAAATATGACACCAAAGTTGTTGGAGGAGGATGGTGTGGTCAACCATGTCAGAGGCTGCAGACAGGTCGAGAAGAATGAGGTGGGAAAGTTTACTTTTGACACAGTTACATAGGATGTCATTGTCACTTTGTTAAGAGCTGTTTCTGTACTGTGGCAGGGGCAGAAACCTGAACGGACAAATTCAAAAATGGAGTTCCGGGAAAGATGGGCATGGATTTGGGAGGCGACAAAACATTCAACGAGTTTGGAGAGGAATGGAAGGTTGGAGATCGGGCTTTAGTCTGCAAGGACAGTGGGGTCAAGCATTTGTTTTTTGAGGAGGGGGTGATGATGGCAGATTTAAAGGAAAGAGGGACAGTACGTGAGGAGAGAGAACCGGTCACAATCTCAGTTAACATAGGGAGATTTTTTTAGAGATACAGCACTGAAACAGGCCCTTCGGCCCACCGAGTCTGTGCCGACCATTAACCACCCATTTATACTAATCCTACACTAATCCCATATTCCTACCACATCCTCACCTGTCTCGATATTCCCCTACCACCTACCTATACTAGGGGCAATTTATAATGGCCAATTTACCTATCAACCTGCAAGTCTTTTGGCTGTGGGAGGAAACCGGAGCACCCGGAGGAAACCCACGCAGACACAGGGAGAACTTGCAAACTCCACACAGGCAGTACCCAGAATTGAACCCGGGTCGCTGGAGCTGTGAGGCTGCGGTGCTAACCACTGCGCCACTGTGCCGCCAATAATTTAGTGGGAATAGAGTCAAGGGAGCAGGAGGTGGGTCTCGTGGACAAGATGAGCACTGAGAGGGCATGACTGAATATAGGAGAGAAACTAAAGAAAGATGTGGGTTCCGGGCTCGGGCAGCGGGGGGGAGCTTTAGAAACAGTTTGTCCTGGTGGGTTCGTGGAAGGGAAGGAAGCAGCAGAGGCAGCTGATTGGATAATCTTAATCTTAGTGACAAAGAAGATAATGAGTTCTTCACACTTATTGTTGGAGGTGATGGTGGAGGAGACAGGGGAGAGGCAGAGCACGTCAAAAGCAATTAACTTATGTTACAGATGTTAAAAAGACTCAATACATTGTGTGTTTAACAAAAAGCTGATTTATTTGACTTTTATGCAGAATATTAACACCAATAACTGGCTGGAGATTATTAGAATCAGTAGAAACGGACCCCAAAGACCATATTTCAGTGATGGAGAATGCAGGAACATCCAATCACTGTAATTACTTGTGAACTCGCTGGTGTTTCAGCAGGTGGGATGACCGAGTGAATCCTTTCCCACACATGGTGCAGGGGAATGGCCTCTCCCCAGTGTGAACTCGCTGGTGTCTCAGCAGGTTGGATGAACAACCAAATCTCTTCCCACACACAGAGCAGGTGAAAGGTGCCTCCCCAGTGTGAACTCGCTGGTGTATCAGAAGGTGCGATGAATGTGCAAATCTCTTCCCACACTCAGAGCAGATGAATGGCCTCTCCCCGGTGTGAACTTTCTGGTGTCTCAGCAGGTGGGATGACCGAGTGAATCCCTTCCCACACACGGAGCAGGTGAATGGCCTCTCCCCAGTGTGAATGCGCTGGTGTACAGTGAGGTTGCCTGATTGCCTGAACCCAGTCCCACAGTGAGAGCACCTGAATGGTCTCTCGTCAGTGTGAACACGTTGATGGGACGTCAGTTCCTCGGAACATTTATAGCAATTCCCACAGTCTGGACATTTGAAAGGTCTCTCCCCAGTGTGAACTCTCCAGTGCTTCAGCAGGTTGGATGACTGAGTGAATCTCTTCCCACACTCGGAGCAGGTGAACGGCCTCTCCCCAGAGTGAACCCGCTGGTGTGTCAACAGGTTGGTTGAATTAGTGAATCCCTTCCCACACTCAGAGCAAGTGAATGGCCTCTCCTTAGTGTGAACTCGGTGATGTGTCAGCAAGTTGGATGAATCACTGAATCCTTTCCCACAGACGGAGCAGGTGAACGGCCTCTCCCCAGTGTGAATGCGCTGGTGTGTCAGAAGCTTGGATGAATTAATGAATCCCTTCCCACACACAGAGCAGGTGAATGGCCTCTCCTTGGTGTGAACTCGCTGGTGTGTAAGCAAGTTGGATGAATCAGTGAATCCTTTCCCACACACAGAGCAGGTGAACGGCCTCTCCCCAGAGTGAACTCGCAGATGTGTCACAAGGTTGGATGATTTAGTGAATCCCTTCCCACACATGGAGCAGGTGAAAGGCTTCTCCAGGCTAAGACTGTGTGGATGAGTTTCCAGCACAACTGGATAACTAAATTCCTTTCCACAGTCCCCATATTTACATGGTTTCTTCCCAGTGTGATTGCACTTGTGTTTCGACAGGCCAGATGATCGGCTGAAGCTTTGTCCACACACAGAACACATGTATGCTTTCTCCCCAACGTGAACACTGCTTTTTCCTTCCATGTTCAAAATCCTATGATATTCAGGTTACGTTTAATTGGACAACTCCATCAGATCCTGATGTGATGTTTGGTTTGAGTTTCCCAGCTGCAAATCCTCCCCTCCTAATACCCTGTGAAATTGATTTGAAAGAGGAAAAAAAGAGTATTTAATTTTATTCTTTTAGCATTTGTTGCTCATCCCTAATTGCCCTTGAATTGAGTAGAACATTTCAGAGGGCAGTTAAGAATCAACCACATTGCTGTGGGTCTGGAGTCACATGTAAGCCAAACTGGGTAAGGACGGCAGATTTCCTTCCCTAAAGGGCACTCTCACATTAGTGTGAGAGACACAAAGTCAAGTTGTGAAATGGAGCTGAATGAATCTGGTAATTTGTGGGGCCAGCACTAGGAAACAGTGACCATGAAAACTGCTGGATTATCGTATAACCCAACTAGTTCACTCATGTCCTTCAGGTAAGGGAACCTACCACCCAGTCTGGACCTGCACAAGACTCTGGCCTCTATTGGGGAAAGAGAGAGGGAAAGGTGGGAGGGGCAAGGAGCGAAGGAAATGGATTTTTCATCACAGAATCACAGAACTGTTGCAGCACAGAAGGAGGCCATCCAGCTGTCCAAGACAGCAATTCACTTAGTGCCATTCCCCCGTCTTCTCCCCATAACCCTACACATTCTTCCTTGTCAGGTAACTAATTCCCTTTTGAATGCCTCGATTGAACATACCTCTACTGCCCTCTCTGGCAGTGTATTCCAGATTCTAACCACTCGTGTGAAAAGGTTTTTCCTCATGTTGCCATTGCTTCTTTTGCCAATTACCTTAAAGCTGTGTTCTCCTGTTCTTCATCCTTTCATGAGTGGGAACGGTTTTTCCCGATCCACTCTGTCCAGAAACCTCATTGATTTTGAATGCCTCTATCAAATCACCTCTCAGCCTTCTCTTCTCCAAGGATAATAGTCCCAACTTCTCCAATCTATCTTCATAAATGAAGTTCCTCATCCCTGGAGCCATTCTCGTGAATCTTTTCTGCACTCTTTCCAATGCTTTCACATCCTTCCTTAAATGTGATGCCCAGAACTGGATACAATGCGCCAGCTGTGGCCAAACTAGTGTCTTACACAAGTTCAACATAATCTCCTTGCTCTTGTACTCTATGTCCCATTAATAAAGCTTGGGATACTGTATGCTTTATTAACTGCTCTCTCAATCTGTCCTGCCAACTTCAATGACTTATGCATATACACCCAGGTCCCTCTCTTCCTGCACCCCGTTAGAATTGTACCCTTTATTTTATATTGTCTCTCCATCTTCTTCCTACCAAAATGAATCACTTCACATTTCTCCACATTGAACTTCATCTGCCACTTGGCTTGTCTATGTCCTTTTGGAGTTCTACACTATCCACCTCACAGTTCACAATGCTTCCAAGTTTCGTATCATTTGCAAATTTTGATATTGTGCCTTGTATACCAACGTCTAAGTCCTTAATATATATCAGGAAAAGCAAGGGTCCTAACACTGAGCACTGGGAAACTCCACTACAAACCTTCCTCCAGCCTGAAAAACATCCATTAATCGCTGCTCTTTGTTTCCTGTCCCTCAGCTAATTTTGTATCCATGTTGCAACTGTCCATTTTATTCCACGAGCTATAACTTTGCACACAAGTCTGTTGTGTGGCACTGTGTCAAACACCTTTTGGAAGTCCATGTACACCACATCAACAGCATTGTCCTCATCAACGCTCTCTGTTGCCTCCTCAAAAAACTCCAGTAAGTTAAGTAAACATGATTTTCCCTGAAGAAATCCATGCTGGCTTTCCTTAATTAACCCCGATTTGTCCCTGTGACTATTAATTTTGACCCGAATTATTGTTTCTAGAAGTTTCCCCACCACTGAAGTTAAACTAACTGGCCTGTAGTTGCTGCGCCTATCTTTACATCCTGTTTTGAACAAGGGAGTAACATTTGCAATTCTCCAGTCCTCTAGCACTACCTCCGAGTTTAAGGAAGATTGGAAAATTATGGCCAGTACCTCTGCAATTTCAACTCTCACTTCCCTCAGTATCCTTGGATGCATCTCATCCAGTCCTTGTGCTTTATCAACTTAAAATATAGACAGCCTATCTAATTCCTCCTCCTTCTCAATTTTAAATGCTTCTAGTGTATCAATTGCCTCCTCTTTCACTGCCTGGGTTGCATCTTCTTCCATAGTAAATACAGATGTGAAGCATTTATTTCGTACCTCAGCTATTCCCCTTACCTCCATGCGTAAATCCCCCTTTTGGTCCCTAATCGGCCCCACTCCACTTTTTATCACACTTTTACTATTTATATGCTGATAGAAGACTTGGGATTCCCCTTTATGTTAGAACAAAGAACAGTACAGCACAGGAACAGGCCATTCGGCCCTCCAAGCCTGCACCGATCTTGATGCCTGTCCAAACTAAAACCTTCTGCACTTCCGGGGTCCGTATCCCTCTATTCCCTTCCTATTCATGTATTTGTCAAGATGCCTCTTAAACGTCGCTATCGTATCTGCTTCCACCACCTCCCCTGGCAGCAAGTTCCAGGCACTCACCACCCTCTGTGTAAAGAACTTGCCTCGCACATCCCCTCTAAACTTTTCCCCTCACACCTTAAACCTATGTCCCCTAGTAACTGACTCTTCCACCCTGGGAAAAAGCTTCTGACTATCCACTCTGTCCATGCCACTCATAACTTTGTAAACCATGTCGCCCCTCCACCTCCGTGGAGGGCGGCACAGTGGCGCAGTGGTTAGCACCGCAGCCTCACAGCTCCAGGGACCCGGGTTCGATTCCAGGTACTGCCTGTGTGGAGTTTGCAAGTTCTCCCTGTGTCTGCGTGGGTTTTCTCCGGGTGCTCCGGTTTCCTCCCACAAGCCAAAAGACTTGCAGGTTGATAGGTAAATTGGCCATTATAAATTGTCACTAGTGTAGGTAGGTGGTAGGGAAATATTGGGACAGGTGGGGATGTTTGGTAGGAATATGGGATTAGCGTAGGGTTAGTATAAATGGGTGGTTGATGTTCGGCACAGACTCGGTGGGCCGAAGGGCCTGTTTCAGTGCTGTATCTCTAATCTAATCTAATCCGTCATTCCAGTGAAAACAATCCGAGTTTATCCAACCTCTCCTCATAGCTAATGCCCTCCAGACCAGGCAACATCCTGGTAAACCTCTTCTGTACCCTCTCCAAAGCCTCCACATCCTTCTGGTAGTGTGGCGACCAGAATTACACGCAATATTCTAAGTGTGGCTTAATTAAGGTTCTGTAGAGCTGCAGCATGACTTGCCAATTTTTATACTCTATGCCCTGACCGATGAAGGCAAGCATGCCGTATGCCTTCTTGACTACCTTATCCACTTTCAGTGACCTGTGGACCTGTACGCCCAGATCTCTCTGCCTGTCAATACTCCTAAGGCCTCTGCCATTTACTGTATACTTCCCACCTGTATTAGATCTTCCAAACTGCATTACCTCACATTTGTCTGAATTAAACTCCATCTGCCATTTCTCTGCCCAAGTCTCCAACCGATCTATATCCTGCTGTGTCCTCTGACAATCGTCATCACTATCCGCAACTCCACCAACCTTTGCGTCGTCTGCAAACTTACTGATCAGACCAGCTACATTTTCCTCCAAATCATTTATATATACTACAAACAGCAAAGGTCCCAGCACTGATCCCTGTGGAACACCACTAGTCACAGCCCTCCATTCAGAAAAGCACCCTTCCACTGCTACCCTCTGTCTTCTATGACCAAGCCAGTTCTGTATCCATCTTGCCAGTTCACCTCTGATCCCGTGTGATTTCACCTTTTGTACCAGTCTGCCATGAGGGACCTTGTCAAAGGCTTTACTGAAGTCCATATAGACAACATCCACTGCCCTTCCTTCATCAATCATCTTCGTCACTTCCTCAAAAAACTCAATCAAGTTCGTGAGACACGACCTCCCCCTTCACAAAACCATGCTGCCTCTTGCTAATAAGTTTGTTTGTTTCCAAATGGGAGTAAATCCTGTCCCGAAGAATCTTCTCTAATAATTTCCCTCCCACTGATGTAAGGCTCACCGGCTATAATTTCCTGGATTATCCTTGGTACCCTTCTTAAACAAAGGAACAATATTGGTTATTCTCCAGTCCTCTGGGACCTCACCTGTAGCCAATGAGGATACAAAGATTTCTGTCAAGGCCCCAACAATTTCCTCCCTTGCCTCCCTCAGTATTCTGGGGTAGATCCCACCAGGCCCTGGGGACTTATCTACCTTAATGCTTTGCAAGACGCCCAACACCTCCTCCTTTTTGATAACGACATGACCCAGACTATCTACACTCCCTTCCCTGGACTCATCATCCACCAAGTCCTTCTCTTGGGTGAATACTGATGCAAAGTACTCATTTAGTACCTCGCCCATTTCCTCTGGCTCCACGCATAGATTCCCTCCTCTGTCCTTGAGTGGGCCAACCCTTTCCCTGGCTACCCTCTTGCTCTTTATATACGTATAAAAAGCCTTGGATTCTCCTTAATCCTGTTTGCCAGTGACTTTTCATGACCCCTTTTAGCCCTCCTGACTCCTTGCTTAAGTTCCTTCCTACTTTCATTATATTCCTCAAGGGCTTCACCTGTTCCCAGCCTTCTAGCCCTTACGAATGCTTCCTTTTTCTTTTTGACTAGGCTCACAATATCCCTCGTTATCAAAGGCTCCCGAAACTTGAGAAACTTATCCTTCTTCCTCACAGGAACATGTCAGTCACGGATTCTAATCAACTGACGTCTGAAAGACTCCCACATGTCAGATGTTGATTTACCCTCAAACAGTCGCCCCCAATCTAAATTCTTCAGTTCCTGCCTAATATTGTTATAATTAGCCTTCCCCCAATTTAGCACGTTCACCTGAGGACTACTCTTATCCTTATCCACAAGCACCTTAAAACTTACGGAATTATGGTCACTGTTCCCAAAATGCTCCCCTACTGAGACTTCGACCACTTGGCTGGGCTCATTCCCCAATACCAGGTCCAGTACGGCCCCTTCCCTAGTTGGACTATCTACATACTGTTTCAAGAAGCTCTCCTGGATGCTCCTTACAAATTCTGCCCCATCCAAGCCCCTCGCACTAAGTGAGTCCCAGTCAATATTGGGGAAGTTAAAATCACCCAACACCACAACCCTGTTGCTTTTACATCTTTCCAAAATCTGTCTACATATTTGCTCCTCCCACTGTCTGTTGGGAGGCCTGTAGTAAACCCCCAACATCGTGACTGCACCCTTCCTATTCTTGAGCTCTACCCATATTGCCTCACTGCATGACCCCTCCTAGGTGTCCTCCCGCAGTACAGCTGTGATATTCTCCTTAACCAGTAATGCAACTCCCCCACCCCTTTTACATCCCCCTCTATCCCGCCTGAAGCTTCTCAATCCCGGAACATTTAGCTGCCAATCCTGTCCTTACCTCAACCAAGTCTCTGTAATAGCAACAACATCTGCCAGTCTCTTTTCATGCTCTCTCTTTGCTTCTCTTATTTGTTTTTTCACTTCCCCGCTGAACCTTCTATATTCAGCCTGGTGCTCAGCTCTATTATCCATCTGACAAATGTCATAAGCACACTTTTTCTTTTTCATCTTCATCTCTATCGCTTTTGTCAGCCAGTGAGCTCTGGATTTGTGTGTCCTACCTTGACCTACATAGACTCCTAGTTAAACAACACCTCAGTTTTAAAATCCTCATCCTTGTTTTCAAATCCCTCCATGCCTCGACCCCTCACTATCTTTTTAATCTCCTCCAGCCCGACAGCCTTCCGAGATATCAGGGCTCAGCTGATTCTGGCATCTTGAGCATCCCCAATTGTCATTGCTCCACCATTGGCGGCCGTTTCTTTATTACATTAAAGGCACTATATAAATAGAAGTTGTTGTTGACTTGGACATATATCACCGTTCCTTCATCATTGCTGGGTGAAAATCCTCTAACTCCTTCCCTAACACCATTGTGGGAGCAGCTTCACCACACAGACTGCAGCAGTTCAGGAAGAAGGCCCAACACCACCTTCTCAATGGCCAGCTGGGGATGGGCAATATATACTGGTCTTGTTAGTGACGCCCATATCCCAAGAAATAAGAAAAAATGTCTGTATATGTATGATGGAATGAAAGTCTCTACATAAATACTTGTTACTAAAACAATACTCTTTTACACTGAGTGATTGGTGTCTGTTTAGCAATCTCATCTCTCCTGGAATTTACCTTTCTTGAGAGTCTCACATTGGAAATTGTTGGGCCTGACTGGGCTCAAAAGTACTCGGGATTAAACCCAGCAGCTTCTCCTCCATCTCCACTTCAGCTCAAACTGATGCAGCAAAAAAGACCCACACAGGAGTCAGGGACCAACTTCCGCGTCCAACACCCACCTTGATTCAAACAGGCTTTTAATTGGTCTGTCCACATTTCTCGACTCAGTTCTGTGAGCAACGCCTGCAATAAAACAAAAGGAAAATACTGTAGGTGCTGAAAATCTGAAATAAAAGGAGAAAATTCTGGAAATACTCAACAGGTCAGGCAGTGTCTGTGGAGAGAGAAACAATTAATATTTCAGGCACATCGAGCTGCTGGAGGCTGCAGCCTGGAATTCGGAGTGGGAGGAGGAAGAGTGAGGAGAGTCAATATAGTCCAACACTCACAGCAATCCGCAATCCACCTACATTACTGGGATAGGGAGACAGAGTTTAGAAACACTCACCAACATGACTCCAGTAAAACATCCCAGGAGGAAAAGGGGGAGCAGTGTGTGTACCTGCCCTGATATCCCCCTCCCCAGGCCTGTCAGTCAAACCCCCCACTCCTCCCAGTCCACAGCTCAGCCTAGCAGCTTCCTGCACCTTGAGCCAGCCCTGCCCAGGTGTGGCCCAGTCCAAGGGGAGTCTTTGTGGAACCAGGGCATATGGGATCTGTTGCAAGGTCAATACCCAAAACCTGAACTCTGTTTTTCTCTGCACTGTTGCAGCCTGACCTGCTGAGGGTTTCTAGCACTGCAGTTTTTAGACCTGTGCTGCATCTGAAATGGTTCCTCCCTCCCCTCCCCCAGGTCCCTTTAAGCGCTGAATGTAGCTGGAGACAGGGCTGATGGACCTTGGGGAGCCTTATTTACCTGCACAGCTGATGAGTGGTCATTGACCTGAAACGCTAACTCTGCTTCTCTCTCCACAGATGCTGCCAGACCTGCTGAGTATTTCCAGCATTTCTTGTTTTTATTTCAGATTTCCAGCATCTGCAGTATTTTGCTTTCACATATTAAATACATTACTCTTCCATTCTTCATTGTGTGAACCTGCTGCTTGCGTCTCTGATATTCCTTCACTTAAACAAGTCTTGTTTGATGGTTATTTATCCTCACTGCTTCCTTCCTGTTGTGTACTTTCTGCTAGTGTCCCTGGCTCCCTGTTTAATGCCGTAATACCATCCTTTTCCCCTGCTCACCCAATACCGTGTGAGACTTCCTCCTAACCCCCACACCCTCTGGTCCCTTTAACCATCAGCAGCTTTCTGCTCATCTGGTTTGAGTTCAGATTGGAAGTATTGTGAACTGTGAGAAGAATAATAACAAACTTTGAAAGGACAGAAACAGGCTGGTGGAATGGGGGGAGATAAGTGGCAGATGAAATTTAATGCAGAGAAGTGTGAATTGATTCATTTTGGTTGGAAGAACAAGGAGAGGCAATATAAATTAAAGGGTAGACTTCTAAAGGGGGTGCAGGAGCAGAGCGATCTGGGGTATATTTGTACAAATCATTGAAGGTGGCAGGGCAGGTTCAGAAAGCAGTTAATAAAGTAAACGGGATCCTGGGCTTTATAAATAGGAGCATAGAGTACCATAACAAGGAAATTATGATGAACCTGTATAAAACACTGGTTTGGCCTCAACTGGAGTATTTTGTCCAGTTCTGGGCACCATACTTTAGGAAGGATGTGAAGGTATTAGAGAGAATGCAGAAAAGATTTACGAGAATGGTTCCAGGGATGAGGAACTTCAGTTACATGGAAAGATTGGAGAAGAGGTTACTGAGTTGGATGATCAGCCATGATCATAATGAATGGTGGAGCAGGCTCGAAGGGCCGAATGGCCTACTTCTGCTCCTATTTTCTATGTAAGCTTGGGGAAGAGACGATTAAGAGAAGATTTGATAGAGGTGTTCAAGATTATGAGGGGTCTGGACAAAGTAGATAGGGAGAAACTGTTCCCATTGGTGGAAGGATCAAGAACCAGAGGACACAGATGTTATAATCCCCATGGAGATTAACAACCAAAAGAACTGAATTTACTGAACGACCCTAAATAGGAAAAACCATGTGGACAAGATTTCACTTTTATAACTTTTACTTGAACAATCAAACCAAAATCAACATAAATTAAACATGAACTAACAGACACAATCAATATACATTTAACAAATTACACATGAACTATCCAATACAACAGGGATAAATCTCACAACTTTACTGGGCAGTTCACCCAGTATTATGGCGACAATTACACCACAAAGTTCTTCAAAGCTTTGAAGTCCCTCAGGTAGATCTTCAGCTTCTTTCTTCAAGGATTAAGCCACCAATTCTTATCAGACAGCAGTTCCCCTTCAACCAGAACTCCATGGGTATGGTCTTCACCAAAAGGCACATTTCTCCATAACCTCCTCAGCTCTGTTCATGACAGTCTTCATTTTTTTTCAATTCATTCATGGAAGGTGGGCGTTGCTGACCAGGCCAGCATTTATTGCCCATCCCTAATTACCCTTGAGAAGGTGGTGGTGAGCTGCCTTCTTGAAATGTTGCAATTGTTGGGGTGTATGTACACCCACAGTGCTGTTAGGGAGGGAGTTCCAGGAATTGACCCAGCGACAGTGAGGGAACGGTGATATAGTTCCAAGTCGGGATGGTGTGTGGCTTGGAGGGCAACTTGCAGGTGGTGGTGTTCCAATGCATCTGCTGCCCTTGTCCTTCTAGGTGGTAGAGCTTGTGGGTTTGGAAGGTGCAGTCGAAGGAGCCTTGATGAGTAGATGCAGTGCATCTTGAACAGGGTACATGCTGCTGCCACAGTGTGTCGGTGGTGAAGGGAGTGAATGTTGAAGGTGGTGGATGGTGTGCCAATTAAGCAAGCCGTTTTATCATGGATGGTGTCGAGCTTCTTGAGTGTTGTTGGAGCTGCACCCATCCAGGCAAGTTAAGAGTATTCCATCACACTCCTCACTTGTGCCTTGTAGATGGTGGATAGGCTTTGGGGAGTCAGGAGGTGAGTTACTCACTGCAGGATTCCCAGCCTGACCTGCTCTTGTAACCACAGTATTTATGTGGCTGGTTCAGTTCAGTTTCTGGTCAATGGTAACCCCAGGATGTTGATAGTGGGGGATTCAGTGATGGTATTGCCAGTGAACATCAAGGGGAGATGGTTAGATTCTTTCTCGTTTGAGATGGTCAGTGCTTGGCACTTGTGTGGCGTGAATGTTACTTGCCACTTATCAGCCCAAGCCTGGATGTTGTCCAGGTCTTGCTGCATATGGACACGGGCTGCGTCAGTATCTGAGGAGTCATGAATGGTGCTGAACATAGTGAAATCATCAGCGAACATTCCCACTTCTGACCTTATATATAAAGAAGAGCTAGCCAGCACTGGTTGGTGGTGTTGTTTGGAGAGCAGAAGTAAGCTCTGTGACAAGCAATAAACAATCTCTACCAAAGCATCCTAGTCTCAGTGTCTTCTTCACAAACAGGCTTGGAGATTTCCCTAACATTGGTAGCAGAGGATGGTTGCTTGAAAGTGAAGATTGGAGATTGAGATTTGTTTTCAGACAGGAGATTAGAATTGGAGTTTTTTTTTTGAGAAAGCTGTATTTGGAGTTTCTGTTTTGATGAAAGATGACTGAAACCAAGTGTAAGGTGTCAGGATATAATTTTTCACCGCTGTTTTGTGAAGCCGAACCTTACGATCAATGGAAGAATGAAGTTGATCTATGGACACAGGTTACGTCTTTACCTAAAAGGAAGCAAGGAATCGCCCTTGCACTTTCACTTCCTGCCAGAAACAAGATCAGGAGCAAAGTGCTCTTAGAGTTAAAGGCTCATCATTTGGACAATGAGAAAGGTTTGGATAATCTCTTAAAATTTATGGATAAAATTTATGTGAAAGATGATTTATTGAGTGCCTATGAGGCGTGGTCAAACTTTGATAAATTTAGAAAAATGGCTGGTTCTTCCATAGAGGAATATATTCTGGAGTTTAATGGACCATCTGCAAGGTTGCAGTGATTCTACTTGGAAATTCCTAGATCAGTACTTGCCTTCAAATTGTTGGATTCTGCTCGGATATCAAACATGGATAGGCTTTTGGTATTAACCAGAGTTAGATTCAATGAAAAAGATATGTTGTTTGATCAAATGTCTGACGCCCTAAAAAATTTGGGGGGGAAAACAGTCCTTTCTGGCCGCTTTCATGGCACAGATAGGCTCTTTAGTGGTGACACAAAGGTGGAGGATACAATGCTAGCAGCATTTCAAGGACATTCAAATATGGGGCCCAAACGTCAGTACGAAAGGAGAAACACAGACAAAATGAATGAGGATCGAGACCCTTTTGGCGGCTATAACAGATGGCAGGAATTGGGTAATTATGGCAGAAGGATGAACCCCAGGAATAGCCAAGGGGTGGTCAACAGGTGTTTCCAATGTGACTCAAAATATTATTATGCATTGAATTGTCCAAAAAGGAATAACAAAGTTTTTGAGATGACACAACACGTGGAAGGTTCTGAAGGCGAGGCTAACACTACTGATCAATCAGAAAGAATTGTACTGGTCACGAGAAGTTTCAGTCTGCGAATGAGTGTCCGAGTCACAGATTCGTTCAATTGCACAGCACTAGACAGTGGGTGTATGTCCACAGTATGTGGAGTGGACTGGTTAAGGTGTTACATGGATTCTTTAAGTAAGGAAGACTGAAATAAGGTCAAAGAATATGACAGTTCCAGGTTTGGGGATGACAACACATTGAAATCACTAAAACGAGTGGTAATTCTGTGTAAAATAGCAGGAGTAAACCATTTTATTAGTACAGATATAGTATCCAGTGATATACCTTGGCTGTTAAGTAAACCGTCTATGAAAAAGGCTAGGATGAAATTGGATACGGAACATGATAAGGTCTTTGGGAAATCTGTAACTTTGCAGTTTACACAGTCGGGACATTCTTGTCTTCCTTCAGTGAGACCCAACATCTCTAAGCAGGATCTTAAAGAGATATTAATGGCATCCGGGGGTAGGGATTTAAAGGAGAAAAGGCAAATTATTTCAAAACTACATCGACAATTTGTACATCCATCTTGTCATAGGTTGAAGATTCTGTTAAAAGATGCAGGGTATTCGATGACTACACTAAACTGATCAAAGATATCAGTGAAAAATGTGATAGCTGTGAAAAAATACAGGAGGACACCATAGAGATCTATAGTGAGTCTCCCATTAGCAATGGACTTTAATGAAACCATAGCGATGGACTTGAAGGTATGGGATAAAAAAAAATTATTCTACACTTCATAGATGTGGCGACTAGATTCAGTCTGTCGACAGTAATTTATAGTAAAGAAAAAAAAGTGGACAAGATAATGGAAAGGAGGATTGGAACAGGACTGGCAGCACCGGCTAGGTTTCTAACTGACAATGGAGGAGAATTTGCCAATGATGAGTTCCGGAGTATGTGAGAAAATATGAATATTGTAGCAATGCACACGGCAGCAGAAAGTCCTTTTAGTAATGGGATTTGTGAGAAATCACGCCGTGATTGACGGAATGCTCTGAAAAATTTTAGCAGACCAGCCAAATTGTAAATTAACAACTGCTCTGGTGTGGGCAGTACATGTGAAAAACACGCTTCAAATGGTTGGGGGCTACAGCCCCTATCAACTAGTTTATGGCAGGAAACTGAAAATACATTCGGTAATGTGGGATCATCCCCCAGCTTTAGAGGGAACTACAATTAGTACAATTTTTACAGAACATTTAAATGCCATGCATGCAGAGAGAAGAGCATTTATTAAGGCCGAGGTTTCAGAAAAAATCAGGAGAACTTTGAGGTATTGGATCAGACCATCAGAAAATAATTTTAATACCGGGGATATGGTGTATCACCAAAGAGAAGGGCAGAAAGAATGGAGAGGCCCAGGAAAAGTTATAGGCACTGATGGCAAAATGGTGATTTTGCAACATGGCAACCAAACTGTTAGAGTACATTCCTCACGGCTTATTAGCACTGATTATACATTGACAAAATCTGAACAAATGATGGACACAGATGATGCACCATGTACTTCGCATGCACATATGTCAGACCTTTGTGAGCAACAGATTGAGGCAGATAATGGGCTGAGAGTGGACCAAGTGATAGTGAGGATCCAGATAATGCTATTTATCCCAAAGGTCAACCACTGAAAGTTGGGACTAGAGTGACATATATGCCAGAAGGGACGAGTGAATGGAGCAAAGTCACCATTATAGGAAGGGCAGGAAAGGTCACAGGTAAATACAAACATTGGCTGAATGTGCCAAGGGACAGGATATCAGACCTTTAGATTGGCCAAGGAAGTGAAAATGTGGAAGGCCAGAAACGTAGTGCAAGTTCAGACAGTGGGCCTGAAGATGATCTTAGTCCAAGAAAAAGATCACAAACTTGTCAAAGGAAGTATGGTCGCAGGAGGGACAGGTCGAGTAGTTGCAGTCCACAAAGGGAGAGGAAATCTAGTAGGGGAAGTTGTTTCACTAGAACAAGGACCAGAGAGCAGGTGAGGAATGCCACAAGAAGTAGGAGCCCTTAGGATAGAGAAGCTCTAGTGGCTACTAACAAGTTAAATGGTAAATTTACCTCAGGGATTCGCGGCCTACATCCAGGGAGAAGACTCGGAGGGCGGAGTTCCGGACCTGTAAGTATAAAAAACTTACCTCGGGGATTCGCGGCCTTCATCCAGGGAGAAGACTCGGAGGGCGGAGTTCCGGACCTGTAAGTATAAAAAACTTACCTCGGGGATTCGCGGCCTTCATCCAGGGAGAAGACTCAGAGGGCGGAGTTCTGGACCGGGAAGTTTAAAAAACTTACCTCTGGTAAAAAAAACTGAAAAAACACCTGAAAAAGTGATGTCACAGGAAAGCTGTGACCTGATTGGCTGGTAGGGAATTTGTACTGAATTTGAAAATAAAACATTGATAAAAATTGATTAAAACCCTAATTAACTAATTAATAAATAGAGTAACTAAACCAGAGGGAGGAGATTACTGCATTTAGTTAGCACTTAATATTTATAGTAGAAATCTAGCACTAGGGACCATATAGTTAATTGTAACATAATTTAGGAAGGATTTAATAAGTATTTATTTATTTTAAATGAATTTATTAATTAGTGCTAGAAATGTCAATTAGAGGGGTGAAGTGCTTCACCTGTGAGATGTGGGAGGTCCGTGACGCTTCCAGCGTTCCGGATAACTACTTATGCAGGAAGTGTACCCAGTTGCAGCTCCTCACAGACCGCATGGATCGGTTGGAGCGGCAACTGGATGCACTTAGGAGCATGCAGGTGGCAGAGAGCATCGTAGACAGGAGTTTTAGAGAAGTGGTTACACCCAAGGTGCAGGCAGATAGATGGGTGACCGCTAGAAGGGGCAGTAGTCAGTGCAGGAATCCCCTGTGGCTATCCCCCTCTCTAACAAGTATACCGTTTTGGATACTGTTGGGGAGGATGGCCTATCAGGGGAAAACAGCAGCAGCCAGAGCAGTGGCACCATGGCTGGCTCTGTTGTTCAGCAGGGAGGGACAAAGCGCAGAAGAGCAATAGTTATAGGGGACTCTATAGTCAGGGGCATAGGTAGGTGCTCCTGTGGACGTGAAAGAGACTCCAGGATGGTTTGTTGCCTCCCTGGTGCCAGGGTCAAGGCTGTCTCTGAACGGACAGGGGGCATACTGAAGGGGGAGGGTGAACAGCCAGAGGTTGTGGTACACATCGGTACCAGCGACATAGGCAGGAAGAGTGACGAGGTCCTGCAGGGGGAGTTTAGGGAGTTAGGTAGAAAGTTAAAGGACAGGATTTATAGGGTTGTAATCTCGGGATTACTCCCTGTGCCACGTGCCAGTGAGGCGAGAAATAGGAAGAAAGTGCAGCTAAACACGTGGCTGAACAGCTGCTGTAGAAGGGAGGGTTTCAAATATCTAGATCATTGGGATCTCTTCAGGGACAGGTGGGACCTGTACAAGAAGGACGGGTTGCATCTAAACTGGAGGGGCACAAATATCCTGGCTGCGAGGTTTGTTCGCGTCACTCAGGAGGGTTTAAACTAGTGTGGCAGGGGGGTGGGAACCAGAGCAGTAGGAAAGCAAGTGAAATAAATGAGAGGGAACTAGTAAATAAGGCCAGTCAGACTAAAAGGGAAGAGCAGGCAGGGAGATGTTGCTGAGCACAGCGGGACTGGTGGTCTGAAGTGCATTTGTTTCAATGCGAGAAGTATAACAGGTAAGGCAGATGAACTTAAAGCTTGGATTAGTACTTGGAACGATGATGTTGTTGCTATTATAGAGACTTGGTTGAGGGAAGGACAGGATTGGCAGCTAAATGTTCCGGGATTTAGAAGCTTCAGGTGGGATAGAGGGGGGATGTAAAAGGGGTGGGGGAGTTGCATTACTGGTTAAAGAGAATATCACAGATGTATTGCGGGAGGACTACTCGGAGGGGTCATGCAGCGAGGCAATATGGGTGGAGCTCAGGAATAGGAAGGGTGCAGTCACGATGTTGGGGGTTTACTACAGGCCTCCCAACAGCCAGCCGGAGGTAGAGGAGCAGATATGTAGACAGATTTTAGAAAGATGTAAAGGGAACAGGGTTGTGGTGGTGGGTGATTTTAGCTTCCTCGATATTGACTGGGACTCACTTAGTGCTAGGGGCTTGAATGGGGCAGAATTTGTAAGGAGCATCCAGGAGGGCTTCTTGAAACAATATGTAGACAGTCCAACTGGGGATGGGGCCGTACTGGACCTGGTATTAGGGAATGAGCCCGGCCAGGTGGTCGAAGTTTCAGTAGGGGAGCATTTTGGGAACAGTGACCATAATTCCATAAGTTTTAAGGTACTTGTGGATAAGGATAAGAGTAGTTCTCGGGTGAAGGTGCTAAATTGGAGGAAGGCTAATTATAAGAATATTAGGCAGGAACTGAAGAATTTAGATTGGGGGCGGCTGTTTGAGGGTAAATCAACATCTGACATGTGGGAGTCTTTCAAACGTCAGTTGATTAGAATCCAGGACCAGCATGTTCCTGTGAGGAAGAAGGATAAGTTTGGCAAGTTTCGGGAAGCTTGGATAACGCGGGATATTGTGAGCCTCGTCAAAAAGAAAAAGGAAGCATTCGTAAGGGCTGGAAGGCTGGGAACAGACGAATCCCTTGAGGAATATAAAGACAGTAGGAAGGAACTTAGGCAACGAGTCAGGAGGGCGAAAAGGGGTCATGAAAAGTCATTGGGAAACAGGATTAAGGAAAATCCCAAGGCTTTTGATACGTATATAAAGAGCAAGAAGATAACCAGGGAAAGGGCTGGCCTACTCAAGGACAGAGGAGGGAATCTATGCGTGGAGCCAGAGGAAATGGGCGAGGTACGAAATGAGTATTTTGCATCAGTATTCACCAAGGAGAAGGACTTGGTGGATGATGAGTCTAGGGAAGGGAGTGTAGATAGTCTGGGTCATCTCATTATCAAAAAGGAGGAGGTGTTGGGCGTCTTGCAAAGCATTAAGGCACTTAAGTCCCCAGGGCCTGATGGGATCTACCCTAGAATACTGTGGGAGGCAAGGGAAGAAATTGCTGGGGCCTTGACAGAAATCTTTGTATCCTCATTGGCTACAGGTGAGGTCCCAGAGGACTGGAGAATAGCCGATGTTGTTCCTTTGTTTAAGAAGGGTACCAAGGATAATCCAGGAAATTATAGGCTGGTGAGCCTTACGCCAGTGGGAGGGAAATTATTAGAGAGGATTCTTCGGGACAGGATTTACTCCCATTTGGAAACAAATGAACTTATTAGCGAAAGACAGCATGGTTTTGTGAAGGGGAGGTCGTGTCTTACTAACTTGATTGAGTTTTTTGAGGAAGTGACGAGGATGGTTGATGAAGGAAGGGCAGTGGATGTTATCTATATGGACTTCAGTAAAGCCTTTGACAAGGTCCGTCATGGCAGACTGGTCCAAAAGGTGAAGTCACATGGGATCAGAGGTGAGCTGGCAAGATGGATACAGAACTGGTTCAGTCATAGAAGACAGAGGGTATCAGTGGATGGGTGTTTTTCTGAATGGAGGGCTGTGACTAGTGGTGTTCCACAGGGATCAGTGCTGGGACCTTTGCTGTTTGTAGTATATATAAATGATTTGGAAGAAAATGTAGCTGGTCTGATTAGTAAGTTTGCGGACGACACAAAGGTTGGTGGAGTTGTGGATAGTGATGAGGATTGTTAGAGGATACAGCAGGATATAGATCGGTTGGAGACTTGGGCGGAGAAATGGCAGATGGAGTTTAATCCGGACAAATGTGAAGTAATGCATTTTGGAAGATTTAATGCGGATGGCAGATATACAGTAAATGGCAGAACCCTTAGGAGTATTGACAGGCAGAGAGATCTTGGCGTACAGGTCAACAGGTCACTGAAAGTGGCAACGCAGGTGGATTAGGTAGTCAAGAAGGCATACGGCATGCTTGCCTTCATCGGTCGGGGCACAGAGTATAAAAATTGGCAAGTCATGCTGCAGCTGTACAGAACTTTAGTTAGGACACACTTAGAATATTGCATTCAATTCTGGTCGCCACACTACCAGAAGGACGTGGAGGCTTTGGAGAGGGTACAGAAGATGTTTACCAGGATGTTGCCTGGTCTGGAGGGCATTAGCTATGAGGAGAGGTTGGATAAACTCGGATTGTTTTCACTGGAACGACGGAGGTGGAGGGGCGACATGATAGAAGTTTACAAAGTTATGAGCGGCATGGACAGAGTGGATAGTCAGAAGCTTTTTCCCAGGGTGGAAGAGTCAATTACTGGGGGACATAGGTTTAAGGTGCGAGGGGCAAAGTTTAGAGGGGATATGCGAGGCAAGTTCTTTACACAGAGGGTGGTGAGTGCCTGGAACTTGCTGCTGGGGGAGGTGGTGGAAGCAGGTACGATAGCGACGTATAAGAGGCATCTTGACAAATATATGAATAGGATGGGAATAGCGGGATATGGGCCCCGGAAATGCAGAAGGTTTTAGTTTAGACAGGCATCAAGATCAGCACAGACTTGGAGGGCTGAATGGCCTGTTCCTGTGCTGTACTGTTCATTGATCTTCATTCACTGATTTAAGGTGATCAGCAAAAGAAGCAACGGCAGCTTAAGGAGAAATGTTTTTACACAGCGAGTGTTTAGGATCTGGAATGCACTGCCTGAGAGTGTGGTGGAGGCAGATTCAATTGTGGCTTTTGAACCAGAATTGCATAATTATCTGAAGGGAAAAAATTGCCGGGCTAAGGGGAAAAGGCGAGGGAGTAGGAATAGGTGAGTTGCTCTTGCAGAGAGCTGGCACAGACACCTCCTTCTGTGCTGTAAACATTCTATGATTCTATATGATTTACAGCATCTGCTCACTGCTTAATTGATTGTTTGCAAATCTGAAACTGTCTGTCTGGAAACCAAGGCTGTTTATTTTATTTCAAGATTTGCATTTATATAGTGCTTTTCATGACCACCAGACATCACAAAGCAATGAAACCAATGAAGTACTTTTTGATGTGTACAAAAGCCACCACAGTCAGTCCAAGAGAGAAATACAGAAGAGACAAAGATTTCCCTTGGTTTGAGTTTGCTGTCTGTAAATCCTCCCCTACTGAACCCCCTGTCAAAGGAGGTTACAAAATCCATCACTGTCAGTCCAGGATTGATATTCACAACATTCTCCCTTTCTGGCCCAGGATGGCCATGCATGCACTCTGTTGCACATTGACCCCCAGAAAGATGGTGGTCCTGAACCCGGACCTGTCACTGGGAAAAGCCCCGCAGCTGCCGCTCTGCTCAGTGCAAACACGGGACCTTAGCTTCTTATTGGCGATGTTTGAGGCCTACGCCGGGTGTTTCTGAAGCCTCCCTACCCAACTGCTGGCTCCATTCCTCTCTTGTACTTGGTGAATGCTATTTATATGGCTGGCGCAGGAGGGGGTTCTTGATGGCCACTTCAACGTGGAGTTCCAGAGGACGGTGTGCGTGTGGAGCCATTCCTTTGCCTGATTAACAGGAGGTTGGCAGGTTTGGCTCTGCGCGGGCCGGGCAGGGTCATCCTTTTGGTTTACGCCAATGAGTGGCTCCTCATGGTCAAGATTCCATTGACTTGTGGAGGATGCGTGAGTACCAGCACGTCCTCCGTGAGGATCAATTGGGAGAAATGTTCTGGACTCCTAATGGGTAAGTGGTAGGTGGACTCCCTGCTGGAGAAATTAACACCTTTTGCAAGGAGCGTTATACACCTCCTATATCTGAGAGTCTACTGAGCCTCGCTGAGGAAGCCTGGTCAGCAAACTGGCAGGAGTTGGAGGTGAAAGTCACCTCTCAGTTAGGGCGCTGGACAGGACTACTCCGAGTGCTTTCCTACAGGGGCCAAGCGTTGTTCATAAACCAACTGGTGGCCTCGATGCTGTGGTACTCACTGGTCACTTTGATCCCGCCCCCTGTATTTGCCACCAAGATCCAGAAGAAGCTCATCGATTTCTTCTGGGGCAAAAGAAAACACTGGGTTATCTGCTGCGGTCCTGAGTCTCCCAATTGACGAGGGAAGTCAGTCGCTGGTCTGCGTCTGCACCCAGGCTGTGACTCTCCACCTTTGGACCCTGCAGGGATACCTGTACGTCAAGCCTCCTCCCAGATGGTGCGTGCTGGCGATATATTTTTTCCAGCAGGGTCACTGCCTTCAGGACGACATGGAACTCCTAGCGGAAAATGTTCGTCGTGCCTCTCTGAGTGAGTTGCCTGTCCGTTACCAGGATCTATTCAGAGTCTGGAACATGGTCGCCTCCAGTCAGGGCACTCCCCCGCCAGCAGAGGAGAGGGCTCTGGCTGTCTGGGTGGCCAGCTCTGGGGACAGACTGACAACTGGAGGAGCAGCCGAAGCCTCTGTGATACCCCTCACTGCGGATAAAAAGGGGGCTCGGGAGTGTGGAGTGCTTCTGGCCGAGCTGACCCCCGCTCAGCCATAACTGTTCATTGGACACATGCCCTAAATACCTCCTTCGAAGCTGGTCCTGCATAACCTGAACTACCTCTCGGAAAAGCCCTTTGTGCCATTCCACACTGCACAGAGAGGTTTCCTGTACGGGTTGCTCCTGTGCAGTCTCTACTTCCTTGGCCATGTCTGCTGCTCGGATACACCCCGGCGATCCGTGTTGCCGTGTTGGCAGTGAGGGGAATCCCCGGTGGAGGTCTCAGACATTGGGAGTCCTCCCCCTTTACATTGGGGACCTGGGGTGGAGAGTGCTGCACAGGGCAGTCCTGTGCATTAGACTTTCCAGTAGGTTCACGGACTCCCAGGCTACCTGTAATTTCTGTGACCTGGACGAGTCCATGTTTCATGTACATATGGCGTGTGTGAGATTGCAACCCCTCTTTGAATATTTAAGGGGGCTGCTCCTCACGTTTTGGATGCACCTCAGCTCCACATTCCTGATCTTTGGTCACCCGGTTCGAAGTGGGATCGGCTGAGGAGGATCTCCTCATCAGTCTGCTCCTGGCCCCGACCAAGTCAGCAATTCACAGGACCAGGCAGTGGGCCATTGGTGGTCTGGCTGCCCAGTTTCCCTGCCCCTCCTCTGAGGTTACGTTCATGCCCATTTGTCCCTGGAGAGGGAGCATGCAGTGTCCGCCAGTTTGCTTGAGGCCTTCCACGACCAGTGGGCACTGCAGGGGCTGTAGTGTATCATAGACACGGGCAATGCTATTTTGAGTTTTGTTTTATTTATCTGTTTTTAATAAAGTTATTTAATTAAAATGCATATAAAGTGAGCCTGGGGAAGAAAGGAATAAAGGAATATAATAAAAGATAGATAGATACAGAGGAAATCTTTCACTACACTGTTGCATCAAGTACTCCCAAGGCAGTGTAGTGGTGACTATATTTGGAACCCAAACCATGTTGTCCCTGCCCCAGGAGACGCGGATGCTGACAACAGCTGCTCAGACTACTCAAATTTCCCATTTCCTGGCCCTGAAATCCATCAGCTTGAGAAGCACAAGATTCACCTACATAAACCCATCAGCGTTGCTCCTGAACACAGACACTGGGGGACAGGGAGCGTCCGGGACAATGTCTCACTCAATAAGGTAGAAATTAATCCTGTATCTCCAGGTGGCCAACACCCCCAGCATATACACCCTACTGAGCCAGCAGCCATTAGAAGGCTTGGCCATGTGAGCCGCATGGAAGATGGCAGGATCCCCAAGGACACATTGTACAGCAAGTTCGTCATTGGTATCAGACCCACTGACCATCCATGTCACCGCTTTAAAGACGTCTGCAAACGTGACATGAAGTCCTGTGACATTGACCACAAGCTGTGGGAGTCAGTTCCCAGTGATCGCCAGAACTGGCGGACAGCCATAAAGGCGGGGCTAAAGTGTGGCAAATCGAAGAGACTTAGCAGTTGGCAGGAAAAAAGTCAGAAGCGCAAGGGGAGAGCCAACTGTGTAACAGCCCCGACAACCAATTTTATCTGCAGCACCTGTGGAAGAGTCTGTCACTCCAGAATTGGCCTTTATAGCCACTCCAGGCGCTGCTTCACAAACCACTGACCACCTCCAGGTGCTTACCCATTGTCTCTCGAGACAAGGAGGCCAAGGAAGAAGAAAAAGAAGGCAGAAATTGATCCTGTACCTCTTCTCATTAATCCTGCTCATGCTTCCCTTCCTGTAACAGCATTGAATGAAACCCAGCCCATGATGAGCAGGGCACAGGGAAATTGGTTACTAGGCAATGCAGTGATGTCATAAAGCAGCATCATTCAGCCCAGCTGGTCCCCTCCTTATCCATTTAAAGGTGGAGAGCTGGGACATCCTGTCTCAAAACACATCCCACCCTGTTCACACTGAGAATCCCAGGGTGGAGAGCTGGGACATCCTGTCTCAAAACACATCCCACCCTGTTCACACTGAGAATCCCAGGGTGGAGAGCTGGGACATCCTGTCTCAAAACACATCCCACCCTGTTCACACTGAGAATCCCAGGGTGGAGAGCTGGGACATCCTGTCTCAAAACACATCCCACCCTGTTCACACTGAGAATCCCAGGGTGGAGAGCTGGGACATCCTGTCTCAAAACACATCCCACCCTGTTCACACTGAGAATCCCAGGGTGGAGAGCTGGGACATCCTGTCTCAAAACACATCCCACCCTGTTCACACTGAGAATCCCAGGGTGGAGAGCTGGGACATCCTGTCTCAAAACACATCCCACCCTGTTCACACTGAGAATCCCAGGGTGGAGAGCCGGGACATCCTGTCTCAAAACACATCCCACCCTGTTCATACTGAGAATCCCAGGGGAAGGGTCAAGGCCCAGAGTGTGGAACACGACCAAGGCGGGAAAGAGGAGAAGAGAACAGGAGGTAAATCAATGAATAGGGACTGAGAGACACCAGGCTTCAGTTTTAAAGCCTGCAGACTTCAGGAGGGGAAGGCTGAGTTTAGTCGTTTTAGGATCCAGGGATAGAACAATGAGCAGAAGAGGAGACTGGTGTGGATTCCAGCACAGTGAGGATGTGGGGGGAGGGAGATTGTGTACGGCTGTGTATTAGGGGTGTAGGAGGGACAAGAGAGGAAAGGTCAGAGCCGCAAGTACTACAACAGTGTCCATAAATAGTGAGAGAGAGAGAGAGATGGTATGGGTTATAGTGGACCATGGGCAGACTGTTAAACTGTCTGTTTGCTGTGACCAGTTTTCCTTCTGTTAAAAATAGCCTCCTGTAGCCCAGTGACACAAACAGTCCATTAAACTCCACCAATGTCCTTTGGTCTGGTGAGGTCTCCCTTTGTGAAACATCAGCTGATGTTAAAGCTTTTCATTCTGACACACTCACAGTGTGAAATGAGCTGCAGAACTGCTGACACCGTCAGCTTTAAGGAGACATTTCTCTTTGGAGATGGGATTGTTCATTGAGTTTGATCAGGGGGATATTGGAGAGGAAGCAGACAGCACAGACATTACACTGCAGCTGGGATATGTGAGAGTGTTACAGTGAGGCTTTCAGGCACTTTATTAAACACACACACAGCAGAAGCACATTTATCTGATAGGAGATCACTTACACACGAGCAGCCAGCGGTGTGGAACCTCCTGAGAGTCCGCTCCCTTTCCAGCCAGTATTTACAGGAGATGGGACACGGAAAAGAGACTCAGTAAAATCAGGGATAGATTTGTTCACACAAACCAACCCCAAAAATACTGAGTTATTTCTCTTTCCTGGGTGATTGACTGGAGCTCCGCTCAATAGGGAGAGTAGAGAGGGGCGGGAGGACCATGCAGGAGGTTGCTCCTCCACCAATTGGAGTGAATGGGGGTGGGGGGGGGGCAGGGCCTGCAGCACCAAGTGGGCGGGGCTGAGCTCGGATCTCCCTCATTGGCTGAAACTCTGTAACATTTTGAAAGCTGATTTTAGTTTAGTTTAGTTTAGTTTAGAGATACAGCACTGAAACAGGCCCTTCGGCCCACCGAGTCTGTGCCGACCATCAACCACCCGTTTACACTAATCCTACACTAATCCCATATTCCTATCACATCCCCACCTATCCCTCTTTATATTTCCCTACCACCTACCTATACTAAGGGCAATTTCTAATGGCCAATTTACCTATCAACCTGCAAGTCTTTGGCATGTGGGAGGAAACCGGAGCACCCGGAGGAAACCCACGCAGACACAGGGAGAACTTGCAAACTCCACACAGGCAGTACCCGGAATTGAACCCGGGTCGCTGGAGCTGTGAGGATTTGTCTCAAACTCCAGCAGCAAACTGGCCCTTTCTGTTGTGGCTTTAAACAGATGAAACCCTGTGGGTGTGGAGCAAATATTTCAACATTTGTTAGTGAAATGGATTCATTCAGGACAGACAGCAGGGATTATTTGAGGGAATAACACAGTGTAGTGAGAAAGGAAATGCAGTGGATGTTGTGTAGATGGATTGTCAAAAGGTGTTTGATAAGGTGCCGGACAGGAGGCTTGTTGATAAAATTAAAGCTCACGGTATTAAAGGGAGTGGGGCAGCGTGGATAGGAAGTTGGGTAAAGGGCAGAAAACAGAGAGTAGTGGTTAATGGATGTTCTTCAGACTGGAGGGATAGAAACAGTGGTGTCCCCCAGGGTCAGTGTTGGGACCATTGCTGACCTCAATATAGAGAAATGATCTGGGCTTGGGTATATGGGCACAAGATCAAAATCTCCAGATGACTTTAAAATAGGGAGTGTGAAGAGGAATGTAAATGATTCAGTGTGAATACACAGGTTAGTAAATGAGACAGGTAGATGTCAGATGAAATTTATCACAGAGAAATATCACAGAATAGATATTGGGAGGAAGGAAAAGGGAGGAAATCTACATTAAATTGTAAAAGTTTAAAAGAAGTAGAGGAGCAGAACAGTAAAGAGGTGGAAGATTCTAGCTAACACTTTGTCTTATTAATTAGCAGTTTTGATAGTCCAGTGTCTGCAACTTTAATTCCTTATTAAGAAATATAAGCTGAGCAGATTCTCTGTCCTCTACCGTATCTTACATTGATCCATCAATCAGAGTAAACATGCAAGTCCCACGTGTCCACAGTCACTTATTTATTTATTTAGAGATACAGCACTGAAACAGGCCCTTCGGCCCACCAAGTCTGCGCCGACCATCAACCACCCATTTATACTAATCCTACACTAAGCCCATATTCCTACCACCTCCCCACCTGTCCCTATATTCCCCTATAACCTACCTATACTAGGGGCAATTTATAATGGCCAATTTACCTGTCAACCTGCAAGTCTTTGGCTGTGGGAGGAAACCGGAGCACCTGGAGGAAACCCACGCAGACACAGGGAGAACTTGCAAACTCCACACAGGCAGTACCCAGAATTGAACCCGGGTCGCTGGAGCTGTGAGGCTGCGGTGCTAGCCACTGTGCCGCCCGAGGTCAGCCTGAGCTTGATCTTCGGTGTCTCCAGTCCCGACTGCCCCCTTACATCAGTATCCCCTCACTTTTATACCCTGTAGTGATCCAGCTCTGGCACCTGACTCTTCTTTGTCTTCTCTGCTGGGATTTGGCAGGAAGTGAGGAAAAGACAGCTGGAATTTCTCTAATCTGTGATTTCCAAGGACACATTCCCTGGCTCCCAGCAGTTACTTTTCTTCAGTAATTTTCTCATTATCCCTAAACTACCCTGCCTACCGTTAAATCTGTTATTTCTAATAGTTTCACAATTCTAGGTATAAACATCACACATTATAATCTAATCCATTCTATTACTCACTCTGGTTTCAGTTTATATTGTGGTTAATAACTGACAAACTCTGTCCTTTTGCCTGCTCTGATTAGAGTTACCAATGGGTCGATTCTGTGGAATGGAATGTCTTATCAGTATTGCCATGGCAACCTGTCCGCAGCATCGCGCTTGTTTGAGTTTCTAACTTAGAATAAACGTCTCCATCCCATAATACATATTATATCAGATATTTGATGTCAATGTATTTTTAACCATGTTATGTTAATATCTCTAAAACCTACAAGGAGTTCAGAGACACAAACCCTTAAAAGTGAAGACAAGTTGATAAAGTGGTTAAAAAGCACATGGGATCCTAGGTTTTATAATTAGGGGTGTAAAAAGGACAGAGGTCATGTAAACCTGTAGAAATCATTGGTTTGGCTGCAGTTAGAATATTGGGTGAAGTTTTGGGATCTTACACCAGGAAGGATGTCAAGGCCATGGAGAGGGTGTAAAAGAGATTCACTGAGATGATACCAGGGAAGAGAGACTTTAGTTATCAGGAGAGATTAGAGAAACTGGGGCTCTTTACATTAGAACAAAGGATCATTGTAGATCTGAGGGAGGGGTTCGAAATTTCATCAGGTCAATGAGGAAAAACTATTTCCACTAGTTGATGAGTCAGTAACTGGAGGACATCAAATTCAAATCATCACCAAAAGACTCAGATCTAGTGTTGAAATATCGAGCACACTACACAAAAATGTTTGAGACATTCGCTCTCCCTTCAGATCTGTGCCCGGGGGAGAAATTATTGGGTTTTTCTTATCCCTGGGTTAAACGTTGTTATCCTTGAGGTAATGGATGTCAGTGCTGCAAATAGGAAATTCTGAGCACCGAGCGTCTGCTTGAAGCATTCTCCAGTCAGATACAGCACAGGTTAGATACAGCGTAAAGCTCCCTCTACACTGTCCCCCATCAAACACTCCCAGGGCAGGTACAGCATGTGTTAGATATAGAGTAAAGTTCCCTCTACACTATCCCATCAAACACTCCCAGGGCAGGTACAGCATGTGTTAGATACAGAGTAAAGCTCCCTCTACACTGTCCCCCATCAAACACTCCCAGGGCAGGTACAGCATGTGTTAGATATAGAGTAAAGTTCCCTCTACACTGCCCCATCAAACACTCCCAGGGCAGGTACAGCATGTGTTAGATACAGAGTAAAGCTCCTTCTACACTATCCCATCAAACACTCCCAGGGCAGGTACAGCATGTGTTAGATATAGAGTAAAGCTCCTTCTACACTATCCCATCAAACACTCCCAGGGCAGGTACAGCATGTGTTAGATACAGAGTAAAGCTCCCTCTACACTGTCCCCCATCAAACACTCCCAGGGCAGGTACAGCATGTGAATTAAACACTAAAATAAAAGCAAAATACTGCGGATGCTGGAAATCTGAAACAAAAACAAGAAATGCTGGAATCACTCAGCAGGTCTGGCAGCATCTGTGGAAAGAGAAGCAGAGTTAACGTTTCGGGTCAGTGACCCTTCTTCCCCCTCCTTTTTTAAATAGTGGGGTTACATTTGCCACCCTTCAATCTGTAGGAACTGTTCCAGAGTCTATAGAATTTTGAAAGAAGACCACCAATGCATCCACTATTTCCAGGGCCACTTCCTTTAGTACTCTGGGATGTAGATTATCAGGCCCTGGGGATTTAACCTTTAACCCCATTAATTTCCCGAGCACTATTTTTTTACGAATACTGATTTCCTTCAGTTCCTCCCTCTCATTAGACCCTTGGTTCCCTAACATTTCTGGGATGTTATTTGTGTCCTCCTTTGAGAAGACAGAACCAAAATATGTGTTTAATTGTTCTGCCATTTCTTTCTCCCCCATTATAATTTCCCCCGTTTCTGACTGTAAGGGACCTACATTTGTCTTCACTAATCTTTTTCTCTTCACATATTTATAAAAGCTTTTACAGTCAGTTTTTATGTTCCCCACAAGTTTACTCTCGTACTCTATTTTCCCCCGCTTAACCAACCTCTTTGTCCTCCTTTGCTGAATTCTAAACAGCTAACAAACTTCAGACTTGCTGCTTTTTCGGGCAATTTTATATGCCTCCTGTTTGTATCTAATACCATCCCTAATTTCTTTTGTAAGTCACAGTTGAGCCACCTTTCCGGTTTTCTTTTTGCGCCAGACAGGAATGAATAATTGTTGTAATTCATGTGCACGTTCTTTAAATATTATCCATTGCCTATCCACTGTCAACCCTTTTAGTAAAGTTCCCCAATCTACCATAGCCAACTCGTGCCTCATACCTTCATAGTTTCCTTCATTTAGATTCAGGACCCTAGTTTCAGATTCAACTACTTCAGTCTCCATCTTAATGAAGAATTCCATCATGTTATGATCGCTCTTCCTTAAGGGACCCCGCACAACAAGATTGTTAATTAATCCTTTCTCATTACACAATACCCAGTCTAGGATAGCCTGTTGGTTCCTCAACGTATTGATCTAAAAATCTGTCACGTACACACTCCAGGAAACCCTCCTCCACAGTATTGTTGCTACTTTGGTTTGACCAATCTATATGTAGATTAAATTCACCCATAATTACAGTTGTACCCTTATGGCATGCATCTTTAATGCCATCCCTTACATCGCCACTACTGTTTGGGGGCCTATAGATAATCCCCACCAATGTTTTCTGCCCCTTGGTGTTTCTTAGCTCCACCCATACAGATTCCACATGATGATTTTCCGAGCCAATATCCTTCCTCATTATTGCATTGATTTCCTCCTTTACTAACAACGCTACCCCACCTCCTTCCCCTTTTTGTCTGTCCTTCCTAAATATTCAATACCCCTGGATGTTCAGATCTCATCCTTGGTCACCCTGCAGCCATGTCTCTGTAATCGCAACTATATCATAACCGTTTATATCTATTTGCATTGTTAATTCATCTACCTTATCGCGAATGCTCCACGCATTAAGACACAATGCCTTTAGTCTTGTCTTTTTACATTGTTAGTCCCACTATGGCCCCATTTGTTTCTCGCCCTTGTTTTTTCTGCCTTCCACTTTTGCTTCACACCTTTCTGTCTTTCATTTCTATCCTTGTTTCCTCCTCCTCAGTCTCCCTGCTCAAATTCACATCCCCCTGCCATTCTAGTTTAAACCCTCCCCGACAGCACTAGCAAACAACACCACCATTCCCGCCCCCCCCCCCCACCCCCGCTGAGGAAATTGGTCGCTGTCCTGCCCAGATGCAATCCGTCCAGCTTGTACTGGGCCCACCTTCCCCAGAACTGGTCCCAATGTCCCAGGAATCTGAATCCTTCCCCACTACACCATTTCTCCAGCCACATATTCATCTGATATATCCTGCTAGTTCTGCTCTCACTCGAACATGGCACTACCTTTGAAGATCCTATTTTTAAATTTTCATCCTAACTCCCTATATTCAGCTTGTAGGACCTCATCCTTTTTTTTACCTATGTCGTTGGTACCGATATGCACCAGGACAACTGGCTGCTCGTACTCCCCCCTCAGAATGCCCTGTAGCCTCTCAGAGACATCCTTGACCCTAGAACCAGGGAGGCAACATACCATCCTGGAGTCTCTTTTGCGGCCGCAGAAATGCCTGTCTGTTCCCCTTACGATTGAATCCCTTATCACTATATCCCTGCCACTCTTCTTCCTCCCCTCCTGTGCAGCAGAGCCACCCATGGTGCCATGAACTTAGTTCTTGCTGCTTTCCCCTGAGCCATCTCCCCCAACAATATCCAAAGCGGTATATCTGTTAGAGAGGGGGATGGCCACAGGGCACTCCTGCTTTACCTGCCTCATGGTCACAAGTTCCCTTTCTGCCTTTGCAGCATTTGCCCGTGGTGTGACCACCTCGCTAAACATGCTATCCACAACAATCTCAGCATCACAGATGCTCCACAGTGAATCCACCCGCAGCTCCAGCTCTGTAATGTGGGTAGCATGTCTTCAGGATCTTGGATGGGCGCGGTATCATGTCTGAAAGGGGTTGAGGCATGTTTGTGAGAACATCTCCAATCTCCCGGCCATCAACTCCACCTCAGTGGCCCAGGGTGGTACCGCCACATCTCCCCCTACTCGCTCTCCACCTGCAACAGCCACTGCTCAGGTGGTGTCAGAGGCCATGGTTTTCATGGCCTCCTGTGGGGAGGGGGGACCTGTCCAGTCAATATGAAGTCACAACATAAAATAAAACATCTAAAGGAGTGTCCCCTAGACACTGAAAAGCAACCTGGGCCTGAGCTCACCCCAGAGCCTGATCCCAGGGATCTCACCCGCCTCATGGATGAGCTCAGGTTGAAGGAATCAGGGCAGGAGGATGCAGAGGTAGAAGCAGAGATCTCTTGTGAAATGAAGGTCTCTGAGTCTCCTTGCCCCACCTGGAATAAAAGAAGGCACCTCTCCTCTGAAACGGGCCAGGAGTTACAGGGTCCATCTTCTGGCACAGGTCCTCGGGTGCCCCCCATCACCAGAACCATCAGGACCTCAGGCCCTGGGCTCTCTATCCCTCAGGATGGAGTGGTGGCAGAAGCCCTGTAAACCCGGGGAGGTGGGAGGTGACCGTCTGTGGTGGGGGAGCTTGTGAACCCCCTCCCCACAGGAGACAGCATGCCTTCTGCCGCTGGGTTGGGTGCCCTGGGTAGGGTGGGTCGGGACCTGGGAGGGTCAGCCCTCCCAGCTGCCAGCTGCTGCTGCCCGGGATGTACCCGACCCAGTTGCTAATGTAAATAATGCCCTGCCTGCTGAGCCTGTGGGTGCTGACAGGATGGAAGATGGCCTCCTCTCTCCGCCTCCAGTCCCGGCTCCAGCTGGATTTCTGGAGTTGGGAACAACCCTCTTCCCTGGGCCACTCACTAGCCCGGGGATGGAGGTGGAGGGGGGACCTGAACTGTTGGTGCCCATGGGCCCACTTTCCCCAGAGCAGCCCAGGAACGACTCCCCCACCATCGATTCTGGTGGGTGAGATCGTGACAGAGGCAGGACCAGCTGGCACGACCGGAACATCCGCCCCACAGTCACTACCTGGAGGAGGATAGGGACTCGGTGTGGGGTGCAGAGGACGATATTGAATCCATTACCATTGAGGCGGTGGACACCCTTGTGTCTCCTACTGAGTCTCCTCTCATCCCCATTGTAGAACTCGGGACTTCCTTGCTATGTTGGTGAAGGGATTTAAGTACTTTTGACATGAAGATAACCATAGCCCGCCTCAATATCAACGGCAACAGGGGATCTCACCACAGATTTCACAATCTCTCAGTCCTCAGGGAAGGGAGGTATGTGGTGAGCTTTCTGCAGGAAACCCACACCATTCCGGGAGACGAAGCTACATGGCTCCTGGAGTGGCAGGATAGGGCCCACATGAGTTACCTCACCCTTATTTCTTGTGGGATGGCTATTTGTTGGCCCCGACTTTGCAGCAGGAGATCTTGGGGGTCAAAGAGCTTGTGCCGGGCCACTTACTGCACCTTGCCGTTCACCTGGATGGTACGCCACTCCACTTTGTGAACGTGTATGTGCATCTTTAAAGAAGTGTCTATTCTCTTCAGCTTCATCAAATGCGGCGAGTGCATCAGCCTTGGGGGGAATTTCAATTGTAACCTCGAGGTGAGGGATTGCTCCGTTTCCCAGTGCAGCGAATGTTGAAGGAGAAGTTGAGGGAACCGATCAGCTCCCTTGGCTTGGTGAACGTCTGGCGGAATCTCCATCCCACCTCCAGCGTCTTCCCCTGGAGGTCTGGAGGAGGAGGGTGCCAATCGACTGCCTCTACATTTCACAAGCGTACGTCTCCTGTGTCTCAGTGGCCTTCATGAGGCTGGTGTTGTGCTCGCAACACCACGCAGGCGGGATCTGTGTACTGGCATTTTAACAACTGGCTGCTGGAGGACGAGCAATTCCATGACTTGTTCTGTCGATTCTGGGTCAACTGAAGAAGGAAGCAGGGGATCTTTCCCTCCTTGAGACTATGCTGGGATGTGGGCAAGACTCACTTTCGTGTCTTCTGTCAAGAGTACGCAAAGGGATCAACTGAGAGGCGGGAGGCCGAGATCAGGCACTTGGAGAGGGAGGTGCTTGGCTTGGAGTCCTATCTCAGTCAGGCTGTTATGGACCTGGCCCTGTGTCAGGTGTACAAAGAGAAGAAGGGCACATTAATGGACCTGCAGTTCATAGGGTCCCGAGGCGCGTACGTGATGTCGCAGATCCAGATTCTGGAAGATTTGGGCAATGCCTCATCCTTCTTCTACTCGCTGGAATATGGCAGGGGGTCCGTAAGCAGCTCGTTGAGCTGCTGGTCGATGGCAGATACACCATCACGGATCCAGAGGGAATGGGCCTTTTGGTCCATACCAATTACAGCATGTTGTTCTCTGGATCCGTCCAATGAGGATGCATGCAGTTTTGGGGGAGGACCTGCTGAAAGGTCAGCCTGGAGGGCGTCGAACAACTGACAGCTGTGCTAACATAGGTGCAGCTGACCCATGCCCTCCACCAGCTCTCGAGGGGCAAATCCCCGGGGCTGGATGGGATGATTGTGCAGTTCCTCAGGGCATCTGCGACATTCTCAGGCGCGATTATGCGCAATTCCTGGGGAAAAGCCTGGTGACCAGGGAGATGCCTCTCTCGTGGCACAGGATGGTCATCGTCCTGCTACCAAAGAGGGGCAATCTCCGCCTGGTTAAGAACTGGCATCCGGCCTCCCTCCTCAGCACGGATTATAAGATATTTGCCCAGGCTACGTCTACCCGCCTGGGCTCCGTGCTAGCCCACATGATCCATCCCAACCAGTCCTGCACGGTCCTGGGTCGGTCCATCCATGACAATATCCACCTGGTCTGGGACCTGAACCATCTTTCCCAGAGGAATGGTCTGTCAGTCACCTTTCTCTCCCTTGATCAGGAGAAGGCTTTCAACAGGGTGGATCACAAATATCTTTTCGGAATTGTGCATGCATTGGGATTCGGGCTGCAATTCGTGGCCCGGGTCCAACTTTTATACACCGCCGCAAAGTTTTTGGCCAAAGTTAACAGGTTCCTTGATGGCGCCCCTTCACTTTGGGAGAGGAGTATGCAAGGTATGCCCAATGTCCAGCCAGTTGTATACCATGTGCGTGGAGCTTCACAGGACGTTGGCGAGTTTGGCTCTGCGCGGGATGGGCATGCGGGTCACCCTCACAGCTTTCGTTGATGACGTGCTACTCACAGTCACAGATTCCGTTGACTTGCGGAGAATCCCAGAAAAGGGCAGTGGATGTTGTCTACATGGACTTCAGTAAAGCCTTTGACAAGGTCCCTCATGGCAGACTGGTACAAAAGGTAAAGTCACACGGGATCAGAGGTGAGCTGGCAAGATGGATACAGAACTGGCTCGGTCATAGAAGACAGAGGGTAGCAGTGGAAGGGTGCTTTTCTGAATGGAGGGATGTGACTAGTGGTGTTCCGCAGGGATCAGTGCTGGGACCTTTGCTGTTTGTAGTATATATAAATGATTTGGAGGAAAATGAAGCTGGTCTGATTAGTAAGTTTGCGGATGACACAAAGGTTGGTGGAGTTGCGGATAGTGATGAGGATTGTCAGAGGATACAGCAGGATATAGATCGGTTGGAGACTTGGGCGGAGAAATGGCAGATGGAGTTTAATCCGGACAATTGTGAGGTAATGCATTTTGGAAGGTCCAATGCAGGTGGGAAGTATACAGTAAATGGCAGAACCCTTAGGAGTATTGACAGGCAGAGAGATCTGGGTGTACAGGCCCACAGATCACTGAAAGTGGCAACGCAGGTGGATAAGGTAGTCAAGATGGCATACAACATGCTTACCTTCATCGGTCGGGGCATAGAGTATAAAAATTGGCAAGTCATGCTGCAGCTGTACAGAACTTTAGTTAGGCCGCACTTGGAATATTGCGTGCAGTTCTGGTTGCCACACTACCAGAAGGATGTGGAGGCTTTGGAGAGGTTACAGAGGAGGTTTACCAGGATGTTGCATGGTCTGGAGGGTATTAACTATGAGGAGAGGTTGGATCAACTCAGATTGTTTTCACTGGACCGACGGAGGTGGAGGGGCGACATGATAGAGGTTTACAAAGTTATGAGCGGCATGGACAGAGTGGATAGTCAGAAGCTTTTACCCAGGGTGGAAGAGTCAGTTACTAGGGGACATAGGTTTAAGGTGCAAGGGGCAAAGTTTAGAGGGCATGTGCGAAGCAAGTTTTTTACACAGAGGGTAGTGAGTGCCTGGAACTTGCTGCTGGGGGAGGTGGTGGAAGCAGGTACCATAGCGATGTTTAAGAGGCATCTTGACAAATACATGAATAGGATGGGAATAGAGGGATACGGACCCCGGAAGTGCAGAAGGTTTTAGTTTAGACAGGCATCATGATCGGTGCAGGCTTGGAGGGCCGAATGGCCTGTTCCTGTGCTGTTCTGTTCTTTGTTCTTTGATAGCTATAGGCTGCAGGAAGATGTTGATGGTCTGGTCAGATGGGCAGAAAAGTGGCAAATAGAATTCAACCTGGAGAAGTGTGAGACGATGCATTTGGGGAGGTCAAACGCGGCAAAGGAATACACAATAAATGGGATATACTGGGAAGTGTAGAGGAAGTGAGGGACCTTGAGTGAATGTCCACAGATCCCTGAAGGTAGCAGGACAGGTCAATAAGGTGGTTAAGAAAGCATATGGAATCCTTTCCTTTATTAGCTGAGGTATAGAATATAAGAGCAGGGAGCTTATGCTGGAACTGTATAACTCATTGGTTAGGCCACAACCTGAGTACTGTGTGCAGTTCTGGTCACCTCATTATAGAAAGGATGTAATTGCAGTCGAGAGGGTACAGAGGAGATTTATGAGAATGTTGCCAGGACTGGGAGAATGCAGCTATGAGGAAAGATTGGATAGGCTGGGGTTGTTCTCCTTGGAACAGAGAAGGCTGAGGTAAAGGCCTGCTTAATTCGGGAAAAAGAACCCGACCCGAACCCATCCGATCCACAGTGGACTCGAGCCCGACCTGGCCTGAGTCCCTCCAATTTCTCCCTGAGCCCGACCTGACCCGAGCCTGACACCAACTCGACCACCCCTTTACTTACCTTCCGACTGGGAAGCTCCATGGAGCTGCAGCGCATGCGTGATGACGTCATAGTGACGTCACTCACTCACTGCGCAGACTCAGTTTCGTTCCGGACTCCCAGCTCAGGTAAGTTTTTTAATTTCTGTACTTACCAGCAGAGCACTTACCGTGTGTGTCCGACCCGAGCTCGAAAGCCGGACCCGGAAGAGGGGTCCGACCCAATCCGAACCCGGCACATGTCTTTGGGTCCCGTCGGGTTTGGTTTGGGTAGCAGGCCTTCAGGCTGAGGGGAGATCTGATTGAAAGGTACAAAATTTTGAGGGGCCTGGATAGAGTGGAGGTGAAGGGTCTATTCACCTTAGCTGAGAGGTCAGTGACGAGGGGGCATAGATTAAAGTGATTGGTAGAAAAATTAGAGGGGAGATGAGGAAAAACATTTTCACCCAGAGGGTGATGGGGTCTGGAATTCATTGTCTGAAAGGGTAGTTGAGGCAGAAACCCTCAACTCTTTCAAAAGGAATCTGGATATGCTCCTCAAGTCCCGTAATCTGCAGGGCTATGAACCAAATGCTAGAAGGTGGGATTAGAATAGGTGGATTGTTTTTCAGCCGGTACAGACACGATGGGCCAAGTGGCCTCTTTCTGCGCCTTAAGCTTTCTATGATTCTATGATTCTAATCCACCCCCGAGTCCTGTAAACCTGAGCATTAATCCACTCCTGGAGCCTGTAAACCGAACATGAATCCACCACTGTGTCCTATAAACCCACCTTGATACAAACTGACTCTTAATTGGTCAAACCTGCTGACAAAGATGGTGCTGCTGTTTTCTGCACCGACCTCTACCAAGCAGAGGCTGTGCGCCAATTGTCTGACACTTCCTCCCACCGCCCCCGGACCATGACCCCACCACTGAACATCAAGCCATTGTATCCAGGACTGTAACTAACGTCACCTCCTGTGGACAGCTTCCCTCCATGGCCTCCAAACTCATTATTCCTCAACACCACCCAGCCCACTTCTACTTCCTTCCCAGAATCCAAAACAAGACAACCCTGGTAGGCCCATCATTTCACCCTGTTCCTGCCCTGCTGAATGATTTCTTCCTGCCTCGGCTGTATTTTTACTCCCCTTGTCCAGTCTCTTCCTGCTTATATCCGTGACTCTTCCGATGCCACTTCAACAGTATCCTGGCCCTCACTGTCTCCTATTCACCATGGACGTCCATTCCCCTCCAGGATGCTCTGAAGGCTCTCCGCTTCTTCCTAGAGCAGAGGCCCAGCCAGTCCCCATCCACCACCACCCTCCTCCGCCTGGCTGAACTTCTTCTCACATTGAACAACTTCTCCTTCAACTCCACTCACTTCCTCCAAATAAAAGGTGTTGCTATGAGTACCCGCATGGGTCCCAGCAATTCCTGTCTATTTGTGGGATATGTGAAACATTCCTTGTTCCAGTCCTATTCAGACTCCCTCCCTCACCTCTTCTTCTAGTACATTGATGACTGTATTAGTGCTGCTTCCTGCTGTCGCCCTGAACTGAAAAATTTCGTCAACTTTGTTTGCAATTTCCTCCCTTCTCTCACTTTCTCATGGTCCATCCCTGACTCTTCCCTTCCTTGATTTCTCTGTCTCTATTTCTGGGGATAGGCTATCTACCAATATTCACTATAAGCTCACCGACTCCCACAGCTACCTGGACTACACTTCCTCACACTCTATCTCCATCGCATTTGTTCTGATGATGCAATGTTCCATATTAGCACTTCTGATATGTTTTTCTTTGTCCTGAGTGGAGGATTCCCCTTACACAGTAAATGACAGGACCCTTGACTTTGTCCATTCTATTGCATGTACTTCTACTCTCACCCTTTCCCCTCTCTCCCAGAACCATGATACGGTTCCCCTTGTCCTCACCTACCACCCCACCAGTCTCTGAATTTAATGTATCACCCTCTGTCATTTCTGCCACCTCCCGTGTGATGCCACCACCAAACGTATCTTCCCCTCCCCTCCCCTTTCAGCATTCCGAAGGGACTCAGCGTTCCATGACAGCCTGGTTCACTCCTCAATCACCCCAAACACCCCCACCTTTCCTACAGCACCTTTCCAGGCAACAGCAGGAGATGCAACAGCTTCCCTTTCACCTCCTCTCTCCTCACCATCCAAGGCCCAAACACTCCTTCCGGGTGAAAGTGATTTACTTGTACTTCTTTCAGTTTCATATACTGTATTCACTGCTCACAATGTGATCTCCTCTACACTGGGAAGACTAAATGCTGATTGTGTGACTGCTCTGCAATACACCTCCATTCAGTCCACAAGCATAACCCAAGCTTCCTGTCACTTGTCACTTTAATTCTCCACCTTGCTCCCACTCTGACCTTTCTGTCCTTGGTCTGTTGCAGTGCTCCAATGAAGCTCAATGTAAGCTCAAGAAAAAGCACCTCATCTTTCAACTGGGCACTTTACAGCCTTCCGGACTCAACATTGAGTTCAATAATTTTAGATCATATTCTCTGCCCCCATTTTGTTATGTGTTTCTTTGCTGGTTTGTTCCTTGTTCTGTCATTTCGCTCTTATTTCCTTTTCTTTGCATTCAGACAGTAGCTATCCTGCCATTCACACCTCCTCTTGAGACATCTTTTGTTTCTTTATTTGTCCCATTACCACTCCCTTTGGCCTTGCACCATGAAACCTTTTGTCGTTTAATCTCTCCTGCTCTCCACCCTATCACAGACTTTCCCTTTTGTTCCTCTTCCCAACCTCCCCCCTTTCACTTGCTCAAGACCTATTCCATTTCTAATTTTTCCCAGTCTTGAATGAAAGGTTATGAACCTGAAACGTTAACTCTGTTTCTCTCACCACAGATGCTGCCAGACCTGCTTGAAGATTTCCTGCACTTTCTCTCTTTATTTCAGATTTCCAGCATCCATAGTATTTTGCTTTTGTTTTAATTGGTCCGTCTGTATTTCTTGTCTCAGTTCTGTGAGCAATGCCTGCAATTAAACAAAAGCAGATGCTGGAAATCTGAAATAGCGAGAAGATGCTGGGAATCCTCAGCAGGTCAGGCAGCATCTGTGGAGAGGACGTCTCACGTTGCTGCCCTTCCATCAGCCTGCAATAAAAGATTGACCCACAGCGTTGTGTCCCTGTGGATGGAGATAGACCACATTCCAACCGGCAGAGCTTCTGAACAAAATCAGCGGCCATTGTCTCACAACAATATAGTGGAGTAATACATTGCAGGGCATATTACCTGTTTATCTACGCATTCCCAACCCTGTAGGAGCCCAATGAGCTTCCCACATCCCCACTGGAGCCTACGGCCTGGGACTTGGAGTGGGAGGAGGAGGAAGAATGAGGAGAGGCAATATACTCCAACACTCACAGCAACCTACAATCCACCTACATTACTGGGACAGGGAGACAGAGTTTAGAACTCACCAACACGACTCCAGTAAAATATCCCAGGAGGAAAAGGGGGAGCAGTGTGTGTACCTGCCCTGATATCCCCCTCCCCAGGCCTGTCAGTCAAACCCCCCACTCCTCCCAGTCCACAGCTCAGCCTAGCAGCTTCCTGCACCTTGAGCCAGCCCTGCCCCGGTGTGGCCCAGTCCAACGGGAGTCTTTGTGGAACCAGGAAGTGGGGGAGGGGGGAACCTCCTGCCCTGTGCTGTGTCCCAAATGGTTCCTCCCTCCCCTCACCGAGGCCCATTTAAGCACTGAATGCAGATAGAACCAGGACTGATGGATCTTGGGGAACCTCACACACCTGCACAGCTAAATTAACCTACAGTCCCCCCACTCACTGTGTGAACCAGCATCTTGATTCTGTGTTATCTATTCACTTAAATGTCTTGTTTATTGGGTCAGTATTACCACCCCACCCCGCCCCGCCCCACCACCCCGGCAGTTCCCTTTCTCTGCTTCCCAACCTCTGCTATTGCCCTGGCTCCCTCTTTAACCCATCAATTCCTCCCCTTTCCCCTGCTCACACTGTGCATTTTGTGTGTATGTGTGTGTGTGTGTCAGTCAGACATCCTCGGTAACCCCCGCACCATTCACCATCGGCAGCTTTCTGCTCATCTGATTTTAGTTCAGATTTTCAGCATCTGCAGAATTTAGCTTCAAACTAACCTCAACTGACTGGTCACAAATCAGAACATGTTTATCCCGTACACCAGGGCTGCTTGTTTTGCACAAAGTGCAGTCACTGTCCTCAATTAAAGAAGCTTCTCCATTTAATCTAAGACATTCTCTCCCCCACACCTGAATATAAAACAGTGAACTTTATCCCCCAGACCCAGACCTGTCGTCCCGGCAAAGTCCTCCTTACTAACATCTGGGGGCTTGTGCCAAAGTTGGGGGAGCTGTCCCACAGACTAGTCAAGCAACAGCCTGACATAGTCATACTCACGGAATCATACCTTACAGACAATGTCCCAGACACTGCCATCACCATCCCCAGGTATGTCCTGTCCCACTGGCAGGACAGACACAGCAGAGGTGACAGCACAGTGGTATATAGTCAGGAGGGAGTTGCCCTGGGAGTCCTCAACATTGACTCTGAACCCCATGAAGTCTCAGTGCATCAGGTCAAAGATGGGCAAGGTAACCCCCTACTGATTACCACCTACCACCAACCCCCCACCCCCCCCACCCCACTCAGCTGATGAATCAATACTCCTCCATATTGAACAGCACTTGGAGGAAGCACTGAAAATAGCAAGGACATAGAACATACTGTACTCTGGGTGCTGAACTTCAATGTCCATCACCAAGAGTGGCTCAGTAGCACCACTACTGACTGAGTTGGCCAAGTCCTGAAAGACCTAGCTAGTAGACTGCATCTGTGGCAAGTGGTGAGGGAGCCAACAGGAGGGAAAAACATACTAGACCTTGACCTCTCCAATTCACATGTTGCAGAGCATCTGTCCATAACAATATTGGTAGGAGTGACCACCGCACAGTCCTTGTGAAAACTAAGTTCAATCTTCACACTGGGATCGCTTAGCCCTGTCAATTACATGCTCTCCCTCCCCCCTCTCTCCCCTGCATGTGCTCTCTCTCTCTCTCTCTCTACCCCCATCTGCATGCTCTCCGCCGCCACCCCCCCCCCCCACCCCACCCCCATCACCACCCAGCTCTCTGTCTTTCTCGCTCCCTGCTCCTCACCTTTCACTGATGCACTCACTGTAAATGTGAATAATAAAGGCAGGCTGTTAATGCTGACTGTCCACTGCATGCAGCCTTGTTGTGTGGGAGCAGGGTACTAACAAACCTGTAGCTAAACCTGCATCCGTGAGCTGGACAGAAACCTCTGGAGGGTCGTGTTCTGGCCCACAGGCCATATGTTGGACAACCATGTCATAGAGGGAGTGCAATGAAGATTCACCAGGTTAATTCCTGGGATGGTGGGATTGTCCTATCAGGACAGATTGAGGAGACTAGGCCTGTATTCTTTAGCATTTAGAAGAATGAGAGGTGATCTCCTTGAAGCATACAAAATTCTTACAGGGTTTGACAGTGCAGATACAGGAAGGATGTTTCCTCTGGCTGGGGGTCTAGAACCAGGGGACACAGTCTCAGAATAAGGGGCAGGCCTTTTAGGACTGAAATGAGGAGCAATTTCTTCACTCAGTGGTTGGTGAATCCTTGGAATTCTCTACCCCAGAAAGCTGTGGAGGCATAGTCATTGAGTATGTTAAAGACAGATTGATAAATTTCTAGATATTAAAGGCATCAAGGAATATGAGGATAGTGCGGAAAATGGGATTGCAGGAGAAGATCAGGCATAATCCAGGCTCGAGGGACCAAATGGCCTACCCCTGTTCCTATTTCCTATGTTCCTATATTGACAGGGTCCAGGGGTGGATTAATGAAAGTTTTGGCTCTAAGTTTTAGATGATGCCCCTTAATACTGGATCCCCCAACCAACGGAAATAGTTTATCTACCCTCTCAGTTCCAATTAATATCTTGAACACTGATCAAATCACCTCTTAATCTTCCAACTTCCAGGGAATAGAACCTTCATCTTGAGTTGATCCATTCTGGCAGAAGGCATGGGGAAAGGCAATATATAGTTAATGATACAGTTATAGTCTGCAGGGACAGAGGGACTTCGGGGTTCATGTGCATAGATCATTGAAGGTGGCAGGACATATTAAGAGAGTGGTTAGTAAAGCATATGGGATCTTTGGCCTCAAAGAGGTATTGAGTACAAAAGCAGGGAAGTTATGTTGAAACAAAAACAAGAAATGCTGGATTCACTCAGCAGGTCTGGCAGCATCTGTGGAAAGAGAAGCAGAGTTAACGTTTCGGGTCAGTGACCCTTCTTCGGAACTGACAAATATTAGAAAAGTCACAGATTATAAACAAGTGAGGTGGGGGTTGGGCAAGAGATAACAAAGGAGAAGTTATGTTGAACCTTTATAAAACTCTAGATGGACCCCAACTGGAGAATTTGGTTCAGTTCTTGTCACCACAATTCAGGAAGGATGTGAAGGTCTTTGAGAAGGTGCAAAGAAGATTTACCAGAATGGTTCCAGGGATGAGGGAATTTAGCTACAAGGTTAGTTTGGAGAAGCTGGGGCTGTTCCCCTTGGAGCAAAGGAGACGGAGGGGAGAACTGATCAAGATGTACAAGATTATGACAGGTTTAGATCAGGTAGACAAAGAACAGCTATTCCCATTACCTGATAGTACAAAGACACAGATTAAGCTTTTGCCCAAGGGATACAGGAGGGATGTAAGGAAAAAACTTTTGTTACACAGCGAGTGGTAATAACCTGGAACTCCCAGCCTACGAGGGTGGAAGCAGAGACGATCAATGATTTCAAAAGAAAACTAGATGGGCACTTGAGGGAAATAAAGCTGCAGGACTACAGGGATAGAGCAGGGGAATGGGACAGACTGGATTGCTCTCCAGAGAGCTGGCATACAATCAAAAAGCTGAATGTCCTCCTACTGTGCCGTAATGATTCACTGACTCATTTGTGTAATCTCTCCTTGTAATTTAACCCTTGGAGTCCAGGCATTATTCAGGTAAATCTACACTGCACTCCCTCCAAGGCCATTATATCATCCTTAGACATGTGTCAAGGACTGAACACAATACTCCAGGTGTGGTCTAACCAGGGTTGTGTGTGTCTGGGTGCTTTTTCAGTCACATTGATACCTGAAATATTTTCCAACAGACAGAACAGACACAGATGGATACAGATTGTGAGAGAGAGAGAGACATGGATTGTGAGAGAGAGAGAGAAAGAGAGAGAGAGAGAGACGTGGATTGTGAGAGAGAGAGAGACACGGACGGACACAGGCTGCCAGAGGGAGAAACGGATGGACACAGGCTGCCAGAGAGAGAGATAGAGAGATAGACGGGCATGTGCTGCCAGAGGGAGAGAGGTGGACAGACACACTGCGAGAGGGAGGCAGATGGGGGGAGAGAGAGAGAGAGAGACGGCAAGTCAAGTAGAGACTGGAAGGTGTAGATACATTTCACAGTTAGACCTCTGTGCTCGTTGAGAGTGACAGACTTTTTTTTTTATTCGTTTATGGGATGTGGGTGTTGCTGGCTAGGCCAGCAGTTATTGCTCATCCCTAATTGCCCTTGAGAAGGTGATGATGAGCTGCCTTCTTGAACCACTGCAGTCCATGTGGGGTAGGTGCTGTTGGGAAGGGAGTTCAGGATTTTGACCCAGTGACAGTGAAGGAACAGCGATATAGTTCCAAGTCAGGATGGTGTGTGACTTGGAGGGGAACTTGCCCATTTCCTCGCCCATTTCCTCTGGCTCCACACATAGATTCCCTCCTCTGTCCTTGAGTAGGTCAACCCTTTCCCTGGTTACCCTCTTGCTCTTTATATATGTATAAAAAGTCTTGGGATTCTCCTTAATCCTGTTTGCCAATGACTTTTAATGACCCCTTTTAACCCTCCTGACTCCTTGCCTAAGTTCCTTCCGACTTTCTTTGTATTCCTCAAGGGCTTCGTCTGTTCCCAGCCTTCTAGCCCTTATGAATGCTTCCCATTTCTTTTTGACTAGACTCACAAAATGCCTTGTTATCCAAGGTTCCCGAAACTTGCCAAACTTATCCTTCATCCTCACAGGAACATGCCGGTCCTGGATTCTAATCAACTGACGTTTGAAAGACTCCCACATGTCAGATGTGATTTACCCTCAAACAGCCGCCCCCAATCTAAATTCTTCAGTTCCTGCCTAATATTGTTATAATTAGCCTTCCCCCAATTTAGCACCTTCACCCGAGGACTACTCTTATCCTTATCCACAAGTACCTTAAAACTTACGGAATTATGATCACTGTTCCCGAAATGCTCCCCTACTGAAACCTCGACCACTTGGCTGGGCTCATTCCCCAATACCAGGTCCAGTACGGCCCCATCCCTAGTTGGACTATCTACATATTGTTTCAAGAAGCCCTCCTGGATGCTCCTTACAAATTCTGCCCCATCCAAGCCCCTAGCACTAAGTGAGTCCCAGTCAATATAGGGAAAGTTAAAATCACCCACCACTACAACCCTGTTACCTTGACATCTTTCCAAAATCTGTCTACATATCTGCTCCTCTATCTCCCACTGGCTGTTGGGAGGCCTGTAGTAAACCCCCAACATCGTGACTGCACCCTTCCTATTCCTGAGCTCCACCCATATTGCCTCGCTGCATGACCTCTCTGAGGTGTCCTCCCGCAGTGCAGCTGTGATATTCTCCTTAACAATTAATGCAACTCCCCCACCCCTTTTACATCCCCCTCTATCCCGCCTGAAGCTTCTAAATCCCGGAATGTTTAGCTGCCAATCCTGTCCTTCCCTCAACCAAGTCTCTGTAATAGCCAGAACATCATAGTTCCAAGTACTAATCCAAGCTCTAAGTTCATTTGCCTTACTTCTGTTATACTGTTATACTTCTCGCATTGAAACAAATGCACTGTGCTCAGAGATTTGCCTCCGTATCTGCTCTTCTATCTCCCTCCGACTTTCAGGGGTCTATAGTACACTCCCAGTAGTGCGATTGCCTGTTTTTTGTTCCTTAGCTCAATCCATACGGCCTCATTTGATGAACCTTCCAACATATCATCTCTCCTCACAGCTGTAATAGTTTCCTTGACCAAACTTGCTACTCCCCCTCCTTTCTTATCCCCCTCCCTATCATGTCTGAAACCCCTGTAACCAGGAACGTTGAGCTGCCATTCCTGTCCCTCCTTAAGCCATGTTTCTGTAATAGCTATGATATCATACTGCCACGTGTCTATCTGTGCCCTCAGCTCATCTGCTTTATTTACTATACTCCTTGCATTGAAATAAATATCCCTGAGCACTGCCAAACTCTCTTTTTTATTTTCTAAGCCCCCGTTTCTTCTGTCTTCCAGATTCATTCATTACTTTTCCGCCTTCCATTTTAATTTCTAATTTTGTCCCAACTGAGCCTACCGTCAGGTCCCCATCCCCCTGCCAAACTAGTTTAAACCCTCCCCAACAGCACTAGCAAAACGTCCCGCAAGTAACTCAGTCCCGGCTTTGTTCAGGTGTAACCCATCCGGCCTGTACAGGTCCCATCTCCGCCAGAGCCGGTCCCAATATCCGAGGAATCTGAAGCCCTCCCTCCTGCAACATTTTTCCAACCACGCATTCATCTGTCTTATCCTTCTATTTCTCTACTCACTTGTGCGTGGTACTGGGAGTAATCCGGAAATTAATACATTTGAGATCCTGCTTGCTAATTTCTTATTTAGCTCCCTAAATTCTGACTGCAAGACCACATCCCACTTTCCACCTATGTCGTTGGTTCCGATGTGGACCACGACTGCTGGCTGTTCACCCTCCCCCTTCAGGATGCTCTGCAGCCGCTCAGTGCCATCCTTGACCCTGGCACCAGGGAGGCAACACACCATCCTGGATTCACGTCTGCGGCCACAGAAACACCTGTCTGTTCCCAGACTATTGAATCACCTATCACTATGGTCTTCCTGTCTTCCCTGTACTCCCCTTTGCAGCTGAACCACCCATGGTGCCATGGACTTGGCTCTTGCTGCACTTCCCAGGTGAAGCATCACTGTCCTCAATATTCTGAACTGAATACCTGTTGGAGAGTGAGATGCACTCAGGGGTCTCTGGCACTACCTGCCTGATTCTTTTTGACTGCCTGGCAGTCACCCATTCCCTCTCCTCCTGCGTACGTTTAAGCTGTGGGGTGACCACATCTATAAACGTGTTATCCACATAGCTCTCATCCTACATGGATACACTGCAATGTCGCCAGCTGCCGCTCAAGTTCAAAAACCCGGAGCTCAAGCTGCCCCAATTGACAACACTTCCTGCACAAATAGTTCTCCGGAAAATGAAAAGCATCCTGGAGCTTCCACATAGCACAGGAGGTGCACTCACGAGGTTGAAGCACCCCTGCCATTCCTTTATTTATTAGTTGACCCTTCACTACTGCTAAAAAAAACCTTACCAATACTACACCTTAGAATTATTAATAAACCATTACTAGTACTGATAAATCCCACTAAAAATCAATACAGTTCCCTCGTTAAAATAAATTTTACTCAAAAAAAATACTCACCAGCTAGTCACTTGTTCCTTATTATTGATAACTAATTTATACTCTTTTTTAGTCTGCCAGTTGTTGAGACGCTATAACCCAGCTATTTACACATTCACCCTTATAGTAGTTAACTAACCAGCTATTTACTGATACTTCCTAACAGCAACCTTGCAGCTTTCTTGCGATGTCACTGTTCACTTTGTTTTCAAATTCCAGCGTGACTGGACTCCTATCCGCTCCGCTCACTGTTTCCTGCTCTCTGAGTGAACTCTCGCTCTCTTTATGCTCTGCTCCGCTCACTGTTTCCTGCTCTCTGAGTGAACTCTCGCTCTCTTTATGCTCCGCTCCGCTCACTGTTTCCTGCTCTCTGAGTGAACTCTCGCTCTCTTTATGCTCCGCTCCGCTCACTGTTTCCTGCTCTCTGAGTGAACTCTCGCTCTCTTTATGCTCCGCTCCGCTCACTGTTTCCTGCTCTCTGAGTGAACTCTCGCTGTCTTTATGCTCTGCTCCACTCTCGCTGTTTCCTGCTCTCTGAGTGAACTCTCGTTTTCTCTCTCCTGGTCTCTTTATGCTCTGCTCCACTCGCGCTGTTTCCTGCTCTCTGAGTGAACTCTCGCTCTCTTTATGCTCTGCTCCACTCGCACTGTTTCCTGCTCTCTGAGTGAACTCTCGCACTCTTTATGCTCTGCTCCACTCGCGCTGTTTCCTGCTCTCTGAGTAAACTCTCGTTTTCTCTCTCCCGGTCTCTTTATGCTCTGCTCCACTCGCGCTGTTTCCTGCTCTCTGAGTGAACTCTCGCTCTCTTTATGCTCTGCTCCACTCTCGCTGTTTCCTGCTCTCTGAGTGAACTCTCGCTCTCTTTATGCTCTGCTCCACTCGCGCTGTTTCCTGCTCTCTGAGTAAACTCTCGTTTTCTCTCTCCCGGTCTCTTTATGCTCTGCTCCACTCGCGCTGTTTCCTGCTCTCTGAGTGAACTCTCGCTCTCTTTATGCTCTGCTCCACTCTCGCTGTTTCCTGCTCTCTGAGTGAACTCTCGCTCTCTTTATGCTCCACTTGCGCTGTTTCCTGTTCTCTGAGTGAACTCTTGTTTTCTCTCTCCCGGTCTCTTTATGCTCTGCTCCGCTTTCGCTGTTTCCTGCTCTCTGAGTAAACTCTCATTTTCTCTCTCCCGATCTCTTTATGCTCTGCTCCGCTTTCGCTGTTTCCTGCTCTCTGAGTAAACTCTCATTTTCTCTCTCCCGATCTCTTTATGCTCTGCTCCGCTTTCGCTGTTTCCTGCTCTCTGAGTAAACTCTCATTTTCTCTCTCCCGATCTCTTTATGCTCTGCTCCGCTTTCGCTGTTTCCTGCTCTCTGAGTCAAGAAGTCAGGCAACTGCAGGGTTATACTTCTGAAGCAGTAGTTACATCATTGAACGAGATATTTGCAATACATGGAATCCCAGACCTTGTAATTTCAGACAATGGACTGAAGTTTGCTTCAAAGAGTTCACAGTATTGTATAGATCTGTTCATACCACCAGCTCACCAAGATACCCTCAAGCCAATGGTGAAGCTGAAAGAGGAGTGTGTGCAGTAAAAGCATTGCTGAAAAAGAACAAGGATGTTCAAATTGTGCTTTTGAGCTATTGTTCAACCCCACTACAAAATGTGAACTCCTAAGGGAAGACTGAAAACCCAATTACCTACTCTCACACATACAATCATGCCACAATTCAGAACTGAAGACTTGGAAAATGTGAGGGAGAGAGAGGATAAAGATCATTCCAATCAGAGGTGGAATCATGACATGTCACAAAGCACGAAACCTATCAACTGGGAGAGCCACTTTGTATCAGAGACCAAAATTGAAATGGAGAATTTGTAGAGCAGACACCACATCCAAGGTCCTACCTTGTCCAGACAGAGAATGGTAGAGTGAGACAAAATAGGCATGCGTAGGTGGCTATACAGAAGCAGCCTCCTATCCAGGGAAGCCAGTTATCTCTAAACTCTAATGGACCACAGATGCTGCATTCATCCACCAATCCAGAAGACAACCCAAATGATGAACCTGAGTCATCACCAATTCCACTCTTGCACAGCAGAGTTAGAGAGACCACTCAGAGGACTCGAAACCTCAATCCCCTTCAAAGGAAAAGAGGGCTTGTTACGGTAGACTTTTGAAAGCATGACAGAGACTGTCTATGTAAAAAATGGAAGTCAGAGACTTGGGCAAGATGTAGTATAATACGGAACACTTGACATTGGGTTATTTCAGGGTAAAATATGCTAATCATGCTGTTTAACTCATCACAGGAAGTGATATTACACCACGTGAGTGGAACCCTCATATACAGGCTTGGAAGATGTAAGCCATAGCAGTAAGATGTGTTTAATAAAGCTCCAGTTTCTTTTAACCCATCTAACTCTTCAGATATTCTGTTTAACAGTAATCAGAATGTGACAGATCACAGTATGAACAGGGTGGGATGTGTTTTGAGAAGGGATGTCCCAGCTCTCCACCCTGAGATTCTCAGTATGAACAGGGTGGGATGTGTTTAGAGACAGGATGTCCCAGCTCTCCACCCTGAGATTCTCAGTGTGAACAGGGTGGGATGTGTTTAGAGACAGGATGTCCCAGCTCTCCACCCTGAGATTCTCAGTATGAACAGGGTGGGATGTGTTTTGAGACAGGATGTCCCAGCTCTCCACCCTGGGATTCTCAGTATGAACAGGGTGGGATGTGTTTAGAGACAGGATGTCCCAGCTCTCCACCCTGAGATTCTCAGTGTGAACAGGGTGGGATGTGTTTTGAGACAGGATGTCCCAGCTCTCCACCCTGAGATTCTCAGTGTGAACAGGGTGGGATGTGTTTTGAGACAGGATGTCCCAGCTCTCCACACTGAGATTCTCAGTATGAACAGGGTGGGATGTGTTTAGAGACAGGATGTCCCAGCTCTCCACCCTGAGATTCTCAGTATGAACAGGGTGGGATGTGTTTTGAGACGGGATGTCCCAGCTCTCCACCCTGGGATTCTCAGTGTGAACAGGGTGGGATGTGTTTTGAGACAGGATGTCCCAGCTCTCCACCCTGGGATTCTCAGTGTGAACAGGGTGGGATGTGTTTTGAGACGGGATGTCCCAGCTCTCCACCCTGGGATTCTCAGTGTGAACAGGGTGGGATGTGTTTTGAGACGGGATGTCCCAGCTCTCCACCCTGGGATTCTCAGTGTGAACAGGGTGGGATGTGTTTTAAGACAGGATGTCCCAGCTCTCCACCCTGGGATTCTCAGTGTGAACAGGGTGGGATGTGTTTTGAGACAGGATGTCCCAGCTCTCCACCCTGGGATTCTCAGTATGAACAGGGTGGGAAGTGTTTTGAGACAGGATGTCCCAGCTCTCCACCCTGGGATTTTCAGTGTGAACAGGGTGGGATGTGTTTTGAGAGGGTGGATTCTCAGTGTGGACAAGGTGGGATGTGTTTTGAGACGGGATGTCCCAGCTCTCCACCCTGGGATTCTCAGTGTGAACAGGGTGGGATGTGTTTTGAGACAGGATGTCCCAGCTCTCCACCCTGGGGTTCTCAGTGTGAACAGGGTGGGATGTGTTTTGAGACAGGATGTCCCAGCTCTCCACCTTTAAAGGGACAAGGAGGGGACCAGCTGGGCTGAATGATGCTGCTTTATGACATCACTGCATTACCTAGTAACCAACCTCCCAGAGCCCGGCTCATTATGGGCTGGGTTTCACTCAGTGTTGTTACAGGAAGGGAAACAGGAGCAGGATTCGAGCCATGTGGAGACCAGGATTAATGGGAAGAGGTACAGGACTGATATCTACCTTATTCAGGGAATGTTTGATGGGACAGTGTAGAGACAGCTTTACTCTGTATCTAACCCAGGCTGTACTTGTCCTGGGAGTATTTTTCCTTATGCATCTGATGAAATTTTGAATCCCTCTCTCAGATCTCCAATGACCCTTTGTTCTAATGAAAAGAGCCCCAGTTTCTCTAATCTTTCCTGATAACTAAATCCTCTCTTCCCTGGTATCATCTCAATGCATCGCTTTAAGCAGCACAGTGGCGCAGTGGTTAGCACCGCAGCCTCACAGCTCCAGCGACCCGGGTTCAATTCTGGGTACTACCTGTGCAGTGTTTGCAAGTTTTCCCTGAGATCGCGTGGGTTTCTGCTGGGTGCTCTGGTTTCCTCCCAAAGCCAAAGACTTACAGGTTGATAGGTAAATTGGCCATTGTAAATTGCCCCTAGTGTACGTAGGAGAATGGTGGGGATGTGGTAGGGAATATGGGATTAATGTAGGATTAGTATAAATGGGTGGCTGTTGGTCGGCACAGACTCGGTGGGCCGAAGGGCCTGTTTCAGTGCTGTATCTCTCTGTGACCCTCTCTGTGGACTTGACATTCTTCCTGGTATAAGATCGCCGAACTTGACAATATTCTAGCTACAGCCTAGCCAATGATTTGTACAGATTAAATGACCTCTGCTCTTTTGTTTCTCTGCACCCCTGATTATAAAACCAGAGGATCCCATGTGCTTTTTAACCAGTTTATCATCTTGTCCTCCCACTTTTGAAGGTTTCTGTCTCTGAATCCCTTGTGGGTTTAGAGATATTAACATAACATGATTAAAATACATTGACATCAAATGTCTGATACAATGTGTATTATGGGATGGAGAAGTTTATTCTGAGTTAGAAACTCAAATAGGCATTTCACTGCAGACAAGTTACCATGGCAACACTGATAAGACCATTGGAATGCCATTGAACAGAATTGAGTCATTGAAAACTCTAATCAGATCAGGGAGCTGGATCACTACAGGGTATAAAAGTGAGGGGATACTGATGTAAGGGGGCAGTCGGGACTGGAGACACCGGAGATCAAGCTCAGGGTGCCCGAGGTTTCAAAAGAGGAAAAAAAAGACTTACAGTGACATCACAGGAAATCTGTAAGCTGATTAGTTGGGTAAGTAACAGCTGCTAGTGCATTTAAATAGCTTTAAAAAATAAGGGGAAAGTTTTTTTTTGGAAAAAACCCTCAAAACCTACCATATAAGTGATAAGGTGTGTACTTCTAAAGTGTGTTTTTTTTAATTAGTGTAATTTATTAAGGACGTTAGATTGTAGTGGGTAGTGTTTGGAGTAGAACAAGGCCCCTCGTTAATTAGTATTTTTTATAGGGAGTAACTAAATAATCGAAAGGTAAGTCATGGCAAGAGATCTGCTCCTCCTGCGCTATGTGGGAAATCAGGGACGCTTCCAGTGTCCCTGACGACCATGAGTGCAGGAGGTGTATCCATCTGCAGCTACTGGCTACCCGCATTACGGAGCTGGACCTGCGGTTGGATTCACTGTGGAGCATCCGCAATGCTGAGGATGTTGTGGATAGCACAATTAGAGAGGTGGTCATACCGCAGGTAATGGCTGCACAGGCAGAAAAGAGATGGGTGACCACCAGGCGGAGCAGTAGCCGCAGGCAGGTGGTGCAGGACTCCCCTGTGGCCATCCCCCTCTCAAACAACTATACCGCTTTGGATACTGTTGGGGGGGGATGGCTTCCCAGGGGAAAGCAGCAACAGCCAAGTATGTGACACCATGCTGCACAGGAGGGAGGGAAAAAGACTGAGAGAGCCATAGTGATAAGAGATTCAATTGTAAGGGGAACAGACAGGCATTTCTGTGGCCACAAGCAAGACTCCAGGATGGTATGTTGCCTCCCTGGTGCTAGGGTCAAGGATGTCTTGGAGTGGCTGCAGGACATTCTGAAGGGGGAGGGTGAACAGCCGTGGTCGTGGTACATGTCGGTACCAACGACATTGGTAGAAAAAGGGATGAGGTCCTGCAAGATGAATTTAAGGAGTTAGGAGCTAAATTAAAAAGCAAGACCTCAAAGGTAGTAATCTCAGGATTACTTCCTGTGCCACATGTTAGTGAGTATAGGAACAGGAGAATAGACCAGTTGAATGTGTGGCTGGAGAAATGGTGCAGGAGGGAGCGATTTAGATTCCTGGGACATCGGGGCCAGTTCTGGGGAAGGTGGGACCTGTACAAGCCGGATGGGCTACACCCAGGCAGGACTAGAACCGATGTCCTCCCAGGGGCGTTTGCTAGTGCTGTTGGGGAGGATTTAAACTAGAATGGCAGGAGGATGGGAACCTGAGCAGGGAGACTGAGGAGGAGGAAACAAGGATAGAAATGAAAGGCAGGAAACAAAAAGGCAAAAGTGGATGGCATAGAAATCAAGGGCAAGTAACAAATAGGGCCATAGTGCGAAATAATGCTAAAATGACTAAGAATGTTAAAAAGACAAGCCTAAAAGCATTGTGTCTCAATGCGCGGAGTATTCGCAATAAGGTACGTGAATTAACCGTGCAAATAGATGAAAATGGATACGATATAGTTGCAATTACGGAGACATGGCTGCAGGGCGTCCAAGGATGGGAACTGAGCATCCAAGGATATTCAATATTTAGGAAGGACAGGCAAAAAGGGAAAGGAGGTGGAGTAGTGTTGTTAGTAAAAGAGGAAATCAATACAATAGTGAGGAAGGATATTAACTCAGAGAATCCTGATGTGGAATCTATATGGGTGGAGCTAAGAAACACCAAGGGGCAGAAAATGTTGGTGGTGGTTGTATATAGACCCCCAAACAGCAGTGGTGATGTAGAGGATGGCAGTAAACATGAAATTAGAGACAGATGCAATAAGGGTGCAACTGTAATGATGGGTGAATTTAATCTACATATAGATTGGGGAAACCAAATTAGCAATAATACTGTAGAGGAGGAATTCCTGAAGTGCGTACGTGATGGTTTTTTGGACCAATACATTGAGGAACCAACTAGAGAACAGGCCATCCTAGACTGGGTATTGTGTAATGAGAAAGGATTAGTTAACAATCCTGTTGTGTGCGGTCCCTTGGGGAAGAGCGACCATAACATGATAGAATTCTTCATTTACATGGAGAGTGAAAGAGTTGATTCTGAGACTTGGGACCTGAATCTAAATAAAGGAAACTATGAAGGTATGAGATGCGAGTTGGCTATGATAGATTGGAAAACGTTACTTAAAGGGTTAACAGTGGATAGGCAATGGCGAGCATTTAAAGAGCGCATGGATGAATTACAACAATTGTTCATTCCTGTCTGGTGCAAAAATAAAACAGGAAGGGTGGATCAACCGTGGCTTACAAAAGAAATTAGGGATAGTATTAGATCCAGGGAGGAGAAATATAAAATAACCAGAACAAGCAGCAAAGCTGAGGATTGGGAGCAGTTTAGAATTTAGCAAAGGAGTCAGAGGCCAGGGAATGGAAGATAATGTTGGAAACTAAGTAAACCCAGACCACTTTCACATGCTTAAGCGCAGAAGGAGGGAAACTTAAACAGTTGTTGGTTGCCCCATTCTCTTGTTCACACAGTTGTGCAATATAAAAGGAGGCTGGGAGAGGAAGGAGAAGAGAATAGAAAAGCAGAGTACTGTCTCGCTCTGTTCTAAGCCCAGAAGGATATTGTAGCATGTCTGTTTTGAGAGTAATAAAAATTATGGACAGATAAATTCAGTGTTATTAGCTTTGCAAACTTCCCTCTTTCTAGTTTGAGTATTTGCTAAAAATGTAAATAATTAGCATAAGTCTTTGTGTTAATGCTGGTAATTTCTGTATCCAATTTTACCCTTGGAAAGCAAGCCAGTGGTTGATGCATGTTTTCCTTGGCATTATGATACCATAATTATTATTAAATTTCATATGCACTATAAATGGATGGTTTCCAGAGCTCCATCAAGCCTGATTTCAAAGTGCTGCTTAAAGTAGGGTAATTGTAATGAAAATTATTCAAGTACAGTAGATTAACATTGATATTAATTTCAAATTTCTGTTGCTATAGATATATCTGCATATTTTCTGTAAATTCAGATTTCCTCAAAGCAATATTAAATGGGTTTCCAGTGTCTTCTTTTCAGTGCAGTGAAAAAACATTCCACACAAGTTGTTTGTTTTATTCAGTGCTTGAATAGATTTGACCTGGTTATTTAAGCAGTGCATTGTATATTTTGTTCTGAAAAGTTAGAGCAGACCCACATGTTTTTGAAACTGTTTGAAGTGACTCCAGAATAACAGTAAAACAGAAGTTTGTTCTGGAAAATCAGAATGTAAATTGAGATAAGTAATACAAGTTTTGTTGATAGGGAGTTTAAACAACCTAGTGATCTATTGTAAACAGAGCTTGAAGATGTTAGATACAGAGTCGAGCCTAAAGGGCAGAAGCTAGAATTGGACGTACTTAAGTACCATTTGAAAATGTGATTCCTTTCACGCCATTCCCTGACAGTTAAAGTAGGGCACCTTAAGGTTGGTGATGAGAAAATAGGCACGCTGCCTAAAAGATGATGAGTAGGGCGATCTTGAGTTTTTATTGCCGAGTTGTTCAGGTTTCTGAGATTGGGGATTCTTCTGAATCCAGTGTGATCTTTGAAACAAAGTAGCAGAATCAATTCCATTCCTTTCTTGACTCCAACTGTCTAAAGTTTCTACTGGTCCTCAAACGCTGCTTCAATTGCATAATAGTACAATAGACTTTTTGGTTCTCATGCCAGTATACCACTTAGGAGAAGTGGTCCTGCCAAGGCTAAGCAGATGGATCCTTTGCTTGTTGTCTACTTGAAATAGGAGGTATTTGGCTGTTAAATGATTAATTATTCACAACCCAACCTTAATCAAAAAGCAGCTTCCGAGAGTTGATATAAAATTGAAAAACAAATTTGAATTCCAGGGAATTCTCATATTTTTGAAGAAAGAGTTAAAAGTTCTGTCAATTTCCACAATGACATCTAGTAACTGTGTTTGTTCTGGGACTCGGATTGTCCTTGTGTGTTTTCGTCTTGCAGTTCTGAGGATCTTTCAGCTACTCCTTACTCAAGGGACAGTAGTTATTCACCCTCAATTTGATGAACTTGGGCAGCAATTTGACTTGATCAGTTTTTGTGACCTCTGTTTCTAAATTTTATCTCCTGTTGCTCCTTTGGAATTCCTTGACTTTTTATTATGACCTCCATCATAACTTGGTATTTTTTGATACTGTAATGTACTCTTGATTACTTTTTTTTCTTGTATACCTACAACTAACACCTAAAGTAGATAATCTGGTCATTGTCTCATTGCAGTTGTGGAATCTTCCTGTGCGCAAATTGCCTGCTGCATTTCCTTACTGAAGTGACTACATTTTAAAAGTCCTGCATTGGTTGTAAAGCACTTTGGGACATCCTGACGTGGTTGGTGCATCTTTTTTCTTGCATAAAAATAAACAAACATTGCACACTGCAGTTTACACGTCATAGTGTGACTGACAACAGTACAAAAAAATTGACTTCCAGTGAGATGTTTTTTCAGAATACAGGAAGGCAAATCCATGACTTCTGACTGTAAAGGGCTTTTAAAGGACAAGTAACTTTAATGTTCTTATACTGAATTGGGCACTTTTAGTGAGTGTACCTTAACTTCAAGAGCGATCACTGCTATATCTGAAGGTGAGTGATCTGTCTTCTACTGTGCTACTAATAAATGTTGCTTTTACTTTCAGGAGTACATTCCAGATTTGTACAGCCACTTCTTAAATATCAGTTTTGAAGCACACATGTATGCCTCACAGTGGTTTCTTACTCTGTTCACTGCTAAGTTCGCACTGTATTTGGTCTTTCACATCATTGATCTGCTACTCTGTGAGGTAAGTGTATTTTTTAAAGTGAAAATAATTGAACCCTTAGAATATCGAGTTTAATTTACCAAAAGAACTATTGATTGTAAGGTTGTAAAAATCTCAACAGGGCTTGAGTTATATTAAGTTATATCAAGAATGCTTATGACTCCCTTCATCTTTCATTTATTTGTCTCCATTTTTAATTTCATGCTTGTTATTTTCTTTTCCATTTCTCAGTTCTGCACTGTTTTTTAAAAACACATTACAGCCTCACTATTTGACCACCCAGAGGATTGTGACTGATTTAGTGTGGTGGTTCAATTAGAGAGTGCACTCCGTTTGTGTGCCAGGAACAGCTTAGCACACCAAGTAAATCAACTGTGTGGCAGCAAAGTCATGACTCAGCTACAGGTGATTCTCCCCACATTTTATAACTGACCCTGGCCAAAAATCGTGTTTCAAGTAGACTAGAAATCTTTCCAACTTCTGAAATATACATTTTGTATCCTCTACTTTTGCCCTATATCAGCAACAGTTGTTCTGTGGTTCCCCTATGAAAGCAGGGAAAGTTGAACAATTACACTTGAAAATAAATGCTGAAATACAGATTTAATGCGGTAGGAACCTAGGAATCCAGATAATTTGTTGAATTTGGTCAACACCGTGTTCAAGAGCAGACAATACACAACATTTCCTGTATCTTTCAATTAATTTTGTTGTCAAATACCTGTCTAACTTCCTCTTAAAATTACTGATATTATCAGCCTTGGTTGCTTCCTTTGGCAGTCTATTCCAAATATTCACCATCCTTGGTGTGAAATTGTTGTAACTAATTTGTTGATCAATTTTCCCTCTTCTAAGCTTCATCGGATGCTTACTGTCATTCTTGGCCGAGCTTAACAGGTTCAGCTTGTCCACAGCATTAAGAATCTTGCATATGTTAGTAAGGTCTTCCCCAGCCCCACCACTCATTCTTCTCTAGGTAGCCTTTCCTTGCAGCTTAGCTTTCGTATGTCAATTTTCTGAGTGGTCAAGATAGTGGGATAAAATTTATATACATAATTTTGAAATAAAATTTTCAATAGACAATTGAGTTTAAAGAAGTGGTTAATTTAAGATTCAGTTGTATTTCCCCCCTTTGGAAATGCTGATCAGCTACTGCCAGAAAGACCTAATAAAAAGTAATGAAAAGACAAGAGCTGTGCCCCAGTGCTGACAGGGAGAAAATAGTTGGGAAATGTAATCATATGTTAAAATCACAAATGAAGGATTTAATTGGTTATCAAAAGTAATGTTTATCCAAAGAATAATCGGGGAAGCAGACATGAAAAACAGGCTGAGAATTAATAATGACTTGCACTCTACTTTCAAACCTTTTTCCTCTGTTAAAATATTGTCAACATCCAAAATATTTTTCATGAAAATATGTTTACTTAAATTCATAAACCCTTTTTGTGGGTAAAAAAAATACAGCACCCCCCTCATACAAACCAATCAAAACATGTTCAGAGGCTTAGACTGAACACAATCGCATATTGTGACACAAGGAACGAGAAGTACAAATAGGCCATTTCTGTTTTTGGGAGCAATGCAGATACAGCATATTTTTTTCTGAAATATAGCAGCCAGAGAGCATTAAGGGACACTGCAACAATTCCTCATCAAACTGCTATTTAATTATGAAAGTAGTTGTACTTTTATATTAGCCACACAGTGGTGCTATTTAGGACAACCAATCTATTTAGAATGATCAGAGATGTTACTGGAGCGCAGATCTTTGTTTCGGTGTACTAAATAATGTACTTTTGATCACAAGGTATGTTTAAACAGTGGTGATTTGTTTGACATTTTTACCTTTTGTCAAACAGACATTATTTCTAGGCTATAAATATTTTTAAAATTCTAGGTATTTGGAATGAGGTGCGGTTTCCAAGGAAGGGCAGTAGTTCTTTGCAGAAGGTTACATTTTTGATAAATTGGGTTCAGAAGTAACCATGACCAAAGATTTGGTTATCCAGATAGCTATTAACTAAATAAATAATTTTGAAAATCAGTCTTTTGGAATTGTGCTACATTTTGAAAGCTTCCCTATTCATCTGTGCCTGATGCGGGTGGTATATATTAATGAAGTTGTGCACTCTCTCACTTGCCTTTTCTAATAAATCTACAACGCCAAGTTCTGTGATAGGATAATAGAAAGATTTATTTTGAGCACCAGACATTTTGTGCATATTCTCAGCATGCAGGATTTCAGCATAGATTAACGTCCACTGTCGGTGAGATATTTTTCTTTTGAGTCTTCTCCTTTGGCCTCCTTATCTCGAGAAACAATGGGTAAGCGCCTGGAGGTGGTCAGTGGTGTGTGGAGCAGCGCCTGGAGTGGCTATAAAGGCCAATTCTAGTGTGACAGGCTCTTCCACAGGTGCTGCAGAAAAATTTGCTTATCGGGGCTGTTACACAGTTGGCTCTCCCCTTGCGCTTTTTGTCTTTTTTCCTGCCAACTGCTAAGTCTCTTCGACTCGCCACACTTTAGCCCCGCCTTTATGGCTGCCCGCCAGCTCTGGCGAACGCTGGCAACTGACTCCCACGACTTGTGATCAATGTCACAGGACTTCATGTCGCATTTTCAGACATCTTTAAAGCGGAGACATGGACGGCCGGTGGTCTGATACCAGTGGTGAGCTCGCTGTACAATGTGTATTGGGGATCCTGCCATCTTCCATGTGGCTCACATGGCCAAGCCATCTCAAGCGCCGCTGACTCAGTAGTGTGTATAAGCTGGGGATGTTGGCCGCCTCGAGGACTTCTGTGTTGGAGATATGGTCCTGCCACCTGATGCCAAGTATTCTCTGGAGGCAGCGAAGATGGAAGTAATGGATTGAATATTGAAGTGTCTAAAGGCTGTGAGATTGCACTTTGTTTTACAAAATTTATATTGAATAGGATCTTATGGTGTGAGCAGGTATATATCATTTATGTTGGTGTTAAAGGTCCCTTCAGACTGTAATCGTTTTAACAGTCAATGTTGATTTCCCTAGAACCACCCAGGTTTTAAATTTCATGTTGGTGCTGATTCAGGTGAATGCTAATATAATTGGGACATCCTGAATTAGTGAAAGGCACCATAAAGGGAAAATTTGTTTCATTCATATAAACTGTAGATGGATGTCCTACTAAATTCCCCCCCTCCCAATTTTGACTGTCTTATTTGCTGCTGCTACCCCTACCATCCATTTTAATGAGTATGTGTTAATTCTGTTCCAGCCACCCAAATAAATTGTATGCATAGCATGCAGAGAAATAAATCCAAATCTTGAAACTGTACTGGTGAAGACTCTGCAGTGTAACCAGGGCAATGGAGAAAGATATCAGTACAATTTGGCTAGCAACAATACTTGCATTTAAATATTGAGGGTTTTGAGTTTGTTGGGTATTTGCAAGGCAACATAGGTCAACAAGCATGAATGGTGAGTAGGAAGTGCAAGTCCATGGTACAACCAGCACAGCTGTAAATTCAATGTTCCACTGTAATAACATTTATAAACAATGTAAATGTAGCTACCGTGCTTTGGTAATTGATAAAATGTATTAAACACGAAAATTACCTCTTCCCATTTCTTCCTCTCAAGACTCCTGACTCCTTGCTGTTCACCCTTTGTTGCCTTGCCTGAGTGCTTGTTATTCATGTGTAAGCTTTCAGTTTTGGCAGCTATTTAACCTGAGCCTGATGTCCCTGCATGTGTGCATACTTTGAACAGGAATTGCTGGGCAGTCAGTGATCAAGAACCAGAAACATGGCCACGTTTTTCCTTAACCAGGGTGCTGAGGCTTTGTCTGATCAGAATAATTTAGCTGCTCACTGCATAAACTAGTTACTTATTAAATACTGCTTAACCATCAACTGCTTATGGAGAACTAATATCTTTTCACTGGATTTCTAAGTCATGTCAGCTTTATTTTTAGTAGTTATTACACTAGAGATGAAGAATTATTGTGTGCTGAAAATGTTATACAGCATTGGAAGCAAACAGATGTGCCTATGTTCACAAAGGGGGAAGAATCTGATTTTGCAGACCTGTTAGCCCAAGATTAATTTTGGATAAAATAATAGAAATCATTCAAAGGACCAAATTGGAGGAATATCAATGCAGTAGTAGATTAATAATGTAATAAACTGCCCAAAGAGTAAGATGTTTTTAAGCAAATCTCCATTTCTTTCAGAATATTACAAACAAAATAAATGGAACTAACCATGATAGGTTTATTTAGGCTTTCAGAAAAACTTTGACAGTCTTCTGCATGAAAGACCTCCAGTAAAACTACAAACAATTACAGGGTAAGTTGTGCAACTGAATAAGAAGTTGAGTAAAGAATAGGATTTAGAGTACTTGAGAGAGGTTTAGTGCTGGACAGAGGGAAGATGTTGAATGAAGTACAGAAATATCGGTGCATATGTTCTCATTGTTCCGGGATTTTGGCCCAGTGACTGTGAAGGAACGGTGATATATTGGATTAGAGATACAGCACTGAAACAGCCCTTCGGCCCACCGAGTCTGTGCCGAACATCAACCACCCATTTATACTAATCCTACACTAATCCCATATTCCTACCAAACATCCCCACCTGTCCCTATATTTCCCTACCACCTACCTACACTAGTGACAATTTATAATGGCCAATTTACCTATCAACCTGCAAGTCTTTTGGCTTGTGGGAGGAAACCGGAGCACCCGGAGAAAACCCACGCAGACACAGGGAGAACTTGCAAACTCCACACAGGCAGTACCTGGAATCGAACCCGGGTCCCTGGAGCTGTGAGGCTGCGGTGCTAACCACTGCGCCACTGTGCCGCCCTAAAGTTCCAAGTTCCATAGCTCCAAGTAAGGATGGTGTGTGGCTTGGAGGGGAACCTGCAGGTGGTGTTCCCATGTATCTGCTGCACTTGTCCTTTTAGGTGGTCGAGGTCGCGGATTTGCAAGGTGCTGCCAAAGGAGTCTTGGTGCATTGCTGCAATGCATCTTGTAAATGGTACACACTGCTGCCACTGTGCATCGGTGGTGGGTGGGATGAATGGCACCCCATCCATAAATAATCAAGCGGGCTGCTTTATCCTGGGTGGTGTTGAGCTTCTTGAGTGTTTTTGGAGCTGCACCCATCCAGGAAAGTGGAGAGTATTCCATCACACTCCTGACTTGTGCCTTGTAGATTGTGGACAGTCTTTGGGGAGTCAGGAGGTGAGTTATTCGCCACTAGATTCCTAGCCTCTAACCTGCTCTTGTTGCCACGGTATTTATATAGCTACTCCAGTTCAGTTTCTGGTCAATGGTAACCCCCAGGATGTTGACAGTGGGGGATTCAGTGATCGTAATGCCATTGAATGTCAAGGGGAGATGGTTAGATTCTCTCTTGTTGGAGGTGGTCATTGCCTGGTACTTGTGTGGTGCGAATGTTAATTGCCACTTATCAGCCCAAGCCTGGATATTGTCCAGGTCTTGCTACATTTCTACACGGACAGTTTCAGTATCTGAGGAGTCGCGAATGGTGCCGAACATTGTGCAATCATCAGTGAACATCCCCACTTCTGACCTTATGATGGAAGGAAGGTCATCGATGAAGCAGCAGAAGATGTTTGGGCCTAGGACACTACCCTGAGGAACTCCTGCAGTGATGTCCTGGAGCTGAGCTCCAAAAACCGCAACCATCTTCCTTTTACGCTTGGTATGACTCCAACCGGCAGAGAATTTTCCCCCGATTCCCATTGACTCCAGTTTTGCTCGGGCTCCTTGATGCCATACTTGGTCAAATGTTGCCTTGATGTCAAGGGCAGTCACTCTCACCTCACCTCTTGAGTTCAGCTCTTTTGTCCATGTTTGAACCAAGGCTGTAATGAGGTCAGGAGCTGAGTGCCCCTGGCGGAACCCAAACTGAGCATCACTGAGCAGATTATTGCTAAGCAAGTGCTGCTTGATAACACTGTCAACAGTCCTTTCCATCACTTGACTGATGATCGAGAGTAGACTGATGGGGCGATAATTGGCCGGGTTGGATTTGTGCTCTTTTTTGTGTACAGGACATACCTGAGCAATTTTCCACATTGCCAGGTGGATGCCAGTGTTGTAGCTGTACTGGAACAGCTTGGCTAGGGGCACAGCAAGTGCTGGAGCACGAGTCTTCAGTACTATTGCCGGAATGTTATCAGGGCCCATAGCCTTTGCAGTATCCAGTGCCTTCAGTCGTTTCTTGATATCACACGGAGTGAATCAAATTGGCCAAAGACTGGCGTCTGTGATGCTGGGGTCTTCAGGAGGAGGCCGAGATGGATCATCCACTCGGCACTTCTGGCTGAAGATTGTTGCAAATGCCTCAGCCTTACCTTTTGCACTGATGTGCTGGTCTCCCCCATCATTGAGGATGGGGACATTTGTGGAGCCTCCTCCTCCTGTTAGTTGTTTAATTGTCTATTACCAATCACGACTGGATGCGGCAGGACTGCAGAGCTTAGATCTGATCCATTGGTTGTCGGGTCGCTTAGCTCTATCGCATGCTGCTTACGCTGTTTCATGCGTAACTAGTCCTGGGTTGTAGCCTCACCAGGTTGACACCTCATCTTGAGGTATGCCTGGTGCTGCTCTTGGTATGCCCTCCTGCACTCTTCATTGAACCAGGGTTGATACCTTGGCTTGATGGTAATGGTAGAGTGGGGGATATGCCGGGCCATGAGGTTACAGATTGTGGTTGAGTGCAATTCAGCTGCTATTGATGGCCCACAGCACCTCGTGGCTGCCCAGTTTTGCATTACAAGATCTATTCAAAATCTATCCCACTTAGCACGGTGATAGTGCCACACAACACGATGGAGAATATCCTTGATGTGAAGACAGGACTTTGTCTCCACAATGACTGTGCGGTGGTCACTCCTACCAATACTGTCATGGACAGATGCATCTGCGGTGGGCAGATTGGATGAGGACGAGGTCAGTTATTTTTTTCCCTCTTGTTGGTTCTCTCACCGCCTGCCACAGACCCAGTATAGCAGTTATGTCCTTTAGGACTCGGCCAGCTCGGTCAGTTGTGGTGCTACCGAGCCACTCTTGGCGGTGGACATTGAAGTCCCTTGCCCCCCTCAATGCTTCCTCCAAGTGGTGTTCAACTTGGAGGAGTACTGATCCATCAGCTGAGGGGGGTGGTAGGTAGTAATCAGCAGGATGTTTCCTTGCCCATGTTTGACCTGATGCCATGAGACTTCATGAGGTCCAGAGTCAATATTGAGAACTCCCAGGGCAACTCCATCCGGCTGTATACCACTGTGCTGCCACTGCTGCTGGATCTGCCCTGTCAGTGAGATAGGACATACCCAGGGATGGTGATGGCGGTGTCTGGGACAGTGTAAGGTATGATTCATTTAGTATGACTATGTCAGGCTGTTGCTTGACTAGAAACAAGAAATGCTGGAAATACTCAGCAGGTCTAACAGCATCTGTGGAGAGAGAAGCAGAGTTAACGTTTCAGGTCAGTGACCCTTCTTAAGAACTTAGAACTGTGTATGGTTGAGGGCACAGTGTTTCAAAGAGGATATCAATGCATTGTAGAAGTCCATGCAAAAGAATAATATGAAATGATTCAAAATATAAAAAGGATAAACTATGAGGAAAGATTAGAAAAATAAATTTAAAGTGGTTATTTTGGTGTGAATTTTAGCAAAGTTCAAAACATAATTGGTCACACTAAGCTGATATAGCATAAATGAAATGAGCCTCAGTGAGCAGAATAATCTTTACACTCTTGACTTTTTCTTTTCATTTTTATGTTTTAAAAAAAAAGCTTTAGCCCAAGTTTTTATTCTTTCAGAAAAAAATTAATGTACAAAAATCAATCTAGATGTAAACCATTATAAAATCTCGTGTCCAGATCAGGGGCCTTGTGTAGAAATGTTCCATGCTTTATAGAGTACAATGCCTGACTCTTCACCCTTACCATCACCCCCAATAAAAAATGAGCTTGTGTGTTACAAATTTAAACATTTTTGTTTTGCTTCTAAAAATAGTGCAATGTGCAAATTATTCCAGCAAATGACAGAGGTCTTGCATTTTGTCTGCTTATCTGTTTGAAATACCAAAATAGTTGAAAGAACATTTTTGTTTTAATTATCTTAACTGCTGTTTTACAGTCATGTTTTCCCCCTAAAATAACATAGCCAAAGAAGGCAATTGTTTAGAGATAGAGCACTGAAACAGGCCCTTCGGCCCACCGAGTCTGTGCCGACCATCAACCACCCATTTATACTAATCCTACACTAATTCCATATTCCTACCACATTCCCACCTGTCCCTACCACCCACCTATACTAGGGGCAATTGCCAATGGCCAATTTACCTATCAACCTGCAAGTCTTTGGCATGTGGGAGGAAACCGGAGCACCCGGAGGAAACCCACGCAAACACAGGGAGAACTTGCAAACTCCACATAGGCAGTACCCAGAATTGAACCCGCGTCGCTGGAGCTGTGAGGCTGCAGTGCTAACCACTGCGCCACTGTGCCGCCCACTAATTGTGTGTGTTGTGTTAAACGGTTAATCGCATCTTGTGTAGAATTCAACAAGAGTCCTTTTCATAGAAAAGCCGAGGGCCTGAGAAATTTACTTTAACAAACTAGAAATACATCAACACTTGAACACGCTGTCTTTTGGAAGCCGTGGCCTACACACACATGATCCTACATCTGTTTGGATTTAGCAAGTATTGTTGTCTGTAATATTGAATATGCCAATCTGTGAATTAAACAATACACATGGAAATGCTGTTTAACTTCAGGCCGTCTTGCCAAAATTGTTGCTGTAGTTCCATTCTGGCTTAACACAGTGGACCATTGTATTGTTCTGTTCTCACCAGTCAGTCCTCAGCTTTCAGCATCAAAAAGAAAAATGCATTTGCTTTTACATAGGAATGGCAGACCAGTTAAACTTAATTAAGCTGCTGTCTCTGGTTTATCTTAGGCTCCTTGAACATTTAAAACTACATCAGAAGTGACCAAGAGATGGTTAATGTTCTTGAAATTGCTTACATGAATGTACATGTATAGTGTGTGGGGAAAAATGTATTTGAAAACATTCAGAAATATTTTCTTGCATCTCCTTAACTAAACTTTTTTGTAACTTTTTTAAGGGTATAAGTGTTATCTTCAATGCTGCACTTGCTTTACTGAAGGTAAGAGTCAACATTTTCTTGTATAGTCACAATGTGGTTTAAAATATAATTCATTATCTCCAAGAGTGGAGCATTGTCGTCATTTATCCTACTTTGTAAATATTTTCTATTTGTTATTAATATGTAAATATTAATTTGGCTGTGAGCCATCATTAAATATCTTGTGATTAAGAGTTCCACTCTGTATCCCACCCCCCTTGCCAAATTAATTTAAACCGCACCGTCCACCCCCTCCCCAATGGCACTAGAAAACCTCCCAGCAAGGATGTTGGTCCCGTTCCGGTTCAGGTGCAACCCGTCCAACTTGTACAGGTCCCATCTTTGCCAGAAACAGACCCAGTGATCCAGGAAACTAAAGCCCTCCCTCCTGCACCATCTCCTCAGCCACGTATTCATCTGCTCTATTCTCCTATTCCTATACTCACTAGCATGTGGTACCGGGAGTAATCCAGAGATTACAACCTTTGAGGTCCTGCTTTTTAATCTGCGACCTAGCTCCCTAAATTCCTGTTGCAGGATTTCATCCCTCTTTCTACCTATGTCGTTGGTACCAATGTGAACCTTGACCTCTAACTGTTCACCCTCCCCCTTCAGAATGTCCTGCAGCTGCTCCATGACATCCTTGACCCTAGCGCCAGGAAAGCAACATACCAACGTTTGCAGTCACAGAAACGCCTATCTGTACCCCTTACAATAGAATCCCCTGTCACTATAGCTCCCCCACTCTTTTTCCTCCCCACTTGCAGCTGAGTCACCTGTGGTGCCACAGACTTGGCTCTTGCTGCATTCCCCTGAAAAACTATCTCCCCCAACTGGAAGTGTCCCTGGCTTCCCACATTGCACAGGAGGAGCATTCCACGCTGCCGAGCTGCCCTGCCACGAATTACCCTTAATTTACTCCCTTAAAGTACTCAAAAATTAGAGATTATTTACACTAGGGACCTTGATTCCCTAAAAAACACTATTTACTTTCTAATAAACTGTAGGCCTTATCTTTCTCTTTACCTTAGTTACTAACCCAGCTATTTACTGATAATCCGTAATAACAGTTACTCACCAACCAATCACACTGCAGCTTTCCTGTGATGTCACTGTTTGAATTTGTTTTCAAACTCAGTCAGCGCGCGCCAACGCCTGAAGATGTCCGACTGCTCTCTGCTCCTGAAGGTAAGTGAAGGCCCTGAGCCTGGTGCTGAATTTATCTGCTCCAGGTTCTAGGTGCTCCCACACAGGTCTGACTGCTCTCCGCTCCTGAAGGTAAGTGAAGGCCCTGAGCCTGGTGCTGAATTTATCTGCTCCAGGTTCTAGGTGCTCCCACACAGGTCTGACTGCTCTCTGCTCCTGAAGGTAAGTGAAGGCTTTAAATGCTCCTTCAAATTTGCCTCTTTGACCAAGCTTTCGGTCATCTGCCCTAATTTCTCCTTATGTGGCTCAGTTTCAAATTTTGTTTGAAACAAATACATCGGGTACACTCAGTGCGACCTAGTTTTGGGACCGTTGACCGTAGGGATTGTCCCCAGTTTGCCTGTGGACGGGGTTGACCTGCTCCTAAGTAATGATCTGGCAGGGACGAAGGTGGTAGCACCCCCAATAGTGGTAGAGAGACCGAAGGAGGTCAAAGAGACAGGGCTTGGCAGGAGACGGTCCCCTGCCGTTCCCCTGATTGTGTCGTGACTCGGGCCATGGCCAAACCAATTCCCTCAGAGGAAACTGAACTGGCGCTGCAGGCAGATGATCATACTGTCTGTTTGTCTGAAATTTTCTTTGAGGAATTAGAGGACCCAGGGAATGGGTTAAACAAATCTTCCCTAGTTGTTGCTCAGCAGGCCACACAGTATTTAAGGAAGTTAGCACAGGCTGCCCAAACTGAAACTGAAGCAGTGGGAGTCCCTGATTGCTACAATGTAAAGAATGAGGTGCTGATGAGGAAGTGGAGTTCTCCTCACAGACTTGAGGACAAAGAATGGACAGTGGTTCACCAGTTAGTGGTGGGACAGTAGAGAAATATTAAGAATGGCCCATGAGCTTACAATGGCTGTACATGTCCATGTACAAAAAACCAAAGCCTGCATAAGACAGCAGTTTGACTGGCCAAAACTCCACAAAGATGTAGAGGAGTACTGTAAAACTTGCCACATGTGCCAGGTTGTGATGAAGCCCCAACTTGCAGTAAAACCTACACCCCTAATACCTGTACTGGCTTTTGGGGAACCCTCCAGCAGAGTGCTGGTGACTTGAGAGGGACCCTTACTGAAAACAAAAGGGGACAGACAAACATAGGTCTGGCAGACAGTTAGGGAGCAAGAGGACGAAAAGGACAGTAAGAAAAGGTTAGAGGAGGATTCCCAAATGGAAGCCCCTACTGTCCAGTCAGCCAACCCCAAAATGATGGGAAAATTAGACCCCACACCATCCTAGTAAATGCAGGCAAAAGGAGCACCCTACCATGGCTGCTAACAGCCTTTATAGTAATGTGCAGGGACAAAGAAAGTTCCCAAAAGGGCAAACCAACTGTGAGGGCGATGTCTCACCTAGTCGAAGTGCCGCAGGGGAGTGCAGTGGAAACTGGACAGATACCTGTGAGCACATGGACATTAGCAAAGAATCCCTCCCCACAGTCAAGAGAAAAGGGAAAAAAATGCCCTAAAGTGAGCAGCACTGTATGACTCACCAGAACATTGAAAGTGAGGTCAGAGTGGATCTACCCAATGCAGACTCCCACGATCAGAGCTCAAGCCCAGAGCTAAACATATCCCACAGTATTACCTCAGACTTCAGAAAGAACAAAGGCCCAGAGGAAATCTCAGGACACCTCACAGGGACTTAAAAACAAATCGGGAGACAAATTAGCAAGGTACTGGAACCTGAAGGGTTAGAACGACATGTTGCAGAAACAGCAGCTGAGGGGGTAAAGCTTGTGCACAAAGGAGAACTCACCCTAGACAATTATGGAAATTTGCAGACACAAAGTTTCCCAAAAACCACATGTTTATTAAAATGCCCATCTCCAGCTTATTACACACTGATACTAATGAACCTTTAAACCCATTCGGCAAAGCCTAGCCATCCCAGACAAACTTCAAGGGAAAAGGGCAGTTAAAAAATCATCACTGTTGCTGCAGAGAGAAAAAGACAAGCTGCAACAAATTCTAAGATTTCTGAGTTGGTGAGAGTGAATGAAAAATGCATGTACATTTTCCTGTGTTTTCTTTTTTAACTTCTCTAATGAAATGTTCCCATTGTCTCATTTTTGTAGGGACGGAAGATGTTGGTATGGTTCTTAATGCATACTTTGCGTCCGTCTTCACAAAAGAGGGCGATGATGCAGATATTGTAGTTAAGGAGAAGGAGTGTGAAGTATTGAGTGTGACAAACATAGGGAAAGAGAAAGTATTAATGGGATTAGCATCCTTGAAAGTTGATAAATTACCAGGACCAGATGAAATGTACCCCAGGCTGTTAAAAGAAGCAAGAGAGGAAATAGCAGAAGGTCTGACCATCATTTTCCAGTCCTCACTGGATACAGGTGTGGTGCCAGAGGATTGGAAAATTGCTAGCGTTGTACCTCTGTTTAAAAAGGGAGCGAAGGATAGACTGAATAATTACAGGCCAGTCAGTCTAACCTCAGTAGTGGGAAAATAATCAGAATCTATTCTGAGAGACAGGATAAACTGTCACTTGGAAAGGCACAGGTTAATCAAGGATAGTCAGCATGGATTTGTTAAGGAAGATCTTGTTTGACCAACTTGATTGAATTTTTTGAAGAAGTAACAAGGAAGATAGATGAGGGTAATGCAGTTGCTGTGGTCTACATGGATTTTAGCAAGGCGTTTGACAAGGTCCCACATGGCAGACTGATTAAAAAAATAAAATCCCATGGGATCCAGGGAAATGCAGCAAGGTGGATACAAAATTAGCTCAGTGGCAGGAAACAAAGGGTAATTGTTGATTGTTTTAGCGACTGAAGGGCTGTTTCCAGTGGCATTTCGCAGGGCTCAGTACTGGGTCCCCTGCTTTTTGTGGTATATATTAATGATTTGGATGTATATGTAGGGGGCATGATCGAAAAGTTTGCAGACGACACAAAGATTGGCCGTGTGGTAGATAGTGAGGAGGATAGCTGTAGGCTGCAGGAAGATATTGATGGTCTGGTCAGATGGGCAGAAAAGTGGCGAATGGAATTCAACACGGAGAAGTGTGAAGTGATGCATTTGGGAAGGTCAAAAAAGGCAAAGGAATACCAGATTAATGGGAAAATACTGGTGTAGAGGAAGTGAGGGACCTTGGAGTGAATATGGAATCCTTTCCTTTATTAGCCGAGGTATAGAATATAAGAGCAGGGAGGTTATGCTGGAACTGTATAAATCGTTGGTTAGGCCACAACTTGAATACTGTGTGCAGTTCTGGTCACCTCATTACAGAAAGGATGTAATTGCACTAGAGAGGGTACAGAGGAGATTTACGAGGATGTTGCCAGGACTGGAAAAATGTAGCTATGAGGAAAGATTGGATAGACTGGGGTTGTTCTCCTTGGAACAGAGAAGGCTGAGGGGAGATCTGATTAAAATGTGCAAAATTTTGAGGGGCCTGGATAGAGTGGAGGTGAAGGGTCTATTCACCTTAGCAGAGAGGTCAGTGACGAGGCGCATAGATTTAAAGTGATTGGTAGAAATATTAGACAGGAGATGAGGAAAAACTTTTTCACCCAGAGGGTGGTGATGGTCTGGAACTCACTGCCTGAAAGGATAGTTGAGACAGAAGCCCTCAACTCATTCAAAAGGAGTCTGGATATGCACTTCAAGTGTGGTAATCTGCAGGGCTATGGACTAAATGCTGGAAGGTGGGATTAGAATAGGTGGATCTTTTTTCAGCCAGCAGGGACACAATGTACGAAGGTGCAATGAAAATCCCACATAACAAATGGAAAAATATTAATTTCATCAAGTGGAACTTTGCCTGAGAATTTTACTGGAAATTGTTACAAATTGGTAGTGTAGATGAACAGAGAGTACTTGGCGTCCAGGTGCATAAATCCCTGAAGGTTGCTACCCAGGTTAATAGGGCTGTTAAGAAGGCATATGGTGTGTTAGCTTTTATTAGTAGGGGGATCGAGTTTCGGAGCCACGAGGTCATGCTGCAGCTGTACAAAACTCTGGTGAGGCCGCACCTGGAGTATTGCGTGCAGTTCTGGTCACCGCATTATAGGAAGGATGTGGAAGCTATGGAAAGTGTGCAGAGGAGATTTACTAGGATGTTGCCTGGTATGGAGGGAAGGTCTTACGAGGAAAGGCTGAGGGACTTGGGGTTGTTTTCATTGGAGAGAAGGAGGAGGAGAGGTGACTTAATAGAGACATACAAGATAATCAGAGGGTTGGATAGGGTGGATAGTGAGAGTCTTTTTCCACGGATGGTGATGGCAAACACTAGGGGACATAGCTTTAAGTTGAAGGTGATAGATATAGGACAGATGTCAGAGGTAGTTTCTTTACTCAGAGAGTAGTAGGGGCGTGGAACGTCCTGCCTGCAACAGTAGTAGACTCGCCAACTTTAAGGGCATTTAAGTGGTCATTGGATAGACATATGGATGAAAATGGAATAGTGTAGGTCAGATGGTTTCACAGGTCGGCGCAACATCGAGGGCCGAAGGGCCTGTACTGCGCTGTAATATTCTAATTCTAATTCTAAACTCCCAAACTCTGTTTTTCCTTCTGTAAACTATTTGTGCATGTGTGTGGCTCTTGTGTGAATGTGAGGCGTGGATGCATAATTTAGTAATTTTTAATTGGTTTAGTTTAGTTTAGTTTAGAGATACAGCACTGAAACAGGCCCTTCGGCCCACCGAGTCTGTGCCGACCATCAACCACCCATTTATACTAATCCTACACTAATCCCATATTCCTACCACATCCCCACCTGTCCCTATATTTCCCTACCACCTACCTATACTAGGGGCAATTTATAATGGCCAATTTACCTATCAACCTGCAAGTCTTTGGCATGTGGGAGGAAACCGGAGCACCCGGAGGAAACCCATGCAGACACAGGGGGAATTTGCAAACTTCACACAGGCAGTACCCAGAATTGAACCCGGGTCGCTGGAGCTGTGAGGCTGCGGTGCTAACCACTGCGCCACTGTGCCGCCCGGTGATAAGGTTAATAAACATGCATTTTTCTTATTTAAACTCAAAAAAACCTATCCGATTGGTTCATTTGCAATTATATTAGAGGAACAGGAGCAAGTGCTCACTGAGGTGGTAAGTTCAATCACTGTGTTAAAAAAAACCCTGTTGCAGTCAAACCAAAGAAGGGGTGAAAGGGGAGCCTGAGACTGTTCCTCACTTGGCCGTAACAGTCTTCATGTTTACGAGTTACTGTACCTTCTCGTTCCAGATCGTGTATCCAAACCTTTTGACCATTGTTTAATTTGGTAAGCTTCTCACTCTAAATCATCAATGATAATTCCCGGTTTGTTTTCTGCGGTAGGAATTTTCTCTTTCGTGAACTTTCTCTTAGTCTTGAGTCTTTAATCCAGGAATTAATTGTTGAGGCAATACTGTAAGCTGTGGTTTTAACTCATCATCCCATAGGGTCCAGTTTTCCCATAATTAAAATACTCAGCTCTATGTGCTGGGCACTGCTGTCATCTGTGGGCCTCCAGGTTCCACAGCATTGACATGGTTTTCCTGTGTCATGCGCCTTCTCACCTGTGTTCTTCCTGTTCTACAAAGTGTTTCGCTGACTTTGGCTTAAATTGTATGAGTACCAGACTCCTTCTCATCCACAGCTTGTCTTCTGCTCATAGGGTGTCCCTGCTTTGTTTGCGAACATCAGCCTGTCTAACCATTCCAATGGCCTTTACAGCAATGTAAGGTCTTCCTTGGATTGCAACAGGTCTGACAAGGATTCATCAGCTATGCCAATTACTATCCTGTCTTTGATTAGTTTTGCCTTTAATTCGCCGTCTTCACAACTTTCTAGACAGGTCACTAATATAGGAGTACACAGATTCACCGATCTTCTGCACCTGCTTATTAAATTTGGCCCTTTCTAAGATTTTATAGGTGCGATGACTAAAATATTTGTCAAAAGCTTGCAGGACATTTTCAAATGTATCGGAAGCCTCATTGATCCCTCGTCGGAATATTTTGTTGCCTGCAATCACACCTACTGAATATAAAAGGGTGTTGACCTGTTCAACTTCTGACTTTGTATGGAATTGGAAAGAAACCTAAATCTTAGGAATCTCTTCCTCCAAAAAGATCAATTTTGAACCAGATTGGGTCCTTCTAGATCTTGAAAACTTTCGAGCATTACAAATTTTGAATCTCTATTTCTTTCTTTGCTTTAGTATGGATTTCTAGGGTGTTCCCATTTGGCTTAAAATCTTGTAGGCTTGAATGGAGGTTTTCACGGTCTTTTTGGGATTTCCTGCACTTTCCATTCTTTCCAGCACTTTCTCTCCACGATGGCTGCCAACTCCCCCCGACTCCTGAGTCGTCTCTTCATCCGAGATCGGCTTCTCTACCTGTGGTTTTGATCCAGTATGCCATTGGGTAAAAGCCCTGCCATTGAACGTCCCAATACATTTATCACTGTGTCTCCTGACAACCCAGAAAAGGTGCACAGCCTAAGTACGTCTGAACATTTGCCAGCCTGCCAGTATGAATCCACGCATGCACCCCGACGTCAACATGTAATGAGGTCACCGAGTGGCAGAAGCGACGAGTGTTTCCCTCTACCCTATCATGCACCGTCCTTTTTGTTCTATTCCCTGCCACCCCCGCTTCACTTGCTTAAAACCTGTTATAAATCTAACCTATGCCAGTTCTGATCAAAGGTCACAGACCAGAAACATTTACTCTGCTTCTCTGTCCACAGATGCTGTTTTTATTTTACTTGCCTTCCTATCTTGATGTCATCGACAAATTTAGCTACCATTCATTCAGTCCCTTCATCCAAGTCATTGATTTAAATTTATTTATTTATTTAGAGATACAGCACTGAAACAGGCCCTTCGGCCCACCGAGTCTGTGCCGACCAAGAACCACCCATTTATACTAACCCTACAGTAATCCCATATTCCCTATCACCTACCTATACTAGGGGCAATTTACAACAGCCAATTTACCTATCACCTGCAAGTCTTTGGCTGTGGGAGGAAACCGGAGCACCCAGCGAAAATCCACACGGTCACAGAGAGAACTTGCAAACTGCACACAGGCAGTACCCAGAATCAAACCCGGGTCCCTAGAGCTGTGAGGCTGCGATGCTAACCACTGCGCCACTGTGCCGCAAGAACAAAGAACAGTACAGCACAGGAACAGGCCATTCGGCCCTCCAAGCCTGCGCCGATCATGATGCCTGTCTAAACTAAAACCTTCTGCACTTCCGGGGTCCATATCCCTCTATTCCCATCCTATTCATGTATTTGTCAAGATGCCTCTTAAACGTTGATATCGTACCTGCTTCCACCACCTTCCCCGAACAGCAAGTTCCAGGCACTCACCACCCTCTGTGTAAAGAACTTGCCTCGCACATCCCCTCTAAACTTTGCCCCTCGCACCTTAAACCTATGTCCCCTAGTAACTGACTCTTCCACCCTGGGAAAAAGCTTCTGACTATCCACTCTGTCCATGCCGCTTATAACTTTGTAAACCTCCATCATGTCGCCCCTCCACCTCCGTCGTTCCAGTGAAAACAATCCGAGTTTATCGAACCTCTCCTCATAGCTAATACCCTCCAGACCAAGCAACATCCTGGTAAACCTCTTCTGTACCCTCTCCAAAGCCTCCACATCCTTCTGGTAGTGTGGCGACCAGAATTGTACGCAATATTCTAAGTGTGGCCTAACTAAAGTTCTGTACAGCTGCAGCATGATTTGCCAATTTTTATACTCTATGCCCCGACCGATGAAGGCAAGCATGCCGTATGCCTTCTTGACTACCTTATCCACCTGCGTTGCCACTTTCAGTGACCTGTGGACCTGTACGCCCAGATCTCTCTGCCTGTCAATACTCCTAAGGGTTCTGCCATTTACTGTATACTTCCCACCTGTATTAGACCTTCCAAAATGCATTACCTCACATTTGTCCAGATTAAACTCCATCTGCCATTTATCCACCCAAGTCTCCAACTGATCTATATCCTGCTGTATCCTCTGACAATCCTCATCACTATCCGCAACTCCACCAACCTTTGTGTCGTCCGCAAACTTACTAATCAGACCAGCTGCATTTTCCTCCAAATCATTTATATATACTACAAAGAGCAAAGGTCCCAGCACTGATCCCTGCGGAAGACCACTAGTCACAGCCCTCCATGCAGAAAAGCACCCTTCCACTGCTACCCTCTGTCTTTTATGACCGAGCTAGTTTTGTATCCATCTTGCCAGCTCACCTCTGATCCCATGTGACTTCACCTTTTGTACCAGTCTGCCATGAGGGACTTTGTCAAAGGCTTTACTGAAGTCCATGTAGACAACATCCACTGCCCTTCCTTCATCAATCATCTTTGTCACTTCCTCAAAAAACAAAAAACAAGTTAGTGAGACACGACCTCCCCTTCACAAAACCATGCTGCCTCTCGCTAATAAGTCCATTTGTTTCCAAATGGGAGTAAATTCTGTCCCGAAGAATCCTCTCCAATAATTTCCCTATCACTGACGTAAGGCTCACCGGCCTGTAATTTCCTGGATTATCCTTGCTACCCTTCTTAAACAAAGGAACAACATTGGCTATTCTCCAGTCCTCTGGGACCTCACCCGTAGCCAATGAGGATACAAAGATTTCTGTCAAGGCTCCAGCAATTTCCTCTCTTGCCTCCTTCAGTATTCTGGGGTAGATCCCATCAGGCCCTGGGGACTTATCTACCTTAATATTTTTCAAGACGCCCAACACCTTCTCCTTTTTGATATCGACATGACCCAGACTATCTACACTCCCTTCCCTAGACTCATCATCCACAAAGTCCTTCTCTTTGGTGAATACTGATGCAAGGTACTCATTTAGTATGTTGCCCATTTCCTCTGGCTCCACGCATAGATTCCCTCCTCTACCCTTGAGTGGGATTAATTTTTAACCAATTTTATCTGATAATGACCGTCAGATTTTACAGTCATCGGATTGAGAAAGTCTTCGGCTGTCTTCACAAGCTGCTTGTCCAAACTGTTGTACTATTTTGTTTTGTCTCAGCACATCTTCCCTTCTGCTGTAATTGGAAATTCATATTTCATTTGAATTCATATCAGTCGCAAATTAAAATGCACTACTGAAATGGTGTCAATTATTGACAATAACTATCGCCGCAGGATTCCTAGCCTCTGACCTGCTCTTGTAGCCACGGTATTTATATGGCTACTCCAGTTCAGTTTCTGGTCTGTGGTAACCCCTAGGATGTTGATTGGGGAGATGGTTAGATTCTCTCTTGTTGGAGATGGTCATTGCCTGGCACTTGTGTGGTGCGAATGTTACTTGCCACTCATCAGCCCAAGCCTGGATATTGTCCAGGTCTTGCTGCATTTCTACACGGACTGCTTCAGTATTTGAGGAGTTGCGAATGGTGCTGAACATTGTGCAATCATCAGCGAACATCCCCACTTCTGACCTTATGATTGAAAGAAGGTCATTGATGAAGCAGCTGAAGATGGTTGGGCCTAGGACACTAACCTGAGGAACACCTGCAGAGATGTCCTCGGACTGAGATGATTGACCTCCAACAATCACAACCATCTTCCTTTGCGCTAGGTATGACTCCAACCAGCGGAGACTTTTCCCCCTGATTCCCATTGACTTCAGTTTTGCTAGGGCTCCTTGATGCCATACTTGGTCAAATGCTGCCTTGATGTCAAGGGCCGTCACTCTCACCTCACCTCTTGAGTTCAGCTCTTTTGTCCATGTTTGAACCAAGGCTGTAATGAGGTCAGGAGTTGAGTGGCTCTGGCGGAACCCAAACTGAGCGTCACTGAGCAGCTTATTGCTGAGCAAGTGCTGCTTGATAGTACTGCCGACAATCTTTTCCATCATTTTACTGATGATCAAGAGTAGACTGATGGGGGGTTAATTGGCCGGACTGGATTTGTCCTGCTTTTTGTGTACAGGACATACCTGGGCAATTTTCCACATTGCTGGGTAGATGCCAGTGTTGTACTGTAGCTGTACTGGAACAGCTTGCCTAGGGGCGCAGCAAGTTCTGGAGCACACGTGCTCAATATTATTGCTGTAATGTTGTAGGGCCCATAGCCTTTGCAGTATCCAGTGCCTTCAGCTGTTTCTTTCTATCACGTGGAGTGAATGAAATTGGCTGAGGACTGGCATCTGTGATGCTGGGGACTTCAGGAGGAGGCCGAGATGGATCATCCACTCAGCACTTCTGGGTGAAGACTGTTGCAAATGCTTCTGCCTTATCTTTCGCACTGATGTGCTGGGCTCCCCCATCATTGAGGATGGGGATATTTGTGGCGCCTCCTCCTGCAGTTAGTTGTTTAATTGTCCACCACCATTCACGACTGGATGTGGCAGGACTGTAGAGCTTAGATCTGATCTGTTGGTTGTAGGATCGCTTAGCTCTGTCTATTGCATGCTGCTTATACAGTTTGGCATGCAAGTAGTCTTGTGTTGTAGCTTCCCAGGTTGAGGTATGCCTGGTCCTGCTCCTGGTATATTCTCCTGCACTCTTCATTGAACTAGGGTTGATCCCCTGGCTTAATGGTAATGGTAGAGTGGGGGATATGCTGGGCCATGAGGTTACAGATTGTGGTTGAGTACAATTCTGCTGCTGCTGATGGCCCACAGCGCCTCATGGATGCCCAGTTTTGAGTTGCTGGATCTGTTCGAAATCTATTCCATTCAGCACGGTGGTGGTGCCACACAACATGATGGAGGGTTTCTTTAATGTGGAGACAGGACTTCTTCTCCACAAGTACTGTGCGGTGGTCACTCCTACCAATACTGTCAGGGACAGATGCATCTGTGACAGGCAGATTGGTGAGGACGAGGTGAAGTATGTTTTCCCCTCTGGTTGGTTCCCTCACCACCTGTCGCAGACCCAGTCTAGCAGCTATGTCCTTTAGTACTCGGCCAACTCAGTCAGTAGTGGCACTACCGAGCCACTCTTGGTGATGAATATTGAAGCCCCCCACCCAGAGTACATTCTGTGCCCTTGCCACCCTCAATGCTTCCTCCAAGTGATGTTCAACATACAGGAGTACTGATTCATCAGCTGGGAGCGGGTTGGGGGGGGGGCAGTTGTTGGTAATCAGCAGGAGGATTCCTTGCCCATGTTTGACTTGATGCCATTAGATTTCATGGGGTCCAGAGTTAATGTCGAGGACTCCCAGGCAAAATCCCTCTCAATTGTATACCACTGTGCCACCACCACTGCTGGGTCTGACCTGCCAGTGGGACAGGACATACCCAGGTATGGTAATGGTGTCTGGGTCATTGTCTGTAAGGTATGATTCCATGAGTATGACTATGTCAGACTGTTGCCTGATTAGTCTATGGGACAGCTCTCCCAATTTTGGCACAAGCCCCCAGACGTTAGTAAGGAGGACTTTGCAGGGTGGACTGGGCTTGGTTTGCCGTTGTCATTTCTAGTTCCTAGGTCGATGCCGAGTGGTCCATCTGGTTTCATTCCTTATTAACTTTGTAGCGGTCAGATACAACTGAGTGGCTTGCTAGTCCATTTCAAAGAGCAGTTAAATGTCAACTGCATTGCTGTGGGTCAGGAGTCACATGTAGGCCAGACCAGGTAAGGGTGTCAGATTTCCTTCCCTAAAGGATATTAGTGATGGGTTTTTATAACAATCGACAATGGTTTCATGGTCACCATTAGACTAGCTTTTAATTCCAAGATTTTTTCGATAATTGAATTCAAATTCCACCACCTGCCTTGGTGGGATTCGAACCCATGTCCCCAGGGCATTACCTGGGTCTCTGGATTACTAGTCCAGTGACAATAGCCAGTTCTTTATCTATATTAATTTGTTACCCCCTACACCATGTGCTCTTTTCTTGTGTAGTAACCTTTCATGTGGCACCTTATCAAATACCTTTTGGCATCTAAGTACACCACATTTACAGGTTCCCCTTTATACAGCTAGCTTGTTACTTCCTCAAAGAAGTCTAATCATTTAGTTAAACACAATTTCCCTTTCACAAAACCATGTTCACTCTGTCTGATACTATTATGATTTTCTAAGTATCCTGTTATATCCTCCTTAATAATGGATTCGAGTAATTTACCTATGGCAGATATTAGGTTAACAGGTTTCTTGCTTTATGACTCCCTCCTTTCTTGAATAAAGGTCTTAATTTGTTATTTTCCAATCCACTGGGGCCCTTCCAGAATCTAAGGAATTTTGGAAGATTATAAACAATACCTCTACTATCTCTGCATCCACTTCTTTTAAGACCCTAGAATGCAGGCCCTATCTGGTCCTGGGGTCTTATCAGCCTTTCGATCTAATAGTTTTCCCAGCAATTTTTCTATGGTGATAGTGATTGCTTTACGTTCCTCCCTCCCTTTCATTTTTTGATTTTCAAGTATCTTTGGCAGGTTTTCTTAGTCTTCTACAGTGAACACAGACACAAAATACTTGTTCAAGGCCTCCACCATTTCCTTGTTTTCCATTATCAATTCCACAGTCTCACTTTCTAGAGTGCCAACACTAGTTTTAGTTACTATTTCCCTATTTAAATACTTGTAGAAACTCTTACTACCTGCTTTTATATTATTGCTAGTTTTCTCTCATACTCCACTTTCTCCCTCTTAATTATCTTTTTCATCATTATTTGTTGGTTCTTAAAATCTGCCCAATCTTCTGACCTACCACTAATCTTTGCAGATTTGTACAGTGTTTCTTTCAATTTTACACTATCCTCAAATTCCTTATTTAGCCATGGATGATGTATCCTTCTCAAATAGTCTTTCTTTCTCACTGGGATAAATCATTGTTGAGAATTATTAAATATCTCCTTAAAAGTCTGCCACTGCATCTCCACTGTCCTACCTTTTAACTTAGTTTCCCAGTTCATTCTGCCTTCATACCCTTGTAATTACCTTTATTTAGGTTTAAAAACCTAGTCTTAGACGCACACTTCTTCAAACTGAATTTGAAATTCCATCATGTTAGCATCGCTGTTGCCTCAAGGCTCCTTTACCATGAGGCTGTTGATCAATCCTTTCTCATTGCACATTACCAGGTCTAGAATAGCTTGCTCCCGAGTTGACTGTAAGAAATTTTCCCAAATACACTCTATGAACTCATTTTCCAGGCTACCTTTGCCAATCTGATTCGGCCAATCCACCTGTAGACCAAAGTCACTCATGACATTTGTGATGCCTTTCTTACAAGCCTCATTTATTTCTTCCTGTATACTCTGTCCTACAGTGTAGCAACTGTTAGAGGGTCTATGTGAGCTCTTATATTTCCTATTTCTTATCTCTACCCAAACTGATTCTACATCTTGCTCTTCTCAGCTAAGGTCCTCTCTCGTTACTGTACTAATGACATCCTTAATTAACAAAGATAACCCCACCACCTTTTCCTGGCTTCCTGTCTTTTCAAAATGGCAAATATCCTTCAATATTCAACTTACGGTGAATTTGAAAGAAATAAACATATGGCTTTTGATCACTGGTATGATTTCTCAAGCTAAAATTCTGAAACAAAAATTTGAGAGAAGTGATGTTGCTGGAAGAATTTAAAAATAGCATTCCAAGTTGTATCAGAACCCACATTGAAGAGTAAAGAGTCACAAGAGTAAGGGAAGCATCAAGAGTAGAAAACAGAGCAGAACTTTTTACACAAAGGAAAAATGACTCCTTTTGTGTCCCATACACCAGACAAGGAGATAACCATCCTCAGGGATACTGGTTGTTTTCAAACCCTACTGGCAGCCAAATCTACAGAAATGTCATCAGAAAGCAAAACAAATACCATGGTACTGGCAAATGCTTGAAGGTATCCGTAATTAAAATTTGCCGACAGAGTAAGTTGGTCACCAGGATAGTGACAGCCAGGATCATTCTAAACTTTCCCGTGCAGGGGATAGACCTATTGCTGGGCAATGACTTGGCAGGAAGCATCGTATTGTACCCAGAGGGCCCAGAGCAGTCGACGGAGACTGAAAAAATTAAGGGGAACAAACAAAACTCTGTAGAGCTGCAGAGAGCTGGGGAAGTTGCAAAAATCCCACAGGGGGTGATAGAACCAGAGAATTTAAAAAGGTGCAGATAGAGCCAAAAAATAAATAAAGGAGGTAAGATAAAAGCCGTAAAAGTTGAAGGAAAAGTACCAGAGATATAGTTAGCTGAAACCAATTTTTAAAGATTTAAATAGGGACGAGGAAAGTTCCCAAACAGGCAAGCCAAGTGTGAGGGAGATGCCTCACCTAGTTGAAGTGCCAGAGGGACGTGTAGTGGAGGCTGGACAACCACTTGTGAGCAGTAGTGTCCCAGAGGATATGGGACAGATTAAGAACAGCCTATCTCTGAAGTAAAAGGAAAAGGAAAAGTGACATACCCGAAAGTGAACCAACCTAGTGAAAATCACAAGAAAATTAAAGGGTGGTCAGTGTGGATCTACCCACTGAAGAATTAAACAATCAGGTTCCAAATCGAAAACTAATCAAACCCAACAATTTAGATTCAGAACTTAGCCAGATCAAGGGACAGAAGGAAATCCCAGATGCCTCACTGGGGCTTAAAAAACAATTTATCAAAAACTATCACCCTAAAAATAAGAACTAACAACGTGCCAGAAACTGAATGGTTAAAGTCATGTATTGTGGAAGCAGTAGTTAAGGGGTTAAAGCTTGTACAGACAGGGAAGCTTGCAACTGGCAGGAACAGAAATTTGCATACTACACGCTTCAGCAACAAGCACATTCTTAGTGGTTAGCGCTCCCGGTGGCATTGCTGGGACTAAGAGATGCCAGTCAGCTGATTGGCTGGCAGCTCCATTAGGCGGGACTTCCTGCTCATTGAGGTGGAAGTCCCACCTAAGACCAATTAAGGGCCTGTGCACAATAAAATTCGGTCTGGATCCCCAGGCCTGGCGGAGATGGGATCGCCACCGACCTTTCGGTTGGTGGATAGCTCCCCACCGGCAAGCTTAAAATTCCGGCCATTGAGTAACATAGAATTACATTGAGTGTGTAGAGTTACATCAAATGGGCAGCAGTGGTTCTCAAAGTTTTTTGCTTGAAGGATCCCTTTCCAAATGGATTATTAGTCACAGACCCTAAATTATACCATAAACACCTTGTAAATTTACATTTGTTAATGTAAAGGTCATCAATGTCCTGTTAAAGGGACTTGCAGGAACGTTTGCCAGGGCTGTCCAACATAATGAATCAGCTGAAATGTAACACAACCGGAAATATCACTGAGTCTCATTGTAAAGCTAATTACATAATGAAAATGCTACATTTGAATTTAATTTGGCTTTATATAACCTCCCAGTGGGCCTACCTTGTCCTGTCACTGCTGGGTCAGGCCCTGTCCAGTTCCACCTGCCCCAATAACATGGGTCATCTCAACATCCATGTATGAGAAAGACAATCCCAGATCTGATTTTCTCCAAATTAAATTTCATGTTTAATTTAAGGGCCTCATTTCATTCCTGGGAGGGGTGGGGTGTGTGTTTTTTCCCTGAGGTTAAGGTTATAATTAAAATGACAATACGCACTGTCCCCCCCATCGTTCTCCTGGACGCACCATTGCCTCATAGTGGGGATCATGTGTCTATGAAGGGGAGGTTGTTGTCCTGCCTAGACCACCCTGAATACCCTCGCTCCATAACTGTCAGGAATAGAAGTTCCCGGTATTGCAAGAAGAGCCTCAGGACATCAGTCCTGGTAATCCTGTAAAATAGAAGAACACATAGGAGGGAGGAGGCCATTCAGCCCCTCGAGCCTGTTCCGCCATTCAAGTACATCATGACTTATCTTCATCTCAACTACATTTACCCAATTGGTTCCATATGTTATGAGGGTTTTATTTTTGTACTGAAAACTTAGAATTCTGTGTGTTTTATAAAACTGAGAAAAGGATTTTTCAGTGGACAGTGACACCTGCAAATAGCTGAAATTTTTGCAATGTTTTGAAAGGAAGTTCAAAATAAAAGCTGAACTTTATAGGTGGTTTGAAAGGAAGCTGAAATTGTATACAAGGACAGGAAAGCAAGCAATTTCAAGGAAACCAGCAAGCGGTGTTGACCACCTCAGAGCAACATTTTAAATGACAGGGGAAACACTGTGTCTGATCATGATATCAGCTCAGGAAGGTTTATTTTCACTTTGGACCCTCTAAAAAAAAACGAGTGAGTTGGACAAAGAGTAGGCATTTGAAATTTGGCTTTGACCTGCCTGGTGACCAGAGAGAAAGACCCAGGAAAAAGTGTTACCCCTTTCTGTGAAAGAAGCCTTCATCTCTTGAGAAGAAACCACTGTCTGCCTCATATCTCTGAAGAATCCCTACATCATGTGGTTCTTGTTGCCTCCTGTGTTTTAAGAAATCCTGAAATCTGAAGAAGTCTTCTATTGCTAGACTGTTGCTTTAAAACCCAAGCAGACCTGTTGCTACACCCCTGCTGAAAGACCTATGTGAAGCCTGATGCAGTTGAATTGCTTTGAACACCTACCCATCAAAGACTGTGCATCAATCTCGCCTGGAGAGACTGAGTGGCATCTGACTATTCAACTCCGGGACACCTCATCAAACCGAAGAATGTGACAAACTGAATTATTTAATTATTCCTTCTATTTCTATGAAACAGCTGGAAACCAAAATCCTTTTTTCCCCAGTTAACCGTTTTTTTAAATGTATTTGTGTGTGCATGAGGGCTAGGGAAATAAGGTGTTTTTCCACATAGATTTATCTCATTATTGGTTAAGACTTAGTTTATTAATACATCGTTAATTTTGTGGTTGATTAAAGAAACCTGGTTGGTGTGCTTTATTCTGGGGTATCTAATTGATAGTTTTGGTAAGTGGGAAATTTTATTGATGTGTTGTGACCGGTGGAGAACTGGGACTGAATTAACAGTGCATTCCTCCCACCTCAGTCATAACACATATCCCTTAATAACCTCACCCAGCAAAAATACATCAATCTCAAGTTTTTAAATTCAGTCTGTCTCTCACTGTCAGTCTCTCTCTCTCCCTCTCTCTCTGTCTTTCACTCCGTTTATCTCTCACCCTCTTTCTGCCTCTCTGTCTCTTTATCTCTGCCTCTCTGTCTCTTTATCTCTGCCTATCTCACTCAGTCTCATTTTATATTCTGCTGATATTGATTCTCCTCAGACACAGAGTAGCTGTCACTCCAAGGTCAACACAACACCCAAGGTGAACCCAAGACTGAGACCTCATACAGAACACAATTGGACCAATGTTCCCTGTCATTTCCAATCAGGGTCTGTGAAGCTGATGGTGGATAAGAACAACATTAACCAGAGTGGAAGGAAATCGAACTCATCCTGGCGTGAGTCAGCTGCTGATTTAAAGTCTCACTGGTCTTCCATTTGTGTGATATCACCATCTCATTACTGTGAGTGTTAGGAAAAGGATGAGTTGAGTGCAGCAGAAATGCTGATTTATCCAGAAGTGTAAAAATTGCCACAACATATAAATCCCAATTTAATTTTAAACATGTGAATGAAATGACTTGAACTCATTGTCTACAGGTTTAGCTGTGTGTTTATAATGTTGACATCTTCAGAGTCTCATCGACCTAAAGGCTCCTGTTGGATACATTTCCTGAGTGGATAAACATTTAAAACCAAGTTTTCAGGCATGAAGTTCTATTCACACAGAGAAGGTGAGAGAGATGCTGTGGGAAACACACGAGGTCCACTAGCTGAAAGTGAGTGGGTTTTGTATTTAGTGATCCCGAACATGTTACTGATGCCTTCCCTGGATACCAAGGCTAAGAGAGGCACTCTGGAAGGGATGGGACTTGTCTATGAGAGTAACTGAAGGTCTGAGAACTGAAATAATCTAGAGTTAGAAACAAGAAAATACCCAATACCCAATACAAGAGTTTACTCTTCTCCTGGGAAAATTAAGGACCTTACAATGTATGCATTTGAAACAACATGAATTCATTTGACAGATATCAGGATATTAAATTCCAGTCCAGGTATAAAGATATGAACAGCAGGACAATTAAACTCTGACTATCAGAATGAATATGGTTCAGTCCTGGATGTGATTAACAGCAGCAATAACAGCAGAATCCAACCCGAGCAGTCAGTTGTGAACTTGCTGGTGAAGGAATTTATTCACTACTTGCCCGAATGAGTTCAGCTCCAACAACATTCAAGAACCTTGACACCATCTAGGACAAAGCAGCCCGCTTGATTGGCACCCCATCCACCACCTTAAACATTCACTCCCTCCACCACCAGCGCACAGTAGCAGCAGCGTGAACCATCTACAAGATGCACTGCTGCTACTTGCCAAGGCTCCTTCGACAGCATCTTCCAAACCTGTGACCTCTATCACAGGACAAGGATAGCAGACACATGGGAACACCACCACTGGCAAGTTCCCCTCCAAGTCACACACCATCCTGACTTGGAACTATGTCGCCATTCCTTCACTGTCACTCGATCGAACTCTTGAAACTTCCTTCCTTACAGCACTGTGGGTGGACTGCAACAGTTTAACAAGGCGGCTCACCACCACCTTCTCAAAGGCAATGAGGGATGGACAATAAACGCTGGCCTTGCGAATGATGTTCACATCCCAATGGAACTAAAAAAAAATGAAAATTTCAGAAAAAGTAGAGGAGCAGAAAGGGTGTAAGATTCTCGCTCATGGCTTGTCTTATAATTAATAGGTTCGGAAGTCTAGTGTCAGCAACCTTCTGCCTTTTTTGGCCTCGTCGCGAGAGACAATGGCTAAGCGCCTGGAGGTGGTCAATGGTTTGTGAAGCAGCTCACTGTACAGTGTGTCCTTGGGGATCCTGCCATCTTCCATGCAGCTCACATGGCCAAGCCATCTCAAGTGCTGCTGGCTCAGTAGGGTGTATATGCTGGAGATGTTGGCCGCCTCGAGGACTTCTGTGTTGGCTATAAAGGCCAATTCTAGAGTGACAGACTCTTCCACAGGTGCTGCAGATAAAATTGGTTGTCGGGGCTGTTACACAGTTGGCTCTCCCCTTGCGCTTCTGTCTTTTTTCCTGCCAACTGCTAAGTCTCTTCGACTCGCCACTCTTCAGCCCCACCTTTATGGCTGTCCGTCAGCTCTGGCGATCACTGGCAACTGACTCCCACGACTTGTGATCAATGTCACAGGACTTCATGTCGCGTTTGCAGACGCCTTTAAAGCGGAGACATGGACGGCCGGTGGGTCTGATACCAGTGAAGAGCTCACTGTACAGTGTGTCCTTGGGGATCCTGCCATCTTCCAAGCGGCTCACATGGCCAAGCCATCTCAAGTGCTGCTGGCTCAGTAGGGTGTATATGCTGGAGATGTTGGCCGCCTTGAGGACTTCTGTGTTGGAGATACGGTCCTGCCACCTGATGCCAAGTATTCTCCGGAGGCAGCGAAGATGGAATGAATTGAGACGTATCTCTTGGCTGACATACGTTGTCCAGGCTTCGCTGCCGTAGAGCAAGGTACTGAGGACACAGGCTAGAAACAGTTGGACTTTTGTGTTCTGTGTCAGTGCGCCATTTTCCCACACTCTCTTGACCAGTCTGGACATAGCAGCGGATGCCTTTCCCATGCGGTTGTTGATTTCTGCATCGAGAAACAGGTAAATGGTAATAGTTGAGCCTAGGCAGGTGAACTCTTGAACCAACCACTTCCAACTTTAATACTTAATAAGATATATAAGCTGAGCAGATTCTCTGTCCTCTACTGTATTTTATATTGATCCATCAATCAGAATAAACATTCATGTCCCACGTGTCCACAAACCCTGTCCTTTCCCCTGATCTGATTAGAGTTTCCAGAGCTGGGAATGGGATGTCTTATCAGTGTTGCCATGACAACCTGTCATATTTGATGTCAAAGTATTTTAGCCATGTTACGCTAATATTTCTAAACCCACAAGGGGTTCAGAGACACAAACCTTTTAAGGTGGGAGGACAAGCTGATAAAGTGGTTAAACAGCACATGGGATCCTAGCTTTCATAGTTAAGGTGTAGAGTTAAAAAAGGACAGAGGTCATGTAAATCTATACAAATTATTGGTTTGGCTGCAGTTAGAATATTGGGTCAAGTTTTGGGATCTTACAACAGGAAGGATGTCAAGGCCATGAAGAGGGTGTAGAAGAGATTCACTGAGATGATACTAGGGAAGAGAGGCTTTTGTTATCAGGAGAGATTAGAACAACATTAGATCATTGTAGATCTGAGGGAGAGGTTCAAAATTTTATCAGGTAAATTGGGAAAAGTACTCCCAGAGTAGTACAGCATGTGTTAGATACAGAGTAAGCTGCCTCTACACTGTCCTATCAAACTTCCCCTTGCTGCTCCAAGAAGGTAGGAATTGATCCTGCACCTCTTCCCATTAATCCTGGGCTCCACACGGCTCGAATCCTGCTCCTGTTTCTCTTCCTGTAACAGCACTGAGTGAAACCAAGCCCATAATGAGCAGGGCTCAGGGAGGTTGGTTACCAGACAATGCAGTGATGTCATAAAGCAGCATCATTCAGCCCAGCTGGTCCCCTCCTTATCCCTTTAAAGGTGCAGAGCTGGGACATCCTGTCTCAAAACACATCCCACCCTGTTCACACTGAGAATTCCAGGGTGGAGAGCTGGGACATCCTGTCTCAAAACACATCCCACCTTGTTCACACTGAGAATTCCAGGGTGGAGAGCTGGGATATCCTGTCTCAAAACACATCCCGCCCTGTTCACACTGAGAATCCCAGGGTGGAGAGCTGGGACATCCTGTCTCAAAACACATCCCACCCTGTTCACACTGAGAATCCCAGGGTGGAGAGCTGGGACATCCTGTCTCAAAGCACATCCCACCCTATTCACACTGAGAATCCTAAGGTGGAGAGCTGGGACATCCTGTCTCAAAACATATCCCACCCTGTTCACACTGAGAATCCCAGGGTGGAGAGCTGGGACATCCTGTCTCAAAACACATCCCACCCTGTTCACACTGAGAATCCCAGGGTGGAGAGCTGGGACATCCAGTCTGAAAACACATCCAACCCTGTTCACACTGAGAATCCCAGGGTGGAGAGCTGGGACATCCTGTCTCAAAACACATCCCACCCTGTTCACACTGAGAATCCCAGGGTGGAGAGCTGGGACATCCTGTCTCGAAACACATCCCACCCTGTTCACACTGAGAATCCCAGGGTGGAGAGCTGGGACATCCTGTCTCGAAACACATCCCACCCTGTTCACACTGAGAATCCCAGGGTGGAGAGCTGGGACATCCTGTCTCAAAACACATCCCACCCTGTTCACACTGAGAATCCCAGGGTGGAGAGCTGGGAAAACAGAGTAGTGGTTAATGGATGTTCTTCAGACTGGAGGGATGGAAACAGTGGTGTCCCCCAGGGTCAGTGTTGGGACCATTGCTTTTCTCAATATAGAGAAATGATCTGGGCTTGGGTATATGGGGCACAAGATCAAAATCTCCAGATGACTTTAAAATAGGAAGCGTGGGGAACTATGAAGAGGAATGTAAGTGACTCAGTGTGAATATACAGTTCAGTAAATGGGACAGGTAGATGTCAGATGAAATCTGAACACAGAGAAATGTGACATGATAGATATTGGAAGAAGGAAAAGGGAGGAAATGTACATTAAATGGTAACAGTTTGAAAGGAGGAGCAGAACAGTAAAGAGGTGGAATACTTTGTCTTATTAATTAGCACATTTGAGAGCCCAGTGTCAGCAACATTAACACCAAATTTAGAAATACCATCTAAGAAAATTCTCTACTCTGTACTGTATCTTACATTGATCCATCATCCAGAGTAAACATGCAAGTCCCATGTGTCCACAGTCACTTACACGAGGTCAGCCCACTGGATGGAACCTCGAGCACCCTGAGCTTGATCTTCGGTGTCTCCAGTCCCGACTGCCCCCTTACATCAGTATCCCCTCACTTTTATACCCTGTAGTGATCCAGCTCTGGTACCTGACTCTTCTTTGTCTTCTCTGCTGGGATTTGGCAGGAAGTGAGGAAAAGACAGTGATTTCCAAGGACACATTCCCTGGTTCCCAGCAGTTACTTTTCTTCAGTAATTTTCACATGATCCCTCAACTACCCTGCCTACTGTTAATTCTGTTCTTTCTTATAGTTTCACAATTATAGGTATAAACATCACACATTATAATTTAATCTATTCTATTACTCACACTGGTTTCAGTTTATATTGTGGCTAATAACAGACAAACCCTGTCCTTTCTGATCAGAATTTCCAATAAACTGATTTTGTGGAATGAAATGTCTTATCAGTGTTGCTATGGTGACCTGTCTGCAGTGAATCATCTGTCTGAGTTTTTAACTCAGACGAAACTTCTCTTTCCCTTAATACACATTATGTCAGATATTTGATGTCAATGTTTTTTAACCATGTTATGTTACTATCTCCAAAACCTACAAGGAGTTCAGAGACACAAACTGTTGCAAGTCAGAGGGCACGTTGATAAAGTGGTTAAAATGCACATGGAATCCTATGTTTTATAAGTAGGGGTGTGGAGTACAAAAGCACAGAGGTCATGTAAACCTGTACAAATCATTGGTTAGACTGCAATTAGAATATTGGGTCAAGTTTTGGGCATCTTACAACAGGAAGGATGTCAAGTCCATGGAGAGGGTGTAGAAGAGATTCACTGAGAGATACTGGAGAAGAGAGGCTTTAGTTATCAGGAGAGATTAGAGAAACTGGGGCTCTTTTCATTAGAACAAAGGGCATTGGAGATCTGAGGGAGGGCTTCAAAATTTCATCATGTAAATGAGGAAAAACTATTTCCACTGGTCAGTGAGTCAGTAACTAGAGGTCATCAAATTCAGACCATCACCAAAAGATTCAGAAACAGGGATGGAATATCAAGCACGTGGTACAAAATATTTGGGACTCTCATTGTCCCTCCGAATCTGTGTTTGGGGGAGAAACTGAAGCATTCCTCTTATCTTTAGGATTAGTGTTGCTCTTGTTGAGGTGATGGATGTCAGTGCTGGGGAATGGGGCATTCTGAGCACAGATTGTCTGTATCTCCAGTCAGATACAGCATGGGTTAGATACAGAGAAAACCTTCCTTTACACTGTCCTATCAAACACTCCCAGGGAAGTACAGGTTAGATACAGAGTAAAGTTCCCTCTACACTGTCCAAGTAAATACTCTCACAGCAGGTACACAAGTGTGTTAACAATACATTCCCTGGATACAAAGGCAAGGAGAGGCACTCTGGGAAGGTAGGGGAAGCTGGGACATGTGCCTGAGAATAACCGAAGGTCTGAGAACTGAAATAATCCACAGTAATGATGAGGTGTTATTTGTAGCTCAGTGATTTGATTCTCACCTCTGAGTCAGTAGGTTATGGGTTCAAATTCACCTTCAGAGACTTGAGCACAATATCTATGCTAGTATTCCAATGAAGTACTGAGGAGGTGCTGCACTGTCAGAGGTCCCACTTGTTGGATGAAACCATTAGCTATGGCCCTATCTGCCCTCTTAGATGGGTGTAAATGATCCCATGAAGTTATATTGAAAAGCAGGGGAGATCTTCCCAGTATATTGCTCAATATTTATACCTCAACCAACATCACTAAAACAGATTATCTGGTCATCATCACATTTCAGTTTGTGGGACCATTTGGCTTCAGCATTTCCTACATCACAACAGTGACTATGTTTCAAAAGAAATTCATTGGCTGGAAAGCACTTTGGGAGATCCATTAACAAAGGAGAAAAGGCCCAAGAAGGGAACGGTCATTAGCAGGATATCAAACAGTCACCTCTTATTTTAGAGAGATCAAGGACTCGAATACTGTGATTTTGTCACAAAGCTAATTTATTTGACATATATCCAGAATATTAAACTCCCACCCCATTGCAGGGATTCTTAACATCAGCAGAAAAAAAAATAACTGTCAGAATGAACATGGTTCAGTCCTGGATGTGATTAAGAGCAGCAATAACAGCAGAATCAAACCCCTGCAGTCACTAGTGAACTCACTGGTGTCTCAGTAGGTGGGATGACCCAGTGAATCCCTTTCCACACATAGAGCAGGTGAATGGTTTCTCCCTAGTGTGAACTCGCTGGTGCTTTAGCAGGGTGGATGAACGTGTGAATCTTTTCTCACACTTGGAGCAAGTGAACAGCATTGAGTGCATTGGTGTTGCTGTGATGTTTTTTCAGTCTGTGTAACTGGTTAAAGCTCTTTCCACAGTCAGTGTACTGGAACACTCTCACTCGGGTGTGTGTGTCTCACTGCTTTTCCAGTCACACTGATGTTTGAAATCTTTTCCCACAAACAGAACAAACATTTCTCCTTCCACATTAAAAGACCGATGATATTCAGGTCCTGATGAATTGAGTGACTCTGTCAGATCTTGATATGAAGTTTTGTTTGAGTTTCCCGTCTGCGAATCCTCTCCTTCTAATATCCTGCAAAAGGAATTTAAAGTTATTAAAGGTCGGGGGAAAGGTGGGGATCTGCATAAGTTTTTTTGTGGGGCGGGGGGTAATGGGCAATTAGTGAATCGATTCTTCCTTGGAGTGTGGGTGAGGGGATTGAAAATATAATTCCATCTGTAACTACACTTTATCACATTCTTTGCCTTTAAAACTGTAAATTCACCTGAAGGGCTTGAAACACATTAGAAATGACGCCCGCGCCTGCACAGTGGTGCCGGACGCCATTGCCAGGGACGGAGCGGCCGCCCCCTCTACGTCATCGGGGGCAACCATTCTGCACCCTCCATTTAAATGAGCCCCCGCACAAAGTATCACAGGGGCTCAGCGGCGGCCACTCCGTGCGGGCGGACCGCCAACTTTAAAGTGTGCCGCCGCAATTTGCAGCACGCTCATAAAATTCAGTCCAATATATACATGGATTCCTCTAGGCTGCAAACATCACATGCAGCCAGGGAGTGGGTGAAGCTGCTCAAAACCCTGTTGGCCAGGATGCCCAGAGGAAGGTGGGAGGATTCAGGAAAGGGTAAGTTCAAAAGCAACAAGGGAAACATCAAGGTTCTAGAACAGAGCAGCGTTTTGGGTAAAAATAAGCAGAATGGGTCAGGAAGGGCCAGTGAGAGTAACTACATTAATCAGGCATTAGTGACTAAGGTGACTTCAGGGAAAATTAGAAAAAGTCAAAGTTAAAGGCATGATATCTGAATGCGTGAAACATTTGCAACAAATTGGATGAATTAATAGTTAGAAATGAATAGGCTTGATCTAAAAGCCATTAAGGAGATGTGGTTGCAAATGGAATTAAATGTTCCAGGATATTTAACCTTTAGAAGTGATAGGCAAAATGGAAAAGACGGAGCGCTCACCCTGATAATAAATGATAGGATAAAGACAGTTGAGAGAACAGATCTTAGCTCAGCAAATCAATAGTAGAATCAGTTTGGGTGGAGATAAGAAACAGCAAGGAGAAGAAAACACTGCTGGGAGTTTTTAATAGATCCCCTAACAGTAGCTGAAGTGCAGGGCAGAGAATAAATCAGGAAATTAAAGGTGCATTATAACAAGGGTATACAGTAATCATGGGGGCTTTAATCTTCATGTAGACTGGGCAAACCAAATTTGAAGTAATAGTACGGAAGACGAATTTGTGGAATATATACAAGATAGTTTTCTAGATCAGTATGTCAAGGAACCAACTAGTGAACAGGGTATTTTTGGATCACTCCAAGCAGAAGGGCATCAACATGAGCAGAATTTCTTATCCACAGTTGTTACGCAAGTTTCTAAATTCACTTGAAAAAGCCCTCCAAAACACTCCCACAGGGGATGCAGGGACTAAGTGGGCCCACATCAGAGATGCCATCTATGACTCAGCAATGACCACCAATGGCAATTGTGTGAAGCGGAATGCAGACTGGTTTCAATCTCACATTGAAGAGCTGGAACCTGTCATAGCCGCTAAGCGCATTGCACTGCTGAACTACAAGAAAGCCCCCAGCGAGTGAACATCCGTAACACTTAAAGCTGCCAGAAGCGTTGCACAAAGAACAGCCAGATGCTGCGCAAATGATTACTGGTAACACCGATGCAGTCATATCCAGCTGGCCTCTGACACCGGAAACATCAGAGGAATGTATGATGGCATTAAGCTTTTGGGCCAACCATCAAGAAGATTGCCCCCCTCAAATCTAAATCAGGGGACACAATCACTGACCAACGCAAACAAATGGACCGCTGGGTTGAGCACTACCTAGAACTGTACTCCAGGGAAAATGTTGTCACTGAGACCGTCCTCAATGCAACCCTGTCTCTGCCAGTCATGGATGAGCTGGACGAACAGCCAACAAAATCGGAACTCAGTGATGCCATTGATTCTCTAACCAGCGGAAAAGCCCATGGGAAGGACGGCATTACCCCTGAAATCATCAAGAGTGCCAAGCCTGCTATACTTTCAGCTCTCCACGAACTGCTTTGCCTGTGCTGGGATGAGGGAGCAGTACCACAGGACATGCGCGATGCCAATATCATCACCCTCTATAAGAACAAGGGTGACTGCGGTGACTGCAACAACTACCGTGGAATCTCCCTACTCAGCATAGTGGGGAAGGTCTTCGCTTGTGTCACTTTAAACAGGCTCCAGAAGCTGGCTGAGCGTGTCTATCCTGAGGCACAGTGTGGCTTTCGAGCAGAGAAATCCACCGTTGACATGCTGTTCTCCCTTCGCCAGCTACAGGAGAAATGCCGCGAACAACAGATGCCCCTCTATGTTGCTTTCATCGATCTCACCAAAGCCTTTGACCTCGTCAGCAGAAGTGGTCTTTTCAGACTACTAGAAAAGATTGGATGCCCACCAAAGCTACTAAGTATCATCATCTCATTCCATGACAATATGAAAGGCACAATTCAGCATAGCGGCACCTCATCAGACCCCTTTCCAATCCTGAGTGGCGTGAAACGGCTGTGTTCTCGCACCTACACTGTTTGGGATCTTCTTCTCCCTGCTGCTCTCACATGCAATCAAGTCCTCAGAAGAAGGAATTTTCCTCCACTCAAGATCAGGTGGCAGGTTGTTCAACCTTGCCCGTCTAAAAGCGAAGACTAAAGTACGAAAAGTCCTGATCAGGGAACTCCTCTTTGCTGATGATGCTGCATTAACATCTCACACTGAAGAGTGTCTGCAGAGACTCATCGACAGGTTTGCGGCTGCCTGCAATGAATTTGGCCTAACCATCAGCCTCAAGAAACGAAGATCATGGGACAGGAAGTCAGAAAGACCCCATCCATCAATATCGGCGACCACACTCTGGAAGTGGTTCAAGAGTTCACCTACCTAGGCTCAACTATCACCAGTAACCTGTCTCTCGATGCAGAATTAAACAAGCGCATGGGAAATGCTTCCTCTGCTATGTCCAGACTGGCCAAGAGTGTGTGGGAAAATGGCATACTGACACAGAACACAAATGTCCAAGTGTATCAAGCCTGTGTCCTCAGTACCTTGCGCTATGGCAGCGAGGCCTGGACAACGTACGTCAGCCAAGAGCGACGTCTCAATTCATTCCATCTTCGCTGCCTCTGGAGAACCCTTGGCATCAGGTGGCAGGACCCCCGTATCTCCAACACAGATGTCCTCGAGGCGGCCAACATCCCCAGCATATACACCCTACTAAGCCAGCAGCGCCTGAGCTGGCTTGGCCATGTGAGCCGCATGGAAGATGGCAGGACCCCCAAGGACACATTGTACAGCGAGCTCGTCACTGGTACCAGACCCACCGGCCGTCCATGGCTCCGCTTTAAAGACGTCTGCAAACGTGACATGAAGTCCTGTGACATTGATCACAAGTCGTGGGAGTCAGTTGCCAGTGATCGCCAGAGCTGGCGGGCAGCCATAAAGGCGGGGCTAAAGTGTGGCGAGTCGAAGAGACTTAGCAGTTGGCAGGAAAAAAGACAGAAGCGCAAGGAGAGAGTCAACTGTGTAACAGCCCCGACAACCAATTTTATCTGCAGCACCTGTGGAAGAATCTGCCACTCTAGAATTGGCCTTTATAGCCACTCCAGGCGCTGCTCCACAAACCACTGACCACCTCCAGGCGCTTACCCATTGTCTCTCGAGACAAGGAGGCCAAAGAAGAGAAGAAGTGTTGGGCAATGAGAAAGGGTTAATTAATAACCTTGCAGTAAAGGGGCCTGTGGAGATGCATGACGATAACATGGTAACATTTTATATTGAATCTGAAAATTATTCAGTTAAGTCCAAAACTAGGGTCTTAAATCTAAACAAAGCAAACTACATAGGGTATGAGGGGCAAACTGATTAAGGTAGATTGGAAAACTACATTAAAAGATATGATGGTAGACAAGCAATGGCTAGCATTTAAAGAATTAATACATAATTTACAATATACATTCTGTCATGCCAATGTGCTTTGTTGAATGATAATGTCTTTAATCCACTGACTGGAAATCTGAATTTAGATTTTTTAAAGAAATTTTAAAAGATACAGATCAAAGCTGACTTTGCTAGCAGCTTAGGATGGTGACCTAATTTGCAACACTGTATCATACATTGCAAGGCCCATGAGGATGGAGATAAAAGATCTGCTCATCCCAGCCAGAACTAAGAGCCAGGAAGTTTAAGGAAACTGCCTGTTCACTTTCTTTTAGCAAGAATACTGCTAACTACTATGCTTGAATCACTGAGTGAATGACTGTCATGTGATAAGCCCCACTGCACCCCCCCCCCCCCCACCCCTTCCCTTTGTGGTTTGAAACTGCTGTTTTCTCTGCAGCAGCAAAGAGAAGCATCTGGACTCTGACATGTGCGGACTGAAGTCGGGTCTCTCTCTCTCTCGCCATTCCAGCTTGCAAGTTTCAAATCCTGTCTGTTGACTGACCACCTCTGCACACTCTGGTTACAATCAGAAACTGCATTGGAGGAAATCATCCACATCACTGTCCCCAAGAGACCCACTGAATCAGTCATCTATCTCTTCAAACTAAAAGCCTCAGGACCACTGAATTCAGCTGGAAGCCAGCTAAATCACCAAACTCCACAGACTGTATACCTTTTTTATGGACTTTTAACTTGACCAATCTATCCTTCCTCACTCTATAACCTATGTGTGTTTGTGTGTGAACTTCTAGTGTGTGTGCGAGTGAAAGTTGGTGGGTAGTTTATTATTTTAATTAGTTCAGTTTAAGTACAATAAAGTTTACCTCTTTCTTTGTAAAACTCAAGAAAACCTGTCCAATTAGTTCTTGGTATGATCATAGCAAGTTAGTTATCAAACACCTAAATTGGCCAGTACATCCACTTTAAAAAAGAATTACACCTGTTGTGATCAAACAAGGAGGGAAAAGAGGGAAACCCTTCGACACCTCCTCAGTTGACTGTAACAATTCATTTAAGGCACAAAAACCAAACAGAAAAAGTGGTCCAACTGTGGCTAACAAGAGGAGTTAAAGATAGTATTAGATCAACAGAAGAGGCTTATGATGTTGCCAAAAAGAGTAGTAAGTCTGAGGATTGGGAGGATTTTAGAATTCAGCAAAGAAGGACTAAGAAATTGATAAGGTGAGAGAATAGAGAATATGAAGCAGTTGATGTAATCTACTTGGACTTCAGTAAGGCTTTTGATAAAGTCCCGTATGGGAGATTGGTTAAGAAGGTAAGAGCCCATGGGATCCAAGGCAATTTGGCAAATTGGATCCAAAATTGGCTTAGTGGCAAGAGGCAGAGGGTAATGGTCGAGAGTTGTTTTTGCCTGTGACCAGTGGTGTACCACAGGGATCAATGCTGGGACTCTTGCTGTTTGTAGTGTACGTTAATGATTTAGATGTGAATACAGGAGGTATGATCAGTAAGTTCGCATTTGACACGAAAATTGGTGGCGTATTAAATAGAGAGGAGGAAAGCCTTAGATTACAGGATGATAAAGATGGGCTGGTAAGATGGGCAGAGCTGTGGCAAATGGAATTTAATCCTGAGAAGTGTGAGGTGATGCATTTTGGGAGGACTAACAAGGCAAGGGAATATACAATGCATGGTAGGACCCTAGGAAGTACAGAGGGTCAAAGGGACCTTGGTGTACTTGTCCATAGATCACTGAAGCCAGCAGCACAGGTAGATAAGGTGGTTAGGAAAGCATATGGGATACTTGCCTTTATTAGCCGAGGCATAGACTATAAGACCAGGGAGGTTATGATGGAGCTGTATAAAACACTAGTTAGGCCACAGCTAGAGTACTGTGTACAGTTCTGGGCACCACATTATAGGAAGGATGTGATTGCACAGGAGAGGGTGCAGAGGAGATTCACCAGGATGTTGCCTGGGCTGGAGCATTTCAGCTATGAAGAGAGACTGAAAAGGCTAGGGTTGTTTTCCTTAGAGCAGAGAAGGCTGAGGGAAGAAATGATTGAGGTATACAAAATTATGAGTGGCATTGATAGATTAGATAGGAAGAAACTTTTTCCCTTAGCGGAGGGGTCAATAACCAGGGGGCATAGATTTAAGGTAAGGGGCAGGAGGTTTAGAGGGGATTTGAGGAAAAAATGTTTCATCCAGAGGGTGGTTGGAATCTGGAACGCACTGCCTGAAGAGGTGGTAGAGGCAGGAACCCTCACAACATTTAAGAAGTATTTAGATGAGTACTTGAAATGCCATAGCATACAAGGCTACGGGCCAAGTGCTGGAAAATGGGATTAGAATAGTTAGGTGCTTGATGGGCGGCACAGACACGATGCGCCGAAGGGCCTGTTTCTGTGTTGTATAATTCTATGACTCTATGAGAGTAGACTAGCCAGTGACTTAAAAACAGATTACAAACTTTTCAATAGTAATGTAAATAGGAAGAGATTACAGAAAGATGAGATAAGATTTGGAAGTGTTGCAGATGACACAAAAGTTGGAAGTATTGTGAACTGTGAGGATAGTGATAAACTTCAAGAGGACATAGACAGGCTGGTGGAATGGGTGGACACGTGGCAGATGAAATTTAAGGCAGAGAAGTGTAAAGTGATACATTTTTGTAGGAGAATAAGAAGCAGCAATATAAAATAAACAATACAATTGTTAAGTGGGTACAGGAGCAGAGGCATCTGGGGGTATATCTGCACAAGTCGTTGAAGGTGGCAAGGCAGGATGAGAAAGCAGTTAATAAGGCAAAGGGGATCCTGGGCTTTATAAAAAAAGGCAGAGAGTACAAAAGCAAGAAGGTTATGATAATCGTGTATAAAACATTGGTTCAGCCTCAACTGGAGTATCAAAATTAACATTAATCTTGCATTAACTGCTGTTTGTGGAAGAGAGTTCCAAACTTCTACCACACTTTGCATGTAAAATTGTTTCATAACTTCACTCCTGAAAGGTCTGGCTCTAAGTTTTACACCATGTCCCTAATGCTAGATTACCCAACAAGTGGAAATAGGGTAGATAGAAACTATCAGTTCCAATTGAAAATTTTTATCAAATCACCTTTTAATCATCTAAATACCAGGCAGGTGATGCATTTTGCCAGAACTGATAGGGAGAGGCAATACATACTTAAGTTCTAAAGAGTATGTAGGGACTTGGGGTTCATCTTTGAAGGTAGCAGGACATATTGAGAGAGGAATCAGAAAAGCATTTTGGATCTTGGACTTCATAAATAGAGGTATTGAGTACAAAAGCATGGAAGTTCTTATTGTTCTTTGGCCTCCTTATCTCAAGAGACAATGGGTAAGCGCCTGGAGATGGTCAGTGGTCTGTGGAGCAGCGCCTGGAGTGGCTATAAAGGCCAATTCTAGAGTGGTAGGCTTTTCCACAGGTGCTGCAGAAAAATTTGTTTGTCGGGGCTGTTACACAGTTGGCTCTCCCCTTGCGCCTCTGTCTTTTTTCCTGCCAACTGCTCAGTCTCTTCGACTCGCCACACTTTAGCCCCGACTTCATGGCTGCCCGCCAGTTCTGGCGATCGCTGGCAACTGACTCCTTATAACCCTTATAAAGCTCTGTTTAGATCACAACTAGAATACTGTGTCCAGTTCTAGTCACCACACTTTAGGAAGGATGTGCAGGTTCTTGAGAGGGTGCAGAGGAGATTTACCAGAATAGTTCCAGGGATCAGGGATTTTAGCTACAAAGTCAGTTTGGAGAAGTTGGGATGGTTCTCCTTAGAGCAAAGGACATTGCGGGGAGATTTGATAGAGGTGTATAATATTATGACATATTTAGATAAAGCAGACAAAGAAAAGGTGTTCCAATTAGCTGATGGTACAAGGACTAAGGGACACAGATTTAAGGTTTTGCGCAAGAGATGCAAAGGAAATATGAGAAAGAACTTTTTATGCAGTGAGTGGTAATAACCTGGAACTTGCTGCCTATGAGAGCTGTGGAAGCCAAAACGATCAATGATTTCAAAGGAAATGTGATCGGCACTTCAGGAAAATAAACTTGCAGGGCCACGGGGACAGAATAAGAGAATGGGACTAATTGGATTGCTCTACAGAGAGATGGCATGGATCAGGCGGGCCAAAAGGCCCCCTTATTTACTGTAATGACTCAGTGACTTTGCAGAGGAAAGGGAAGTTGGAAATAGACTTCAGTTTGGAAGGACAGTGAGGTCAAGGGTTTTTTTTGAGAAGGGGTGATCTCATCTGCTGCTGATCCAACATGACCACCCCTGTCCAGTTCCAGTACCTGCACTGCGCATGCTCCAGTCACAGCCCGGCACCGCACTTGTACGGGGGCCCTGTCAGGAGGATAGGGCACATTCTGCCCCATGGGGAATGCTGGGTAACAGCTCCGCCATTGGAAGACCCTAATGGTGAACACAAAATGATATGTAATTTGACTGAAATTGGAACCAGAGGGTCAAAATAGAAAATTAATAACAAATTGATACAAAAATCCAAATACATGAACACCCCCACCCATAGTTCTGTCCTGGGTGTAATTAACAGCAGCAACAACAGCAGGAACAACTGCTGCAGTCAAATGTGAACTCACTGGTGGGTCAGCAAGTGGGATGAAAGTCTGAATCTCTTCCACACAAAGAACATTTAAACAGCCTCTCCCTAATAAGAATGTGCTGATCATGCAGCAAATCCTTTGATCTTTTAAAGTTGGAGTACTAACTGATGGGAAAATCGAGTAAACCCCTTTGAAAACATGAAGTAACTAAATGGTCTCTCTCCAGTGTCACTGTGTTTGTTACAGCCATGTGAGATTTGAATGGTTCCCACTGTTCTACTTTCACCTGACCACAGCAAGTGTGCTTTGGTGTTTTATTTGTCCAATAAACAGACAGAGACAGGTTTTCTTGTAGCTTTATAAGAGAAAATCAATTTTTTAATGATCAATATGTCTTATCCCGAAATTGTTGCAACCACATCCACTCATGCATTCGCGCACACACACACAAGGAGAGACAGAGAGAGGGAAGTGGGCAGGGGGTGGGAGTTGTTAGGTCTCAGGGAAGGTTAAGGTAACCTGTTGAATTCTTTTGGAAGTCAAGTTCTCATTGGTTGTGGGCTTGAGGTGATTGTAGATTTCTCTCTTTGTTGAAAGGTTGGTTGAAGTCACTTATAATTATAGGTGCAGATGTAGAATTTTACAGCAGGGTACATCCCTTCTTGGCTGCTGCTTTCTGGGTGTCCCTTTCTGGGACTCTCTCTCTAGGCTGCATTTTTAAGGTAAAGTTGTGTTACATCTTCCCTCCTGACAGGAGATACTTTGGTCTCTCCCCCATGGTGATCACACAATAGCCCAGGATGTGGCTACTTCACACCTTCTTTGTTTCAGAAGAAACCATTCAACCCTGGAATATTTTAGGATGGGTGCAATTGACACGACTTACCTTTGAAAATGTTTTATTTTGTCCCTGTCGGGTAGTTTGAATATACAAAGGCCAATTCCTTTTCCTTTGACAGCCATTTCAGCACATTGTTCACTTTTTAAAAGGTCAATTTTTTTAAAAAAGATGTCAGTTTTTATAAGCGTTCAGATTTTGTCCATAGTTTTTCTATCATCACACTTCTTATGCACATGACAGTGCTGCTGTGTCAGTAAATGTTCATCCTTTTCCACATTCGCTGCACTGATTGGAGAGATTCGCATACGGCATTCAAGGAAAGATGGGCATGGATTTGAGAGTCCACAAAACTTTCAAGGATTTGGAAAGGAAAGGGAATTTGGTGATGGGGGCTTTAGTTTGCAAGGATGTTGGGGTCAAGGGTTGTTTTTTTTGAGGTGGAGGTGATGGTGGCAGATTTAAATGACAGAGGGACAGTACCTGAAAAGAGAACCGTTAACGATATCAGGTAACATGGGATGTTGGTGGTCAGTAGTTCAGCGGGAATAGGGTGGAGTGAGCAGGAGGTGGGTCTCAGATAAGCTCGGAGAGGCCATGAGGGGAGAAACAAGAGAAACTAGAGAAAGATGTGGGTTCAGGGCTCAGGCAGGGGGGAACTTTAGAGGCAGTTTGGCCCAGCGGGCTAGTGGAAGGGAGGGAAGCATCAGAGGCAGCTGATTGGATGATCTCAATCTTAGTGACAGAGAAGTCCATGAGCTCCTCACACTTGTTGGAGGATGGAGGAGACAGGGGAGAGGAAGAACTTCAAAAGGAACTAACTTGTATTAGAGATATTAAAAAGACTTGACATACTGCATATTTAACACAAAGCTGATTTATTTGATCTTTATCTAGAAAATTAACCCCTATAACTGGCCTGAAGTTTATCAGCAGAAACAGACCCCAGTGAAGTTAGTTCAGTCCTGGATGTGATTAACAGCAAAATCGAACCACTGTAGTTATTTGTGAACTCGCTGGTGTGTCAGCAGGGTGGATGAACGTGCAAATCTCTTCCCACAAACAGAGCAAGTGAACGGCTTCTCCCCAGTGTGAAGTCGCTGATGTATCAGCAGTGTGGATGAACGTGCAAATCTCTTCCCACAAACAGAGCAAGTGAACGGCTTCTCCCCAGTGTGAAGTCGCTGATGTGTCAGCAGGGTGGATGAACAAGTGAATCCGTTCCCACACACACAGCACCTAAATGGCCTCTCCCCGGTGTGAGTGCGCTGGTGTAAAGTGAGTTCAGAAGATCGCCTGAACCCAGTCCCACAATGAGAACACCTGAACGGTCTCTCCTCAGTGTGAACACGTTGATGGGACATCAGTGCCTCAGAACTTTTGCACCATTTCTCACAGTCTGGGCATTTAAAAGGTCTCTCGTCAGTGTGAACTAACTTATGTCTCAACAGGTTGGATGAATTAGTGAATCCCTTTCCACACACAGAGCAGGTGAATGGCCTCTCCCCAGTGTGAACTCGCTGGTGCTTCAGCAGGTTGGATGAATTAGTGAATCCCTTTCCACACACGGAGCAGGTGAACGGCCTCTCCCCTGTGTGAAATCGCTGGTGTGTCAGCAGGTTAGTTGAATCACTGAATCCCTTTCCACACTCAGAGCAGGTGAACGGCCTCTCCCCAGTGTGAACTCGCTGGTGTTGCAGCAGATGGGATGAATTAGTAAATCCCTTCCCACACAAGGAGCAGGTGAATGGCCTCTCCCCAGTGTGAATGCGCCGATGAGTTTCCAGCTCAAATGGGTAACTGAATCCCTTCCCACAGTCCCCACATTCGCATGGTTTTTTCCCGGTGTGACTGCGCTTGTGTTTCGACAAGCCAGATGATCGGCTGAAACCTCGTCCACACACAGAACACATGTACAGTTTCTCCACATTGTGAACGTTGACTTTTCCTTCCATGTTCAAGTTATGACAAATTGGGCAATTCTGTCAGATCCTGCTGTGATCTTCCTTTGAATTTCCTGACTGCCAATCCTTTCCTTCTAATACCCTGTGAAATTGATTTAAAACAGAATAAAGGGAGTGAGAGAAAACCTACATAAACACAAAGGCAGGTTGTGAAATTGAGCTAAATGAAGCTGGTAATGTATGGGGACAGCACTAGGAAAACATGACCATGAAAGTTGCTGGATTGATGTACAACCTCAACTGGTTCACTAATGTCCTTGAAGGAAGGGAACCTGCCACCCAGACCTACACAAGACTCTGCCCTCTACTGGGGGAAAGAGAAAGGGGGGGTGTGGAGTAGGGGGGCAAAGATGAGGAATTTTATATACCTACAACTCAATCAAAACTATGACAAAACCTCGCAAACCCTCAACCTCCACCATCTAGAAGGACCAGCGTTGCAGTTGTATGTGAACACTATCACCTCCAAGTCACACACCATCCTGACTTGTCTGACATCCAGTACTAGATGAGCAGAAATTTCCTCCAAATTAAAAATTGGGAAGTCTGAAGCCATTGTCTTCGGGCCCCGCTACAAACTCCACTCCCGAATCACCGACTCCATCCTTCTCCCTGGAAACTGTGTCAGGCTGAACTGCACTGTTTCCAACCTCGGTGTCATATTTAACCCCAAGATGAGCTCCCCACCGCAAATCACTCAAACTACCTATTTCCACTCAGTAACATTGACCGACTTCACCCGTCTCAGCTCAGCTGCTTCTGAATTTCACATGAATGCATTTGTTACCTCGCAACTTGACTACTCTAACACACTCCTGGCCAGCCTCCCACATTCTACTCTCTGTAAACTTGAGACCATGCAATACTCTGCTGCCTGTGTCCTCACTGTAACCAAGTCTCATTCATCCATCACCCCTGTGCTTGCCGATCTACATAGGTTCCCCGTTAAGCAAATTTTCAAATCCCTCCATGCCCTCACCCCTCACGATCTCTATAATCTCCTCCTGCCCTACAACCCTCTGAGATATCAGGTCTCACCTAATTCTGGCATCTTGAGCATCCCTGATTTTCATTGCTCCACCATTGGTAGCCGTTCCAAGGCCATAACCTTTGGAAATTGCACCCTAAACCTCTCTGTCTCTCTTCCTCCTTTAAGGCACTCCTTAAAACCTACCTCTTTGATCAAGGTTTTGGTGGTATGATCTAATATCTCCTTAAGTGATTCAGTGACAAATGTTGCTTTATAACACTCCTCTGACTGAGATTGTCATGTACAGAGCACAATTTCAAAATTTGCAGATGATACGAAACTTGGAAGTATTGTGAACTGTGAGCATAGGATAGACACAGACAAGTTGGTGGAATGGGTGGACAAGTGGTAGATGAAGTTTAAGTCAGAGAAATGTGAAGTGATTCATTTTGGTAGGAGAACTTAAACAGACAATATAAAATAAAGGGTACAACGCTAAAGGGCAGGTAAGAGCTGAGGGACCTGAGCGTATACGTGCATGAGTCATTGAAGGTGGCAGGACAGATTGAGAACGTGGTCAATAAAGCATACAGTATCCTAAGCTTTATTAATTGGGGCATAGAGTACAAGAGCAAGAAGGTTATGTGGAACTTGTATAAGACACTAGTTCAGCCTCAGCTGGAGTACTGTGGCCAGACACCACCTCCATTGCTGGGTATATCCTATCCCACCAGTTGGACAGACCCACCAGAGGTGGTGGCATAGTGGTATACAGTCAGGAGGGAGTTGCTTTCGGAGTCCTCACTATTGACTCCGGGCTCCATGAAGTCTCATGACATCAGGTCAAACATGGGCAAGAAAACCTCCTGCTGATTACCATCTACTGCCTCACCCACCAGCACCCATCCCCACCCGGGCCTTGCCACCTCAGTTGATGAATCAATGCTTCTCCATATTGAACACAAATTGGAAGAAGCACTGATGGAAGCAACGGCACAGAATATACTCTGGGTGGGGAATATCCATCACCAAGAGTGGCTTAGTAGCATCACTACTGACCGAGCAGGCCGTGTCCTAAAGGACATAGCTGCTAGACTGGGTCTGCAGCAGGTGGTGAGGGAACCAACAAGAGGGAAAAGCCTACACTTGACCTCGTCCTCACCAATTTACTTGTCGCAGATGTATCTATCCATGACAGTATTGGTAGGAGTGGCCACCGCACAGTCCTTGTGGAGACGATGTCCCACCATCACTAACACTGTGCTAAATAGGCTAGATTTCAAACAGATCTAGCAACTCAAAACTGGGCATCCATGAGGTGCTGTGGGCCATTAACAGCAGCAGAAATGTATTCAACCATAATGTGTAACCTCATGGCCTGGCATATCTCTCATTCTACCATTACCATCAAGCCGGGGAAACAACTCTGGTTCAATGAAGAGTGCAGGAGGATATACCAGGAGAAGCACCAGGCATACGTCAAAATGAGGTATTAACCTGGTGAAGCTACAACATAGGACTACTTGCATGGCAATTAGCAGAAGCAGCATGTGATAGACAGGGTTAAGCGATCCCACAACCAACGGATCAGATCTAAGCTCTGCCATCTTGCCACATCTATTCGTGAATGGTGGTGGACAATTAGACAACTAATAGGATGCTCCACAAATATCCCCATCCTCAGTAATGGGGGAGCCCAGCACATCAGTGCAAAAGACAAAACTGAAGCATTTGCATCCATCTTCAGCCAGAAGTACCAAGTGGATGATCCATCTCGGCCTCCTCACGAGGGCCCCAGCATCACAGATGCCAGTCTTCAGCCAAAACAATGCATTCCATGTGATATCATGAAATGGCTGAAGAAACCGGATACTGCAAAGGCCCTGACAATATTCCAGCAATAGTACTGGAGACTTGTGCTCCAGAACAAGCCCTGCCCCTAGCCAAGCTGTTCCAATACAGCTACAACACTGGCATCTACCCAACAATGTGGAGAATTGCTCAGGTACATCCTGTCCACAAAAGGAAGGACAAATCCAACCCGGCCAATTACTGCCCTATCAGTCTACTCTCCACCATCAGCAAAGTGATGAAGGCATCGTCAACAGTGCTATTAAGCAGCACTTGCTCAGCAATAACCTGCTCACTGACACCCATTTTGCATTCCGCCAGAGCCACACAGCTCCTGACCTCATTACAGCCTTGGTTCAAACATGGACAAAAGAGCTGAACTAAAGAGGTGAGAGGAGAGTGACTGCCCTTGACATCAAGGCAGCATTTGACCAAGTATGGCCTCAAGGAGCCCTAGCAAAACTGGAGTCAATGGGAATCAGGGGAACAACTCTCCACCGGTTGGAGTCATATCTAACAGAAAGGAAGAGGGTTGTGGTAGTTGCAGGTCAATCATCTGAGCTCCAGGACATCACTGCAGGAGTTCCTCAGGGTAGTGTCCTAGGCCCAACCATCTTCAGCTGCTTCATCAATGACCTTCCATCATCATTTGATCAAAAGTGGGAATGTTCGCTGATGATTGCACAATGTTCAGCACCATTTGTGACTCTTCAGAAACTTAAGCAGTCCTTGTCCAGATGCAGTTAGACCCAGACAACATCCAGGCTTGGGATAATAAGTAGCAAGTAACATTCGTGCCACACAAGGGCCAGGTAATGATGATCTCAAACAAGAGAGAATCTAACCATCTGCCCTTAATGTTCAACGGCATTACCATCACTGAATCAGCACCCCCCGACCACAGTCCAACATCTTGGTGGGGTTACCATTGACCAGAAACTGAACTGGACCAGCCACATAAATACTGTGGCTACAAGAGCAGGTCAGATGCTAGGAATTCTGTGGCGAGTAACTCACCTCCTGTCTCCCCAAAGCCTGTCCACCATCTACAAGGCACAAGTCAGGAGTGTGATGGAATGCTCTCCACTTATCTGGATGGGGGCAGCTCCAACTTACAGGACCATGTAACCCGCTTGATGAACACCCCAGCCACTACCTTCAACGTTCACTCCCTCCACCAACAATGCACAACGGCAGCAGTGTGTACCATCGACAAGATGCACTGCAGCAACTCACCAAGGTTCCTTGGACAGCACCTTCCAAACCTATGACCTCTACTACCTAGAAGGACAAAGGCAGCAGATGTATAGGAACACACTACCTGCAAGCTCCCCTCCAAGCCACACGCCATCCTGACCTGGAACTATATCGCCAACTGCTGTTGGGTCAAAAATCCTGAAGGCAGTTCACCACCACCTTCTCAAGGGCAATTCGGGATGGGCAATAAATACTGGCCTAGCCAGCAACGCCCACATCCGTCGAACAAATGAAAAAAGATCGAGGCATTCAAGAAGGAATTGGAGTTATAATTGGATTGTTATCTGAAAAGCATGAATGATCATGACTATGGTGGGGGGGGAAGGTGGGAGTGTCACTACATAAATTGTTCCTTCGGACAGTTGACGCAGACCCGATGGGACGAATGTCCCCACCCCCTTTTCTATGCTGTAATGATTGTGTATGTTAAACAACCTAATCTTCCAGAATGCAACAAAAAATGTTGGAAATACACAGTAGGTGTGTAGGGAGAAACAGAGTTAAAGTTTCAGGTCACTGACCTTCCATCAGCCTGCAATGTAGCACTCACCGACAGCCGCTGAGTAATGGCGGCTGTAGTTCCCACATTTCTCTGCACCCCAGAAACCGCTCTATCCAACACACTGATTTCCCCATGAACTGTGATTGCGCATGTTCCACGGGGCCAAGCGCAGTGTATTCTGGGCGGCCTAGGTCCTGTCGTTTTTCACGAGTCGGACTCAGTGGAAACGGAAGAAACCGGGAAGCGACAGCTCGAATGTGGGAGGCGCTGCACCATCGCTTGAATAGTGCACCCTCCCTCCGGGGTCCTCGCCGCACGTACAGCGAACCCCGGCGGCTCTCATTCGGGCCTGAGAGCTGTTAATTTGGTGCTGCTGAGGCTGCGTCCGTCCCACGCTCAGCTGTCTGGAGCCGCTCCGCGCATGCTCCGCACAAACCGGCGCTCCGGGGGCGGGGTCTTTTTGCGCCAGCGCGTTGCGGCCCTTCTGATGAACATAGGTCGTTTTCTGGGATTGCTGCAGTGTTCCAGTGAACATCAACGCAAGCTTGAGGAACAGCATCTCATTTTCCGATTAGGCACACTACAGCCTGCCAGACTGAACATTGAGTTCAATAATTTCAGAGCATGACAGCCCCCCATTTTACTTTTATTTTTAGTCATTTTTTCTTTTTTACATTTTTTGCAATTTTTTTTCTTTTGTTTATTTCATTTCATCTTAGTTTGTTCAGTTTGCTTACCCACGGTTTTTTTTTCATGTTTGCACTTGCTGCTGTTCAATCTTCAGTTCGTTAACACCCTATCTGTACTAATGCTTTGTCTTTCAACACATCATTAACATATTGTTTGCCTTTGCTCCATGACCTCTTGGTCAGCTATGTGGCCTTGTCCAATCTGCACCTTCTCCTTTGTTATCTCTTGCCCCACCCCCACCTCACTTGCTTATAACCTTTGACATTTCTAATATTTGCTAGTTCCGAAGAAGGGTCACTGACCCGAAACGTTAACTCTGCTTCTCTTTCCACAGATGCTGCTAGACCTGCTGAGTGGTTCCAGCATTTCTTGTTTTTATTTCAGATTTCCAGCATCTGCAGTATTTTGCTTTTATTATATAGGTCGTTTTCACCCACATGGAGCATTCTGGGTAGAATAGATGGGACGTTCATGCGCCATAAGTCATAGAAAAATAGAATGTATAAAACAGTGAACATTATCCACTCCTCACCAGGGTAATGCAAAAGGAATATATTGCAACAATTCATTTGATTTGATTTTCTATAAGTCAGTTTATAAATCATGTTTCTCAAATTGTATTTCCCAACTCAGATTCAAGGCCTCATTTTTTTTCTTCTTTGAGTCCTTGAACTTCACCTGGCAGCGTAATGTTGGCGAGTGGTGATTGATTTTCGTGGGAACCAATAGAAAGACAGCTCAGAGGCCGGAAGGCCAAAGCAGCAACATGTTCTGTAACCAATCGCGGAACTTGAGGCTAGAACCTGAGTCAGCCAGTCAGATGAGTCAGTGTGAACTACTGTAAAACAATTAATCTTTTAAAAGTTAATTTGAGATTTATTGGGTCAACAAAACAGTATTCAGTCTTCCTGGGGTTCCTATTCTAAGTTTCAGAACCAGACACTTCTGTGCCAAGCAAACTACGTGTTTAAGAGTCATTCTGGGCGGTCCAGCCTTGGTGGTGGAGCTAGTAATCCAGAGGCCCAGGCTAAGGCCCTGGGGACTCGGGTTTAAATCCCACCACAGCAGCTGGTGGAATTTAAATTCAGTTAATTAATAAATCTATTAATTAATAAAAAAAATCTAGAATTAAAAGCTAATCCCAGTAATGGTGCCATGAAACTATCATCGATCGTGGTAAAAACCCATCTGGTTCATAAATGTCCTTCAGGGAAGGAAATCTGCAGATCTGCATGTGACTCCAGATGCACGGCAATGTGGTTGAATTTTTACCTACCCTCTGAAATGACCTAGCATAGCACTGTGTTATCAAGGGCAATTAGGGATGGCCAACAAATGCTGGTCTTGACAGTGAAGAATGTTATGAAAGAATAAAAACAAATGTACTTCCCTCTTTCCACGTCGCTGTTAATTAAGGATACAGAAATTGATTTCCCCCTCATGCATCCGTTTGTGCTATTCAGAGGGACAATTTCCCACCTTTCTATATATTTATCAGTTACAGTAAGATCTTTCCTGTTAGTAGTGTGTCATATTCTGTGCTGGGGGAGATGTCTGGTGGCTTCAACCTTTAAAATGCTCATTCTTTTGTTCAATTCCCTCCATGGTCACACTCCTCCCTATCTCTGTGACCTCCTCCAGCCATACAACCCTCTTAATAAAGAGAAACCGTTTCCAGTGTCAGAAGGGTCAGGAAGCACAGATTTAAGGTAATTGGCAAAAGAACTGGTGGTGACATTGGGGAAAACATTATGCAGTGAGTTATGATGATCTGGAATACTCTGTCTGAAAGGCTGGTGGAAGCAGATTCAATAGTAACTTTCAAAAGGGATGAATTCTGGAAATTGAAACATTTGCAGGACTACAGGTAAAAGACAGGAGAGTGGGGAGCCAGCACAGGTGTGATGGGCTGAATGACCTCTTCCTGTGCAGTGTCATTTTATGATTTTATGAACTCTGTGTTCCTCCAATTCTGGCCTCTTTGTCACCAACACCCTGTTGACCAATGCTCAATTTGGGGTCTGCCAGGACAGCCAGCTGGAGACTTCATTATGACCTTGATCCAAACATGGACAAAAGAGCTGAATTCCAGAGGTGAGAGTGACCGCCATTAAAACTAGGGCTGCATTTTGACTGTGTGGCATCAAGGAACGCGAGCAAGTTGAAGTGAATGGGAATCGGGAGAAAATGCACTGTATTATATAAATAAGAGGAAGCTTTACTCTGTATCTAACCTATCATTTTTAGATGGACTTTATTTTTGTAGAGGTAGCCTTCATGCTCCAGGCCCCTTTTTATGCATTTTAAATAAATATGTTTATTTAAAAACAGCTAAATAAAACAGAACTCAAATTAAAATGCAATTTTCTGCATTTATGATGCACTTCCAGCCCCTGTGGCGCACACTGGTCGCAGCCAGCCTCAAACGAACTGGCGGACTCCACATGCTCCTTCTCCAGGGACACCCGGGTGTGAACATAACCTCAGAAGAGGGGCAGGCAATCTGGGCAGGTGGATCCCCAGATGGCCCGCTGCCTGGACCAGTGCATCGTCACCTTGTCCTGGAGCAGACTGAGGATCAGCTCCTCCCCCCGACCCACTTCCCTCTGCACCGGGTGCCCAAAGATCAGGAGCATGGAGCAGCCCCCTTAAATCCACAAAGAAAGGCTGCAACTTTGCTCGCTCCATATAAACTTGGAACACGGACTCATTCAGGCTGCAGAAATTACAGGCAGCCTGGGAGTCTGTGAACGTACATAAAGGTCTATTGCACGGGACTACCCCAGGTCCCGATGTAAAGAGGGAGGACTCCCCCTTGCCGCCAGATGGCAACATGGACCGCCACAGCATATCCAGGCAGCAGACGACGGTGCAGAAGTGGAGAATGTGCAGGAGCAGACAGTACAGGAAACCCCTCCACATGATGTGCAATGGCACGGAGGGCATTTCCGAGAGGTGGCTCAAGTTGTGTGGGACCGGCTCCTTTTTTTTTTCTTTCTTTTCTTTACTCTGTATCTAACCCCGTTTTTTTTTTTGTTTTTTTTCCTTTTTTTTTGTGGCCTTTATACCCCAGGCTCCTTTTATATATTTTATGTCGAGGGGGCCTTTATTCCTCAGGCCCCCTTTATATACATACTTATATTTTTAAAATAACTTTATTAAAAACAGAAATAAACAAAAACTCAAATTAAAATGCCATTTTCGGCGTCGACAATGCACTCCAGTCCCTGCGGTGCCCACCGGTTGCGGAAGGCCTCAAGCGGACACCGCATGCTCCTTCTCCAGGGACACCCGGGCGCGAACGTAACCGCAGAAGAGGGGCAGGCAATCGGGGAGGACGGAACCCCCGACGGCCCGCAACCTGGACCTGTGAATTGCCACCTTGGCCAGGCCCAGGAGCAGACCGACGAAGAGATCCTCCTCCCGGCCCACGCCCCTCCTCACCGGGTGCTCAAAGATCAGGAGCGTGGGACTGAAGTGCAGCCAGAATTTGAGGAGCAGCCCCTTCAATAGGACCGGCTCCTGAGGAGGGTTTCGGATCGGGGTCCGATGAGCAGTTTCAACTGAGCGAGGATCAGCTTAGCCAGGAGCGCTCCACACTCCGGAGCTCCCTCGTCACTCGCAGTGTGGGGGGCCCCAGAGGCTTTGACTACTCCTCCACCTGCCCCCCAGAGCTGGCCGCCTGGACAGCCAAGGCACTCTCCTCCATCTGTGGGAGAGCGCCCTAACTGGAGTAGACCATGTTCCAGACTGAATAGATCCTGGTAAAAGGCAACTCCATCAGAGAGGTGCGGCTAATGGTTGCCATCTTGAAGGCAGTATCCCTGGCGGAAAAAATATGTCACCAGCACACACCACCTGGGAGGACGCTTGACGTACAGGTATCTCTGCAGGGTCCGAAGTCGGAGAGTTGCAGCCTGGGTGCGGATGCACACCAGTGACTGATCGCCCTCCTCAATCGGGAGACTCAGGACCGTGGCAGAGACCCAGTGTTTTCTCTTGCCCCAGAAGAAATCAACGAGCTTCTTCCGGATCGTGGTGGCAAATGCGGGGGGGGGAGGGGGGGGGCGGGACTAAATTGACCAACCGGTACCACAGCATCAAGGCCACCAGTTGATTTATGACCAGCGCTTGGCCTCTGTAGGAAAGCACTCGGAGCAGTCCTGTCCAGTGCACTAGCCGAGAGGTGAATTTCACCTCCAACTCCTGCCAGTTTGCCGGCAAGGCTTCCTTAGTAGGGCTAAGGTGGGCTGCCAGATAGAGGAGGTGTGTGGTGCTGCATGCAAAAGGTGTCAACTCCTCCGGCAGGGAGCCTGCTGCCACTGACCCACCAGGAGTCCATAACATTTCTCACATTGATCCTCGCAGAGGACATGATAAGATCTGCTGGCACTCATGCATCCTCCACAAGTCAACGAGATCTGTGACTGTGAGGAGCACGTCATCGGTGTAAGCCGAGAGGACAACCAACATGCCCAACCCGCGCAGAGCCAAACCCACCAACCTCCTGTGAAACACGCACGAGAGTGACTCCATGCAGATGTTATATAATTGGCCGGACATGGGGCATCCCTGATGTACTCCTCTCCCAAAGCAAAGGGGTGCCATCAAGGACCCATTAACTTTGACCAAACACACTGTGACGGTGTATAATAGTCAGAGCCAGGCCACAAAATGCGGCCCGAACCTGAACGCGCGCAGAGTCCAGAAAAGATATTCGTGATCCACCCTGTCGAACACCTTCGCTGATTGAGGGAGAGAAAGGCGACCAACAGACCAGTCCTCTGGGAAAGATGGATCAGGTCCCTGATGAGGTGGATGTTGTTCTGGATGGACTGGTCCAGGACTATGTCGGGCTTGATCATGTTTCTATAAATATATTCAAGAAAGAGTTGATATAGTTCTTAGGGCTAAAGGGATCAAGGGATAGGGGGAGAAAGCGGGACCAGGATACTGAGTTTAGATGATCAGCCATGATCATATTGAATGGTGGTGCAGATCCGAAGGGCCGAATGGCCTACTCCTGCTCCTATTTTTCTATGTTTCTTTCTATGTGGGCCAGCACAGAGCCCAGGCATAATTGCCTACCAAGGGTGTCCCAGAACACCCTGAGAAACTCCATGGTCAGCCCGTCCAGGGTTTTACCCCTTGAGGTGGAGGGCACAGGTGAGCATGGCCAACATGAGCAGAGCCTCCAGTCCTTCAGCGGCCTTTGGGCTGACCTTTGGCAGGTCCTCCCAGAAAATACTGCACACATCCTCACTGGACAGATACAGAGAGAATAATGTGCTGCAAGAGGTATGGACCAACTGGCCCATTCTCTCTGGATCTGTGACGGAGGATCCATTGTCGGCCAGCAGATCGATGAGCTGCTTACGGACCACCACCCCCCCCCCACCGCCATTTTTTCCAGCAAGTAGAAGAAGGGTGAAGCACAATCCAAATCTTCTGGACTCTGGATCTATGACCTCATGAACGCTCCTCAGGACCCTCAGCGCGTCCTTCTCTTTGTGCACCTGCCACAGGGCCGGGTCCACGGCAGCCTGACCGAGACGCGACTCCAAGTCAAGCACCTCCCTCTCTAGGCGCCCGACCTCGGCCTCCCGCCTCTTGGTCGAACTCTTCACATACTCCTGACAGAAGACAGGGATGTGAGTCTTGCCCAAATCCTACCATAGCCTCAAGGAGGGGAAGCCCCCCGCTTCCTTCTCCAGAATTGACAGAATGATTCCTGGAATCGCTCGCCTTTCAACAGCCAGTTGTTAAAGTGCCAGTACAGGGACCCCACCCACATGTGGAGCAGAGTGCACTCCGCCCACACCAGGTGGTGATCTGAGCACGGCACCAGCCACATAGAGGCTGCCGAGATGCAGGAGACGTATGCCTGTGAAATGTAGAGGTGGTCAATTCGGGATGGGATTCCGCCAGACGTCCACCAAGCTGATCAGTTCCCTCAACTTCTCCACTAACGCTTGGCTGTGCTGGGGGCCAGAGCAATCCCTCACCTTGAGGTACAGTTGAAATCCCCTCCAAGGACGGGACGCTGCTATAGATAGAACTCAAGGGAGTGGACACTTGTTTAAAGAAGTGCACCTGCTACACACCGGGCCTGGACGTGTACACGTTCACAAAGTGCAACGGCACGCCACCCAAGTGAAAGGTGAGGTTCAGCAAGCAGCCCAACACAAGCTCCTTGACCCCCAAGATCACCAGCTGAAAAGTTGGGGCCAACAAGAAAGCCACCCCACTAGAAATAGGGGTGAGGTGACTCATGCAGACCCCACCCTGCCACTCCAAGAGCAAGGTGGCTTCATCTCCCAGAACGGTGTGAGTTTCCTGCAGAAAACTCACAGCATACCTCCCTTCCCTGAGGACTGAGAGATTGTGAAATCTGCGGAGATTGTCATGTATTTTATTTTCTCCGGGGAATATGTGGTGTGTCTTTAAGGCTGGAAAAGGAGCCATACTGCTTTAAGAAGCAGCAAGCCTCAGGAGTTAGAGAAAGTGCATTTTGGTTGTCGTTGGATACAAGCATGTGGAGAAGGAACCAACCAGTTTTAGAGAATGTATCCTGGTTACCCGGCAACAGCCGTTCAGGGACCCAGGACCAGATATACAATGTTGCAATTATCTTTTGAACTGGCATTTTAGTTGAAAACAGACTGTTCTAGCTGAACACAAAGGACAGACAGACAGCTGGTGTTAGCACCTGAAAAAAGAGCTCTCGGCCATTTAAACTGAAGGAAGAGAATTTAGTCTGTTTATTCATTAATATATCTCAAAATTCTAAAAAACGCCAAGCCAAAAATAATTTAAACAGAAGGAAGGTAAGTTAGACTGTGACAATCTTTTATCCCTCAAAAACTCTAAAGTCAGGTTGATTCTATTGTAAGTGTTTGCAAGTTGTTAATTGTTGAAATTCATCGCTGGATAAGGAAAGCATCACTTACTGCTGGAATTAGACTATGGACTGTTCTGCTGTTGAACCTTTTTTCCCCATCGGACGGCTGTGAGGACTTCAAGCAACATTGGACCGTAGAGTTGCAAGGACTCTAATGGCCTGCTGCCATTGATGTTGAGGCTGGCTATGGTTATCTTCATGTCAAAAGTACTTTGATCCCGTCACCGGCACCTTAACGTGAGGAGGGAGTGGAAGTGCTCGTCGCCTTCCACTCCCCCAGCGACCCCGAGAGGAACACATTGAACCGGCGCTGCACAACCTTTTTCACGCTCTTTTTTCAGGTGCTAACACCAGCTGTCTGTCTGTCCTTTGTGCCCAGATAGAACAGTCTGTTTTCAACTAAAATGCCTGTTCAAAAGATAATTGCAACATTGTATATCTGGTCCTGGGTCCCTGAATGGCTGTTGCCGGGTAGCCAGGATACATTCTCTGAAGCTGATTGGTTCCTTCTCCATATGGTTGTATCCAACGACAACCAAAATGCACTTTCTCTAACTCCTGAGGCTTGCTGGTTCTTAAAGCAGTACGGCTCCTTTCCCAGCCTTAAAGACACACCACATATTCCCCGGAGAAAAGAAAATACATGACCATGACAATATACTCATTTGAATACAATGAACTAATTAATACCCAGCACTTGTTCACCCTATTACCTTGAACTACCAGGTATTTATCATGCATTAACAGAATTTCAAACCCTAACAGAGTCCACCACCTCACTGACGATGGATTCAATATCGTCCTCCCTGCCCCACACCGAGTCCCCATCCTCTTCCGAGTTATCATCACCAGCAGCTGACACACCTGCCACACACTGTGGGGTGGATATCCCAGCTGCGCCAGCTGTTCCCGCCTCCGTCTCGCTCTCACTCCCAGGATCGATGGTGGAGGAGTCTTCTCTGGGTTCTTCCAGTGAAATTGGGCATTTGGGCACCAACGGTTCAGGGCCACCTTCCACCTCTGTCCCCGGACTGTTGAGCAGCCCTGGGGAGACAGTTATTCCCGACTCCAGAAATCTAGCTGGAGCAGGGACCGGAGGCAGAGGAGGCCATCACTCGCCCTGCTAGCGCCCACAGACCCAGCAAGTGGGGCACTATGCAAATTGGCTTCCGAATCAGGTCCATCCCGGTGGCAGTAACAGGCTGGGAGGGTTGACCCTCACAGATCTCACCCCTACCAAGGCTACCTGACCCAACGGCGGATGGAGAGTTTTCTCCGATGGGGTCCAAAGTCTCCTCCACCACAGGTGCATCCTCTCTGTCCTCCTTCGGAGTCGCCAAGCCAACAGGGGCTTCTCTCCCCAGTCCATACTGAGGGACAGAGGGCTGCCACTTTGGGCTCGAGAGCCTGATAGTCCTGGTGGCGGGGGAGCCCGAGAACCTGCGCCAGGAGATGGACTCCGCAACTCAAGGCCCTCTTCAGAGGAGGGGTGCCTTCTCCTCTTATTCTGGGAGGGGCACGGGGGCTCAGAGACCTCTATCTCACTAGAGGTCTCTGCTTCTACCCCCGCACCCTTTTCCCAGATTCCGTGGGCCTGAGCTCAGCCACGGGGCAGGTGGGCATCCCCTGGCTTAGAGTGTTTTTCGTATCCAGGGGGCGTGCCTTTGGGTGTTTTGACTTTTGCCATACCTTCCTTCCACCCATCTCGGTCTCCCCCTTCCTGTCAGAGGCCATGAAAACCAAAGCCTCTGGAACCGCCTGAGCAGTGGCTGTTGCAGGTGTAGGGAGAACAGGGGGAGGTGCAGCGGTGCCATCCAGGGCCACTGAAGTGGAGTTGGCAGCCAGAGGTTGGGTTAGATCTTATGAACATGCCGCACCCTCTTACAGACATGGCACCTCGCCCCGTCCGAGGTCCAGAAGACACAATAGGCCGCCCCCAGAAGTCCTTATTAAAGTGGCTCTCTGTAACCTCCTCCCACACCAACTGCATAAACAGCCGGACACTGCTTTCTTGAAGACCGAGCAGGACTGGGGCTGAGCACCATCTTTACCTCCCCAAAATAGTGCAGGTGGGGGAGGAGGGCAGGATATTGACAGGTGACCTGCTGCGCAATGGCCTACAGGGGGTCGACTGGCAGAAAGGTCCCGCCCACAGTGAGCCCCTTGTTCAGGCTCAGGCACACTGCCCACTCAGTCTTCAGGAAAAAGACTGCCTTCCTGTATATTTTTTAGTTTAGTTTAGTTTTTTAGTTTCGAGATACAGCACTGAAACAGGCCCTTCGGCCCACCGAGTCTGTGCCGACCATCAACCACCCATTTATACTAATCCTACACTAATCCCATATTCCTACCACCTGTCCCTATATTTCTCTACCACCTACCTATACTAGGGGCAATTTATAATGGCCAATTTACCTATCAACCTGCAAGTCTTTTGGCTATGGGAGGAAACCGGAGCACCCAGAGGAAACCCACGCAGACACAGGGAGAACTTGCAAACTCCACACAGGCAGTACCCAGAATTGAACCCGGGTCGCTGGAGCTGTGAGGCTGCGGTGCTAACCACTGCGCCACTGTGTGACAATGGTTAGGGGCCAACAACCTCAGCCATTGCTTTTACACATGTCCGTATTGTCATGTTCGGGTGGATGTAGCTGTTGACCCCATGCTTTGATGTTAATAGTTAAACGGTGATGAGCCGACAGGAGCAGCTGCCGCAGCAGCATTCATGCAAGAGGGCCCTGTTACCCGTGACAAAGAGCCATGCCCACCCTAAGAACAAAGCAAAATTGACTAAATTTTTGAAAAAAGTTTAAACCATATGATGTGGGGGTGGGAGTAGAGCAGGATAGGGTTGGAAAGGAAAAGGAGAGGATATGTGGCTTAGTGATGGAAGGGACAGAAAGGCTGCAAAAAAGTGCTACTCTTAAAAAGTGGTTGGAGCACCTTACTGCAGAGAGCTCCAAGTCCAATCTTCCAGTCAGGGGAGGCCTCTTCACCCGGGTTGGCTGGAGACACCTGGTACTTTCCTCTTCCTGCTGTTGCACAAAGACTTTCTTCACCCATGCAGTTCCAGCCGTCCCAAGCCACACAGTTGGGGTGTGGATGTCCCTTTATGCAGGATGGAAGAAAAGCAGAAGAGCAAATGCTCCCGATAGATTCTGACAGCCCCACCCCTGGATCTTCCGGCTGTAAGATTTTTATATGTTTAGGTGGGATGTTGACTAGCTTTTGACCCACAAGGTACAAACTTTGGTTTCTTAATCAAGATAGAGAGTTTATTAAGTACTGCAAGAATATACAAGCAATACTTAACCAACGGCAGTAGTTACACAGCAGGATATAGGGAATCCTCAGTCCTTGCCTTCTGAGCTGCTTTGGCGCAGTCTTCTTTCTTGATGTGTTCTTGTTGACTGTAGGTTGGTTTCTTCTTGAATCGGTGGACCCCGGGTCATTTATGGCTCCCCGTGGGTTCCTTCCTTCCATATTAGGCTACAGTCCACCTTAACCCTTTGGTCAGGTTTAACCTCACCTTCTGTACATTGTCTCTTCTTGATTAGTTTGTAGTAATCAGATTTATTTAGAGATACAACACTGAAACAGGCCCTTCGGCCCACCGAGTCTGTGCCGACCAACAACCACCCATTTATACTAACCCTACAGTAATCCCCTATTCCCTATCACTTCCCTACACTAGGGGCAATTCACAATGGCCAATTTACCTATCACCTGCAAGTCTTTGGATGTGGGAGGAAACCGGAGCACCCGGCGAAAACCCACGCAGACACAGGGAGAACTTGCAAACTCCGCGCAGCAGATATGACTCTATCCTCTGTACATTGTACATTTTTAACAACATAATTCTAAACACAAAGTCCACAACTTAGTTCTAATTTAATACATTGATATAATTATTCACAAGCACAACCGCAACATCATTTGAAATCATTCTAATTTAAAACCAAACATCTCGTGGGTTTTATCAGACTATAATTTATATATTCACCCAGCAGATAAAACATGGCAAAGGTTAACCCTTTAGTTCCTACACGGCCTCTCCTCCCTCCCCTAACAATCCAAACAAAAAGTGTTCTCCCGTGTTCCAACACCCACCTCTCCAAAATAATGCAGGTCCTCTTTTCTTTCCAATATATAGAATCAGTTCTGCAGTTCCACACTTGCAACATTTTCCTCTCTCCTCTCTCCACTCTCCTCAGCAGTTGTTGCTCCACCAGCCTGCTCGGGTGCATCTGCTTCCCCTGATTGTACATAGGAAATGGACCAAACTCTTCAGCAAATCAGAGCTGAAACTGTCCTGGAAGTGTTTGATGTGTTAAGTGTAGAGGGAGCTCTTCTCTGTATCGAATGTGTGCTGTATTTGACTGGAGAATGTTTCAAGCAGACACTCAGTGCTCAGAATGCCCCATTCTCCAGTACTAACATCCATCACCTTGATAAGAACAACGTTTAACACAAAGATAAGAGAAATCTATCAGTTTCTCCTCTGGTCACAGATCCGGAGGGACATTGAGTGTCCTGAACATTTTTGAACTGTTTGCTTAATATTTCATCCCTGGATCTGAGTCTTTTGGTGACGATTTGAATTTGATGCCCTCTCGTTACTGACTCACTGAATAGTAGAAATAGATTTTCCTCATTTATCTGAGAAATAACTCAGTATTTTTGGGGTTCGTTTGTGTGAACAAATCTATCCCTGATTTTACTGAGACTCTTTTCCGTGTCCCAGCTCCTGTAATTACTGGCTGGAAAGGGAGCGGACTCTCAGGAGGCTCCACACCACTGGCTGCTCGTGTGTAAGTGATCTCCAATCAGATTAATGTGCTTCTGCTGTGTGTGTGTTTAATAAAGTGCCTGAAAGCCTCACTGTAACACTCTCACATATCCCAGCTGCAGTGTAATGTCCGTGCTGTCTGCTTCCTCTCCAATATCCCCCTGATCAAACTCAATGAACAATCCCATCTCCAAAGGGAAATGTCTTCTTAAAGCTGACGGTGTCGGCAGTTCTGCAGCTCATTTCACACTGTGAGTGTGTCAGAATGAAAAGCTTTAACATCAGCTGATGTTTCACAAAGGGAGACCTCACCAGACCAAAGGACATTGGTGGAGTTTAATGGGCTGTTTGTGTCAGGAGGATATTTTTAACAGAAGGAAAACTGGTCACAGCAAATACACAGTTTGTTTAACAGACTGTCCATGGTCCACTCTAACACCCACCCTCTCTCTCTCTGTCTCTCACTATTTATGGACTGCTGCAGTAATTGCTCCTCTGACCTTTCCTCTCTTGTCCCTCCTACACCCCTAATACACAGCCTTACACAATCTCCTTCCCCCCACATCCTCACTGTGCTGGAATCCACACCAGTCTCCCCATCTGCTCCTTGTTCTCTCCCTGGATCCTAAAACTACTGAACTCTGTCTTCCTCTCCTGAAGTCTACAGGCTTTAAAACTGAAGCCTGGTGTACCTCAATCCCTACTCCTTGAGTTACCTCCTGTTCTTTCTTCCTCTTTCCCACCTTAGTTTTGTTCCACGCTTTGGGCCTTGGCCCTTCCCCTGAGTCTCTCTGTATGAACACAATTGGATGTCCCAGCTCTCCACCCCTGGATGAGTGAAAATGTGAAATTGTCCATTTTGGCAGGAAGAATAAAAAAGAAGCATATTATCTAAATGGTGAGAGATTGCAGAGCTCTGAGATGCAGAGGGATTTGGGTGTCCTGGTGCATGAATCGTAAAAGCTTAGAATGCAGGTACAGCACGTAATTAAGAATGTTATCGTTTATTGCAAAGGGAATTGAATACAAAAGCAAGGAGGTTCTGCTTCAGCTATACAGGGTATTGGTGAGACCACATCTGGAGTACTGTGTACAGTATTGGTCTCCTTATTTAAGGAAGGATGTAAATGTGCTGGAAGTAGTTCAGAGAAAATTTACTAGACTAATACCTGGAATGGGTGGGCTGTCTTATGAGGAAAGATTGGACTGGCTAGGCTTGTATCCACTGGAATTTAGAAGAGTAAGAGGTGACTTGATTGAAACATATAGGATCCTGAGGGGTCTTGACAGGGTGGATGTGAAAAGGATGTTTCTCCTTGTGGGAGACTCTGGAACTCGGGGTCACTGTTTAAAAATAAGGGGTCTTCCATTTAAGACAGAGATGAGAGAAATTATTTCCTCTCAGAGGGTTGTGAGTCTTTGGAATTCTCTTCCTCAAAAGGCAGTGGAAGCAGAGTCTTTGAATATTTTTAAAGCAGATCCAGTTAGATTCTTGATAAGCAAAGGGGTGGAATGTTATCGGGGAGAGGCGGGAATGTGAAGTAATCATTTCAGCCATGAACATATTGAATTGCGGAGCAGGTTCAAGGGCGCCGAATGGCCTTCTCCTGCTCCTAATTCATATGTTCGGGTTTTGAGACAGGATGTCCCGGCTCTCCACCCTGGGATTCTCAGTATGAACAGGGTAGGATGTGTTTTGAGACAGGATGTCCCAGCTCTCCACCCTGGGATTCTCAGTATGAACAGGGTGGGATGTGTTTTGAGACAGGATGTCCCGGCTCTCCACCCTGGGATTCTCAGTATGAACAGGGTAGGATGTGTTTTGAGACAGGATGTCCCAGCTCTCCACCCTGGGATTCTCAGTATGAACAGGGTGGGATGTGTTTTGAGACAGGATGTCCCGGCTCTCCACCCTGGGATTCTCAGTATGAACAGGGTTGTGTGTGTTTTGAGACAGGATGTCCCGGCTCTCCACCCTGGGATTCTCAGTCTGAACAGGGTGGGGTGTGTTTTGAGACGGGATGTCCCAGCTCTCCACCCTGGGATTCTCAGTAATAACAGGGGGGGATGTGTTTTGCGACAGGATGTCCCAGCTCTCCACCCTGAGATTCTCAGTATGAACAGGGTGGGGTGTGTTTTGAGACGGGATGTCCCAGCTCTCCACCCTGGGATTCTCAGTGTGAACAGGGTGGGATGTGTTTTGAGACAGGATGTCCCGGCTCTCCACCCTGGGATTCTCAGTATGAACAGGGTGGGATGTGTTTTGAGACAGGATGGCCCGGCTTTCCACCCTGGGATTCTCAGTCTGAACAGGGTGGGGTGTGTTTTGAGATGGGATGTCCCAGCTCTCCACCCTGGGATTCTCAGTGTGAACAGGGTGAGATGTGTTTTGAGACAGGATGTCCCAGCTCTCCACCCTGGGATTCTCAGTATGAACAGGGTGGGATGTGTTTTGTGACAGGATGTCCCGGCTCTCCACCCTGGGATTCTCAGTATGAACAGGGTGGGATGTGTTTTGAGACAGGATGTCCCAGCTCTCCACCCTGGGATTCTCAGTATGAACAGGGTGGGATGTGTTTTGAGACGGGATGTCCCAGCTCTCCACCCTGGGATTCTCAGTGTGAACAGGGTGAGATGTGTTTTGAGACGGGATGTCCCAGCTCTCCACCCTGGGATTTTCAGTATGAACAGGGTGGGATGTGTTTTGAGACAGGATGTCCCAGCTCTCCACCCTGGGATTCTCAGTAATAACAGGGGGGGATGTGTTTTGAGACAGGATGTCCCAGCTCTCCACCCTGGGATTCTCAGTATGAACAGGGTGGGATGTGTTTTGAGACAGGATGTCCCGGCTTTCCACCCTGGGATTCTCAGTCTGAACAGGGTGGGGTGTGTTTTGAGACGGGATGTCCCAGCTCTCCACCCTGGGATACTCAGTGTGAACAGGGTGAGATGTGTTTTGAGACGGGATGTCCCAGCTCTCCACCCTGGGATTCTCAGTATGAACAGGGTGGGATGTGTTTTGAGACAGGATGTCCCAGCTCTCCACCCTGGGATTCTCAGTGTGAACAGGGTGAGATGTGTTTTGAGACGGGATGTCCCAGCTCTCCACCCTGGGATTTTCAGTAATAACAGGGGGGGATGTGTTTTGAGACAGGATATCCCAGCTCTCCACCCTGGGATTCTCAGTATGAACAGGGTGAGATGTGTTTTGAGACGGGATGTCCCGGCTCTCCACCCTGGGATTCTCAGTATGAACAGGGTGGGATGTGTTTTGAGACAGGATGTCCCGGCTTTCCACCCTGGGATTCTCAGTGTGAACAGGGTGGGGTGTGTTTTGAGACGGGATGTCCCAGCTCTCCACCCTGGGATACTCAGTGTGAACAGGGTGAGATGTGTTTTGAGACGGGATGTCCCAGCTCTCCACCCTGGGATTCTCAGTATGAACAGGGTGGGATGTGTTTTGAGACAGGATGTCCCGGCTCTCCACCCTGGGATTCTCAGTATGAACAGGGTGGGGTGTGTTTTGAGACGGGATGTCCCGGCTCTCCACCCTGGGATTCTCAGTGTGAACAGGGTGGGATGTGTTTTGAGACAGGATGTCCCGGCTCTCCACCCTGGGATTCTCAGTATGAACAGGGTGGGATGTGTTTTGAGACAGGATGTCCCGGCTCTCCACCCTGGGATTCTCAGTATGAACAGGGTGGGATGTGTTCTGAGACAGGATGTCCCAGCTCTCCACCCTGGGATTCTCAGTATGAACAGGGTGGGATGTGTTTTGAGACAGGATGTCCCAGCTCTCCACCCTGGGATTCTCAGTATGAACAGGGTGGGATGTGTTTTGAGACAGGATGTCCCGGCTCTCCACCCTGGGATTCTCAGTATGAACAGGGTGGGATGTGTTTTGAGACAGGATGTCCCGGCTCTCCACCCTGGGATTCTCAGTCTGAACAGGGTGGGGTGTGTTTTGAGATGGGATGTCCCGGCTCTCCACCCTGGGATTCTCAGTGTGAACAGGGTGGGATGTGTTTTGAGACAGGATGTCCCAGCTCTCCACCCTGGGATTTTCAGTATGAACAGGGTGGGATGTGTTTTGAGACAGGATGTCCCAGCTCTCCACCCTGGGATTCTCAGTGTGAACAGGGTGGGATGTGTTTTGAGACAGGATGTCCCAGCTCTCCACCCTGGGATTCTCAGTAATAACAGGGGGGGATGTGTTTTGAGACAGGATGTCCCAGCTCTCCACCCTGTGATTCTCAGTAATAACAGGGGGGGATGTGTTTTGAGACAGGATGTCCCAGCTCTCCACCCTGGGATTCTCAGTAATAACAGGGGGGGGATGTGTTTTGAGACAGGATGTCCCAGCTCTCCACCTTTAAAGCGATAAGGAGAGGACCAACTGGGCTGAAAGGTGTTTCTTTATTACATCACTGCATTGCCTAGTGTTATGACTGAGGCAGGAGGAGTGCACTGTTAATTCAGTCCCACTACCCACAGGTCACAACATCTCAATAAATGTTCCCCATTTCTTGAAACAGCCAATTAGATACTCTATTTGTCCCCAAAATAAAGCACACCAACCAGGTTTCTTTAAGAAAAAACAAAATTATCCTTTTATTATAAACCAAGTCTTAACAAATAATGAAGTAAATATATACGCGAATTGAGATATTAAAGCCCCGTATTTTATCCTAGCCCTCACGCACACGTACATACATCCAAAAACCAGTTAAGTGGGGGAAAAAAACTGATTTTTGTTTACAGCTGTTACAAAGGAATAGAAAGAATTAAAAAAACCTTAGATTGCAAAGATCTGGAAAGAAGCCCTTTGTTTTGGCAAGGTGTCCCAAAGTCGAATAGTTGGCTGCCGCTAGGAATCTTTCCAGGTGAGGTTGATGAACAATCTGTTTGGGTAGGCATTCAAAGAAATTCAACTGCAGAAGGCTTCACATAGGTCTTACAGCAGGTGTGCAGCAACAGAAGTTTCAGTACTCACTTATTCAATGCAAAGGTCATTTGAAGATGCAAGGTTTCTGCAAATATTCAAGGTTTCTTCAAAATGCAGGAGGCAACAGTACAACTTCAGACAGGCTTTTGCTTTTCAAGAGTAAGGATTCTTCAAAGAGAGGTAACAGTTTTCTTCTTGTGACGGAAACCACTCCTGCCAAATTGAAACGTATTAATTTTGTCATATTGAACACTATTTGAACTTTTACTGGACATTGAACATAACTTGTTTAAAAAGACCACAGAGCTGAATGGCTGAAAACTTGGCTGCACATTTGCATTCTGAAAGATAGTTGCATAGAGAGACAATGGGAGTGCTCCCTGATTCAATTAGCGAGGTGGGTTTTGTCAATAGTGATGATCAAAAGACATTGAGAGCCATTGCCCGTGTAAGAACCAGCACTCTACCCCCCACCGAGTGTGTTTCGTGAGTTTTGAAGAATCAACGAACCTCGCAGATGATGCTGTTTCTAACAAAGAGCTGGTCACATGACTAACCTGCTGGCAAACCTGGGAACTGTTGAATTGTGCCTCACAGAAAGGTTTGGGGCAGACTGCAATTGAACTTCAAGGGGAAAGCACCACTCTCTCTCTCTCTCTCTCTCTCTCGCTAGCAAAGTTCGAATGACCCACAGAAGCAGCTTAAGCCTCAAGACATAGGATTTCTTCAGCCTTCTGGTATCAGCTAAACAAGTTTGAAAGTATGCGCTAGGCCCCAACAAGAACTGCAAGACTTAACTTCAATCAAAGACTTTCCAGCAAAACTAAAACAGTAACTGAATTCCATCTACTACTCCAAACCCTCCCCCTTTAATTCTTTCTCCTTCTCTGTTTCCCTTTGTATGTGTGTTTATCTCTTATGCATGCTAGCATGGTTGTGTCGTGGACTCTCAGTAATTTTAACGGATTAGAGTGTTAAGGCTAATAAACTTACATCGTTCTTGTTTAAACCTAAGAAGGCCTGTCTGACTGGTTCATTTACAATTACAATTAGAGAGCAGTGAATAAGGACTCACTAAGGTGAAGCTAAAATACTGTGTTTTTAAAAGTTAAACCCTGTTATGACCATACCAGGAAAGGGGCCAGAGGGGAGCCTGAGACCCCTTCCTCACCCGGTCATAACATTCTGAACTCCTGGCAGGTCCATAAACAAATTCCAATTGTCTCTTTTAGTCCAAAAAACAGCATCATTTAACAGTTCAAAGTGAAACTAAATTTTTTTCCAGGCATAAATTCTGTCTTGTCACAACAAGAAATAGCTCTTAACTTAAACCCCCTACTATGTTTACTTGAAATCACATGCTTTCCAGCAAAAACTTGTTTACTGGTCAGCCTTCTGTTGAACCTCCTTTGAAAAAAAACACCCAAAGGTCAGCCTCTTCAGTTTTAAGATATCGATTCCAAGTTTTAACAAAAATATATGGAAACTCTCATAACAGTAGTAACCAACCTCCCTGAGCCCTGTTCATTACCAGCTGGGAGTGTTTGATGGTACAGTGTATGATGAGCTTTACTTGCATCTAACCCATGCTGCACCTGCCCTGGAGTTGTTTACAGGGACATTATAGAGGGAGCTTTACTCTGTATCCCAGCCAGAGTCAGCATCTTCAGGAAAGGAACATAGGAACATAAATAGGAGCAGTAGGCTACACACCCCTTCGAGTCTGCTCCACCACTCAATAAGATCATGGTGGATCTTCTACATCAACACCACCGTCCTGCACGATCCCCATATTCCTTCACTCCCTTATCAATCTGTGTCTTGACCATACTCAGTAACTGAGTACCCACATCCCTTTGGGATTGAAAATTTTAATCCTTTCGTTGAAAACAATTTTCATCATATCAGCTCAGCACAACCTTCTCGAGGGCAATTAGGGATGGACAACAAATGCTGACCTTTCCAACGATACCCACATCCCATGACAAATTCAAATTTAAAAAATCCTAAATGGCTGAACTCTTATTCTGAGTCTGTGACCTCTAGTTCTAGACTCACCAGCCAGGGGAAACATCTTCCCAACAGGTACTCGGTCAAGTCCCTTGTAAGTTTCAGTGAGATCACCTCAAAGTCATCAAACATGAAGGAGTAGAGGCCTCTTCTACCTAATCTCTCCTCATAGGACAATCATAGAATCAGTTTAAAGAGCCTTTGTTGCACTCCCTCTCAGGCAAGTAGATCCAAAGTGATATTAATGATATCCAGATCTCAGCCTTCTCAGAGGGTCCATGCATTTAGGTTTCTGTATGAATTATTTAATAATTTCATCACAATCCGACCACAGAGTATCACTTTTTGTCAATAATTGGGGCTGACAATGGTAGGGCTGTGACCCAGCATTCCCCACGGTAGTGAATGTGCCCTATTCACTCTACAGGAGCCCAGCACACAGGAGCAGCGCTGGCCTGTATCTGGATCATGCGCAATGTCCATGTGATCAGAGCTGTGTGAATGCTGGAGATGCTTTTGCAGTGGGTGAAAGTTGGCGGGTGGGTGGGCAGGGAGGTTTCAGAAAGACCCTGGTGTAACACCTCCAATAGGAGGCTCCCAGTCCGCATTTGCAATGAGCGGGGCGGCAGCTGCGGGGCATCTTCTGGTGACAGGCCCTGTTTGAAACGAATAATAAATTGAAAGGATGGACTAAGTTCCCCTATTGAACGGAGACCAGGAATATCCAGGAACAAAAACCAAAACACTGATGGACTGAGGCAAACAGGCGGCTCGGGAGGCAGGAGGCAATTATGGGTGCGGGGGGAATTGGTGCCTTGGATGGGCTGAGACCCCGAATAAGAGGTCACAGGCCCTGTGTTTACCCTGTGGGTCAGGCTTGGGAGAGTAGGGGCACTGGCTGCCATCTTGGAGAGGGCATGGTCAGGGCAGATGCACAGCCATCTTGATGAGGGCATGGAGAGTGTGCAGGGCTTCAGGCTCTCTGTTCCCAACCAGGTCATAGTGCCTGGGAGATGCAGCATCCTTGACAACAGGGTTTTAAGCAGCTTCACTCACTCCCAGATTGCATGTGATGTTTGCAGCCTAAAGGAGTCCATGCGCCATGTAAATATTCAGTATGAGAGGTTACAGTTCCCATATAGTTACCTGAAGGGGCTGATTCTCAACTTTTAGTTACAGTTTAGCCCCACTTTCCTAATCTTTAATCAGTGTGGAAGGGTGTGGGTAAAGTCAGAGGACCTGCTCTTGGGCCTAGTTAAAACAGCAATGAGTAGGTCCAGAATGTGTGGGGACAATGTTGGGATGGGGGTATCACTCTGGCTGCCGGCCTCTCTTCCGTAGTTTTGTCCGTGCCCACGTGGCCCTGGAGAGGGAGCACGCTTGATACCTACTGCAACCGGTGGCACCTCAGGGTGCAAAGTGTCTCGTAGACACTGGGAACAACATTCCGGTTTAGTTTGGAGAGTTCCCTTTGCATTAGACATTTTACAGCCTTCTGTTCTCAACATTGAGTTCAACAATTTCAGACCATGGACCCCATTTTGATTGTGTTTTTTTTAAACCATGTGCCGGTCTTAAACTTGTTTTTCATGTTTTTTGCTTTTGCACAGAGCTGTTCATTATTCTGCCATTAACACTCTCTCTGGACAAATGCTTTGTCTTTTACTGCAACTATTGGCACTCCCTTTGCCTTTTATTCCATGACATCTTTGTCATTTAATCCCTCCCACCCTCTGCCGTATCACAGACCTTCCCTTCCGTTCTTCTTTCCACCCCCACTCCCCTGCCTTTCACTTGCTCAAAACCTATTACACTTCTAACCTTTGCCAGTTCTGATGAAAGGTCATCTGAGTGTTACCAGCACTTTCTGTTTTTATTTCAGATTTCCAGCATTCGCAGTATTTTGCTTTTATTCCCTTTGCTTTTATTGTTTATTTCGGTTCCTTTCAGTTTGAATGGATCACATGTTTGGGGGAACAAGAGAGGAAATAATGTTCTATAGAAACTAGAATTATCTGTTCTGAATTTCTATCCTGGACTGACAATGATGACTTTTGTAAACTCCTTTCACAGGGTATTCGAAAGAGAGGATTTGCAGACAGGAAACTCAAAGCAAAGATCACATCAAGATATGATTCTTCAGGACGTGACTATCATTGGCCTTTGAATGTGAAGGAGAAATGTTTGTCTGTTCTGTCTGCGGGAAAAGATTTCAAACATCAGTGTGACTGGAAAAGCAGTGAGCCACACACACACAGCTGAGAGAGTGTTCCAGTGCATTGACTGTGGAAGGAGCTTTAACCAGTTACACAGCCTGAAAAAACATCACACCATTCACAGTCAGGAGAAACCATACACATTTTCTGTGTGTGGACGAGGCTCCAACTGATCATCCAACCTGGAGAGACACAAGGACACCCGAACCATGGAGAAACTGTGGAAATGTGAGGACTGTGGGAATGAATTCAATTACCATCCAAGCTGGAAATTCATTGACGCACACACAATGGGGAGAGGCCGTTCACTTGCTCCAATTTGGGACCCACTGTTGCCATTGTGCAGCAGTGGTGGAAGGAGTGAATGTTGAAGGTGGTGGATGGGGTGCCAAAGTGGCTGCATTTTCTAAGATGGTGCTGAACATCATGTGTTTTTGGAGCCACAGGCAAGTAGAGAGTATTCCATCACACTTCTGACTTGTCAATGGTGGACAGACTTTGGGGAGTCAGGAGGTGAGTTACTCGCCACAGAATTCCCAGCCTCTGACCTGCTCCTGTAGCCACAATATTTTTATGGCCGGTCCAGTTGATTTTATAGTCAATTGCAACACCCAGGATACTGTGGTGGGGGATTCAGTGATGATAATGCCATTGAATATGAAGAGAAGATGTTTAGATTCTCTCTTGTTGGTCATTGTGTGGCGCGAATGTTATTTAGGAGTGGGGCTCCAGAAGGTGGACTTTAAGAAAGCTCGGTTTCAGTATTCTGACAATTCTATGGCGGGGAACCAGAGGAATCCTTACTAAGGAACTGTGTGGGGTTTTACCTGTCAGCATAGATGTAGGAATGAATGATGCCTGACTCCCCGCACTGTCTTGTATTGAACGCAGTTTGGAACAAGATGGATCTGTTTCCAGGAGAATAGGGACAAATATCACCCATGATTGAGGGAGACAAAAGCAGCCATTAGAGAAGCTGAGAGATATTTGGAAAAGAAGATGGTGCACAATGTACCTAACTCAATCAGCATATCCTTCCATTCCTTCCTCCCTCGTGTACCAAGCTAGCTTCCCCTGAAATGTATCTCTGCTGTTCACCTCAACTACTCCCTGTGGTAATGCGTTTCGCATTCTTCCTTCTCTTTGGGTAAAGAAGTTTCTCCTGAATTCCCTATTGGATCTATTGGTGATTATCTGATATTTATCACCACTAGATTTAGAATCGCCCACAAGTGGAAACATTTTCTCTATGTCCACCCTGTATAACCTGTTGATAACCCGAAAGACCTCAATCAGATCACCCATCAACCATCTCCTTTATCTCGAGAAAAGAGCTGCAGCCTGTTCGGCCTTTCCTGATAATTATATCCTCTCAGTTCTAAGATCCATCTTGCTAATCTTCATTGCACCTTTTCCAGTGCCTCCATATCTCTTTCATAATGTGGAGATCAGAACTGTTCACAGTTCTCTAAGTTCCAAGGTTCTATACAAGTTTAACATAACTTCACTTCTTTTCATTTCTATCCCTCTATTAATGAACTCCATTGCTTCATTTGCTTCTTTTATGGCCTTATTAACCAGTGTTGCTCCTTTTATTGGTCTGTGTATCTGTACCCTTGATCCCTTTGCTCTTCTACCTGTTTAGATTCTTATTTTCCAAGTAGTATATGGCCTCCTTATTCTTCCCACCAAAATACACCATCTCACATTTATCTATAATGAAATTGATTTGCAAATTACACTCCTATTCTGCAAGTTTAATGTCTTTGTACAATTTCTCACAATTTTCCTCAGGAGTAACTCTATCTCCCAATTTGGTGTCATCCACAAATTTTGAAATTGTACTTCCGATTCCGGAGTTGAAATTGGTTGTGTAAATGGTGAATAGCAGTGGTCCCAGCACCGATCTCTGTGAAACACCACTTCCCACCTTCTGCCAGTCTAATAAGTCTTAACCCTTACTCCCTGTTTTCTGTTTTGTAACCAGCTTGCTATCTATAACAGTATGTACAATCTGCAAGGTGACCAGGATCAGGCTGTGTGGAGTGAAGGACCAGGCAACAGAATGGATGGAAAGATGGTTACAAAACAGAAATCAGAGGGTTGGATTTACTGGGAGTTCATAGCCACGTCTGGAGAGTGTGTCTTTCCACCCACATTGTGTGAGCTGTGGGAGCTCATTAAACTCTCCTGGTTGAAACACTGACCAACAGATCAGCTTAAATCAACTGGTTCCAGCCAATGAAAGAGCGTTAAACAGCCTGTGAATCCTTTCACTAATTCACACTGTTCTCCAAAGGAAGAGTTCAAAGAGAAACAATCACTGCACTGTGTTATTCCCTTAAATAATCCCTGCTGTCTGTCCTGAATGAATCCATTTCACTAACAAATGTTGAAATGTTTGCTCCACACCCACAGGGTTTCATCTGTTTCAAGCCACAACAGAAAGGGCCAGTTTGCTCCTGGAGTTGGCTGAACTCTTATTCTGAGACTGTGACCCTGAGTTGTTGATTCCCCAGCCAGGGGAAACATCTTCCCAGCACCTACTGTGTCAAACCCCTGAACAATTTAATATGCTTCAATAAGATCACTTAGGGTTCTTCTAAACTAGAGGGAACATAGGCTTAGGCTACTCAATATCTCTTCATAGGACAAACCTCATTATTGCAAGAATCGGTCTAGTGAACCTTTGCTGTGCTCCCTGTCATGCAAGTATATCTAAAGCTCTTATTAATCAGATTCATGACTTAACGATTGCAGGGGGCCCATGTATTTGAGTTTCTGTATTATCTAATTATCTCATAATTTCATCACAATCCGATCACAGAAATTATTTGGGGCTTCCAGTGGTGGAGCTATTACCCAGCATTCCTGGTGGAAGTGCATGTGCCCTATTCACTTAACAGCAGTGGTTAGAATGTTCCACAGAAACTAGAATAGACTGTTCTGAATGTCTATCCTGGACTGAGTGAAGACTTTTGTTAACTTCTTTTACAGGGTTTCAGAAGGGGGTGGGGGTGAATTTACAGATAGAAAACTCAAAGCAAACATCATATTAAGATCTGACAGTCCTCAATTCACCAGGACCTGAATATCATTGGCCTTTAAATGTGGAAGCACAAATGTTTGTCTGTTTTGACTGTGGGAAAAGATTTCAACCATCAGTGTGACTGGAAAAGCAGTGAGACACACACACCCAAGTGAGAGTGTTCCAGTGCACTGACTGTGGAAAGAGCTTTAACCAGTTACACAGCCTGAAAAAACATTGCACCATTCACAGCGAGGAGAAACCGTACACGTGTTCTGTGTGCAGACGAGACGCCAACTGATCATCCAGCCTGGAGAGACTCAAGGACACCCTCACCAAGATGGAACCATGAAAATGTGGGGATTGTGGGAAGGGATTCAATTACCCATCCCAGCTGGAAACTCATCGACGCACTCACACTGGGTAGAGGCCATTCACCTGCTCCGTGTGTCATCCAACCTTCTCAGACAGCAAGTTACTGCAGGCAATGGATTCAACTGTTATTGCTGCTGTTAATCACATCCAGGACTGAACCATATTCATTCTGACAGTTGGTATTTGTTAATAATCCCTGTAATTAGGATGCAGTTTCATATTTGGATATTTGTCAATTTAATCTTGATGTCTTCAAGGTAAGAGGAGACTAAGTCTCCTCACTTAGGGTCAAATTGAGTGGTGGACCAGGCTCGAGGGGCTGAATGGCCTACTCCAGTTCCCGTGTACTTTCTTCCGAGACTTTCCCCACTCTCTAACTCTGCTGCAGTGCCTTCTCCACAGTTCTCCCATGACTTTCCGTTCATCAGATGTGTTTGAGTCCCAGTTTATTAGGGACATAGGAACAGGAGTCGGCCATTTAGCCCCTTGAGCCTGTCCTCACATTCAATGAGATCATGGCTGATCTGTGACATAACTCCATATACTCAAATATTATTTTAGTATTGGCTTCCCCAGTCTGTTACAATGTGATTTCAAAATAACTTTCCTTTATATTGTGTCTTTAAGTTAGGAAAACATCCTAAGGTATATCTCAAAGAATAACCTGACAAATGAGACAAAAGTTGACACTGACTAAAAGCTTGATCAAAGAGGTTTTTTGGAGGGTTTTAAAGGAGGAGAGATGTGGATTGTCAGAGGTATAGGGAGGGAATTCCAGAGCTTAAGGCCAATGACCGAAGGCACAGCCAATGGGACAGAGAGAGTGAGGGATGTGTAAAAGGGCAGAGGTGGAGGAATACAGAATTCTGAGGGGTGTACAATGGAAGAGGTTACAGATATAGGGAGGGTGAGGCCTTGAAGGAATCTGAACACGCATAAAATTTAAAAATTAGTGGGCTAGGAGCCATTGTCAGTCAGCAAGCACGGAGTGATGGATGAGTGGGACTTAGTGACAGTTGGGGTAAAGGGAAGCAGAGTTTGAATGAGCTGCAGTTTATGCAGGGTGGAGGTCAATCAGAAGAGCAATAGAATAGATAAGCAGGCTGACAACACAGAAGCACTGGAGGGGTCAAGACAGGTGGTGACGACATACAGATGGGTGTCATCAGTGTACATGTGGAACCTGATGGCATGTCTTTGGATGATGACACCAAAGAGCAGCGGATAGTGAGGGATAGAATGGGGCCATCTTTGGTAGACTCCAAAGGTAATGGGTTGAGAAGAGAAGCCACTGCTGGAGATTCTTTGGCAATGATTGGATAGTCTGAGTGGTGCCAACTGAGGTCAGTCCCACTCAGCTGGACAGTGGAGGAGCGGCATCGGAGAATGGTGGGGTCAACTGGGAGGTCAAGAAGTATGAGAAGGGTGAAGGTCAATTGCAGACCCTTAATCCATCCAGACAATACTTAACCAATTAAGGCAACAGGATACTTGATTAATAAGCCCAGAGAGTTTATTGGAAGTAAAATAATACCTAGCAATTGGAAGTAGAATTATACTTAACAAACTTGGGAGTGTAACTTTACAGCTCTCACAGGTGTGCTTCCTGGTTGAGTTCTGGTTGCAGAGTGATGCGGTCCTTTCATTTCGATCTTGATCCCTTCTTTAACTGTTGGTCTGTATTTTACCTCGGAGGTCTTCTGTTGTTCCTGCACAACAGAGCATCGTGGATCCTGTTTTTGTCCCTTTTTGGCCATCAGACTACCTTGTATGATTGGTCCAGGCCCAGTGATGTCAGTTACTAACCTACTCTAATTGGGACTTAATTGATAAAGTACTTGCCAATAATAATGAAAATAAACTCTGAAAAGTACTATTCATTATGATTATTAACTCCTTATGATGATGTAGAGAGTATGAATCTTGTACAGAAATTGATTCTTTGTTAGCCAAGCTATTGAATGTTTTCAGGGTTAACAATGCTTTTCTGCTGATTTTATGTTACAGTGAGTTCAGCTGACACTGAACTTTCTCACAAGCTTAGAAACTTAGTTTTAAACTTAATAAACTTTAAATTAAGATCTGTTCTTTCTAGAATGATTATTAATTCGTTAATTAGAACCCAATCAAGGTTCATTACTTTTATGATTATCTGCTTCATGACAGTTTACTACTTAATACAGTAATTTGATTAATACAGTAGTTAATACAAGATACAAAATGGCTTCTTTAGTCACATGTTAGGAAAATGGCTTCCTTGACCTTGAAAACAGTGTGAAAATGGTCCAGTAAGCCAAAATCGAACTACCAAGCCTACTTATAACTCCCCAGTTTGAGGATGAAATGGATAGCAATATATTGATCCCGCAGTACTTTTTGTTGATTATTACTTTCTTTTCGACATGGGGCTGGGTTTCAACTCAATTCAATGTGATCTACAGTTTGAGGTAAGATTTCCCGAGTAAAAGAGGATGAATATTCTTACAATACTTATTAGCATTTGTACCAACTTGAAGAGAGAAGAAATAGTTCTGAGCCAGGGATGTTGACTTACATTCACAACTGTTTCCCACCGATGTCTGTTTCCCTGATTTTTAATTCCTTTCTCCGTTACTTATCTTGTCACATCATAACCAGGTGCTTTTGAGATGCTGTAGTTTTTTTTATTATGGATTTCAAATTTAAGAATAGAAGGGGTATGGACTGTCCCAACTGAATCATTACCTTTAATGCTTCCTCCTGCATTCCAAAGTCAACTCTGCTTTCAGTGATGTTATGGGTAGATACAGGGAACATGATATCATTCCCTACCTGGGTGATCTTAGTGGATTTGAAGCAAAAGGTGGACTTTGAAATGGGACACCACTCTGTCCCATACTTCATTTGCAAAGCATTGGTGGTGACACAGTAGATCTCCTGCATTCAAATACAAGTGTTTGCTCTGGTCTTCCACTTTGATGATTCTCAATCTAGAGTAAATCCACAAGCTGTCTTTCCAGGATCCCTAACATCACAATGACACATGTAAACTCCTTCTTTCTCTGTGCAACACTCAAGACTTGGACTATCTCAAGTACAATCTCGATGAATTAAGATGGTTGGGTGCGATGTATAGGATACATGAACATCTTGTTCCATGGTCTTATCTTAGTAATCTCCATCTCCTTTTACCAAGTAAGCTTGCACATATTGCCGAGCTCTCTCTACATTACTTCTATCAGCAATCCATTTTTTGAACGTTGTGTCATTAATGAAGGCTGAGATGCAATTGATCTCCATGCCAATAAGTACGTGACTTAACATGTAGCTTCAATAAACTGCACATGTGATGGCCTTAGCTGTTTCTTTCACTACTCCTAGTTGATCCTTAATTATTCTATTTACGGTTTCTTGGACTTGCCTGAAGAGGATTACCTCATCTTGGATGGTTAGGAGGTTCTGATTCAGTTCCTGAATTATTTCCTAGTCTCCTCTATTTTTACTGAATAAAATTCCCTGCAGCTATCTCCTCATTGCTACAGCATGTTCCAACATGTCCTCAATACCTAACCTTTTCCAAATGTGGTACCTGCAGTTGCACCAATATTTAAAGATTCCCATGGTCCTCTCTTTACCCATTTCCCACCACGAGCCTTAAATTCTGTTCTATTCACATTCTCAAATTCTTTTCCTGCTGTTCATAATCCCATTTATTCTGAGCACGGTTTTTAATCAAGAAATCATTTGCCATATTTCCTACCAACTGATTGTAAAGCACTTGATACTCCTGTGGGCACAGGCCCTGGGGAAGGGGATGCCTTTGAAGCAGAATAGGCACAATTTCATAAACTATGTTGTTATACAATCATTTGCATGCTTGACTGATTATCAATCGATTAATTAGTCCTTCATTCAACTGAGGGCACTCAAAGTCTGCAGGATTGCTTTCCTGTTATGTATAAATCCACTCGCGCAACATTTCATCTTCTCCTGGTGTCTCTGGCTTAGCTCGATTGATACTTCAATGATTGTAAATCTCTACTAACATAAGGAATTCCCATTCTCTGTCTTGCTGACCCAACACACATTTCATTACCTATTGCAAATATAGGTCGTTTTTGGTTACAGAAACTAATGCGCTGACATTCTATCTTTAATCTTCCTCCCTCCTCAATAACTATTGTTTTATTGTCAACGTCATCCACAGCCCAGTCACATTAATTACAAAAGATTACCTTGTCACACTGATTATACAAATAACAAGCAAAATGCTTAAAGGAACTCATATTGCAGCTCCCATTGAGTGGTTCTGGCATGTCCAATCCTGATTGAATAATAGTGATCGTCGAAGAGGCCACTGTCACCAAGGTGTCAAATGTGACGACCTTCCGCAGATCCATCTGCTAAGCACACAAGTGCAGTAGTCTTTCATAGCCTTCAACTGATTGATGTGAAACCCTCTTTGAGTCCCCGGTGCACTGGTGGAAGTGATCAAGGTGAACATCAAGAGCATCTTCATCCCCAAAGGGGTTCAGAGGGTGAAAGAGAGAGAAAGGGAAATATCCCGACTCCAGAAAAGCATGCAGAATCTGCTCCTGCTGCAGTCGATTGGGGTCGAGGTCTGGGAGGATCTCCAAGAGGTGAAGAGCCAGCAGGCCTCGCTCTTTGCTGCAGAGGCCTCCAAGATCATCTTCTGGCCCAGAGTCTGCCCCATGGAGCAGGATGAGACATGCTCGCACTTCTTCTTTCAAAAGATACAGAGAGAGAGAGAACTCTGTGATCAGCAGCCTGAAGGAAAAGGACGGCTTGATAACGTCATCGCAGCCTGACATACTAAGGATCACCAAATCCTTTTATGCCAGGCTGTACGACATGACGCCCACAGACAACACGATCTGAAGCCTTCCTGTCCTCTATCACTGAGGTCTTAAATGACAGTACACAGGAAAGTCTGGAAAAAAACGCTAACTCTGGACAAGCTGACAAAAGCTGTCAAGTCCTTCAAAACGAGTAAAACTCCTGGAAGCAGCTTTAACAGTTGAGTTGTATTCAATTACATGGGCCTGGATCAGCCCAGACCTACTGGAACTGTTCAAGAGTATGCTTCTGGCTGGATGCATGTCAGACTCCATGAGGAAAGGCATCATCACCCTCACCGACAAGCAGAAGGGGAGAGGGAGGAAATCAGAAATTGGCGGCTCATCGCGCTGCTCAATGTACTACAAGATTCTGTCCAAGGTCATTGCCAGTCAGGTCAAGTCTTCTCTGGAATTGGTGATTCACCCTGATCAGACCTGTACTGTACCTGGCAGGAAGATCTCTGATAGTTTCACGCTTCTTAGGGATACGATCGCCTGTGCATGGGACAGGGGATGGACACCGGTCTCATCAGCTTGGACCAGGAGAAAGCCTTTGACAGGATATCCCACACATGATGGATATGCTCACCAAAATTGTGTATGGGGAGGGAATCTGCAATTGGATCCAACTGCTCTGCACAGACATCAGTAGTGCAGTTTCAATAAATGGATGGGAATTGGAAAGTTTTCTGATCAAATCTGCAGTCAGACAGGCTGTCTTGTTTGTATGCTGTACAGAACCATTTGCTGAGTCCATGACATAGGATGTGGGCATAAGAGGGATGAAAATCTCAGGCAGCGGAGGCACTCTGATCAAAATCTCCCTGTACATGGATGTTGTCGCCATCTTCTGCTCGGATCCACTGTCCATTTGCAGACTGATGAGCACCTGTGACCAGTTCAAACTGGCCTCAGGAGCCGAAGTAAATTGTGACAAGAGTGAGGCCATGTTCATTGGGAACTGGGCCAACTGATCCTTACTCCCCTTCAGCGTCAGGTCAGACGACCTGAAGATGCTGGGATATGGTTCGGAAGGGCTCTGGTGTGTACCAAAAAACAGAGGGAACGAGCAGCCATGGTGAAACAGAAACTGATCATGTGGGAGCGACGCTCCCTGTCCATTGACCAAAGAACAAAGAACAGTACAGCACAGGAACAGGCCATTCGGCCCTCCAAGCCTGCACCAATCTTGATGCCTGCCGAAACTAACACCTTCTGCACTTCCGGGGCCCATATCCCTCTATTCCCTTCCTATTCATGTATTTGTCAAGATGTCTCTTAAACATCGCTATCGTATCTGCTTCCACCACCTCCCCTGGCAGCAAGTTCCAGGCACTCACCACCCTCTGTGTAAAAACCTTGCCTCGCACATCCCCTCTAAACTTTGCCCCTCGCACCTTACACCTATGTCCCCTAGTAACTGACTCTTACACCCTGGGAAAAAGCTTCTGACTATCCACTCTGTCCATGCCGCTCATAACTTTGTAAACCTCCATCATGTCGCCCCTCCACCTCCGTCGTTCCAGTGAAAGCAATCCGAGTTTTTCCAACCTCTCCTCATAGCTAATGCCCTCCAGACCAGGCAACATCCTGGTAAACCTCCTCTGTACCCTCTCCAAAGCCTCCACGTCCTTCTGGTAGTGTGGCGACCAGAATTGCACGCAATATTCTAAGTGTGGCCTAACTAAGGTTCTGTACAGCTGCAACATGACTTGCCAATTTTTATACTCTATGCCCTGACCGATGAAGGCAAGCATGCCGTATGCCTTCTTGACTACCTTATCCACCTGCGTCGCCACTTTCAGTGACCTGTGGACCTGTACGCCCAGATCTCTCTGCCTGTCAATACTCCTAAGGGTTCTGCCATTTACTGTATACTTCCCACCTGCATTAGACCTTCCAAAATGCATTACCTCACATTTGTCCGGATTAAACTCCATCTGCCATTTCTCCGCCCAAGTCTCCAACCGATCTATATCCTGCTGTATCCTCTGACAATCCTCATCACTATCCGCAACTCCACCAACCTTTGTGTTGTCTATAAACTTACTAATCAGACCAGCTACATTTTCTTCCAAATCATTTATCTATACTACAAACAGCAAATGTCCCAGCACTGATCCCTGTGGAACACCACTAGTCACAGCCCTCCATTCAGAAAAGCACCCTTCTACTGCTACCCTCTGTCTTCTATGACCGAGCCAGTTCTGTATCCATCTTGCCAGCTCACCTCTGATCCCGTGTGACTTCACCTTTTGTACCAGTCTGCCGTGAGGGACCTTGTCAAAGGCTTTACTGAAGTCCATATAGACAACATCCACTGCCCTTCCTTCATCAATCATCTTCATCAGTTCCTCAAAAAACTCAATCAAGTTAGTGAGACACGGCCCCCCCCCCCTTCACAAAACCATGCTGCCTCCCGCTAATAAGTTCATTTGTTTCCAAATGGGAGTAATTCCTGTCCCGAAGAATCCTCTCTAATAATTTCCCTACCACTGACGTAAGGCTCACCGGCCTATAATTTCCTGGATTATCCTTGCTACCCTTCTTAAACAGAAGAACAACATTGGCTATTCTCCAGTCCTCTGGGATCTCACCTGTAGCCAATGAGGGTACAACGATTTCTGTCAAGGCCCCAGCAATTTCTTCCATTGTCTCCCTCAGTATTCTGGGATAGATCCCATCAGGCCCTGGGGACTTATCTACCTTAATGCTTTGCAAGATGCCCAACACCTCCTCCTTTTTGATAACGACATGACCCAGACTATCTACACTCCCTTCCCTGGACTCATCATCCACCAAGTCCTTCTCTTTGGTGAATACTGATCAAAGTACTCATTTAGTACCTCGCCCGTTTCCTCTGGCTCCACACATAGATTCCCTCCTCTGTTCTTGAGTGGGCCAACCCTTTCCCTGTTTACCCTCTTGCTCTTTATATACGTTTAAAAAGCCTTGGGATTTTCCTTAATCCTGTTTGCCAATGACATTTCATGACCCCTTTTAGCCCTCCTGACTCCTTGCTTAAGTTCCTTCCCACTGTCTTTATATTCCTCAAGGGCTTTGTTTGTTCCCAGCCTTCCAGCTCTTACGAATGCTTCCTTTTTCTTCTTTTTTCCTTTTTCTTTTTGACTAGGCTATATGCTAAATGAATCATCAAATGAGGCCATGTGGGTGGAGATCAGAAATATAAAAGGGGCAGCCATACTACTAGGAATGTACTCTACAACCCCAAATCGTGAGAGGGCGATAGAAGAACAAACATGTAGGCAAATTTCTGAGTGCAAAAACAATAGGCAATAATAGTTCGAGATTTCAACTACCCTAATATCAACTGGTTACAAACAGTGTGAGGAGCACAGGGTCACTAAATTCTTGAACCACGTTCAAGGGAACTTTTTTAGCCAGCATGGAGCAAGCCCAATGAGAGGGGGCGCAATTCTAGATTTAGTCTTCGGTAATGAAGCTGGGCAAGTGGATGACCATTTTGGAGATAGTGACCATAATACAGTTAGTTTTAGCATAATCATGGAAAAGGACAAAAATAAAACAGGAATAAAAGTTCTAAATTGGAGGAAGGCAAATTTTGCAAAGCTGATGTGGCGAAAGTGGACTGGATACAGCTACTTGAAGGAAAATCAGTAGCAAACCAATGGGAGGCATTCAAAAGCGAGATTCTACAGGCACAGTGTAGACATGTTCCCACAAAGACAGAGGGTGCTCCTGCCAAATCTAGAGACTGCTGGTTATCTAGAAGTATACAGGGTAATATAAAGCAGAAAAAGAAAGCTTATGACGGTCATAAATAGCTTAATACTTTAGAAAACCTAGAGGAATACAGAAAATGCAGGGATGAAGTAAAAAAGGAAATTAGAAAAGCAAAGAGAGGACATGAAAAATTATTGGCAGGTAAAATCAAGGAAAACCCAAAGTTGTTTTATCAGTACATTAAGAGCAAGAGGATAACTAAGGAAAGGGTAGGGTCTATCAGAGATGTACAAGGGAGCTTATGCACGGATGCAGAAGATGTGGGCAGGGTTCTTAATGAGTATTTTGTCTCTGTCTTGACAAAGGAGAGGATTGATGCAGACATTGTACTAAAAGAGGAGGAGTGTGAAATATTAGATATGATAAGTATAATGAGAGAGGAAGTACTAAAGGATATGACATCCTTGAAAGTGGATAAATCACCTAGGCCGGATGGATTACATCCAAGGTTGTTAAAGGAAGCCAGGGAGGAAATAACGGATGCGCTGAGGATCATCTTTAAATCCTCACTAGATACAGAGAGGTACCAGAGGATTGGAGGTCTGCGAATGTTGTACTATTATTTAAAAAGGGTGCGAGGAATAGGCCAAATAATTATTGGCCGGTCAGTCTGCCCTCAGTGGTAAGTTAATTATGAGAACCAATTCTGAGAGACAGGATAAACTGCCACTTAGAAAGGCATGGATTAATCAGGGAGAGTCAGCATGGATTTGTTAAGGGAAGGTCATGTCTTACTAATTTGATGGAATTTTTTGAGAAAGTAACAAGGAAGATCGATGAGGGTCGTGCAGTGGATGTGGTCTCCATGGATTTTAGTAAAGCATTTGAGAAGGCCCCACATGGCAGCCTGGTCAGAAAAATGGAACGGGAATGTGATGGGTTGGATCCAAAACTGGCTCAGTGACAGGAAACAAAGGGTAGTGGTTAACAGATGCTTTTATGAATTGAAACCGGTTTCCAGTGGCATTCCACAGGATTCAGTGTTGGGTCCCTTGTTGTTTGTGATATATATTAATGATTTGGATTTAAATGTGAGAGGCATGAATGAGAATTTGCAGATGACACAAAAATTGGCCATGTAGTTGATAGTGAAGAGGATAGCCGTAGACTCCAGAAAGATATCAATGGTTTGGTTGAATGTACGAAAAAGTGGCAAATGGAATTCAATCCGGAGAAGTGTGAGGTAATGCATTTGGGGAGGGCAAACAAAGCAAGGGAATATACAATAAATGGAAGGATATTGAGAGGGGTAGAAGAAGTGAGACAGCTTGGAGTGCATGTCCACAGGTCCCTGAAGGTGTCAGGATAGGTAGATAGAGTGGTGAAGAAGGCATATGGAATGCTTTCCTTTATTGGCCGAGGGATAGAATATAAAAACAGGGATGTAATGCTGGAACTGTATAAAACGCTGGTTAGGCCACAGCTGGGGTATGGTGTACAGTTCTGGTCACCACATTACAGGTAGGACATAATTGCTTTGGAGAGAGTACAGAGGAGATTTACATGACTGTTGTCAGGGCTTGAAAGTTGCAGCTATGAGGAACGATTGGATCGAATAGGGTTGTTTCCTTGGAACAGAGGAGGCTGAGGGGTGACTTAATTGAGGTATACAAAATTATGAGGGACCTAGATAGAGTAGACAGGAAGGACCTGTTTCCCCAAGTGGAGAGGTCAATTACCACGAGGCACAGATTTAAGGTGATTGGTAAAATGAATAGAGGGGACATGAGGAAAAACTTTTTCACCCACAGGGTGGTGTGTGTTGGAATTCACTGCCCAGAGCAGTGGTAGAGGCAGAAACCATCAACTCATTCACTGTACCTGGATGTGCACCTGAAGTGCTGTAAGCTGCAAGGCTACGGACAAGGTGCTGGAAGGTGGGATTAGATTGGGTGGCTAGTTTTTTCAGCCGACGCAGACACCATGAGCAGAATGGCCTCGTTCTGTGTCGTAACTTTTCTATGGTTCTACTCCTCCCTTTCACTTGTTCAAAACCTATTACATTTCTAACCTTTCCCAATTCTGATTGACCTGAAATGTATAAAGTTGGAATCAGCACATTGTGAGTCTTGGGTCAAGAGTGGTCTGCAGCTAACAAGGGGTAAAGGATGGTTTGTTTGCCAGCTTCACCCAGAGCTCCAGATTTCAGCTGAGTTCTGTTGCAGGAGACTCAGATGAGGACCAGGAAAGGGCGACATACAGGAGAGCGCTGATTGGCAGGCACACCGAGGTGTTGAATGCATTGGCTAAACTCCCAGTCAGCCCCCTGTAACGATCAAGGAGCATTGAGGAATATGGCTCCAAGTTGGCAGAGTACAAGGTGTAGAGCTTCCGCTCTCCACAGCATCTGCTCCATTTCCCTATCGTGCTGTAGACCCAGAGGCACTGAAAACGCTGCCTCATACCTGTTGCTGCCTTTGTGTGGACAGGTCACCGAGTCCACTAGGCCTCTGTAGCACGGCGACAATTAATTTCACACCCCTGGATCTTATAGGTCGTCACCACTGGAATGTTCCTCACCTGGGTCTGTTGTAGAATAGACCAGAGAGATTGACTGGTGTGATCAGTCAAAAACTCCATTATCATTGCAGCACGTGGCTATCAGGATGGCAGGAAACCAATTGGACTGAAGTGCATTGTTGATAGTAAAGATAATATTCTCATTTAATTTGATAAGTTGCTTTTTTATGATTTGGTTGTTTATTATTTGTACTATTTAAAAAAACGCACTTTTGTTCGAGTAATTTGATATTGTTTGATATCACTGGGGTTGTCGTCCTAATTGGCCAAAGGAAAGAGTAGAAGGTGAACGAGACGGTCTTTTGTCTTTTTGATCCAGTAATTCCTCTGTTCCTATGTTTATGGACACAGGTATGCAGCTGTGAGGCGGTGTCTGGTGAGTGGAGAACAATGTGTGAGGACAGTATGTGTTCCCATTTCACAGCGTTCTGAGGAGCCAATCCACACCCAGCAGGGAAAATGCAGTCCCTTCATTAAGCAGTTAAATTTGGTATCCAATATCAGATCAGGGGTCAGACTCTCTGTCTCCCACATGAATGTAGAGATATTCAGGGGCTGATGGAAATGTACCAAGCCTGCGTCTGCATGGGGAAGAGAACTGGAAACTGACTGAGAACAGTTGACAACACTGAATTGTGTGCAGATGTAGTGTTTCTTATATATTCTTAAATTCACACAGTGGGGAAGGATATCAAAGTGAGTGACTATGTAGCTGGGAGTGGAGGCAGTGAGTGGTCTGGACAAGAAGAGCAAAGAATAGAAGATGATCTATGATGCATTTGAGATTTTACCATTTGTATTATTTAAATAATTTAACAAATAGATTGATAGGATATTTCACCCTATTCTTTAACTCCTCTCTGAATTTACTCTGAGTTCCTGCATAAATAAAAGGGTTGATGCAGGAACTCAAAAGCTGAAGCATAAATCCACTTTCCTCCAGAATAAAGTTTGATTTACTGAAATTTGAACCGGAGAAATAACTGACTCTGGCAATTCGGACATAGAGGAACGTTATGAGAAATAACAGATATAACAGGATGAAACTGGCTGAGATGGTGAAGAGTAAAACAATGGACTTTCTCCGCTTCTCCATCTCTGGGTCATTCTGAGTCTCTCCATTGCTGTGGGCCCGGAGTCTCCTGCGTGCTCTGCTGGCTGCTAGAATGTGTCTGACAGTCAGAGCATTGAGCAGTAAAATCAGAGTGAATGGGAGACAAGGATTTAAAATGCGGAGAATCCAATCATATGCAATCCATGCAGGTGACATATAAAATATTAACTTCATTCTGCAGAACCAGGGTATATTGTTAATTATATACAAAGGTTCATATATAAAATACAAGAACATAATTTTCAAACAGCTCAGTGTGCAGACTGTTCCTATAACCCAGGCTGCCGTCTTCTTTGTACAATATTTTATTTTCAGCTTCTGGCAACAAATGGCCATAAATCGATCAAAGGTGAAAGCGACCGTCAACCAGACAGAACTGTCTATGGATGCATAGAGTAAGACAGCACGGAGACTGCATACCGGTGTAATGGACAGGAAACTAACTGGGAAATAAATACCAGCAATCCGGTTTAATATCACAGCGGTGATAATGACCAGGAGATCCGTCACTGCCATGGAGACCAGGTAGTAAGTGATACATCTGGAGAGACCACATCTTCCTCGGGGCAGGATCACAATCACTGCCAGGTTAGCTGTAACAGAGAGAGAGAGAGAGAGACTGAGAGAAAGAGGAAGAATGTATGTGTGTGAGCGAGCGAGAAGACAAAAGTTACTGATACAAAAGCAAAATAATCTAGATGCTGGAAATCTGAAACAAAAATGGAAAATGTTGGAAATACTCAGCAGGTCTGGCAGCATCTGTGAAGAGAGAAAAAAGCAGAGTTAATGTTTTAGATTGATGACCTTTCATCAGAACCGGGAAAGGTTACAAATATATTCGGGTTTGAGCAAGTGAAAAGGGGCAGAGGGGGAGGAAGAACAAAAGGGAAGGTCTGTGATTGGGCGGAGGGCAGGAAAGATTAAATGACAAAAGTTTTCATGGCACAAAGACCGGTAAAGAAACAAAAGATTGTCTGGATGAGGTGTAGATGGCAGAATAGCAGCCAATCGAAAATAAAGTAAAGGGATTAAGAAAGAAACAAGGTTGGGGCGGAGGGACCAAGCCAGTAAAATAAAACGAGAAAGGGAAAGAAATGGGGGCAGAAGTTAAAATGATTGAACTCAATATTGAATCCAAAAGACTGTAAAATTCTCAGTCGAAAGATGAGGTGCTGTTCCTCGAGCTTACATTGAGATTCATTGGAAGACGGTAACAGGTCAAAGACAGAAAGGTCAGAGGAGGAGCAAGGTGGAGAATTAAAGTGACAAGCAACAGGAAGTCCAGGGTCCCACTTGCAGATTGAATGGAAAGTGGTCACTCCGTCTGCATTTAGTCTCCCCAGTGTAGAGGAGACCACACTGTGAGCAGTGAATACAGTATACCAAAATTGAAAGAAGTCCATGTAAATCACTGCTTCACCTGGAAGGAGTGTCTGGGGCCCTGGACAGTAGGAAGGGAGGAGGTAAAAGGGCAGAGGTTGCAGCTCCTGCACATGCATAGAAAGGTGCTGTGGGAAAGGTGGAAGTTGTTGGGAGACTGAGGACTGGATCAGGGTGTCACGGAGGGAATGGTCCCTTCGGAATGTTGAAAGCGGAGGGGAGGGAATGATGTGCTTGATGATGGCATCATGCTAAAGGTGACAGAAATGATGGAGGATGATCATTTGAATATGGAGACTGGAAGGGTGGATGATGAGGACAAGGGGAACCCTATCATGGTTCTGGGAGGGAGAGGAAGGGGCGAGGCAGAAGTATGTGAAATAGATCGTACAAGGTTGAGAGCCCTGTCAACCCCAGTGGGTAAGGAGAATCTTCGGTTGAGGAAAAAGGAAGACATATTGGAAGAGCTAGTATGGAAGGTTGCATTGTCTGAACAGAATCAGAGAAACTGGGAGAATGGAATCGAGTCCTTGCAGGAAGCAGAGAGTGAAGAAGTGTAGACAAGGTAGCGGTGGGAATCAGTGGGCTTATAGTGAATATTGGTTGACAGCCAATCCCCAGAAATGGAGACAGAGAATTGAGGAAGGGAAGGGAAGAGTCAGAGATGGACCATGTGAAGGTGAGAGAAGGGTGGAAATAGGAAACAAAGTCAATGAAATTTTCCAGTTTAATTGCGAGGGCAGGAAACAGCACTGATACAGTCACAATGTATTGGATGAAGACGTGAGGGAGGGAGCCTGAGTAGGACTGGAACAAGAAATGTTCCACATATCCCACAAAACGACAGGCATAGCTAAGACCCATGCGGGTACCCACAGAGACACCATTTATTTGGAGGAAGTGAGTGGAGTTGAAGGAGAATTTGTTCATTGGTTAGATAACAAGTTCAGCCAGGCAGAGGCTGGTAGTGGATGGGGACTAGTTGGGCCTCTGTTCTAGGAAGAAGCAGACTGTCCTGGTGGGGGATGGAGGTGTCGAGAGATTGGATGTCCATGGTGAATCAGAGATGGTGATGGCTGGGAAAAGTCACATATATAGGTGGGAAGAGACTGGACAAGGGAAGTAAAAATAGAATGAAGACAGGAAAAAATCAGTTCAGTGGGGCAGGGGCAGGATGTAGTTACTGAGCTGACTCCCAGAAAAATCATCCATTTTACAGGATTCTGTGTGAAATTCAGCGCTTTGAGATGTGATCCTGAGTTGGAAACTATCACTTACACTATGGGCACTTGTTTCTGTGTTTAAAATAAATATTTGGGTTCAAAATAAGACAAGCCAATAACATTGGGATGTAAAATAATATAATGAAATATAATCAAGAACAAGAAACCCATCGAAAACAACATGGCAACATCAAATAGGAGAGAGAAATAACATTAGTAACATATTATAAAAGATATTAAAGAGGGTAAATGATAAAACAACCAACAATAAGTGTGGAAACTAACTGTTACGACCAGGTGAGAAAGAGGTCTAGGATTCCCTTTCTAGGGTTGGCTGGCCGGACAGTCAGGGTTTTCATCCAGGATTCCTCCCAGACTTCCTTTAAGCTCCCCTCTTGGTCACTTTTTCCCCTTCCCTGTCTAACCTCTTGCCAACCTTGTGCTTTTTGTTTTCTGTGGGGTTCCCTTACAGTTTACCAGCCGTCCGCTGGAGGGTCCTCCTAATACCGGTGCAGGACTTATGGGTGCAGGTCTGACTGTAGGTTGGGGTTTCCCCTCAACCTGGCACAGGTGGCAACTCCTGCAGTACTCCACCACATCTTTGTGGAGTTTTGGCCAGTCAAACTGCTGTCTTAGGCAGGCTTTGGTCTTTTGTATACCAGCATGTACAGCCACTGTAATCACGTGGGCCCTTCTTAATATTTCTCTCCAGTACCTCTGCGGCACCACTAACTGGTGAACTACTGTCCACTCCTTGCTCTCTGGTCTGTGATGAAAACTCCATTTCCTCATCAGTACCTCATTAATTAAATAGCAATCAGGGACACCCTCTGCTTCACTTTCAGACTGGGCAGCCTGTGCTAACACTTGCAATACTGTGTCTGCTCGCTGAATCTCAGCTAGGGAAAATCCATTTAATTCATTTCCTGCCTCTCCTAACTTTCCAAAGAAAGTCTCAGACAGGCAGACCTGGTCATCTGCGTGCAGTGCTAATTCAGTCTCCTGTGGGGGAGCTGGTTTGATCATGGCCTGATCCACTACACATTCAGGGACACTGCAGGGGTCCATCTCCCACTACTGCCCTGTCTTTCAGACCTCCTGGGGTCTTTCTTTCATTACTGAGGGGGGGTGGGCTAACACTTTCACCCCTGCCAGATCAATATCTAGGAGCAGGTCAACCCCATCCACAGGCAAACTAGGGACAATCGCTATGGTCACCGGTCCCGAAACTGGATCACACTCCAGGTGCACCCGGTGTACAGGTGGAGTTATACACTGCCCGCCCATACCATTCACCACCTTTTTGGTGTTCACTGCACTCTCTGGGGGAAAGGTCAGGTCTTTTCCCAGTAAAAGGGATCGAGTGGCCCCTGTGTCCCTGAGAATCACTATGATCTTGCTGGCCCCACTCGAGGGGTATGGGGTTACTCTCCCTTCAGTCACAAAACCCCGATAACCCTCAGGAAATCTATTAAATTTTCCTGCACTTGCAGCGGTAGACTTCCTGGGTCTCACTCTTACTGGAGTTAAAGTCACAGCTTGCTCTGCTATGCTTTCCATCAGGGTTCTCTTATACACGAGCAGGTGTGTCCTGATTAACCCCAACAGGTTTTCCCTTTAGTTTCCAGCAGTCAGCTTTTAAATGCCCTACTTTATTACAATGGAAGCACACAGGTCTCCAGGTCTCACACTTGTTCTCAGTCCCTTCCTTTTTAACTAGAGGAGGACCCCCTGTGTCTCCTGCTTTTCTTTCTCTCCCAGGACTTCTTGGGCTCCTATCACCTTCACACCCTTCGTCCCTTTCAGATTTCTGGGGGTTCTGGCCTGGGAAACCGACTTATAAATTAAAGCAAACTCAACGGCCAGGACGACCTCTTGCCGGGCTCTCTGGACCCACTGCTCCTCCACATGAGTCTGTATTGAAAGTGGGAGAGAGTGTTTAAATTCCTCTAACAGAATTGCTTCTCTGAGATTCTCATAGCTGAGCTGTACTTTAAGAGCCCTCGGCCACTGGTCAAAAGCCAGCTGCTTACATCTTTCAAACTCCAGATAAGTTTGATTAGCTTGCTTCTTGAGGGTTCTAAACTTTTGGCGATAGGTTTCGGGTAGTAATTCATATGCCCCGAAGATAGCATTTATGGTCATTTCATAATTTGATGAACTCTCATCTTGCAATAGGGAATAAACCTCATGGACTTTACCAATTAGCTTACTTTGCAGTAAAAGTGACCAGGTCTCAGCTGGTCATTTTAGCTGCCTTGCCAGTTTCTCAAAGGACCCAAACATTTCTTCTACATCCTCCTCATTGAATTTTGGAACTAGTTAAGCTAGTTTTAACAATTCTGTACCCAGCCCTAAATTACACTCCTCCATATTGACCATGCATTCACTGGCGTTACTCTGTCGCCACCCCCCCGCCCCCCCTAGTTAAGTCAAGCCGCTTCAGCTCTCTTTCCTCGCATTCTTTCTGGGATAATTTCTCTCTCTCTCCTGTTTCTCTCTCTTTCTGTTTCTCTTTTCATGTCTTCTAATTCATGTTTCATTTCTTCCAGTTATATCTTTGCCCCTGTCTGGGTCTGCTTCCAACCCAGTTTCTGCTTTTTCAGCTTCAAGGGAAAAATGGTTGGGCTCTGGCCTTAGGAGTTCAGGCTTCCTAGCCTTGCCACAGACAGTGATCTCACACTGCTCAGACATTTTCCTCAACTCCTCAATAGACAATGCTTTTAACTTATCCCAAGTTACTTCACCCTGGCTTCGAGAGCTACTCGCTTCAGTTGCAGACATGTTAGTATACAATCACACACAACCACAAGAAAACCTGGATTGAAATCTTGCTTTTATTTTGACTGGGGAAAATTTGGGTTCGCACTTCCAATTTCTCTCATTTGTCTGTGTGTCAATTCCAGATGCTAGCACCCAGATTTCTGTTACGACCAGGTGAGAAAGAGGTCGAGGATTCCCTTTCAGCCTTCACCTGTTCTTACTGTAACAGGGTTTTATTTTTAAACACATCGCATTTTTAGCTCCCCCTTGGTGAATCATTGTTCACCGCTTTCCAATTATAAGGCAAAGAAACCAGCAAAACAGGTTTTCTCAGGTTCAAAGAAGAAAGGTGAAATTTCTTAAAATTAAACTCTAATTTCATGAACGTCTCTGAATAACGGTGTGCCCACGCTAGCATGCATACACAATACACACATGCAGATAGAGAGAGAGAAAGAGCAGGAGAGAAATAAAGTGGAAAATTTGAGGCAATATCTGAAGAGTTTTTGTTACGGGTTTTTGAGCTCACTGTAGATTCCTTAATTGGAGGAAGATCTTGCTTTTCATTGGAGCCCAGTATTCTTCTTAAACCTTGTTCACTGCAGGAGACTTTTCTCTCTTGTTCATGTGTCTTCACTGGGTTTTGGAGTTCTGGGAGAATGAGATGTGGGCAGGCAGACAGGAGAAGAGGTCTACTTCAGTCCAGGAGTATTCTGCTTTCTGCAGATTCTCAGTTCAAACTCTGCCAAAGCCAGTTATTCATGTAACTAACAGGTCTGACCATGTCTGTTTGTGGATTGAATTGGAGCAGGGAATAGCTCCTTTGTCTACAAGCACTGTCTGTTGAAATGTAAATGCTTCTTTCCAGCCAGGGGCCTGGCAACCTGCTGTCACAGGCCTTCTCTTCTTCCCAGCAACAATTTGAAATTTAATGTCCATGTGGTGTAATTAATGTGCCTCATTCTTGGCAGTTGGGGGCCTGCATGACACTGACAAGGAAGTAAGAAAAAGTTGCATTTAAAATGGATTATCACCTGCTGAGGAGAAAAAAACTCACTCAGCCGATGAATTACTGTAAAATTATTCATTATTGTGGGCGGCGCAGTGGTTAGCACCGCAGCCTCACAGCTCCAGCGACCCGGGTTCAATTCTGGGTACTGCCTGTGTGGAGTTTGCAAGTTCTCCCTGTGTCTGCGTGGGTTTCCTCCGGGTGCTCCGGTTTCCTCCCACATGCCAAAGACTTGCTGGTTGATAGGTTAATTGGCCATTATAAATTGGCTGTAGTATCGGTAGGTGGTAGGGAAAGATAGGGACAGGTGGGGATGTGGTAGAATATGGGTTTAATGTAGGATTAGTATAAATGGGTGGTTGATGGTCGGCACAGACTCGGTGGGCCGAAGGGCCTGTTTCAGTGCCGTATCTCTAAACTGAACTAAATCTGACTGTCAACTTGTTCGAAAAGATCCTCAAACAGAGAGAATGAGCAGAGAGAAGTGAACAGGCAATTAGCATTTTCTGACCTTGCGGAGGGAATGTTGGCCAGGATTCAGGAATAACTCCGAATGCTTCACCTGATAGTTATCTGGGATCTTCAAAGTTGATCCCACCCAGCAGTTGATGCAGTCTCATTCAGAGAAAGTTCTCTCTTATAATTCAGTACTTCCTCAGTGCTGTCCAGATAAATGCTCAGCTTCTTCTTATACTGAGCATTTTAATTACTCATTTTGGACTCAGATGTAAGACATGCTGTCAGATATGCGGGCTCACTTATTGTGGAGAAAAGAGTGAAGAAGGAAACAGTCTGGGACATTGCCTGCCAGGTGCTTGGAGAAGAGGAAGAGCTGGATTCAGCAGTGTTCACTGTAAAACTTTCAACAGCAGCTAATATGGAAGTGGAGAGTCAAGCTGAAGCAGTGAGAGTTAGAGACTGAGAACAGAAACACTGCAATCTCTAAGTCCAGAATATGTACAGATTCATTTATAAAACAGCCACGTGTTATATTGTTTATATTTCTGTCAACAGCATAATGGCGAATAATGTCCCTTCAATCAAGACATTCATTAATGTCATAATTCATAATGGTGGGTAGGCAGTGGCGTTGTGGTATTTTCTCTGGACCAGAGACCCAGGGTATTCCTCTGGGGACATTTGTTCGAGTTCCACCACAGCAGAAGGTGGAATTTGAATTTAATTAATAAATCTGAAATTAAAAGCTAGTCTAATTATGGCCATAAAACCATTGTCGATTGTTGTAAAAACCCATCTGGTTCACTAATGTCCTTTAGGAAAGGAAATCTGCTGTCTTTACCTGGTCTGGCCTACATGTGACTCCAGACCCACAGCAATGTGGTTAACTCTTACATGCCCTCTGAAATGGCCTAGCAAGCCACTCAGTTGTATCTAACCGCTACAAAGTCAATAAAAAGGAATGAGACCGGACGGACCACCCGGCATCGACCTAGGCACCGGAAACGACAATGGCAAACCCAGCCCTGTCGTCCCTGCAAAGTCCTCCTTACTAACATCTGGGGGCTTGTGCCAAAGTTGGGAAGCTGTCCCACAGACGAGTCAAGCAACAGCCTGACATAGTCATACTCACGGAATCATACCTGACAGACAATGTCCCAGACACTGCCATCACCATCCCCGGGTATGTCCTGTCCCACCGGCAGGACAGACCCAGCAGAGGTGGTGGCACAGTGGTATACAGTGGGCAGGGAGTTGCCCTGGGAGTCCTCAACATCGACTCTGGACCCCATGAAGTCTCATGGCATCAGGTCAAACATGGGCAAGGTAACCTCCTACTGATTACCACCTACCGCCCTCCCTCAGCTGATGACTCAGTACTCCTCCATGTTGAAAACCACTTGGAGGAAGCACTGAGGGTGGCAAGGGCACAAAATGTATTCTGGGTGGGGGACTTCAATGTCCATCACCAAGAGTGGCTCGGTAGCACCACTACTGACCGAGCTGGCCGAGTCCTAAAAGATATAGCTGCGAGACTGGGTCTGCGGCAGGTGGTGAGAGAACCAACACAAGGGAAGAACATACCTGACCTTGTCCTCACCAATCTTCCTGCCACAGATGCAACTGTCCATGACAGCGTTGGTAGGAGTGACCACCACACAGTCCTTGTGGAGACGAAGTCCCGCCTTCACATTAAGGATACCGTCCATCGTGTTGTGTGGCACTATCGCCGTGCTAAATGGGATAGATTTCGAACAGATCGAGCAATGCAATACTGGGCATCCATGAGGCGCTGTGGGCCATCAGCAAAAGCAGAATTGTACTCAACCACAATCTGTAACCTCATGGCCCGGCATATCCCCCACTCTACCATTACCATCAAGCCAGGAGACCAACCCTGGTACAATGAAGAGTGCAGGAGGGCATGCCAGGAGCAGCACCAGGCATACCTCAAAATGAGGTGTCAACCTGGTGAAGCTACAACCCAGGACTACTTGCATGCCAAACTGCGTAAGCAGCATGCGATAGACAGAGCTAAGCGATCCCATAACCAACGGATCAGATCTAAGCTCTGCAGTCCTGCCACATCCAGCCGTGAATGGTGGTGGACAATTAAACAACTAACTGGAGGAGGTGGCTCCACAAATATCACCATCCTCAATGATGGGGGAGCCCAGCACATCAGTGCGAAAAATAAGGCTGAAGCATTTGCAACAATCTTCAGCCAGAAGTGCCGAGTTGATGATCCATCTCAGCCTCCTCCTGAAGTCCCCAGCATCACAGATGCCAGACTTCAGCCAATTTGATTCACTCCGCATGATATCAAGAAACGACTGAAGGCACTGGATACTGCAAAAGCTATGGGCCCTGACAATATTCCGGCAATAGTCCTGAAGACCTGTGCTCCAGAACTTGCCGCACCCCTAGACAAGCTGTTCCAGTACAGATACAACACTGGCATCGAACCGGCAATGTGGAAAATTGCCCAGGTATGGCCTGTACACAAAAAGCAGGACAAGTCCAACCCGGCCAACAACCGCCCCATCAGCCTACTCTCAATCATCAGTAAAGTGATGGAAGGTGTCATCAACAGTGCCATCAAGCGGCACTTGCTTAGCAATAACCTGCTCAGTGACGCTCAGTTTGGGTTCTGCCAGGGCCACTCAGCTCCTGACCTCTTTACAGCTTTGGTTCAAACATGGACAAAAGATCTGAACTCAAGAGGTGAGATGAGAGTGACTGCCCTTGACATCAAGGCAGCATTTGACCGAGTATGGCATCAAGGAGTCCTAGCAAAACTGAGGTCAATGGGAATCAGGGGGAAACCCTCCGCTGGCTGGAGTCATACCTAGCACAAAGGAAGATGGTTGAGGTTGTTGGAGGTCAATCATCTGAGCTCCAGGACACCATTGCAGGAGTTCCTCAGGGTAGTGTCCTCGGCCCAACCATCTTCAGCTGCTTCATTAATGACCTTCCTTCAATCAAAAGGTCAGAAGTGGGGATGTTCGCTGATGATTGCACAATGTTCAGCACCATTCGTGACTCCTCAGATACTGAAGCAGTCCGTGTAGAAATGCAGCAAGACCTGGAAAACATCCAGGCTTGGGCTGATAAGTGGCAAGTAACATTCTCACCACACAAGTGCCAGGCAATGATCATTTCCAACAAGAGAGAATCTAACATCTCCCCTTGACATTCAATGGCATTACCATCGCTGAATCCCCCGCTATCAACATCCTAGGGGCTACCATTGACCAGAAACTGAACTGGAGGAGCCATGTAAATATGGTGGCTACAAGAGCAGGTCAGAGGCTAGGAATCCTGAGGCGAGTAACTCACTTTCCGACTCCTCAAAGCCTGTGCACCATCTACAAGGCACAAGTCAGGAGTGTGATGGAATACTCTCCACTTGCCCGGATGGGTGCAGCCCCAACAACACTCAAGAAGCTTGACACCATCCAGGACAAAGCAGCCTGCTTGATTGACACCCCATCTACAAACATTCACTCCCTCCACCACCGGCGCACAGTGGCAGCAGTGTGTACCATCTACAAGATGCACTGCAGCAATGCAACAAGGCTCCTGAGACAGCACCTTCCAAACCAGCGACCTCTACCAACTAGAAGGACAAGGGCAGCAAATACATGGAACACCACCACCTGCAAGATCCCCTCCAAGTTACACACCATCCTGACTTGGAACTATATCGCCGTTCCTTCACTGTCACTGGGTCAAAATCCTGGAACTCCCTTCCGAACAGCACTGTGGGTGTACCTACCCCACATGGACTGCAGCGGTTCAAGAAGGCAGCTCACCACCACCTTCTCAAGGGCAATTAGGGATGGGCAATAAATACTGGCCTGGCCAGTGATGCCCACATCCCATGAATGAATTAAAAAAACAATTTAATTCACAAAGGAAATATTTTATCGTTGAATAATTTCAATTAGTGACTCACTTGTGGAAATCAGTCAACTGCTGTTCATGTCAATACTGCAATAGAACTAAATTTACACCATGATAACAGTGTGATAATTCACACACAGTAACAGTATCAATAACACAATAGAGCTACATTGACACTGTGATAACAATGAGATAATTCACCCACAGTAACAGTATCAATAACACAATAGAGCTACATTGACACTGTGATAACAATGAGATAATTCACCCACAGTAACAGTATCAATAACACAATTGAACTACATTTACACTGCAAAACAGCACGAGTAAATGGGTGAAATTATACAGTTAGAAACACTATATTATACTTTTAAATCAGAGAAATTACACAAGTTCAGGTGAAAATGATACCACTAAAGAGGAGAAATTTTGCCATCAAAATGGAATGTGTTATTGGAAATCGGGAGAAATTACATTGATAATGGAAAGAAATTATACCAGTAATGGGATGAAATGACAGTTCAAAAAGAGAGAAATTATTTCATTAATGACGAGAAATTATATCAGTAAATGGAAGAATTTATATTCTTAAAATTGAGAGTAATACCATTAAAATGAAAGAAATGAAATTGAAAAAGGGGAGAAATTATATCTGTTGGAGTGAAAAATTTGCCATTAAAGTAGAGAAATTAAACTGTTAAAGGGAAGAAAGGATATCCATAAGGTGGAGAAGGAAAACTCGTAAATGGGAGCAGTGATGCAGCTGATTAATGATTCCAGTCATAATAACTAAGTACTATAATTTACCTGGAACCCCAACAGCTGCAAGGATGGGATAGTAAATTGCAAACACCAGACCTTTGGCTGATCCATGCATTTCAATCAGAAGCTGTGAGCAGGCTCTGAACTGCACTCAATGATTGTCACATTTATACCTGTTGTCAGGCTCCAGGGAGATAATTAGATGATTTGATGTTTGTCATTAATTACACTCATTGAAACAAACATGTTAGTGAAGCTGATGTCAGCCTCATGTTTGTGTTTTGATGGAATGGGCTGTTTTTCAAGAGATCTGTTACAACTCTGAAATGAAATACCTAGAGGTGACAATTCGATCCAAGTTACAATTATGATAACGAAAAGTGAATTAGGTGGTTGGAATGGTGAAAGTGAAACTTGTATACGAGGAATCCCTGGTTTAAACCCTTTAATGCTGAGTTAAGTGACCACAGCACAAGGTATAACTGACCAGAGATATTCCAGTCCTGAAGGAAACTGCAGCCAAGTTCTCACTCCTGATCAATATTCAGCTGTAGTCCATGTGATCCTGAGTCACATGCACCTGACTCCAAATCCCTCTGAGATCGTGCATCCAGTTCAACACAACTGACTGTATCCAGTGTGGACAGCTGTAGGTCAGCACAGCCACGTTGAGGCCTGAATTTAGCGAGCCCACCACTGATCCTGTAAGCCAATGCATTATTTACCTTAATTGTATTAATCGTCTTAATCATTTAAACTGTACTTTTATTTCTTTCACATTAATGAATGTAAACTGGTTGTTGTGGAGTCCTGTGGGCAAAGCTTGTCTCATGGTGGTAAGAAGATGGAGGCGAAGGACAACAGGACGAAGGGAGAAGAATTCTGACCGAAGACATCATTCATTGGGTTCATATTGGATGTTTTCAAATAAAAGACAATGTAAGTGAACTCCGACCTCCTCACACACACACACAGACAGACAAATCAGGAAATACCACAGATGTGACAGCCTGGGCTGTTAGAGCACCAAACAGCCTGTCTACAACCAACTTTCTGTATCGAAGGATACGGATTTCTTTTGCACTTTCTGGAACGTCAAATTGGAACTCGTTTCTAATGTACTTTTTTTTTTACAGATTTTTATGAATAAAGTATCTATTTGGGGACAAAAAGCCTGTCTACAACCACGCTCAGGGACAATGGCCTTTTGAAATAAATGTGAATGGTTTCCTTCTTGCTTTATCAAGATGCAGGTATCACATCCATGGGTGATATGCACCTGAGACCCCGCCATCTGCTGAGAACAGGAGAGGACCACATGCATGTGGTCTTGCATAGCCAGGGATAAGGCACTGAAAACCAATCAGATAATCCAATTCAAAACATTACCTTATTTGCAAAGGGCCAGGGTCAGGAAGGTATATCAAGCTACAGCCCTCAAGGACATTATTACTGCAGTCGGTAGAGTGGCCTGGTCAGTCATTCTGAAGTCACACTTGGAGATCTGCCAAAGGACTGACCACCTGAGACAGACCCTAGCTCACGGGATTCCTAAGCAAGCATTGTCATTGTGAGTATGTACTGTTGCTTGGAGATTTAATAGAGGTGTATCACATTTGGTGAAGCAGCATCGAAGTTGTTGTGTGCTATTGATATCAAGAGTAAAGATAAGAAACTTTAGACTAGAGATGGGGTCTTACATCCCAGCGGTGGACCCAGAAATGGGTGCCATTCCTGTTTGTCATATCAGCGACCACCCACCATGTGACAGGTGGCCATTTTGCATAACGGAGGCACAGGCCTGCCCAATCACATGGCGGGGCGGGTTCTGAGATGCCCAATATGATGTCAGCTCACTCCAGAGCAGGTGCTGCCGCCATATTTAAAGGCATCAACTCCGCTTGCATTGCTTCCTTATACTCATTTGCTGCCAGCTTCTCAATACTGTAACCCATTTTGCAGTGACTCTGAATCCCCAACCCCCCCAAGGTGACCCCACTGGATGGCAGAGGCAAGACACAGAGTGGACCCATGGTTTAGTGATGTCTCCTTCCAGATTCTCCTGCAGGCTGCATGGGAAAGGTGGGAGGTTCTCTTCCCCAGTGATGGTAAGAAGAGGTCCTCCTGCCTGAACAAGCAAGCCTGGATGACGATCGCTGAGCTCAGCAGCCATGTGATCGCAACCACCCCCTCACCTCCCCTCGACCCCCAAGAGTGGGTAAATTGCCACAATAGGGTCCACGACCTCCTTCAGTCTGTCAAGGTAAGTGTTCCTCACCCCTCTCCTTTTCAGTGACTGCAAGTGGCTACACAGGAGGAAGCAGAACATGGGGAGGGAGGCACTACAATGGCGATGGCTGAGGGTTTTAAGCATTATCTCACCCTGACAGATGCGTGTCTGTCTTTCAGCTACAGGCCAACTTCTTTCACAGTTCAACCCTTTTAAGTCCCCAAGAGCAGACGTCAGCATGATATATATGTGAATGCCCAGTAAAGGACGAGGGGACGAGGCGCTGACACTAGCAGAACTGCCATGTTGATCTATCTGTGAAGTTAGAACCACAGAACTATCGAAAAAGTATGGCACAGAAGAAGGCCATTCAGCCCATCCTGTCTGCGCCAGCTGAAAAAACTAGCCACCCAATCTAATCCGACCTGCCAGCATCTGGTCCATATCCTTGCAGTTTACAGCACTTCAGGTGCAGGTCCAGATACCTTTTAAATGAGTTGAGGGTTTCTGCCTCCACCACCAATCCGGGCAGTGAATTCCAGACAACCACCACCCTCTGACGGAAAATGTTTTTCCTCATGTCTCCTCTAATCCTTCTACCAATCACCTTAAATCTGTGTCGTCTGATAATTGACCTCTCCACTAGGGGAAACCTAGTTTTAAGGTACTTGTGGATAAGGAGAACAGTAGTCCTGGGTGAAGGTGCTAAATTGGGGGAAGGCTAATTATAACAATATTAGGCAGGAACTGAAGAATTTAGATTGGGGGGCGGCTGTTTGAGGGTAAATCAACATCTGACATGTGGGAGTCTTTCAAACGTCAGTTATTTAGAATCCAGGACCGGCATGTTCCTGTGAGGAAGAAGGATAAGTTTGGCAAGTTTCGGGAACCTTAGATAACGAGGGATATTGTGAGCCTCGTCAAAAAAAAAGGAAGCATTCGTAAGGGCTGGAAGGCTGAGAACAGATGAAGCCCTTGAGGAATATAAAGAAAGTGGGAAGGAAATTAAGCAAGGAGTCAGGATGGCTAAAAGGAGTCATGAAAAGTCATTGGCAAACAGGATTAAGGAGAATCCCAAGGCTTTTTATACGTATATAAAGAGTAAGAAGGTAACAAGGGAAAGGGTTGGCCCACTCAAGGACAGAGGAGGGAATCTTTGTGTGGAGCCAGAGGAAATGGACAAGGTACTAAATGAGTCCCACCTCCCCCGGCAGCACGTTCCAGTCACTCACCACCCTCTGTGTAAAGAACTTACCTCGCACATCCCCTCTAAACTTTGCCCCTCGCACTTTAAAACTATGTCCCCTCGTAACTGACTCTTCCACCCTGGGAAAAAGCTTTTGACTGTCAACTCTGTCCATGCCACTCATAACTTTGTAAACCTCTATCTTGTTGCCCCTCCACCTCCGTCGTTCCAGTGAAAACAATCCGAGTTTATCCAACTTCTCCTCATAGCTAATGCCCTCCAGACTCCAGGATGGTCTGGTGCTAGGGTCAAGGATGTCTCAGAGTGGCTGCAGGACATTCTGAAAGGGAAGGGTGAGTAGCCAGAGGTCGTGATCCATATTGGTACTAACGACATCGGCAGGAAGAGAAATGAGGTCCTGCAAAGTGAACAAAGGGAGTTAGCCAGAAGGTTAAAAAGCAGGACCTCTCGGGTTGAAATCTCAGGATTACTCCCTGTCACATGTGCTAGTGAGGGTAGGAATAGGAGGATAAGGCAAATGAATGCATGGCTGAAGAGCTGGTGAAGGCGGGACGGCTTCAGCTACTTGGATCATTGGGATCTCTTCTGGTGCAGAGGTGACCTGTACATGAAGGACGGGTTGCATCTAAACTGGAGGGGTGTTGGAGAATTTTGCTGAGCTTTGCTAATTATTACATAACTTTGTAGAAACAGAAAAACAGGACACAGCTTGTAGCTAATCTAACCACAACCAATGGTCATAAATTGTAGACAGAGCAGCTAACCACAATCAGATGTTACGGCCAGAATGGTGTCTGGAGTGGGCATTGAATTAAGGAACTAGCTTGTTATTGTTGAAACTGATGTTTTGCTGACCTCGCACTCTGCATGGTGCACAGTCAAGTAGGCGGTCTTGTGATCATCTTGTGGGCGTTTATCTAATTGTGAAATTGTTAGCTCTGCCTCTGTTATACTACATAAATCCACGGCGATCTGTAGCTCTTTGGAGTAGCACTGGACCGCCTTTAGGTAAGGTGTGCTCCACATGATATCATGTCAGTTTCCCAGGGGAGAACCTTTCCTAGTCACCCCCAGAAATCTGAAAGGGACAAAGGGTGGGAAGGTGATAGGAGCCCAAGCAGTCCTGGGAGAGAAATGAAAGCAGGAGACACAGGGGGCCCTCCTCTAGTTAAAAAGGAAGGTGCTGTGAGCAAGTGTGAGACCCAGAGACCTGTGTGCTTCCATTGTAATAAAGCAGGGCATTTAAAAGCTGACTGCTGGAAACTAAAGGGAAAACCTGTAGGGGTTAATCAGGACACATCTGCTCGTGAAGAAGAGAACCCTGATGGAAAGCACAGCAGAGCAAGCTGTGGCTTTAACTGCAGTAAGAGTGAGACCCAGGAAGTCTACCGCTGCAAGTGCAGGAAAATTTAACAGATTTCCTGAGGGTTAGCAGGGTTTTGTGTCTGAAGGGAGAGTAACCCCATACCCTTCGAGTGTGGCCAGCAAGCCCATAGTGATTCTCAGGGACACAGGGGCCACTCGATCCCTTTTATTGGTAAAAGGCCTGACCTTTCCCCCAGGGAGTGCAGTGAACACCAAAAAGGTGGTGAATGGTATGGGCGGGCAGTGTATTACTGTATCTGTATACCGGGTGCACCTGGAGTGCGACCTAGTTTCGGGACCGGTGACTGTAGGAATTGTCCCTAGTTTGCCTGTGGATGGGGTTGACCTGCTCCTAGGTAATGATCTGGCGGGGGTGAAGGTGTTAGCCCCCTCCCCAGTAGTGAAAGAAAGACCGCAAGAGGTCAGAGAGACAGGGCAGTGACAGGAGACGGTCCCCTGCCATGTCCCTGAATGTGTAGTGGATCAGGCCATGATCAAACCAGCTCCCCCAGAGGATTTTCCCTAGCTGAGTCTCAGCAAGCCGACCCAGTATTACAAGAGTTAGCACAGGCTGCCCAGTCTGAAAGTGAAGCAGAGGGAGGAGTCCTTGACTGCTACTATTTAAAGAATGAGGTACTGATGAGGAAATGGAGTTCTCCTCACAGACCTGAGAGCAAGGAGTGGACAGTAGTTCACCAGTTAGTGGTGCCGTAGAGGTACCGGAAAGAAATATTAATAAGGACCCACGAGATTACAGTGGCTGTACATGCCGGTATATGAAAGACCAAAGCCTGCCTAAGACAGCAGTTTGACTGGCCAAAACTCCACAAAGATGTGGTGGAGTACTGCAGGAGTCACCATATCTGCCGTGTTGCGGGGAAACGCCAACCTACAGTAAAACATGCATCCCTAAGTCCTGTACCGGTGTTAGGAGGACCCTCCAGCAGAGGGCTGGTAAACTGTAAGGGATCCCCGCTGAAAGCAAAAAGAGACAGGCTGGCACAGGGTTGGCAAAAGGCTAGACAGGGAAGGGGAAAAAGTGACCAAGAGGGGAGTTTAAAGGAAGCCCGGGAGGAATCCTGGATTAAAATCCCGACCGTCCGGGCAGCCAACCCTAGAAATGGAACCCTAGACCTCTTTCTCACCTGGTCGTAACAGTTAGTTTCCATACTTATTGTTGGTTGCTTTATCATTTACCCTCTTTAATATCTTTTATAATATGTTACTAATGTTACTTTTCTCTCCGATATGATGTTCCCATGTTATTTTCAATGGGTTTTCGATGCCTTCTTGTTCTTGATTATATTTCATTATATTATTTTACATCCCAATGTCATTGGCCTGTCTTATTTTGAACCCAAATATTTCTTTTAAACACAGAAACAAGTGCCCATAGTGTAAGTGATAGTTTCCAACTCAGGATCACATCTCAAAGCTCTGACTTTCACACAGAATCCTGTAAAATGGATGGTTTTTCTGGGAGTCAGCTCAGTAACTCTATTCTGTCCCTGCCCCACTGAACTGATTTTTTCCTGTCTTGATTCTATTTTTACTTCCCTTGTCCAGTCTCTTCCCACCTATATATGTGACATTTCCCAGCCATCACCATCTCTGATTCACCATGGACATCCAATCTCTCTACACCTCCATCCCCCACCAGGAAAGTCTAAGTGCTCTCTGCTTCTTTCTAGAACAGAGGCACAACCAGTCCCCATCCACAACCAGCCTCTGCCTGGCTGAACTTGTTATCTAACAATGAACAAATTCTCCTTCAACTCCACTCACTTCCTCCAAATAAATGGTGTTTCTATGGGTACCCGCATGGGTCTTAGCCATGCCTGTCTTATTGTGGGATATGTGGAACATTTCTTGCTCTACTCAGGCCCCCTCCCTCACCTCTTCGTCCAATACATTGTGACTGTATTGGTGCTGCTTCCTGCTCTCGCATTGAACTGAAAAATGTCATTGACTTTGTTTCCTATTTCCACCCTTCTTTCACCTTCACATGGTCCATCTCTGACTCTTCCCTTCCCTTCTTCAACTTCTCTGTCTCCATTTCTGGGGATTGGCTGTCAAACAATATTCACTATCAGCCCACAGACTCCCACCGCTACCTTGTCTACACTTCCTCACACTCCGCATCCCGCAAGAACTCGATTCCATTCTCCCAGTTTCTCCGATTATGTTCAGATGATGCAACCTTCCATACTATCGCTTCCAATATGTCTTCCTTTTTCCTCAACCAAGGATTTTCCCTACCCACTGGGGTTGACGGGGCCCTCACCCTTGTACGATCTATTTCACATATTTCTGCCTCGCCCCTTCCTCTCCCTCCCAGAACCATGATAGGGTTCCCCTTGTCCTCACCATCTACCCCACCAGTATTCATATTCAAATGAGCATCCTCCATCATTACTGTCCCCTTTAGCATGATGCCACTATCAAACACATCATTCCCTGCCCTATAGCTGGGCACTTAGGAAAGCTCAAGGTAATCGGGAATGGTCAGCATTGTTTTGAGAAAGGGAAATCATGTTTAGCCAATTTATTGGAGTTCTTTGAAGGATTTCTTTGAAGGATCCATCTCGGCCTCCTCCTGAAGTCCCCAGCACCACAGATGCCAGACATCAGCCAATTCGATTCACTCCGCATGATATCAAGAAACGACTGAAGGCACTGGATACTGCAAAGACTATGGGCCCTGACAATATTCCGGCAATAGTACTGAAGACCTGTGCTCCAGAACTTGCCGCGTCCCAAGACAAGGTGCTCCAGTACAGCGACAACACTGGCATCTGCCCGGTATTGTGGAAAATTGCCCAGGTATGCCTTGTCCACAAAAAGCAGGACAAGTCCAACCAGCCAATTACCGCCCCTTCAGTCTGCTCTCAATCATCAGTAAAGTGATGGAAGGTGTCATCAACAGTGCCATTGAGCGGCGCTTGCTTAGCAATAACCTGCTCAGTGATGCTCAGTTTGGGTTCTGTCAGGGTCACTCAGATCCTGACCTCATTATAGCCTTGGTTCAAACAAGGACAAAAGAGCTGAACTCAAGAGGTGAGGTGAGAGTGACTGCCCTTGACATCAAGGCAGCATTTGACCGAGTATGGCATTAAGGATCCCGAGCAAAACTGAAGTCAATGGGAGTCAGGTGGAAAACTCTCCGCTGATTGGAGTCATACCTAGCACAAAGGAAGATGGTTGTGGTTGTTGGAGGAAAATCATCTGAGCTCCAGGACATCACTGCAGGAGTTCCTCAGGGTAGAGTCCTAGGCCCAACCACCTTCAGCTGCTTCATCAATGACCTTCCTTCAATCATAAGGTCAGAGGTGTGGATGTTCACTGAGGATTGCACAATGTTCAGCACCATTCGTGACCTGGACAATATCCAGGTTTGGGCTGCTAAGTGGCAAGTAACATTCGCGCCACACAAGTGCCAGGCAATGACCATCTCCAACAAGAGAGAATCTAACCATCTCCCCTTGACATTCAATGGCATTACCATCGCTGAATTCCCCTGTGGGATTAATGCAGGATTAGTATAAAATGGGTGGTTGATGGGCGGCACAGACTCTTTGCTGCATTTTGGATTCCAAAGGAACTAGATAATGTAGAGCTTAACAGGTTGTTTCACCTTGTCCTGAACAGTAGGAGCAGAGGAGAAGGCTGTGCTTGATGAGGGTAAATTCTACCGAAGCAAGATTTCAGTGAGTGGTTGATCTAGACTACAGACACAGTGAAGCAGATTATATTGATTCCTGCCAGGCAAATGAGGCAGATGTCAGTCATAGAATAACATTTTGGGATGCAGCATGTGATTAATTGAGACAGGACATGTGGTAAGTATAAAAAACCTGGGAGGAACAGGTGACATTGGACCAAATGGGGCCAGAAATTCATGTGCCCTGATTTTTGCTTGTGGTGTCGCTATTCGTGACCTGCCCATATAGGCTCCGATCAAGATGGGAAGCTCGAAACTTTGATACACCCACCTCATTTGCACGATTGTAGCGTGTGGCTGAGCAGGTCCTGTGTTTCTACCTTCTTTTTGAAGTTGCTGACTGCTTCTCCACTCAGCAGGGGACCGAGCAGTGTTGTGAAGATGCCACGTGGTGCAACAAGCCTGCTCTTCTTAAAGGTAGGCTGTCCCTCTTACAGGCAAGCTTTACTGAATATTGCTGGTGGAATTTAAACATTGGAAAAGTGAATACCAAGGTAGAGGTTGGGTTCCAGGAGGACGGATGCAGCACTGGAGGCATTGGTATTGGAGCTGGGCAAGAGGAGAGGTATGACGGTTCCATGGCAGGTCAGGCGATCTCCTGGATCACCCAGAGGAGTGAATGGGAGCAGGTGGTCAGGTAGGTCAATGCCCAGCAGCTGGGGTCGAGGACCGGGCAGCAGTGCCACAAGAGGTACCATGTCCTCATGTGGGTGATCAAGGTCAGTGAAGTCATCTTCACATGATATCTCCCACCCACACACCACCAACCTCTCACGCTGCTCAACCATATCCCCAGCGCTCACCTAGAAGCACTTGCTAGGACTCAGGATTCATGCCTAGCATCCAGATACTCTACCTCACCCTCACACACCTACCAATGCTGCCAGCTTCACAACCGTCTATCGCTGCCACCACATACCTCCAGTTTTCAGTGATGGCAGGAATATCACCCAAACATTGTGCTGCACAATCACTGACATTCTGCCCTCTCTCCTGCAGGACACGGTGGGACACAATGTAAGGAAGCAAAACATAACTAGTGGGGTCAGGGATACCTGCATTTCCTGAGGCCTACAGAGGAGATGGCTCTCAGCATCATGGGATCAGCAGCAACCTGTAGTCTGGCATTGCAGATGATGGTATGTTCCTGCCTTATGCCCCTTCACAAATCCCAGCTAACCATCATCCTGATATATAGCATGATTTTCAAGCTGCATATGGTGAGACCGTAGACGTCTTGTACCAAACTCTCCTTCTCTCATCTCAACTTGCACCTCCTGATTACCTGCTTTCAGGCACCCAGGAACTGCTACCTGCCCAGCCACTGCAGCCCAAGGAGGAAAAGAGAGAGAGAGAGAGAGAAACAGCACAATGGTAAGGAAGAAGCCCGGCCACCTGATCTACACTCACAGCTATCAGCTCAGTTAATAACACCACAAGTACCTCAAGTCAGTATAAAGTTGTAATCAGCACATGGTGAGTCTTGGATCAAGAGTGGTCTGCAGCCAGCAAGGGGTAAAGGATGGTTTGTTTGCCAGCTTCACCCAGAGCTCTAGGTTGCAGCTGAGTTCTGCTGCAGGACACTCAGATGAGGACCTGGATGGGGTGACATACAGGAGAACACTGATTGGCAGGCACAACAAGGTGTTGAGTGCATTGGCTAACCTCCCAGTCAGCCTCCTGTAACTATCAAGGAGCATTGAGGAATATGGCTCCAGATTGGCAGAGTACAAGGTGTAGAGCTTCCGATCTCCACAGCATCTGCTCCATTTCCCTATCGTGCTGCAGACCCAGAGGCACTGAAAACGCTGCCTCATACCTGTTGCTGCCTTTGTGTGGACAGGTCACCGAGTTCACTAGGCCTCTGTAGCACGGCGACAATTAATTTCACACCCCTGGATCTTATAGGTCTCCACCACTGGAATGTTCCTCACCTGGGTCTGTTGTAGAATAGACCAGAGAGATTGACTGGTGTGATCAGTCAACAACTCCATTCCGAACATACGAATTAGGAGCAGAAATAGGCCATTCGGCCCCTTGAGCCTGCTCTACCATTCAATAAGAACATGTCTTATCTGTTTGTGTCTCGAATTCCACATTCCCATCGACCCCTGATAATGTTTGATTCCTTTGCTTAACAAGAATCTATCTACCTCCGCCTTAAAAATATTCAATGACCACCACCTTCTGAGGCAGAGAGTTCCAAAGTCATGGAGTCATAGAGTTATACAGCACAGAAACAGGCCCTTCAGCCCATCGTGTCTGTGCCTGCCATCAAGCACCTAACTATTCTAATCCCATTTTCCAGCACTTGGCCTGTAGCCTTGTATGCTATGGCATTTCAAGTGTTCATCTAAATACTTCTTAAATGTTGTTTGGGTTCCTCCCTCTACCACCTCTTCAGGCAGTGCGTTCCAGATTCCAACCACCCTCTGGTGAAATATTCTTTCCTCAAATCCCCTCTAAACCTCCTCCCTCTTATATAAATCTTAAGTCGCACAACACGCTGAGAGAAAAAAATTCTCCTCATCTCTGTCCTAAAAGGACGACCCCTAATTTAAAAACAGTGCCCCCTATTTCTGGACACACCCACAAGAGGAAACATCCTTTCCACCTTGTCAAGACCTTTCAGGATTTATATACTTCAATCAAGTCTCCCCTCACTCTTCTAAATTCCAGTGAAAACAAGCCCAGTCTGTCCAACCTTTCCCCATAAGACAACCCCTTCATTCCAGGTATCAATCTCGTAAACCTCCTCTGAAATGCCTCCAATGCATTTACATCCTTCCTTAAATAAGGAGACTAAAACTACACACAGTATCTGAGATGTGGTCTCACCAATGCACTGTATTACTGAAGCATAACATCCTTATTTTTATTTTCGATTCCTCTCATAATAAAGGATAGCATTCCATTCGCCTTCTTTATTACTTGCTGCACCTGCATACTAACTTTTTATGACTCATGCACGAGAACAACAAGATCCCTCTGCACCTTGGAATTCTGCAGTTGTTCTTTGTTTAAGAAATACTCTGCTTTTTTATTCTTCCTGCCAAAGTCAACAACTTCACATTTTCCCACATCTGCCAGATTTTTCCCCACTCACTCAACCTATCTATATCGGTCTGAAACCTCCTAATGACCTCTTCACAGTATACTTTCCTGCCTATCTTTGTGTCATCTGCAAATTTAGCGACCATTCCATCACTCCCCTCATCTAAATCATTGATATAAATTGTAACTTGTTGAGGCCCCAGCACAGACCTCTGCAGGAATCCACTCGTCACATCCTGCCAATCAGAAAATGACTCGCCAATTTCTACCAGCCAGCCAATCTTCTATCCATGCAAGTATGTTAACCCCTACACTATGAGCTCCTACTTTGATTAGATTAGATTAGAGATACAGCACTGAAACAGGCCCTTCGGCCCACCCAGTCTGGACCGAACATCAACCACCCATTTCTACTAATCCCATATTCCTACCAAACATCCCCACCTGTTCCTATATTTCCCTACCACCTACCTATACTAGTGACAATTTATAATGGCCAATTTACCTATCAACCTGCAAGTCTTTTGGCTTGTGGGAGGAAACCGGAGCACCCGGAGAAAACCCACGCAGACACAGGGAGAACTTGCAAACTCCACACAGGCAGTACCCAGAATTGAACCCGGGTCGCTGGAGCTGTGAGGCTGCAGTGCTAACCACTGCGCCACTGTGCCGCCCACAATAACCTTTTATTTGCACCCTGTCAAATGCCTTCTGGAAACCCAAGTACAGTACGTCAACGGACTCCCCTTTATCAACAGTGCAGTTGAATTTTTTTTTTATTCATTCATGGGATGTGGGCGTCGCTGGCTAGACCAGCATTTATTGCCCATCCCTATTTCCCCTTGACAAGGTGGTGGCGAGCTGCCTTCTTGAACCGCTGCAGTCCATTTGGGGTAGGTATACCCACAGCGCTGTTAGGAAGGAAGTTCCAAGATTTTGACCCAGCGACAGTGAAGGAAGGACGATATAGTTCCAAGTCAGGATGGTGTGTGACTTGGTGGTGTTCCCATGCAGCAGCTGCCCTTGTCCTTCTAGTTGGTAGAGGTCACAGGTTTGGAAAGTGCTGTCGAAGGAGCCTTGGTGCATTGCTGCATTGCATCTTGTAGATGGTACACACTGCTGCCACAGTGCGTCAGTGGTGGAGGGAGTGAATGTTTGTGGATGGGATGCCAATCAAGCGGGCTGCTTTGTCCTGGATGGTGTCGAGCTTCTTGAGTGTTGTTGGAGCTGCACCCATCCAGGCAAGTGGAGAGTATTCCATCACACTCCTGACTTATGCCTTGTCGATGTTGGACAGGGTCTGGGGAGTCAGGAGGTGAGTTGCTTTCCGCAGGATTCCTAGCCTCTGACTTGCCACGGTATTTATATGGTAGCCCCTAGGATGTTGATAGTGGGCAATTCAGCGATGGTAATGCCATTGAATGTCAAGGGGAGATGGTAAGATTCTCTCTTGTTGGAAATGGTCATTGCCTGGCACTTGTCTGGCACAAATGTTACTTGCCACTTAGCCGCCCAAACCTGGATATTGTCCAGGTCTTGATGCATTTCTACACGGACTGATTCAGTATCTGAGGAGTCACGAATGGTGCTGAACATTATGCAATCCTCAGCGAATATCCCCACTTCTGACCTTATGATTGAAGGAAGGTCATTGATGAAGCAGCTGAAGATGGTTGGGCCTAGGACACTACCCTGAGGTACTCCTGCAGTGATGTACTGGAGCTGAGATGATTGATCCAGGTATGACTCCAACCCGTGGAGAGTTTTTCACCTGATTCCCATTGACTTCAGTTTTGCTAGGGCTCCTTGATACCATGCTCGGACAAATGCTGCCTTGATGTCAAGGGCAGTCACTCTCACCTCACCTCTTGAGTTCAGCTCTTTTGTCCATGTTTGAACCAAGGCTGTAATGGGGTCAGGAACTGAGTGACCCTGGTGGAACCCAAACTAAGTATCACTGAGCAGATTATTGCTAAGCAAGTGCCGCTTGATAATCCTGTTGATGACACCTTCCATCGCTTTACTGATGATTGAGAGTAGACTGAAGGGGCGGTAGTTGGCTGGGTCGGACTTGTCCTGCTTTTTGTGGACAAGACATACCTGGGCAATTTTCCACAGTACCGGGCAGATGTCAGTGTTGTAGCTATACTGGAACAGCTTGTCGAGGGACGCGGCAAGTTCTGGAGCACAGGTCTTCATTACTATTGCCAGAATATTGTCAGAGCCCATGGTCTTTGCAGTATCCAGTGCCTTCAGTCATTTCTTGATATCATGCGGAGTGAATCAAATTTTGGGCGGCACAGTGGCGCAGTGGTTAGCACCGCAGCCTCACAGCTCCAGCGACCCGGGTTCAATTCCGGGTACTGCCTGTGTGGAGTTTGCAAGTTCTCCCTGTGTCTGCATGGGTTTCCTCCGGGTGCTCCGGTTTCCTCCCACATGCCAAAGACTTGCAGGTTGATAGGTAAATTGGCCATTAGAAATTGCCCCTAGTATAGGTAGGTGGTAGGGAAATATATAGGGATAGGTGGGGATGTGATAGGAATATGGGATTAGTGTAGGATTAGTGTAAACGGGTGGTTGATGGTCGGCACAGACTCGGTGGGCCGAAGGGCCTGTTTCAGTGCTGTATCTCTAAACTAAACTATTAAGGCTGACGTCTGACATCTGTGGTGCTGGGGACTTCAGGAGGAGGCCGAGATGGATCCTTCAAAGAACTCCAATAAATTGGCTAAAGACGATTTCCCTTTCACAAAACCATGCTGACAATTCCAGATTACCTTGAGCTTTCCTAAGTGCCCAGCTATAGCCTCCTTAATGATCAATTTCAACACCTTCCCCACGACAGACATCAAGCTAACTGGCCTACAGCTCCTGTTTTCTGTCTCCCCGCTTTCTTGATTAAAATGGGATTATTTGCTACTTTCCAGTCTGATGGAACCTTTCCAGAATCCATCGAACATGCGAATTAGGAGCAGGAGTAGGCCACTCAGCCCTTCGAGCCTGCTCCGCCATTCAATATGTTCATGGCTGAACTGATTACTCCACATTTCCACCTACCCCTGATATTATTCCACCCTCTTGCTTATCAGGAATCTATCTACCTCTGTCTTAAAAATATTCAAAGATTCTGATTCCATCGTCTTCCGAGGAAGAGAATTCCAAAGACTCACGACCCTCTGAGAGAAAAAATTTTGCCTCATCTCTGTCCTAAATGCGTGACCCATTATTTTTAAACAGTGACCCCTAGTTCTAGATTCTTCCTCAAGGGGAAAAATCCTTTCCACATCCACCATGTCAAGACCTCTCAGGATCTTATATGTTTCAATCAAGTCGCCTCTTACTCTTCTAAACTCCAGCAGATACAAGCCTAGCCTGTCCAATCTTTCCTCGTAAGACAGCCCGCCCATTCCAGATATCGAATTGTGAAAAATTAACACCAACTCAACTACGACCTCATTAGCCACCTCTTTTAAGATCCTTGGATGAACTCCATCAGGACCCGGGGACTTGTCAGCCCGCAGCTCCGTCAGTTTGCTCAGTACCGTTTCCCTGGTGATTGTAACTTCACCAAGTTCCTCTCTTCCTTCCACCTCCTGATTTACAGCTATTACTGGAATGTTTTTTGTATCCTCTATAGTGAAGACAGAAACAAATATTTGTTCATTTCTTCCACCATTTTCTTATTATCTACTATTAACTCTCCATTCTCACTCTCTAGAGGACCAACATTTACTTTACTTACTTGTTTGCTTTTTAATTACCTATAGAAACTCTTGCTATCTAATTTTACATTTCTAGCCAGTTTCCTCTCATACACTAATTCCTTTCTCTTGATTAACATTTTAGTCATTCTCTGCCTTTCTTTATAGTCTGACCAATCATCAGACCTGCCAGTCATCTCTGTGCAATTGTATACTTCTCCCTTGTTTGTCCTTAACTTATTTGGTTAACCACAGATGGTCATTATCATTGCAGCACGTGGCTATCAGAATGGCAGGAAACCAATTGGACTGAAGTGCATAGTTGATAGTAAAGATAATATTCTCATTTAATTTGATAAGTTGCTTTTTTATGATTTGGTTGTTTATTATTTGTATTATTTAAAAAAGGGAACTTTTGTTCGAGTAATTTGATATTGTTTGATATCACTGGGGTTGTCGTCCTAATTGGCCAAAGGAAAGAGTAGAAGGTGAACGAGACGGTCTTTTGTCTTTTTGATCCAGTAATTCCTCTGTTCCTATGTTTATGGACACAGGTATGCAGCTGTGAGGCAGTGCCTGGTGTGTGGGGAACAATGTGTGAGGACAGTATGTGTTCCCATTTCACAGCGTTCTGAGGAGCCAATCCACACCCAGCAGGGAAAATTGCGGTTCCTTCATTAAACAGTACAATTTGATATCCAATATCAGATCAGGGGTCAGACTCTCTGTCTCCCACATGAATGTAGAGATATTCATGGGCTGATGGAAATGTACCAAGCCTGAGTCCACATGGGGAAGAGAACTGGAAACTGACTGAGAACAGTTTACAACACTGAATTGTGTGCAGATATAGTGTTTCTTATATATTCTTAAATTCACACAGTGGGTAAGGATATCAAAGTGAGTGACTGTGTAGCTGGGACTGGAGGCAGTGCGTGGTATGGACAAGAAGAGCAAAGAATAGAAGATGATCTATAATGTATTTGAGATTTTACCATTTGTATTATTTAAATAACTTAACAAACAGAGTCACAAGATATTTCACCCTATTCTTTAACGCCTCTCTGAATTTACTCTGAGTTCCTGCATAAATAAAAGGGTTGATGCAGGAACTCAAAAGCTGAAGCATAAATCCACTTTCCTCCAGAATAAAATTTGATTCACTGAAATTTGAACCGGAGAAATAACTGACTCTGGCAATTCGGACATAGAGGAACGTTATGAGAAATAACAAATATAACAGGATGAAACTGGCTGAGATGGTGAAGAGTAAAACAATGGACTTTCTCCGCTTCTCCATCTCTGGGTCACTCTGAGTCTCTCCATTGCTGTGGGCCCGGAGTCTCCTGCGTGCTCTGCTGGCTGCTAGAATGTGTCTGACAGTCAGAGCATTGAGCAGTAAAATCAGAATGAATGGGAGACAAGGATTTAAAATGCGGAGAATCCAATCATATGCAATCCATACAAGTGACGTATAAAACATTAATTTTATGCTGCAGAACCAGGGTATATTGTTAATTATGTACAAAGGTTCATATACAAAATACAAGAACATAATTTTCAAACAGCTCAGTGCGCACACTGTTCCTATCACCCATGCAGCCGTCTTCTTTGTACAATATTTTATTTTCAGCTTCTGGCAACTAATGGCCATAAATCGATCAAAGGTGAAAGCGACCGTTAACCAGACAGAGCTGTCTATGGATGCATAGAGTAAGACAGAACGGAGACTGCATACCGGTGTGATGGACAGGAAACTGAGTGGGAAATAAATACCAGCAATCCGGTTTAATATCACTGCAGTGATTATGACCAGGAGATCCGTCACTGCCATGGAGACCAGGTAGTAAGTGATACATCTGGAGAGACCACATCTTCCTCGGGGCAGGATCACAATCACTGCCAGGTTAGCTGTAACAGAGAAAGAGAGAGAGACTGAGAGAAAGAGGAAGGATGTCTGTGCGTGAGCAAGCGAGAAGACAAAAGTTACTGATACAAAAGCAAAATAATGCAGATGCTGGAAATCTGAAACAAAAATAGAAAATGTTGGAAATGTTCAGCAGGTCTGGCAGCATCTGTGAAGAGAGAAAAAAGCAGAGTTAATGTTTCAGATTGATGACCTTTCATCAGAACCAGGAAAGGTTACAAATATATTAGGGATTGAGCAAGTGAAATGGGGCAGAGGGGGAGGAAGAACAAAAGGGAAGGTCTGTGATTGGGCGGAGGGCAGGAAAGATTAAATGACAGAAGTTTTCATGGCACAAAGACTGGTAAAGAAACAAAAGATTGTCTGGATAAGGTGTAGATGGCAGAATAGCAGCCAATCAAAAATAAAGTAAAGGGATTAAGAAAGAAACAAGGTTGGGGCAGAGGGGCCAAGCCAGTAAAATAAAACAAGAAAGGGAAAGAAATGGGGGCAGAAGTTAAAATGACTGAACTCAATATTGAATCCAAAAGACTGTAAATTTCTCAGTCGAAAGATGAGGTGCTGTTCCTCGAGCTTACATTGAGATTCATTGGAAGACGGTAACAGGTCAAGGACAGAAAGGTCAGAGGAGGAGCAAGGTGGAGAATTAAAGTGACAAGCAACAGGAAGTCCAGGGTCCCACTTGCAGATTGAATAGAAAGTGGTCATTGCATCTGCGTTTAGTCTCCCCAGTGTAGAGGAGACCACACTGTGAGCAGTGAATACAGTATACCGAAATTGAAAGAAGTCCATGTAAATCGCTGCTTCACCTGGAAGGAGTGTCTGGGGCCCTGGACAGTAGGAAGGGAGGAGGTAAAAGGGCAGAGGTAACATCTCCTGCATTTGCATGGAAAGGTGCCATTGGAAAAGTGGGAGGAGTTGGGGGACTGAGGAATGGATCAGGGTGTCATGGAGGGAATGGTTCATTTGGAATGCTTAAAGCAGAGGGGAGGGAATGATGTGTTGAAGAGTGGCATCATGCTAAAGGTGACAGAAATGATGGAGAATGATCATTTGAATATGGAGACTGGAGGGGTGGATGGTGAGGACAAGGGGAACCCTATCATGGTTTTGGGACGGAGAGGAAGGGGCGAGGCAGAAGTATGTGAAATAGATCGTACAAGGTTGAGGGCCCTGTCAACCCCAGTGGGTAGGGAGAATCCTCGGTTGAGGAAAAAGGAAGACATATTGGAAGCGCTAGTATGGAAAGTTGCATCGTCTGAACTGGGAGAATGGAATCGAGTCCTTGCAGGATGCGGAGAGTGAGGAAGTGTAGACAAGGTAATGGAGACAGAGAATTGAGGAAGGGACGGGAAGAGTCAGAGATGGACCATGTGAAGGTGAGAGAAGGGTGGAAATAGGAAACAAAGTCAATGAAATTTTCCAGTTCAATGCGAGAGCAGGAAGCAGCACCAATACAGTCACAATGTATTGGACGAAGAGGTGAGGGAGTGGGCCTGAGTAGGATTGGAACATGTAATGTTCCACATATCCCACAAAAAGACAGGCATAGCTAAGACCCATGAGGGTACCCATAGAGACACCATTTATTTGGAGGAAGTGAGTAGAGGTGAAGGAGAATTTGTTCATTGTTAGATAACAAGTTCAGCCAGGCAGAGACTGGTTGTGGATGGGGACTGGTTGGGCCTCTGTTCCAGAAAGAAGCAGAGAGCACTCAGACTGTCCTGGTGGGGGATGGAGGTGTAGAGAGATTGGATGTCCATGGTGAATCAGAGATGGTGATGGCTGGGAAAAGTCACATATATAGGTGGGAAGAGACTGGACAAGGGAAGTAAAAATAGAATGAAGACAGGAAAAAATCAGTTCAGTGGGGCAGGGACAGAATCGAGTTACTGAGCTGACTCCCAGAAAAACCATCCAATTTACACAAGATTCTGTGTGAAATTCAGATCTTTGAGATGTGATCCTGAGTTGGAAACTATCACTTACACTATGGGCACTTGTTTCTGTGTTTAAAAGAAATATTTGAGTTCAAAATAAGACAGGCCAATGACATTGGGATGTGAAATAATATAATGAAATATAATCAAGAACAAGAAGGCATCGAAAACCCATCGAAAATAACATGGGAACATCATATCGGAGAGAAAAGTAACATTAGTAACATATTATAAAAGATATTAAAGAGGGTAAATGATAAAGCAACCAACAATAAGTGTGGAAACTAACTGTTACGACCAGGTGAGAAAGAGGTCTGGGGTTCCCTTTCCAGTGTTGGCTGACCGGACAGTTGTGGTTTTCATCCAGGATTCCTCCTGGGCTTCCTTCAAACTCCCCTCTTGGTCACTTTTTCCCCTTCCCTGTCGAACCTTTTGCCAACCCTGTGCCAGCCTGTCCCTTTTTATTTTCTGCGAGGATCCCTTACAGTTTACAGCCCTCTGCTGGAGGGTCCTCCTAACATCAGTACAGGACTTAGGGGTGCATGTTTTACTGTAGGTTGGGGTTTCCCCTCAACCTGGCACAGGTGGCAACTCCTGCAGTACTCCACCACATCTTTGTGGAGTTTTGGCCAGTCAAACTGCTGTCTTAGGCAGGCTTTGGTCTTTCATATACCGGCATGTACAGCCACTGTAATCTCGTGGGTCCTTCTTAATATTTCTCTCCCCTACCTCTGTGGCACCACTAACTGGTGAACTACTGTCCACTCCTTACTCTGTGAGGAGAACTCCATTTCCTCATCAGTACCTCATTCTTTAAATAGTAGCAGTCAAGGACTCCTCCCTCTGCTTCACTTTCAGACTGGGCAGCCTGTGCTAACTCTTGCAATACTGTGTCTGCTCGCTGAGCCTCAGCTGGGGAAAATCCATTTAATTCATTTCTTGGATCTACTAACTTTCCAAAGAAAGTCTGGGACAGAAAAACCTGGTCACCTGCCTTCAGTGCTAATGCAGTCTCCTGTGGGGGAGCTGGTTTGGTCAGGCCTGATCCATTACACATTCAGGGAAACTGCAGGGGACCGTCTCCTGTCACTGCCCTGTCTCTCTGACCTCCTGCGGTCTTTCTTTCACTATTGGGGGGGCTACCACCTTCACCTTCCAGATCATTACCTAGAAGCAGGTCAAGCCCATCCACAGGCAAACTAGGGACAATCCCTACAGTCACCGGTCCTGAAGCTAGTCACACTCCAGGTGCACCCGGTATACAGATACAGTTATACACTGCCCGCCCATACCATTCACCACCTTTTTAGTGTTCACTGCACTCTCTGGGGGAAAGGTCAGGCCGTTTGCCAGTAAAAGGGATCTAGTGGCCCCTGTGTCCCTGAGAATCACTATGATCTTGCTGGCCCCACTCGAGGGGTATGGGGTTACTCTTCCATCAGACACAAAACCCCGATAGGCCTCAGGAAATCCGTTAAATTTTCCTGCACTTGCAGCGGTAGACTTCCTGGGTCTCACTCTTACTGCAGTTAAAGTCACAGCTTGCACTGCTGTGCTTTCCATCAGGGTTCTCTTCTTCACGAGCAGATGTGTCCTGATTAACCCCTACAGGTTTTCCCTTTAGTTTCCAGCAGTCAGCTTTTAAATGCCCTGCTTTCTTACAATGGAAGCACACAGGTCTCCGGGTCTCACACGTTCACAGTACCTTCCTTTTTGGCTAGTGGAGGGCCCCCTGTGTCTCTTGCTTTCCTTTCCCTCCCAGGACTGCTTGGGCTCCTATCACCTTCCCACCCTTTGTCCTTTTCAGATTCTGGGGATGACTAGGAAAGGTTCTCCCCTGGGAAACAGACTTATAAATTCAAGCAAACTCATCGGCCAGGACGACCTCTTGCCGGGCTCTCTGGACCCACTGCTCCTCTACATGGGTCTGTATTGAGAGTGGGAGAGAGTGTTTAAATTCCTCGAACAGAATTACTTCTCTGAGATTCTTATAGCTGAGCTGTACTTTAAGAGCCCTCGCCCACTGGTCAAAAGCCAGCTGCTTACTTCTTTCAAATTCCAGATAAGTTTGATTAGTTTGCTTCTTGAGGGTTCTAAACTTTGGCGATAGGCTTCGGGTACTAATTCATAAGCCCCGAAGGTAGCATTTATGGTCATTTCATAATTTGATGAAATCTCATCTTGCAACAGGGAATAAACCTCATGGACTTTGCAAGTTAGCTTACTTTGCAGTGAAAGAGACCAGGTCTCAGGTAGTCATTTTAGCTGCCTTGCCAGTTTCTCAAAGGACACAAACATTTCTTCTACATCCTCTTCATTGAATTTTGGAACTAGTTAAGCTAGTTTTAACAATTTTGTACTCGGCCCTGAATTACGCTCCTCCATATTGACCATGCATTCACTGGCATTACTCTGTCGCCCCCCAGTTAAGTCAAGCTGTTTCAGCTCTCTTTCCTTGCATTCCTTCTGGAATATTTTTTCTCTCTCTCTCGTTCCTTCTCCTGTCTTTCTTTCTCTCTCTCCGCCCACTCTTCATTTGCACATTCCTTCTGGAAGAATCTCTCTCTTTCTCCCTCTCCTGTTTCTCTCTCTTTCTGTTTCTCTTTTCCTGTCTTCTAATTCAGGTTTCCTTTCTTCCAGTTATATCTTTGCCCCTGTCTGGGTCTGCTTCTAACCCAGCTTCTGCTTCTTCAGCTTCAAGGGAAAAATGGTTGGCCACTAGTCTTAGGAGTTCAGGCTTCCTAGCCTTGCCACGTACAGTGATCCCACACTGCTCAGACATTTTTCTCAACTCCTCCATAGACAGTGCTTTTAACACATACCGAGTTACTTCACCCTGGCTTCGAGAGCTACTCGCTTTAGTTGCAGACATGTTAATATTCAATCACACACAACCACAAGAAAACCTGTATTGAAATCTTGCTTTTTGTTTTGACTGGGAACAATTTGGCTTCACACTTCCAATTTCTCTCATTTGTCTGCGTGTAAATTCCAGATGCTAGCACCCAGATTTCTGTTACGACCAGGTGAGAAAGAGATCTAAGATTTCCTTTCAGCCTTCACCTGTTCTTACTGTAACAGGGTTTTATTTTTAAACACATCGCATTTTTAGCTCCCCCTTGGTGAATCCTTGTTCACCGCTTTCCAATTATAAGGCAAAGAAACCAGCAAAACAGGTTTTCTCAGGTTTAAAGAAGAAAAGTGAAATTTGTCAAACTTCAACTGAAACTCTAATTTGGCGAATGCCTGCGGATACACGGTGTGCCCACGCTAGCATGCATACATAATACATACATGCAAATCGGGAGAGAAAGAGCAGAAGAGAAATAAAGTGGAAAAGTTTGAGGCAATATCTGAAGAGTTTTTGTTACTGGTTTTTGAGCTCACTGTAGATTCCTTAATTGTAGGAAGATCTTGCTTTTCTTTGGGGCCCAGTATTCTTCTTAAACCTTGTTCATTGTAGGAGACTTTTCTCTCTTGTTCATGTGTCTTCAATGGGTTTTGGAGTTCTGGGAGAATGAGATGTGGGCAGGCAGACAGGAGAGGAGGTCTACTTCAGTCCAGGAGTATTCTGCTTTCTGCAGATTCTCAGTTCAAACTCTGCCACAGCCAGTTATTCATGTAACTAACAGGTCTGACCATGTCTGTTTGTGGATTGAATTGGAGCAGGGAATAGCTCCTTTGTCTACAAGCACTGTCTGTTAATATGTAAATGCTCCTTTCCAGCCAGGGGCCTGGCAACCTGCTGTCACAGGCCTTCTCTTCTTCCTAGCAACAATTTGAAATTTAATGTCCATGTGGTGTAATTAATGTGCCTCACTCTTGGCAATTGGGGGCCTGCATGACATTGACAAGGAAGTAAGAAAAAGTTGCATTTAAAATGGATTATCGCCTGCTGAGGAGAAAAAAACTCACTCATCCGATGAATTACTGCAAAATTATTCACGATTGGAAAATTTGACTGTCAACTTGTTCGAAAAGATCCTCAAACAGAGAAAATGAACAGAGAGAAGTGAACAGGCAATTAGCATTTTCTGACCTTGCGGAGGGAATGTTGGCCAGGATTCAGGAATAACTCCGAACGCTTCACCTGATAGTTATCTGGGATCTTCAAAGTTGATCCCACCCAGCAGTTGATGCAGTCTCATTCAGAGAAAGTTCTCTCTTATAATTCAGTACTTCCTCAGTGCTGTCCAGATAAATGCTCAGCTTCTTCTTATACTGAGCATTTTAATTACTCATTTTGCACTCAGATGTAAGACATGCTGTCAGATATGCAGCCTCACCTATTGTGGAGAAAAGAGTGAAGAAGGAAACAGTCTGGGACATTGCCTGCCAGGTGCTTGGAGAAGAGGAAGAGCTGGACTCAGCAGTGTTCACTGTAGCACTTTCAGTGGCAGCTAATGTGGAAGTGGAGAGTCAGGCTGAAGCAGTGAGAGTTAGAGACTCAGAACAGAAACACTGCAATCTCTGAGTCCAGGATATGTACAGATTCATTTATAAAACAGCCACATGTTATATTGTTTATATTTCTGTCAACAGCATAATGGCGAATAATGTCCCTTCAATAAAGTCATTCAATAAATTCACTCAGGAAATATTTCATAGTTGAATAATTTCAATTAGTGACTCACATGTGGAAATCAGACAACTGCTGTTAATGTCAATACTGCAATAGAACTACTTTTACACCATGAAAGCAGTGTGATAATTCACCCACAGTAACAGTGTCAATAACACAATAGAACTACATTGACACTGTGATAACAGTGTGATTATTCACACACAGTTACAGGATCAATAACACAATAGAACTATGTTGACACTGTGATAACAGTCTGATAATTCACCCACAGTAACATTATCAATAACACAATAGAACTACAGTGACACTGTGATAACAGTGTGATTATTCACACACTGTTACAGGATCAATAACACAATAGAATTACATGTACACCACAAAACAGCACCAGTAAATGGGTGAAATTATACAGTTAGAAACACTGTATTATACTTTTAGACAGGATAAATTACACTCGTCCAGGTGAATATGATACCACTAAAGTGGAGAAATTTTGCCTTCAAAGTGGAATGTGTAATTGGAAATCAGGAGAAATTACATTGATAATGGAACGAAATTAAACCAGTCATGGGATGAAATGACAGGTCAAAAAGGGAGAAATTATATCATTAATGATGAGAAATTATATAAGTAAATGGAAGAACTTATCTTCTTAAAATTGAGAATAATACCATTAAAGTGAAAGAAATGAAATTGCAGAAGTGGAGAAATTATATCAGTTGGAGGGAAAAATTTGCCATTAAAATAGAGAAATTAACCAGTTAAAGGGAAGAAAGGATATCCATAAGGTGGAGAAGGACTACTGGTAAATGGGAGCAGTGATACAGCTGATCAATGATTCCAGTCAGTAATAACTCGGTACAGTACTTTACCTGGAACCCCAATAGCTGCAAGGACGGGATAGTAAATTGCAAACACCAGACCTTTGGCTGATCCATGCATTTCAACCAGAAGCTATGAGCATGCACTGAACTGCACTCAAAGATTGTCACATTTATACCTGATGTCAGGCTCCAGAGTGATAATTAGATGATTTGATGTTTGTCATTAATTACACTCATTGAAACAAACATGTTAGTGAAGCTGATGTCAGCCTCATGTTTGTGTTTTGATGAAATGGGCTGTTTTTCAACAGATCTGACACAATTCTGAAGTCAAATACCTAGAGGTTACAATGGATCCTAGTTACAATTATGATAATGAAAAGTGTAATGGGCGGTTGGAATGGTGAAAGTGAACCTTGTATATGAGGAATCCCTGGTTTAAACCCTTTAATGTTGTGTTAAGTGACCACAGCACAAGGTATAACTGACCAGAGATATTCTGATCATGAAGGAATCTGTAACCAAGTTCTCACTCCTGATCAATAATCTGCTTCAGTGCATGTGATCCTGGGTCACATGCACCTGACTCCAAATCCCTCTGAGATTGTGCATCCAGTTCAACGCAACTGACTGTATCCATTGTGCACAGCTCTAGGTAAGCACAGCCACGTTCAGGCCTGAATTCAGTGAGCCCACTGCTGATCCTGTCAGCCAATGCATTGTTTACCTGAATTGTATTAATCAGTCTTAATCATGTAAACTATGCTTTTAGTGTTTTCATATTAATGAATGTAAACTGGTTGTTGTGGAGTCCTGTGGACAGAGATTGTCTCATGGTGGTAAGAAGATGGAGGTGAAGGACATCAGGACGAAGGGAGCAGAATTCTGACCGAAGACATCATTCACTGGGTTCATATTGGATGTTTTCAAATAAAAGACAATGTAAGTGAACTCCGACCCCCTCACATACAGACACAGACAGACAAATCAGGAAATACCACTGATGTGTCAACCTGGGCTGTTAGAGCACCAAACAACCTGTCGACAACCAACTTTCTGTATCGAAGGAAACTGATTTCTTTTGCACTTTTTGGAATGTCAAATTGTAACTCGTTTCTAATGGTTTTTTTTTACATATTTTTATGAATAAAGTATCTATTTGGGGACAAAAAGCCTGTCTGCAACCACGCTCAGGGACAATGGCCTTTTGAAATACATATGAATGGTTCCCTTCTTGCTTTATCAAGATGCAGGTATCACATCCATGGGTGATATGCACCTAAGACCCCGCCATCTGCTGAGAACAGGAGAGGACCACATGCATGTGGTCTTGCATCACCAGAGATAAGGCACTGAAACCCAATCAGATAATCCAATTCAAAACATTACCTTATATGCAAAAGGCCAGGGTCAGGAAGGTATATCAAGCTACAGCCCTCAAGGACATTGTTACTGCAGTTGGTAGAGTGGCCTGGTCAGTCATTCTGAAGTCACACCTGGAGATCTGCCAAAGGACTGACCACCTGAAACAAACCCTAGCTCACGGGATTTCTAAGCAAGCATTGTCATTGTGAGTATGTACTGTTGCTTCGAGATTTAATAGAGGTGTATCACATTTAGTGAAGCAGCATCGAAGTTGTTGTGTGCCATTGATATCAAGAGTAAAGACAAGAAACTTTAGACTAGAGAGGGGGTCTTACATCCCAGCGGTGGACCCAGAAATGGGTGCACCTATTTGTCATATCAGCGACCACCCACCATGTAGCAGGTGGCCATTTTGCATAATGGAGGCACGGGTCTTCCCAATCACACGGCGGGGCGGGTTCTGAGATGCCCAATATGATTTCAGCTCACTCCAGAGCAGGTGCTGCCGCCATATTTAAAGGCATCAACTCCGATGGCATTGTTTCCTTGCACTCATTTGCGGCCAGCTTCTCAATACTGTAACCCATTTTGCAGTGACTCTGAATCCCCAACCCCCCCAAGGTGACCCCACTGGATGGCAGAGGCAAGGCACAGAGTGGCCCCATGGTTTAGTGATGCCTCCTTCCAGATTCTCCTGCAGGCTGCATGGGAAAGGTGGGAGGTTCTCTTCCCCAGTGATGGTAAGAAGAGGTCCTCCTGCCTGAATAAGCAAGCCTGGATGACGATCACTGAGCTCAGCAGCCATGTGATCGTAAACACCCCCTCACCTCCCCTCGCCCCCCCAAGAGTGGGTAAATTGCCACAAGAGGCTCCACAACCTCCTTCAGTCTGCCAAGGTAAGTGTTCCTCACCCCTCTCCTTTTCAGTGATTGCAAGTGGCTACACAGGAGGAAGCAGAACATGGGGAGGGAGGCACTACAATGGCGATGGCTGAGGGGTTTAAGCATTACCTCACCCTGACAGATGCATGTCTGTCTTTCAGCTACAGGCCAACTTCTTTCACAGTTCAACCCTTTTAAGTTCCCAAGAACGGACGTCAACATGATATATATGTGAATGCCCAGTAAAGGACGAGGGGACGAGGGGCTGACACTAGCAGAACTGCCATGTTGATCTATCTGTGAAGTTTACAACCACAGAGCCATAGGCAAATTATGGCACAGAAGAAGGCCATTCAGCTCATCCTGACTGCGCCAGCTGAAAAAACTAGCCACCCAATCTAATCCGACCTTCCAGCATCTGGTCCATATCCTTGCAGTTTACAGCACTTCAGGTGCAGGTCCAGATACCTTTGAAATGAGTTGAGGGTTTCTGCATCCACCACCAATCCGGGCAGTGAATTCCAGACAACCACCACCCTCTGACTGAAAATGTTTTTCCTCATGTCCCCTCCTTCCACCAATCACCTTAAATCTGTGTCGCCTGATAATTGACCTCTCCGCTCGGGGAATCCTAGTTTTAAGGTAATTGTGGATAAGGAGAAGAGTAGTTCTCGGGTGAAGATGCTAAATTGGGGTGAGGCTAATTATAACAATATTAGGCAGGAAACGAAGAATTTAGATTGGGGGCAGCTGTTTGAGGGTAAATCAACATCTGACATGTGGGAGTCTTTCAAACGGCAGTTGATTAGAATACAGGACCGGCATGTTCCTGTGAGGAAGAAGGATAAGTTTGGCAAGTTTCGGGAACCTTGGATAATGAGGGATATTGTGAGCCTAGTCAAAAAGGAAAAGGAAGCATTCATAAGGACTAGAAGGCTGGGAACAGACAAAGCCCTTGAGGAATATAAAGAAAGTAGGAAGGAAATTAAGCAAGGAGTCAGGAGGGCTAAAAGGGGTCATGAAAAGTCATTGGCAAACAGGATTAAGGAGAATCCCAAGGCTTTTTATACATATATAAAGAGCAAGAGGGTAACCAGGGAAAGGGTTGGCCCACTCAAGGACAGAGGAGGGAATCTATGTGTGGAGCCAGAGGAAATGGGCGAGGTACTAAATGAGTACCACCTGCCCTGGCAGCAAGTTCCAGTCACTCAGCACCCACTGTGTAAAGAACTTGCCTCGTACATCCCCTCTAAACTTTGCCCCTCGCACCTTAAACCTATGTCCCCTAGTAACTGACTCTTCCACCCTGGGAAAAAGCTTCTGACTATCCACTCTGTCCATGCCACTCATAACTTTGTAAACCTCTATCATGTCGCCCCTCCACCTCTGTCGTTCCAGTGAAAACAATCCGAGTTTATCCAACCTCTTCCCATAGCTAATACCTTCCAGACTCCAGGATGGTCTGTTGCCTCCCAGGTGCTAGGGTCAAGGATGTCTCGGATGAGCTGCAGGACATTCTGAAAGGGGAGGGTAAGCAGCCAGAGGTTGTGGTCCATATTGGTACTAACGACATAGGCAGGAAGAGAGATGTGGTCCTGCAAAGTGAATATCGGGAGTTAGGCAGAAGGTTAAAAAGCAGGACCTCTAGGGTTGAAATCTCAGGATTACTCCCTGTCACATGTTCTAGTGAGGGTAGGAATAGGAGGATTAGGCAAATGAATGCATGGCTGAAGAGCTGGTGTCGGCAGGAGCTACTTCGATCATTGGGATCTCTTCTGGTGCAGAGGTGACCTGAACAAGAAGGACCGGTTGCATCTAAACAGGAGGGGGAACCAATATTCTTGTGGGGATGTTTGTTAGTCCTAATCGAGAGGGTTTAAAATAGTCTTGCAGGGGGGTGGCACCCAAAGTATTAGTCTCTCCGATGAGATGTTTGAGGCAAATGTAGAGGTTAAAGCAAGCAAGTCCAGTAGGCAGGCCGTGCAGGGGCAGGACAGGGAGCGTGGAAGGTCTGGTAGGCGAAACTGCATTTACTTTCATGCAAGAAGCCTTACAGGTAAGGCAGATGAACTCAGAGCATGGATTGGTACATGGGATTGTGATATTATAGTTACTACGGAAACGTGGTTGAGGGATGGGCAGGACTGGCAGCTCAAGGTTCCGGGGTACCGATGCTTCCGGCGTGACAGAGGTGGAGGTAAGAGAGGAGGGGGAGTTGCACTATTGATTAGGGAGGACATCACGGCAGTCTTTAGAGAGGATATCCCGGGGAGAATGTCCAGCGAGGCCATATGGGTAGAATTTAGAAATAAGAAAGGGGTGAAAACTTTGATGGGATTATACTATAGGCCCCCCAGTAGTCAGAGGGAAGTGGAGGAGCATATATGGAGGGAAATCACAGATAGGTGCAGGAATTATCGGGTTGTAATGGGAGGTGATTTTAACTTCCTGAATATTGACTGGGACTGCCTTAGTGCTAATGGATCAGATAGTGAAGAATTTGTCAAGTGTGTCCGGGATGGTTTTCTGAAGCAGTATGTGGATGGCCCTACTAGAGAAGGGGCTACACTCGACCTCCTTTTAGGAAATGAGGATGGGCAGGTGGTTGACGTGTAAGTGGGGGAGCACTTTGGGACCAGTGACCATAACTCTATTAGCTTCAAGATCGTTATGGAAAAGGATAGGACTGGTCCTCAGGTTGAAGTCCTAAATTGGGGGAAGGCTAATTTCGATGGCATCAGACAGGAACTCTCAAAAGTTGAATGAGAGAGGCTGTTTACAGGTAAAAGGACGTCTGGCAAGTGGGAGGCTTTTAAAAGTGAGATAGGAAGAGTTCAGGGCCGGCATGTTCCTGTTAGATGGAAGGGCAAGGCTGGCAAGTTTAGGGAACCTTGGTTGACGAGGGATATTGAGGGTCTGGTCAGGACAAAGAAGGAGGCATATGTCAGGTATTGGTAGCTGGGATCCAGCGAGTCCCTCGAGGAGTATAGGGGATGTAGAATAGCACTTAAGAAGGAAATTAGGAGGGCAAAAAGGGGCCATGCGATTTCCCTGGCAGATAAGATAAAGGAGAATCCTAAAAGATTCTATATGTATATTAAAAGTAAAAGGGTAGCTAGGGAGAGAGTAGGTCCCCTTAAGGATCAGTGTGGCAATCTCTGTGTGAAGCCACGGGAAATGGGCGAGGTCTTCAATGAATATTTCTCATCCGTATTTACCATGGAGAAGGTCATAGAAGCTAGTGAGTTCAAGGGAGGGAACAGCGATATCCTGGAGCATATCAACATTACAAAGGAGGAGGTGTTGGAGCTTTTGAAGCGCATTAAGGTGGATAAATCCCCAGGGCCTGAACAGGTGTATCCTAGGATGCTATGGGAAGCAAGGGAGGAGATTGCTGGGGGCCTGGCAGAGATTTTTGTATCATCATTAGCCACAGGTGAGTAACCGGAAGACTGGAGGATAGCTAATGTTGTGCCTTTATTTAAGAAGGGCAGCAGGGATAAGCCAGGGAACTACAGGCCGGTGAGCCTTAGATCAGTGGCAGGGTGATGGACGTTGTCTAAATGGACTTTCGCAAGGCCTTTGACAAGGTACCACATGGTAGGCTGGTCCAGAAGATTCGAATACATGGGATCCAGGGTGAGCTAGCAAGTTGGATACAAATTGGCTTGGTGATAGGAGGCAGAGGGTGGTAGTGGAGGGTTGTTTTTCAGATTGGAGGCCGGTGACCAGTGGTGTGCCGCAGGGATCGGTGCTGGGCACTGTGTTGTTTGTCATGTATATTAATGACTTGGATGTGAATGTAAGGGGCATGATTAGTAAGTTTTCAGATGACACCAAAATTGGTGGTATAGTGGACAGTGAAGAAGGTTGTCTCAGGTTCCAACAGGATATAGATCAATTGGGAAAGTGGGCAAGGGAGTGGCAAATGGAATTTAACGCAGACAAGTGTGAAGTGATGCATTTTGGGAAGTTAAACCAGGGCAGGACATATACAGTGAATGGCAGGGCCCTGGGGAGTGTTGTTGAGCAGAGTGACCTTGGCGTGCAAGTACATAGTTCCCTGAAAGTGGAAACACAGGTAGACAGGGTGGTGAAGAAGGCGTATGGCATGCTTGCTTTCATTGGCCGAGGCATTGAGTACAAGAGTTGGGACGTCATGTTACAGTTGCAATTAGATGCAAATGTATTAAATATACCTGTTCTACAATTAAAATTACATGTTACATGACGTTGGTTAGGCCGCATTTGGAGTACTGTGTGCAGTTCTGGTCACCGCACTACAGGAAAACTAGAGATTAAGCTAGAGAAGGTGCAGAAAAGATTCACAAGGCTGTTGCCTGGTTTGGAGGGCTTGGGTTATAAAGAGAGATTGGATAGGCTGGGTCTGTTTTCCCTGGAGCGAAGGAGGCTGAGAAGGGACATGATAGAGGTATATAAAATGATGAGAGGCATAGATAGGGTAGATAGCCAGAGTCTGTTTCCCATGGTAGGGGTGACTAAAACTAGAGGGCATAGATTTAAGGTGAGAGGGAGGAGGTTTAAAGGGGATCAAAGGGGTAAATTTTTCACACAAAGAATAGTGGGTATCTGGGATGAGCTGCCTGAGGAGGTGGTGGAGGCAGGAACAGTAGCAACATTTAAGAGGCATCTGGACAGGTATTTGAATGAGCAAGGCATAGAGGGATATGGAATTAATGCAGGCAGGTGGGATTAGTATAGATAGGCATTATGGTCGGCATGAATGCGGTGGGCCGAAGGGCCTGTTTCTATGCTGTACGACTCTATGACTCTGTGAGTGTATGATCTCCCATGGGCCATAGCGCATGGTTCAACTGGGCAGTAGGCATGGAACACTAATAGAAAGGAGATGACAGACTGCATACATTAAGATGAGTCTTTATTGGCTTTCCTGTGAGTGGCCATCATGGTGGCTGCAAGAGGGTGAGTATGAGATTGTCTCGTGCCTCCTTGGCCTGCCACTTAATTTTCCTGGCCTCCGGTGCGAGAGCTTCAACATCCAGTGCTGCCTGTTCATCACCCTCCTCCACACCCTCCTCATCACTGGAGGAGTGCCGCTAGCTTTCAATGACCGGGAATCCAAAAGCACGTGAGGGCTGCCCATCCTCCACTTAACTGCAAGCCCGCCATTGAATCACAATGAATTTTATGCTAATGTACTGAATGTCACTGGTCAGCAATTTAAATCACATTCCTGTCATCTCGGGGCGGTGATGCTGCCTTAGTGTTTTTCCGCCACTGACTAAATCTGGAACCAATGTCACAACATCAGATTTCTGGGCAGACACTTCCGACATGATTCTCAGCCCACCCCGACACCAACATTCCCACTCCAAACAGCACAGCGGAAGTATCCAGCATCATGACGTGGATTGCTGATTTAGTCAGCGGTGGGAATGTACCAAGGCATCAGGAATGTAATTTTAATTGTAGAACATGTATATTTAATACATTTGCATCTAATTCGTCGCAATTCAATTGGGGGCTTAGGATTAAGTGGATGAGAGGACACAAAGGCCATTGTCAGCCTACAGTGCAGTGTGCTCTGCAAGGCAGTGAGGGGTGGGGTGGGTGTGGTTGGGGTCTCGGTGATCTGCGGGGGTGTCGGGGTCTTGAGAATTTTCCAAGGGGCTTGGGGCCTCAGGTGCTGTGCAAAGTGCGTCGGGTCTCGGGGGTTTTGCAAGGGGTTTGGGGTCTTAGGGGCTGTTCAAGGGGGATTGGGGTCGCTGGAGTGAGTGCCAGATGAGTAGGGTCTCATGTGGTCTGCAAGGGGTTGCTTGGGTTTGTCTCGGGTCAGACGTTTGGTTGCCCATACTGCTGGATGAGAGGGTCAGCTCTTCGCAAGGTTGAGCACTGAGGGCCATCAGGGAGAAGCAACCAAAGATCAGCAGCCGAGGCAGGGACGTCTCTGCATTGACAGCGCTCTGGAGGTCCACAAATCACCTGGCATGGGTCTCAGACACCCTATCCATTTGGAACTCCATGGCGTGATGCAGCGTCTCCGATGGAGGGAGGGCCAGGACGCAGCTGCACCTGCCCGTGAAGCTCCACGACAAGAGCAGCCACAGCTGGCCATGCCATGAAGAGCCCACCTTTGCCAGAGAGAGTATCGGTCTCGAATCAGCTGCCTCCAAATGTCTGAGTGGCATTGTCAGCAAAGACTACGGCTATCCAGATGGGCCATCACTGATTTACGTGCCCGACTGCAGGACCAGTTGTGACCCATAGGATTTGGGGGTCACCCTACGCCAGTGGCCCTGAAGATCACAGTGACACCAAACTTTTATGCATCTGGAGCATTCCAAGGATTCACTGGGATCGTGTGTGGGGTCTCCCAGGCAGCATCCCACCACTGCATCAAGGAGGTGACCAATGCTCTGTTCAAGAAGGCAGGTGACCATGTGCACTACTGGATCGACCCTGACATTCAGGCCAAGAGGGCCATCAGATTTGGGGCCATTGCTGGATTCCCCCAGGTGCTACGTGTGATAGATTGCACGCATGTGGCCATCAAGGCTCCAACAGTTCTGGCAGCCGTCTTCATCTACAGGAAGGGCTTCCAACCATCAACATTCAACTGGTCTGTGACCACGGCAAAGGTTTCCTGCAGATGTGTCTCCGATTCCTGGCAAGCAGCCACGATGCTTACATACTTCAACAGCCCCAAGGGCCACAGATTTTCAGAGCACCTGCTCAACCTCAGGGATGGATTCTTGGGGACAAGGGCTACCCATTGAAGACATGGCTACTGACACCTGTGAGGAACCATTGCAATACAGTGAAGGAGAGGTACAACACTTGTAATGGGCGCACTCGAGAGATCATTGTACTGGCCATTGTGCTGGAGAAGATGAGATTCCGTTGTCTAGATAGATCCGGTAGAGCACTAGCACTGCAGCATGTCCCAGCAAGGGTCTTGCATATTCTGGTGATCTGTTGTGCTCTGCACAATCTAGCACTGCAGAGGGAGGTGGCCTTGCATGATGATGAGATGCCTGTGTGACACTCCTCCGCCGATGAGGAGGACATGGAGGAGGGAGAGGAAGAATCACCACTGGATGGTGAAGCCCTTGCACTGGAGGCCAGGCAGATTGAGCAATGTGCTAAGGAGGTGAGAGACAATCACATAATTACCCACTTTACAGCCACCCTGATGTCCACTCACAAATGAGAATTGTGCTTACATTGGCATTCCACTAAGAGGGAAGGGCGAAGCCAGCAGCTCATAATTAAGGCGTGACAGAATAATCACTTTTACACAATTAATGTTAAAGGCTGGAACAAAGGTAATTTCGATGAGGCCTCACATGACAGATATCAAACACCAGTGAAACCCCAAGTATCTCTAGGTGATTTTCTTTACATATCTGTGGGTGCCTCTACGTGGTGTGATTCTGGTGGCAGCAGCTGGGCTGGAGGCAGGCAGGCTGCTGATCAGGCTGCCCCTTGGGAAGTAATGACTTTGGTGGCTGTCCTCTGTTTGCCTGAGGCCAGGACGGCCCCGGCTGCCTGAGGGTTTCCTGCACTGTGCAGGAGTCTCCTCAGGTGTTGTGGCTTCTGGAGCTGGGCTCACTGGTGGAGGGGCTGAGGAGCCACTGTCCACACTCGGATGCCCTGAGGGGAGCCCTCAGCTGCAGAGATCAGCCTCTCCTCCTCCCTTTCAAGGCTCACTTGAACCTCCTGCTCACCAGAGAAGGACGAGGAGCTGGAGAAGATTCCAAGAGCCTCGTCCATCTCTCGCCTTGCCACTGCTGCATTGAACTCATGGCCAAGGTCATGATGTGCAGGGCTTTGCATAATTGTGGGATCTGGCTCTACATGAGGGTCGCCAACCTCTCAATGGACGAAGCCATGCACTCATGATCCTGAGACATGGTAGCACTCAAGGCACAAATGGGCTCTTCCATCGTCCACTCATGGCTGTGCATTGTCTTGGGCATCTCCGCCAGATGTTGCCTTATGTCTCTCTGCTTGCCCTGTGCTGTTGAAACCAGAGGCTCGTTATCAGCCTGGGCTCAGCATGGGCCTGGCCACCCACAGTCCACCGACTGTCAGACGCCTCAGCTGTTTCAGCCTCAGCCAGCTGCTCGGGCGATGTGGTGCGGCACAGTGGCATAGTGGTTAGCACCGCAGTCTCACAGCTCCAGCGACCCGGGTTCAATTCTGGGTACTGCCTGTGTGGAGTTTGCAAGTTCTACCTGTGTTTGCGTGGGTTTCCTCCGGGTGCTCCGGTTTCCTCCCACATGCCAAAGACTTGCAGGTTGATAGGTAAATTGGCCATTAGCAATTGCCCCTAGTGTCGGTAGGTGGTAGGGAAATATAGGGACAGGTGGGGATGTGGTAGGAATATGGGATTAGTGTAGGATTAGTATAAAATGGGTGGTTGATGGTCGGCACAGTCTCGGTGGGCCGAAGGGCCTGTTTCAGTGCTGTATCTCTAAACTAAACTCATCAGCTTGTGACGCTGATTCTACAGCTGAGTGGTAAACCACTGATGAGAAAGTATCTGCACTGGTGGAAGGTGTAGGAGAGTCATGGGATGATGCATCCTCTGAATGCTCCTCCTCTTCAGAGGTTGACTGCTATCCCCCTTCTACTGGAGTCTCCTGTGGACACCGACCTGCATGAGAGAACACAAACATGTGTAGATTAGGCTCTGCAGATCTCATCATGCCAATCATACATGATGTGGGTCTCTGTACGAATATATGAACATACAGACGATCATATGAATTAGGATCAGAAGTAGGCCATTCAGCCCCTCGCGCCTGCTCCGCCATTCAATAAGATCATGGCTGATCTGTTTGTGTCTTGGATTCCATACTCCCATCTATCCCCAATAAACTTTGATTCCCTTGTCTAACAAGAATCTAGCTACCCCCACCTCAAAAATATTCAATGACCCTGCCTTCCCACCTTCTGAGGTAGAGAGTTCCAAAGTTGCACAATCCTCTGAGAGAAAAAAATTCTCCTCATCTCTGTTCTAAATGGCCGACCCCTAATTTTAAAACAGTGCCCCCTAGTTCTGGACTCACCCACAAGAGGAAACATCCTCTCCACATCCACCTTGTCAAGACCGTTCAGGATCTTATAAACCTCAGTCAAGTCTCCCCTCACTCTTCTAAACTCGAGTGAAAACAAGCCCAGTCTGTTCAAATTTTCCTCATAAGACAAACCGTTCATTCCAGGTATCAATCTAGTTAGTGAACTGTATGTTGATGGCAGCCGATCCTCACTCTATTGTGTGGAGATTCCGGTCTCTCCTTCGGATATGGCGTGGCCACCCTGGGTGTCCGTTAATTCGAATGCCTGTCCCCCTCCTGTGGTGGGCCTTCTTGTCTTGCAAGTGGAAAGATGGAGATAATCAAACTTGAGCTGAAGGGCACGGATAGACACATGGCAACATGATGTCATTGTTATAACGGAAACTTGGCTTAAAGAGGGGCAAGAATGGCAACTCAACATCCCTGCATTTCGAGTTTTCAGGCGGGATAGAGAGGGGGATAAAAAAAAGGAGGGGGTGTAGCATTATTGGTTAAAGAATAAATAACAGCTTTGAGGAGGGATGATTTGCTAAATGATTCATCAAATGAGGCCATATGGGTGGAGATCAGAAATAAAAATGGGGCAGTCTCAATACTCTGCCATCGCCATTGTAGTGCCTCCCTCCCCATGTTCTGCTTCCTCCTGCGTAGCCACTTGCAATCACTGAAAAGGAGAGGGGTGAGGAACACTTACCTTGGCAGACTGAAGGAGGTCATTGACCCTCTTGTGGCACTTTACCCACTCTTGGGGGGGCGAGGGGAGGTAAGGGGGTGGTTGCCATCACATGGCTTGCTTGTTCAGGCAGGCGGACCTCTTCTTACCATCACTGGGGAAGAGAACCTCCCACCTTTCCCATGGAGCCTGCAGGAGAATCTGGAGGGAAGGCATCACTAAACCATGGGGCCACTCTGTGTCTTGCCTCTGACATCCTGTGGGGTTGCCTTGGGGGGTTGGGGATTCAGAGTCACTGCAAAATGGGTTTCAGTATTGAGAAGCTGGCTGCAAATGAGTGTAAGGAAGCAATGCAAGCGGAGTTGATGCCTTTAACTATGGCGGCAGCACCTGCTCCGGAGTGAGCTGAAATCATATTGGGCATCTCACAACTCACCCCGCCACGTGATTGCGAAGGCCCGTGCCTCCGTTATGCAAAATGGCCCCCTGCTTCATGGTGGGTGGTAGCTGATATGACAAATAGGAATGGCACCCATTTCTGGGTCCACCGCTGGAATGTAACACCCCCTCTCTAGTCTAAAATTTCTTGTCTTTGCTCTTGATATCAATGGCACATAGCAATTTGGGTACTGTTTCACTAAATGTGATACACCTCTATTAAATCTCCAAGCAACAGTACATACTCACAATGACAATGCTTACTTAGGAATCCCGTGAGCTAGGGTCTGTCTCAGGTGGTCAGTCCTTTGGCAGATCTCCAGGTGTGACTTCAGAATGACTGACCAGGTCATTCTACCGACTGCAGTAACAATATCCTTGAGGGCTGTAGCTTTATATACCTTCCTGACCCTGGCCCTTTGCATATAAGGTAATGTTTTGAATTGGATTATCTGATTGGGTTTCAGTGCCTTATCTCTGGCTATGCAAGACCACATGCATGTGGTCCTCTCCTGTTCTCAGCAGATGGCGGGGTCTCAGGTGCATATCACCCATGGATGTGATACCTGCATCTTGATAAAGCAAGAATGAAACCATTCATATGTATTTCAAAAGGCCATTGTCCCTGAGCGTGGTTGTAGACAGGCTTTTTGTCCCCAAATAGATACTTTATTCATAAAAATCAGTCAAAAAAAAATCGAAACGAGTTCCAATTTGACATTCCAGAAAGTGCAAAAGAAATCAGTCTCCTTCAATACAGAAAGTTGGTTGTAGACAGGCTGTTTGGTGCTCTAACAGCCCAGGTTGTCACATCCGTGGTATTTCCTGATTTGTCTGTCTGTGTGTGTATGTGAGGGGGTCGGAGTTCACTTGCATTGTCTTTTATTTGAAAACGTCCAATATGAACCCAGTGAATGATGTCTTCGGTCAGAATTCATTTGCCTTCGTCCTGATGTCCTTCGCCTCCATCTTCTTACCACAATGAGACAAGCACTGCCCACAGGACTCCATGACAACCAGTTTACATTCATTAATATGAAGGCAATAAAAGCATAGTTTAAATGATTAAGACGATTAATACAATTAAGGTAAACAATGCATTGGCTTACAGGATCAGCAGTGGGCTCACTGAATTCAGGCCTGAACGTGGCTGTGCTGACCTAGAGCTGTCCACACTGGATACAGTCAGTTGTGTTGAACTGGATGCACGATCTCAGAGGGATTTGGAGTCAGGTGCATGTGACCCAGGATCACATGGACTGAAGCTGAATATTGATCAGGAGTGAGAACTTGGTTACAGATTCCTTCATGATCAGAATACATCTGGTCAGTTATACCTTGTGCTGTGGTCACTTAACACAACATTAAAGGGTTTAAACCCAGGGATTCCTCATATACAAGGTTCACTTTCACCATTCCAACCACCCATTACACTTTTCATTATCATAATTGTAACTAGGATCCATTGTAACCTCTAGGTATTCGACTTCAGAATTGTGTCAGATCTGTTGAAAAACAGCCCATTTCATCAAAACACAAACATGAGGCTGACATCAGCTTCACTAACATGTTTGTTTCAATGAGTATAATTAATGACAAACATCAAATCATCTAATTATCTCTCCGGAGCCTGACATCAGGTATAACCGTGACAATCTTTGAGTGCAGTTCAGTGCATGCTCGTAGCTTCTGGTCGAAATGCATGGATCAGCCAAAGGTCTGGTGTTTGCCATTTACTATCCCGTCCTTGCAGCTATTGGGGTTCCAGGTAAAGTACAGTACCTAGTTATTACTGATTGGAATCATTGATAAGCTGTATCACTGCTTCCATTTACCAGTATTCCTTCTCCACCTTATGGATATCCTTTCTACCCTTTAATGGGTTAATTTCTCTACTTTAATGGCAAATTTTTTCCCTCCAACTGATATAATTTCTCTCCTTTTACAATTTCATTTCTTTCACTTTAATGGTATTACTCTCAATTTTAAGAATATAAATTCTTCTATTTACTGATATAATGTCTCGTCATTAATGATATAATTTCTCCCTTTTAGAACTGTCATTTCATCCCATTACTGGTATAATTTATTTCCATTATCAGTGTAATTTCTCCTGATTTCCAATTACACATTCCACTTTGATGGCAAAATTTCTCCTCTTTAGTGGTATCATTTTCACCTGAACGAGGGTAATTTCTCCTGTTTAAAAGTATAATACAGTGTTTCTAACTATATAATTTCACCCCTTTACTGGTGCTGTTTTGCGGTGTACATGTAGTTCTGTTGGGTTATTGATCCTGTTACTGTGGGTAAATTATCACACTGTTAACATGCTGTAAATGTAGTTCTATTGTGTTATTGATACTGTTACTGTGGGTGAATTCTCACACAGTTATCACAGTGTCAATATAGCTCCATTGTTTTATTTGTCCTGTAACTGTGTGTGAATAATCACACTGTTATCACAGTGTCAATGTCGTTCTGGTGGGGAGCAGAGTGTTGGTGCATAGATGCTGAGTAGGTGTACTGGACCAGAGGTGGTGAGCAGTCGGATGGACAGTATGCGTTCCGAGCCATTTGAGGGAGGCTCTATCATGCTGAGCAAGGAGTTTCTGATGGCGAAGCCCACTCCATGCTGTCTTGGTTCTTCAGGATCCCTGCCCTGCCAGAAGAAGGTGTAGTCTTGCTCTGCTAGAGAGCCACTCGCGGGGAGGCGAGTCTCCTGAAGTGCTGCAATGTCCACATTGAATCTACTGAGCTCGTTGTTAATGATGGCGGTCTTCCGAGAATCGTTGATTTGTGTAAGGTCTTCCGACAGGCCAGGACACGTAGTTCTGACGTTCCAGCTTGCAAAGCGAAGGGCTGGTACCTTCTTTCCTTTTTTCATGTTGTTTGGTGCGGTGTATCAGTCCACCTTTCGGGCAATGACCCTGAGCTCCAAGCAGCCATTGAAGCAGGCAGACTGTGGCGGGACAGAACCTTATTAACCGGGGGCTGCCCGGTTTGAGGCGGGCGGTAGCTGTCCAGTGAGGTGCAATGACCTCTCCCACCAACAAAGGCAACCCGTGGCGCCCAGTTTCTACGCCAATTTATCTGGACTTATAACCCGTAACTGCTGCCTTCCGTGTTGTTTTAGTCGCTGTGAGGCAACTATGGAGTGACCTCTCCATGGCGCATGCCTGGGCAAATTTATGGAGGTTGAGAGTTGCCCAGTCGTCAAAACCCCCCTCTCGGCCTTTCTGGTGGGGTCCAAAGGAGTGCAGGACACGACGCTTGGCACCAGTATGGCTGCAGGAACTGCTGGAAACATGCCAAAGGTGACACATGACCGCCTACGGGGTTCCGCTCCGGATTTTCTGTTAGGGTTTACTCCCTTAGCCTTGGTCTCTCCCGAGATGCCCACAAGGCAATGGGGTTGTTGGGGCCCCTACACAGGTGTAGGATGGTGCCAGTGGGAGGAGGGGATGCAAGGGGGAGGGGTAGAGGGAGGGGGTGGGGGGGTGCAGGGGAAGGGGGTGCGGGGTGAAGATGGTGCGAGGGGGGGGCGGGCTGGGACGGGGTTGTGAGGGGGTGAGCTGAGAGGGTGGAGCAGGGAAGGGGGGGGGTGGAAGGGGGGTAAAGGGGGGGGGGGGAGGGGGGGTGGAATCTGGTGCAGGTAATAAGCCATTTCCTCAGTGCCCACCATCGACGTCCGGAAAGCTCATCCACGTCCTTCGGGAGGTGAAGCATCATTTGGCAGACTTAGAGGTGATTACATTTGCTAAGGGTTTTTTTTTTTGCAGTGGTTTAAATAAAGGCATGCAGCATTGCCGACAGTGCGCTGCAGATGCTCTCCGAGCCATCTCCCGCGGGCGCTTTGAAGTTGCGGCCGGGGGGGCCGTTCGTGGATGTTTTGGGTGTTCGGGGCACCTTTTCACAGGACTTCTCTCGGGTCCCGCAGCTCCTTCTTCACCTCAATGGACTTACCGCACGCCGTGGCTGCAGACACTCTGGACTGTGAAGACAGCAGGATCGGAGATTGAAGTATCGGCAGCTGTGCTCGTCAGTTTCATCCGGATCAATTTCATTGAGAAAACAAAGAGCAGGTGTGGCTGGGGGAGGGCAGTGGGCCCAGGTAACATACACTAAACTAACTGTTAACTTTTAGATAGGGCTAAAATGAACTGATTTAAAGAGCCAGGGGAATTTAAACAGTTTAAGAGGGCAGATTGGGGGAGAAAACGTTAGGGATTTATTTAGAATTAGAATTAGAACATTACAGCACAGTACAGGCCCTTCGGCCCTCGATGTTGCGCCGACCTGTGAAACCATCTGACCTATCTGGATGGGAGCAGATGGCCATGGATAGAGTTGAACAGCAAGGGAGCTTCCTAGGGAGCTTCCAGCCCAGGCGCCATGCGCGATGCCAAAATCATCACCCTCTATAAAAACAAAGGTGACCGCGGTGACTGCAACAACTACCGTGGAATCTCCCTGCTCAGCATAGTGGGGAAAGTCTTTGCTCGAGTCGCTCTGAACAGGCTCCAGAAGCTGGCCGAGCGCGTCTACCCTGAGGCACAGTGTGGCTTTCGTGCAGAGAGATCGACCGTCGACATGCTGTTCTCCCTTCGTCAGATACAGGAGAAATGCCGTGAACAACAGATGCCCCTCTACATTGCTTTCATTGATCTCACCAAAGCCTTTGACCTCGTCAGCAGACGTGGTCTCTTCAGACTACTAGAAAAGATCGGATGTCCACCAAAGCTACTAAGTATCATCACCTCATTCCATGACAATATGAAAGGCACAATTCAACATGGTGGCTCCTCATCAGAGCCCTTTCTTATCCTGAGTGGTGTGAAACAGGGCTGTGTTCTCGCACCCACACTTTTTGGGATTTTCTTCTCCCTGCTGCTTTCACATGCGTTCAAATCCTCTGAAGAAGGAATTTTCCTCCACACAAGATCAGGGGGCAGGTTGTTCAACCTTGCCTGTCTAAGAGCGAAGTCCAAAGTACGGAAAGTCCTCATCAGAGAACTCCTCTTTGCTGACGATGCTGCTTTAACATCTCACACTGAAGAGTGCCTGCAGAGTCTCATCGACAGGTTTGCGGCTGCCTGCAATGAATTTGGCCTAACCATCAGCCTCAAGAAAACGAACATCATGGGGCAGGACGTCAGAAATGCTCCATCCATCAATATTGGCGACCACGCTCTGGAAGTGGTTCAAGAGTTCACCTACCTAGGCTCAACTATCACCAGTAACCTGTCTCTAGATGCAGAAATCAACAAGCGCATGGGTAAGGCTTCCACTGCTATGTCCAGACTGGCCAAGAGAGTGTGGGAAAATGGCGCACTGACACGGAACACAAAAGTCCGAGTGTATCAGGCCTGTGTCCTCAGTACCTTGCTCTACGGCAGCGAGGCCTGGACAACGTATGCCAGCCAAGAGCAACGTCTCAATTCATTCCATCTTCGCTGCCTTCGGAGAATACTTGGCATCAGGTGGCAGGACTATATCTCCAACACAGAAGTCCTTGAAGCGGCCAACACCCCCAGCTTATACACACTACTGAGTCAGCGGCGCTTGAGATGGCTTGGCCATGTGAGCCGCATGGAAGATGGCAGGATCCCCAAAGACACATTGTACAGCGAGCTCGCCACTGGTATCAGACCCACCGGCCGTCCATGTCTCCGCTATAAAGACGTCTGCAAACGCGACATGAAATCGTGTGACATTGATCACAAGTCGTGGGAGTCAGTTGCCAGCATTCGCCAGAGCTGGCGGGCAGCCATAAAGACAGGGCTAAATTGTGGCGAGTCGAAGAGACTTAGTAGTTGGCAGGAAAAAAGACAGCGGCGCAAGGGGAGAGCCAACTGTGCAACAGCCCCGATAAACAAATTTCTCTGCAGCACCTGTGGAAGAGCCTGTCACTCCAGATTTGGCCTTTATAGCCACTCCAGGCGCTGCTTCACAAACCACTGACCACCTCCAGGCGCGTATCCATTGTCTCTCGAGATAAGGAGGCCCAAAAGAAAAGAAAGAAAGAAATTCGCAATACAGTAGGTGAATTAACCGCGCAAATAGATGTAAATGGATACGATATAGTTGTGATTACGGAGACATGGCTGCAGGGTGACCAAGGATGGGAATTGAACATCCAGGGGTATTCAATAATTGGGAAAGATGGGCAAAAAGGGAAAGGAGGTGAAGTAGCATTGTTAGTAAAAGAGGAAATCAATACAATAGTGAGGAAGGATATTAGCTCAGAGAATCCTGATGTGGAATCTGTATGGGTGGAGCTAAGAAACACCAAGGGGCAGAAAACATTGGTGAGGGTTGTGTATAGACCCCCAAACAGCAGTGGTGACATAAAGGATGGCATTAGACAGGAAATTAGAGACGTATGCAATAAGGGTACAACTGTAATTATGGGTGACCTTTAATCTACATATAGATTGGACAAACCAAATTAGCAATAATACTGTAGAGGAGGAATTCCTGAAGTGCGTACGTGATGGTTTTTTGGACCAATACATTGAGGAACCAACTAGAGAACAGGCTATCCGAGACTGGGTATTGTGTAATGAGAAAGGATTAGTTAACAATCTTGTTTGTGGGGTCCCTTGGGGAAGAGCGACCATAACATGATAGAATTCTTCATTAAGATGGAGAGTGAGAGAGTTGATTCCGAGACTAGGATCCTGAATCTAAATAAAGGAAACTATGAAGGTCTGAGGCGCGAGTTGGCTATGATAGATTGGGGAACATTACTTAAAGGGTTGACAGTGGATAGGCAATGGCTAGCATTTAAAGAGCGCATGGATGAATTACAACAATTGTTCATTCCTGCCTGGCGCAAAAATAAAACAGGAAAGGTAGCTCAACAACGGCTTACAAAAGAAATTAGGGATAGTATTAGATCCAAGGAGAATATAAAATGGCCAGAACAAGCAGCAAACCTGAGGACTGGGAGCAGTTTAGAATTCAGCAAAGGAGGACAAAGTGATTGATTCAGAAGGTGAAAATAGAGTATGAGAGTAAGCTTGCAGAGAACATTAAAACTGACTGTAAAAGCTTCTATAGATATGTGAAGAGAAAAAAATTAGTGAAGACAAATGTAGGTCCCTTACAGTCAGAAATGGGGGAATTTATAATAGGGAACAAAGAAATGGCAGACCAATTAAATACATACTTTGGTTTTGTCTTCACAAAGGTGGACACAAATTACCTCCCAGAAATGTTGGGGAACATCGAGTCTAGTGAGAAGAAGGAACTGTATGAAATCAGTATTAGTAGGGAAATGATGTTAGGGAAATTAATGGGATTGAAGGCCGATAAATCCCCAGGGTCTGATAATCCACACCCCAGAGTACTTAAGGAAGTGATTCTAGAAATAGTGGATGCATTGCTGGTCATTTTTCAAAATTCTATAGACTCTGGAACAGTTCCAACGGATTGGAGGGTAGTTAATGTAACCCCACTTTTAAAAAAGGAAGTAGAGAGAAAACAGGGAATTATAGACAGGTTATCCTGACATTAGTAGTGGAGAAAATGCTAGAGTCCATTATAAAAAATGTAATAGCAGAGCACTTGGAAAACAAAGGACTACATTCCATTCTCCCAGTTTCTCCATCTCTGACGCATCTGCTCTGATGATGCATGACAGCGCTTCTGATTTGTCTTCCTTTTTCCTCAACCGAGGACTCCCCCCCCCCCCCCCCCCCACCCCCACAGTGGTTGACAGGGCCCTCAACCGTGTCCGGCCCATTTCCCACACCTCTACCCTCACCCCTTCCCCTCCCTCCCAGAACCATGACAGGGTTCCCCTTGTCCTCATTTTCCACCCCATCAACCTCCATATCCAAAAGACCATCCTCTGGCATTTCTGCCATGTCCAGTGTGATGCCACTGCCAAAGGCATCTTCCCCTCCCTGCCCCTGTCAGCATTCCAAAGGGATCATTCCCTCCCCGACACCCTGGTCCACTCCTCCATTACCTCCAACACCTCATCCTCTTCCCACGGCACCTTCCCCTGCAATCGCAGGAGATGTGATACCTGACCATTTACCTCCTCTCTCCTCACTATCCAAGGCCCCAAACACTCCTTTCAGGTGAAGCAGCGATTTACTTGTACTTCTTTCAATTTAGTATACTGTATTCGCTGCTCGCAATGTGGTCTCCTCCACATTGGGGAGACCAAACATAGACTGGATGACCACTTTGCAGAATGCCTCTGCTCAGTCCCAAAGCATGTTTCCGGTTACTGGCCATTTCAACGCACCCCCCTGCTTTCATGCTCACATCTCTGGCCTGGGATTGATGCAGTGTTCCAGTGAACATCAACACAAGCTCAAAGAACAGCATCTCATTTACCGATTAGGCACCCTACAGCCTGCATGACTGAACATAGAGTTCAATAATTTCAGAGCATGACGGGCCCTTTTTGATTTTTAGTTATTTTTTCTTTTTTGTGTTTATTTTATTTTAGTTTGTTCAGTTTGTTTCCACTGTGCCTACCCACTGTGCATTTTTGTTTTTTTTTTCACGTTTGTGCTTGTGGCTGTTCAGTTTTCAGTCCATTAACACCCTATCTGTACTAATGCTTTGTCTTTCAACATACCATTAACATATTGTTTGCCTTTGCTCCATGACCTTCTGGTCAGCTATTCTGTGACCTTGTCCTATCTACACCTTCTCTTTTGTTATCTCTTGTTCCACCCCCCACTTTACTTGCTTAAAATCTTTTACATTTCTTATATCTGCCAGTTCTGAAGAACGGTCACTGACCTGAAACGTTAACTCTGCTTCTCTCTCCACAGGTGCTGCCAGACCTGCTGAGTATTTCCAGCGTTTCTTGTTTATATTTCAGACATCGTCAACATGGATTTATGTCATGCTTGACAAAGCTACTGGAATTTTTTGAGGATGTAACTAGCAGAATAGATAAGGGAGAACCAGTGGATGTGGTGTATTTGGACTTTCAGAAGGCTTTTTGATAAGAGATTAGCGTGCAAAATTAAAGCACATGGGATTGGGGGTAAGGTACTGATATGGATAGAAAACTGGTTGGCAGACATGAAACAAAGAGTCGGAACAAACGGGTCTTTTTCCGAATAGCAGTCAGTGACTCGTGGGGTACTGCAGGGATCAGTGCTCAGACCCCAGCTATTCACCATATATATTAATGATATAGATGAGGGGATTAAATGTAATATATCCAAGTTTGCAGAGGACACAAAGCTGGGTGAGAGGGTGAGCTGTGAGCAGGATGCCGAAAATCAGACTGCGTTTTGATGCCATTAGGTTGGCGTTACACTTTATATTCAGATTAATTGGCCTCATGTCCTGTAGCTGAGGTGCAAATTGTTGGCGCCTACCCTTGCTCGCATAGTTGTTATAATTTCTATCGATTGGCCTGACAGCTCCACTCTCTCCCCCATCAAAAATCACCACACGTGATTGGGACGTTCAGACGCAGTGCCGTAGCTTGAAGCATGCGCAGTGCTGTAGTTTTGGAGCATGCGCAGTGCTGTAGTTTTGGAGCATGCGCAGTGTGAGTGATTGATTGATTGATTGGGTAGGGTAGAAAGACGCTTGTGATTCGCATCTGCAGCCGGTAAGTGGCGGCGACCCGGCGGGTAGGGAGGCTTCAGAAACATCCGGTGTAGGTCTCAACTTCCCCAGTAAGAAGCTCCCGGTTCCGCGTTTGCACTGAGCAGGGCTTCTGCCGGTGACAGGCCGCCATCTTTTCTCTTTTGGAGGAACTAAGGATTAATAAACTGTAATGTCAAAGGGTAAAACTTCAAAAGAAACTTAGCTCAGTTATAAAGGGGGAGGGAGGAACCATTTGGGACACAGCACAGGAGTTCCCCCCCTCCCTGGTTCCACAAAGACTCCCCTTGGACTGGGCCACACCGGGGCAGGGCTGGCTCAAGGTGCAGGAAGCTGCTAGGCTGAGCTGTGGACTGGGAGGAGTGGGGGGTTTGACTGACAGGCCTGGGGAGGGGGATATCAGGGCAGGTACACACACTGCTCCCCCTTTTCCTCCTGGGATGTTTTACTGGAGTCGTGTTGGTGAGTGTTTCTAAACTCTGTCTCCCTGTCCCAGTAATGTAGGTGGATTGTAGGTTGCTGTGAGTGTTCGAGTATATTGCCTCTCCTCATTCTTCCTCCTCCCATTCTGAGTTCCAGGCTGCAGGCTGTGGCAGCTCGATGCATAAACTCTGTTTCTCTTTCCACAGATGCTGTCTGAACTGCTGAGTATTTCCAGTATTTTCTCCTTTTGTTTCAGAATTCCAGCATCCAAAGTATTTTGCTTTTGTTTTATTGCAGGCGTTGCTCACAGAACTGAGTTGAGAAACGCAGACGGGCCAACTATTGCCAGGGTACGTTCATGGCCATTCTGGACCAGGAAGCAGGAGGAGACAATGTCGTGAATTTCTATCCTGGACTGATAGTGATGGCTTTTGTAAACTCCTTTTACAGGGGCTTAGAAGGGAATTATTTGCAGACGGGAATCTCAAACTAGGCATCACAACAACATCTGACAGTTACTCAATTCATCAGGTCTTGAATATCATCGATCTTTCAATGTGGAAGGAAAAAGGTTTGTATGCTCTGTCTGTGGGAAAAGGTTTCAAGTATCAACGTGACTGGAAAAGCACTGACATACACAAAGCCCTGGTTAGGTCACATCTGGAGCACTGTGTTCAGTTCACACACTCCTTCGAAAGGTGCCTTGGAGGCAGTGCAGTGTAGATTTACCTGGACACCAAGAGATAAATTATGTGGAGAGATTACACAACTGAGTCAGAGTCATTACGGCACAGAAGGAGGCCATTCAGTCCATGCCAGCTCTGTATCCAGCAACTGAGTCAGTACCATTCCCTGCTCTAGCCCTGTGGTCCTGCAGGTTTATTTCCCTCCAGTGCCCATCCAATCTCCTTTGAAATCACTGATCATCTCTGCTTCCACCACCCTCGTAGGCAATGGGTTCCAGGTCATTACCACATACTCTGTGTAAAAACAAAAAAAAACTTCCTCACATCCCCCCTGCATCTGCTACCCAAAAACTTAAATCTGTGTCCCCTAGTCCTTGTACTATAAGCTAATGGGAATGGCATTTCTGTGTCTACCTTAACTAAACCTGTTACAATTTTGTACCAGATTCCCCCTCCACCTGCTTTGCTCCAAGGAGAACAACCCCAGTTTCTCCAACCTAACCTTGTAGCTAAATTCTCTCATCTCTGGAACCATTCTGGTAAATCTCCTCTGCACCCTCTGAAGGACCTTCACATCCTTCCTAAAGTGCGGTGACCAGAACTGGACATGGTTTTCTTGGTATGGCCGAACCAGAGCTTTATAAAGGTTCAGCATCACTTCTCAGATTTTGTGCTCAATCCCCTCTTTATTTATGAATCCCAAGATCCCAACTGCTTTGCTAACTGCTCTCTCTCAATATGTCCTACCACCTTCAATGATCTATGCACATGAACCCCCATGTCCCTCTGTCCCAGCACACTCTTTGTAACTGTGCCATTAAGTATATATTGCCTCTCCCTATTCCTTCTGCCAAAATGTATCACCTCACTTTGTGGGTTGTGTACCGTGTAATTTAGATTAAGGGGGAATTTGATCTAGGTATTCAAAATGTTAATTGAAACTGATAGGGTAGATAGAGAGAAACTGTTTCTGCAGGTTGGGGAATCCAGTACTAGGGGGCATTGTCCAAAATGTAGAGCCAGACCTTTCATTACTCCATCATTGGGCCCAGTAAGCCCAAGCATTAATCCACCCTGTACCCTTTAATCCCAATAATTAATGCACCCCAGGACCCTGTCAACGTGAACATTAAGCCACCCCTCTCCAATGCAAGTGTGTCTTTGCTATAGTGCAGTGACCAGCACTGCATGCAGTACTCCAGCTGAGGCCTAAATTGTGTTTTGTACGGTTCCGGCATAATCTCCCTGCTCTTATTTTTATGCTTTGGCTAATAAAACCATAGAACCAAAGAAAAAATACGGCACAGAAGGAGGCCATTCAGCTCGTCGTGTCCGTGCCAACCGAAAAAACTACCCGCCCAATCTAATTCCACCTTCCAGTACCTGGTCCATAGCTTTGCAGGTTATAGCACTTCAGGTGCATGTCCTTTTAAAAGAATTGAGGGTTTCTGCCTCCACCACCATTCCTGGCAGTGAATTCCAGACACCCACCACCCTCTGGGTGAAAAAGTTTTTCTTCATGTCCCCTCTAATCCTACCAATCGCCTTAAATCTGTGCCCACTGGTAATTGACCTCTCTGCTAGGGAAAACAGGTCCTTGCTGTCTACCTTATCTCGGCCACTCATAATTTTGTACACCTTAATTAAGTCACCCCTCAGCCTCCTCAGTTATAAGGAAAATAACCCTAGCCTATCCAATCTCTCCTCATAGCTGCAACTTCAAGCCCTGGCAACATTCTTGTAAATCTCCTCTGTACTCTCTCCAGAGCAATTATGTCCTTCCAGTAATGTGACCAGAACTGTACGCAATACTCCAGCTGTGGCCTAGCCAGTGTTTTATACAGTTCTTTTGTATTCTATGCCTCAGCCAATAAAGGAAAGCATTCCATATGCCGCCTTTACTGCTCTATCTACATGTCCTGCCATCTTCAGGGACCTGTGGACATGTACTCCCAGGTCTCTCACTTCTTTTACCCTTCTCAGTATCATTCTGTTTATTGTGTATTCCCTTGCTTTGTTTGCCCTCCCCAAATGCATAACCTCACACTTCTCTGGATTGAATTCCATTTGCCACTTTTCTGCCCAATCAACCAAACCATTGATATCATTCTGGAGTCTACGGCTATTCTCTTCACTGTCAGCTACACGGCCAATTTTTGAGTCATCAACAAATTTCCTAATGCCTCCCACATTTAAGTCCAAAGCATTAATATATACCACAAACAGCAAGGGACCCAACACTGAGCCCTGTGGAATGCCACTGGAAACTTTTCATTTGCAAAAACATCCGTCAATGACTATCCTTTGTTTCCCGTCACTGAGCCAGTTTTGGATCTAATCTGCCACATTCCCCTGTATCCCGTGGGCTTTCATTTTACTGATCAGTCTGCTCTGTCAAATGCCTTACTAAAATCCATGTAGACCGCATACACTGCACTACCCTCATCACTCCTACTTGTTACTTCCTCAAAAAACTCAATTCAGTTAGTAAGACATGACCTTTCCTTAACAAATCCATGCTGACTATCCCTGATTAATCCATTCCTTTCTAAGTGGCAGTTTATCCTGTCCCTCAATTGATCTTAATAACAACCACCTCTGAGGTCAGACTAACCGCCTATAATTGTTTGGCCTATCCCACACACCCTTTTTAAACAATGGGGCAAAGTTCGCAGACCTCCAATCCTCTGGTATCTCACCTGTATCTAGCGAGGATTTGAAGATGATCCTCAGTGCATCCGCTATTTCCTCCCTGGCTTCCTTTAACAACCTGGGATACAATCCATCCGGCCCTGGTGATTTATCCACTTTCAAGGATATCAGACCCTCTAGTATTTCCCCTCTCATTATGCTTACCGTATCTAATATTTCACACTCCTCTTTAATGACAATGTCTACATCAACCCTCCTTGTGAAAACAGAGACAAAAAACTCACAAGAACCCGACACTCAGCTTCTGCATCCACGCATAAGTTTCCTTGTACATCTCTGATGGGCCCTACCCTTTCCTTAGTTATCCTCTTGCTCTTCTTTTGGGCCTCCTTATCTCGAGAGACAATGGATACGCGCCTGGAGGTGGTCAGTGGTTTGTGAAGCAGCGCCTGGAGTGGCTATAAAGGCCAATTCTGGAGTGACAGGCTCTTCCACAGGTGCTGCAGAGAAATTTGTTTGTTGGGGCTGTTGCACAGTTGGCTCTCCCCTTGCGCCTCTGTCTTTTTTCCTGCCAACTACTAAGTCTCTTCGACTCGCCACAATTTAGCCCTGCCTTTATGGCTGCCCGCCAGCTCTGGCGAATGCTGGCAACTGACTCCCACGACTTGTGATCAATGTCACACGATTTCATGTCGCGTTTGCAGACGTCTTTATAACGGAGACATGGACGGCCGGTGGGTCTGATACCAGTGGCGAGCTCGCTGTACAATGTGTCTTTGGGGATCCTGCCATCTTCCATGCGGCTCACATGGCCAAGCCATCTCAAGCGCCGCTGACTCAGTAGTGTGTATAAGCTGGGGGTGTTGGCCGCTTCAAGGACTTCTGTGTTGGAGATATAGTCCTGCCACCTGATGCCAAGTATTCTCCGAAGGCAGCGAAGATGGAATGAATTGAGACGTCGCTCTTGGCTGGCATACGTTGTCCAGGCCTCGCTGCCGTAGAGCAAGGTACTGAGGACACAGGCCTGATACACTCGGACTTTTGTGTTCCGTGTCAGTGCGCCATTTTCCCACACTCTCTTGGCCAGTCTGGACATAGCAGTGGAAGCCTTACCCATGCGCTTGTTGATTTCTGCATCTAGAGACAGGTTACTGGTGATATTTGAGCCTAGGTAGGTGAACTCTTGAACCACTTCCAGAGCGTGGTTGCCAATATTGATGGATGGAGCATTTCTGACCTCCTGCCCCATGATGTTCGTTTTCTTGAGGCTGATGGTTAGGCCAAATTCATTGCAGGCAGACGCAAACCTGTCGATGAGACTCTGCAGGCATTCTTCAGTGTGAGATGTTAAAGCAGCATCGTCAGCAAAGAGGAGTTCTCTGATGAGGACTTTCCGTACTTTGGACTTCGCTCTTAGACGGGCAAGGTTGAACAACCTGCCCCCTGATCTTGTGTGGAGGAAAATTCCTTCTTCAGAGGATTTGAACGCATGTGAAAGCAGCAGGGAGAAGAAAATCCCAAAAAGTGTGGGTGCGAGAACACAGCCCTGTTTCACACCATTCAGGATAAGAAAGGGCTCTGATGAGGAGCCACCATGTTGAATTGTGCCTTTCATATTGTCATGGAATGAGGTGATGATACTTAGTAGCTTTGGTGGACATCCGATCTTTTCTAGTAGTCTGAAGAGACCACGTCTGCTGACGAGGTCAAAGGCTTTGGTGAGATCAATGAAAGCAATGTAGAGGGGCATCTGTTGTTCACGGCATTTCTCCTGTATCTGACGAAGGGAGAACAGCATGTCAATAGTCGATCTCTCTGCAGGAAAGCCACACTGTGCCTCAGGGTAGACGCGCTCGGCCAGCTTCTGGAGCCTGTTCAGAGCGACTCGAGCAAAGACTTTCCCCACTATGCTGAGCAGGGAGATTCCACGGTAGTTGTTGCAGTCACCGCGGTCACCTTTGTTTTTATAGAGGGTGATGATGTTGGCATCGCGCATGTCCTGGGGTACTGCTCCCTCTTGCTCTTAATGTACAGATAAAACATCTTCGGGTTTTCCTTGATTTTTACCTGCCAATAATTTTTCAGGTCCTCTCTTTGCTTTTCTAATTTCCTTTTTTACTTCACCTTTGCCTTTCTATACTCTTCCAGGCTTTCTAAAGTATTACTTTTTTTTGTGATCATCATAAGCTTTCTTTTTCTGCTTTAACTTACACTGTAAGCTTCTAGATAACCAGGGGACTCTATATTAGGCAGTACCACCCAAGATCACAGTGGCGCAGTGGTTAGCACTGCAGCCTCACAGCTCCAGGGACCCGGGTTCGATTCTGGGTACTGCCTGTGCGGAGTTTGCAAGTTCTCCCTGTGTCTGCGTGGGTTTCCTCCGGGTGCTCCGGTTTCCTCCCACATACCAAAGACTTGCAGGTTGATAGGTTAATTGGCCATTATAAATTGCCCCTAGTATAGGTAGGTGGTAAGGAAATATATAAGGACAGGTGGGGATGTGATAGGAATATGGGATTAGTGTAGGATTAGTATAAATGGGTGGTTGATGGTCGGCACAGACTCGGTGGGCCGAAGGGCCTGTTTCAGTGCTGTATCTCTAAACTAAACTAAACACCCTTTATCTTTGTGAGGACATACGACCACATGAATTAGGAGCAGAATTAGGCCATTCAACCCATCGAGCCTGCTCCGCCATTTAATAAGATCATGGCTGATCTGTTTCTGTCTCGAATTCCACACTCCCATCTACCCCCGATAACCTTTGATTCCCTTGCCTAACAAGAAGATATCTACCTCTGCCTTAAAAATATTCAGTGACCCCGCCTCCACCACCTTCTGAGGCAGAGAATTCCAAAATCGCACAACACTCAGAGAAAAGTTTCTCCTCATCTCTGTCCTAAAAGGGCAACTACTAATTTGAAAACAGTGCCCCCTAGTTCTGGACTCGCCCACAAGAGGAAACATCCTTTCCACATCCACTTTGTCAAGACCATTCAGGATCTTATATACTTCAGTCAAGTCTCCCCTCACTCTTCTAAACTTCAGTGAAAACAAGCCCAGTCTGTCCAACCTTTCCTCATAAGATAACCCGCTCATTCCATGTATCAATCGAGTAAACCACCTCTGATCTGCCTCCAATGCATTTACATCCTTCTTGAAATAAGACCAAAACTACACACAGTATTTGAGATGTGGTCTCACCAATGCCCTGTATAATTGAAGCATCGCGTCCTTACTTTTATTTTCTATTCCTCTCGTAATAAAGGATAGCATTCCATTCGCCTTCTTTATTAATTACTGTACCAACATACTAACTTTTTGTGACTCGGACTAGAACACCTAGATCCCTCTGCACCTCTGAATTCTGCAGTGTGTCCCCATTTAAGAAATATTCTGCTTTTTTATTCTTCCTGCCAAAGTGAACAACTTCACATTTTCCCACATTATACTCCATCTGCCAGATTTTTGCTCGCTCAACCTATCTATATCGGTCTGCAAGCTCCTTATGTTCTGTTCACAACATACTTTCCTACCTATCTTTGTGTCATCTGCAAATTTAGCTACCAAGCCATCGCTCCCCGCATCATTGATATAAATTGTAAAAAGTTGAGGCCCCAGCACAGACCCCTGCGGGAATCCACTCATCACATCCTGCCAATCAGAAAAGGACCCATTTATGCATACTCTCTGTTTTCTGCCAGCCAGCCAATCTTCTATTCATGCTAATATGTTACCCCTTACACCATGAGCTCCTACTTTGCGCAATAACCTTTTATGTGGCACCTTGTCAAATGCCTTCTGGAAATCCAAGTACAGTATGTCAACGGGTTCCCCTTTATCCACAGCACGTCACCTCTTCAAAGAATTTAACAAATTGGTTAAACATGATATCCCTTTCACAAAACAATGCTGACTATTCCTGATTACCTTGGGTTTTTCTAAGTGCCCAGCTTTAGCCTCCTTAATAATCGATTCTAACACCTTCCCCATGACAGAAGTCCAGTTCACTGGCCGAGAAGTTACCAGTTTTGTGGCTCCACCAACCACCCCCCCGCCTTCTTGAATAGAAGGGTTATATTTGCTACTTTCCACTCTGATTAAACCTTTCCAGAATCTAGCGAATTTTGAAAAATTAACACTAATGCATCTAGTCATAGTCGTACAGCATAGAAACGGGCCCTTCGGCCCACCGCATCCAAGCCGACCATAATGCCTATCTATACTAATCCCACCTGCCTGCATTAATTCCACATCCCTCTATGCCTTGCTCATTCAAGTACCTGTCCAGATGCCTCTTAAATGTTGCTACTGTTCCTGCCTCCACCACCACCTCAGGCAGCTCATTCCAGATACCCACTATTCTTTGTGTGAAAAATGTACCCCTTTGATCCCCTTTAAACCTCCTCCCTCTCACCTTAAATCTATGCCCTCTAGTTTTAGTCACCCCTACCATGGGAAACAGACTCTGGCTATCTACCCTTTCTATGCCTCTCATAATTTTATATACCTCTATCATGTCCCCTCTCAGCCTCCTTCGCTCCAGGGAAAACAGACCCAGCCTATCCAATCTCTCTTTATAACTCAAGCCCTCCAAACCAGGCAAATCCTTGTGAATCTTTTCTGCACCCTCTCTAGCTTAATCACATCTTTCCTGTAGTGCGGTGACCAGAACTGCACACAGTACTCCAAATGCAGCCTAACCAACGTTATGTACAACTGTTAACATGATGTCCCAACTCTTGTACTCAATGCCTCGGCCGATAAAGGCAAGCATGCCATACCCCTTCTTCACCACCCTGTCTACCTGTGTTGCCACTTTCAGGGAACTATGTACTTGCACCCCAAGGTCTCTCTGCTCAATAACACTCCCCAGGGCCCTGCCATTCACTGTATATGTCCTGCCCTGGTTTAACTTCCCAAAATGCATCACTTCACACTTGTTTGCATTAAATTCTATTTGCCACTCCCTTGCCCACTTTCCCAGTTGATCTATATCCTGTTGTAACCTTAGACAACCTTCTTCACTGTCCACTATACCACCAATTTTGGTGTCATCTGCAAACTTACTAATCATGCCCCTTACATTCACATCCAAGTCATTAATATATATGACAAACAACAGAGGGCCCAGCACCAATCCCTGCGGCACACCACTGGTCACCGGCCTCCAATCTGAAAAACAACCCTCCACTACCACCCTCTGCCTCCTATCACCAAGCCAATTTTGTATCCAATTTGCTAGCTCACCCTGGATCCCATGTGTTCAAACCTTCTGGACCAGCCGACCATGCGGGACCTTGTCAAAGGCCTTGCTGAAGTCCGTGTAGACCAAATCCATCGCCCTGCACTCGTCACCTCAAAAAACTCAATCAAATTCGTGAGACATGATTTCCCACGCAAAATCCCATGCTGACTATCCCTAATCAGACCTTGCCTTTCCAAATGCAAATAAATCCTGTCTCTTAGAATCCCTTCCAATAACTTTCCCACCACTGATATAAGGCTCACCGGCCTGTAGTTACCTGGCTTATCCCTGCTGCCCTTCAATAAAGGCACAACATTAGCTATCCTCCAGTCTTCCGGTACCTCACCCGTGGCTAACGATGATATGAAAATCTCTGCCAGTGCTCCTTGCTTCCCATAGCTTCCTAGGATACACCTGGTCAGGCCCTGGGATTTATCCACCTTTAATGCGCTTCAAAACCTCCAACACCACCTCCTTTGTAATGTTGATATGCTCCAGGATATCGGTGTTCTCTCCCTTGAACTCACTAGCTTCCATGACCTTCTCCACGGTAAATATAGACGAGAAGTATTCGTTTAAGTCCTCGCCCATTTCCCGTGGCTCCACACATAGATTACCACACTGATCCTTAAGGGGACCTACTCTCTCCCAAGATACCCTTTTACTCTTAATATACTGATAGAATCTTTTAGGATTCTCCTTTATCTTATCTGCCAGGGAAATCTCATGACTCCTTTTCGCCCTCCTAATTTCCTCCTTAAGTGTACTCCTACATCCCCTATACTCCTTGAGGGACTCGCTTGATCCCAGCTGCCTATACCTGACATATGCCTCCTCCTTTGTCCTGACCAGACCCTCAATATCCCTCGTCAACCAAGGTTCCCTAAACTTGCCAGCCTTGCCCTTCCATCTAACAGGAACATGCCGGACCTGAACTCTTTCTATCTCAATTTTAAAAGCCTCCCACTTGCCAGACATCCCTTTACCTGTCAACAGCCTCTCCCATTCAACTTTTGAGAGTTCCTGTCTGATGCCATCGAAATTGGCCTTCCCCCAATTTAGGACTTCAACCTGAGGACCAGTCCTATCCTTTTCCATAACTGTCTTGAAGCTAATAGAGTTATGGTCACTGGTTCCAAAGTGCTCCCCCACTGACACATCAACCACCTGCCCATCCTCATTTCCTAAGAGGAGGTCGAGTGTAGCCCCTTCTCCAGTAGGGCCATCCACATACTGCTTCAGAAAACTATCCTGGACACACTTAACAAATTCTTCCCCATCTGATCTCTCAGCACTAAGGCAGTCCCAGTCAATATTAGGGAAGTTAAAATCACCTACTATTACAACCCTATAATTCCTACACCTGTCTGTGATTTCCCTACATATATGCTCCTCCAATTCCCCTGACTACTGGGGGGCCTATAGTATAATCCCATCAAAGTGATCACCCCTTTCTTATTTCTAAGTTCTACCCATATGGCCTCGCTGGACGTTCCCCCCGGGATATTCTCTCTAAGTACTGCCGTGATGTCCTCCCTAATCAATAGTGCAACTCCCCCTCCTCTCTTACCTCCACCTCTGTCACGCCGGAAGCATCGGTACCCCAGAACTGCTGCCAGTCCTGCCCATCCCTCAACCACGTTTCCGTAGTAACTATAATATCACAAACCCATGTACCGATCCATGCTCTGAGTTCATCTGCCTTACCTGTAAGACTTCTTGCATTAAAGTAAATGCAGTTTAGCCTACCAGACCTTCTATGCTCCCTGTCCGGCCCCTGCCTGGCCTGCCTACTGAATTTGCTCACCTTAACCTCTAGATTTGCCTCAACTATCTCATCGGAGAGACTACTACTTTGGGTCCCACCCCCCTGCCAGACTAGTTTAAACCCTCCCGAGTAGTGCTAGCAAACCTCCCCGCAAGGATATTGGTCCCCTTCCAGTTTAGATGCAACCCGTCCCTCTTGTACAGGTCACCTCTGCACCAGAAGAGATCCCAATGATCCAAGTAGCTGAAGCCCTCCTGCCTACACCAGCTCTTCAGCCACGCATTCATTTGCCTAATCCTCCTATTCCTACCCTCACTAGCACGTAGCACAGGGAGTAATCCTGAGATTACAACCCTAGAGGTCCTGCTTTTTAACCTTCTGCCTAACTCCCTATATTCACTTTGCAGGACCTCATCTCTCTTCCTGCCTATGTTGTTAGTACCAATATGGACCACGACCTCTGACTGCTCACTCTCCCCTTTCAGAATGTCCTGCAGCCGCTCCGAGACATCCTTGACCCTAGCACCAGGGAGGCAATATACCATTCTGGAGTCTCATTTGCGGCCACAGAAACGCACCCCTTACAATAGAAGCCCCTATCACTATGCAGCAGAGCCCTCCGTGGTGCCACGGACCTGGCTGTTGCTGCTTTCCCCTGGGAGGTCATTCCCCCCCCCACCCCCGTTCCCCCCCCCCCGCCCCCACCTCCCCAACAGCATCCAAAGTGGTATATCTGTTTGAGAGGGGGATTGCCACAGGAACTTCTGCACTACCTGCCTGCGCCTACTACTCTGTCTGGTGGTCACCCATCTCTTTTCTGCCTGTGCAGCTATTACCTGCGGTGTGACCACCTCACTGAATGTGCTATCCATGATCAAGAACGAAGAACAGCACAGGAACAGACCATTCGGCCCTCCAAGCCTGCGCCAATCTTGATGCCCGTCTAAACTAAAACCTCCTACACTTCCGGGGTCCGTATCCCTCTATTCCCATCCTATTCATGTATTTGTCAAGATGCCTCTTAAACGTCGCTATTGTACCTGCTTCCACCACCTCCCCCGGCAGCAAGTTCCAGGCACTCACCACCCTCTGTGTAAAGAACTTGCCTCACACATCCCCTCTAAACTTTGCCCCTCACACCTTAAACCTATGTCTCCTAGTAACTGACTCTTCCACCCTGGGAAAAAGCTTCTGACTATCCACTCTGTCCGTGCCACTCATAACTTTGTAAACCTCTATCATGTCGCCCCTCCACCTCTGTTGTTCCAGTGAAAACAATCCGAATTTATCCAACCTCTCCTCATAGCTAATACCCTTCAGACCAGGCAACATCCTGGTAAACCTCATCTGTACCCTCTCCAAAGCCTCCACGTCCTTCTGGTGTGGCGACCAGAATTGCATGCAATATTCTAAGTGTGGCCTAACTAAGGTTCTGTACAGCTGCACATGACTTGCCAATTTTTATACTGTATGCCCCAACCGATGAAGGCAAGCATGCCGTATGCCTTCTTGACTACCTTAACTTATCCACCTGCGTTGCCACTTTCAGTGACCTGTGGACCTGTACGCCCAGATCTCTGCCTGTCAATACTCCTAAGGGTTCTGCCATTTACTGTATACTTCCCACCTGTATTCGATCTTCCAAAATGCATTACCTCACATTTGTCCGGATTAAACTCCATCTGCCATTTCTCCGCCCAAGTCTCCAACCGATCTATATCCTGCTGTATCCTCTGACAATCCTCATCATTATCTGCAACTCCACCAACCTTTGTGTCGTCCGCAAACTTACTAACCAGACCAGCTACATTTTCCTCCAAATCATTTATATATACTACAAACAGCATCCTCAGCATCGCGGATGCTCCACAGTGAATCCACCCGCAACTCCAGCTCCGTAATGCGGGTATCCAGTGGCTGCAGATATTTACACTTCCTGCACACATGGTCATCAGGGACACTGGAAGCCTCCCTGATTTCCCACATAGCGCAGGAGGAGCAGATCACGGGACAGAGCTCTCCTGCCATGACGTAACTGTAAATTAATTTAGTTACTCCCTTTAAAAAATACTTATTACCCTAGGGGCCTTGTTCTACCCACTACAAACTGAAGTCCTTAATAAGCCTCACTGAATGGGAAAAAAAACACTTTAGTAGCACTCACCTTATCACCAGAGGTTTTTTCAACAAAATAAACTTTCCCTTTTTTTTTCTTACCTGAGTTATTTACCCAGCTATTTAGAGCTTTTCCCTAACAGCAGTGACTCACCAACCAATGGCCTTGCAGCTGTCCTGTGATGTCACTGTTGGCTTTTTTCAAAACTTGGGTGCTGCCGCTGCTCTTTTTAAACACCGCTGGTCTCATTCAGTCTCGTTCTTTCCCGCTGCTGCTGCACCTTTTAAACACCGCTGGTCTCACTCAGTCTCTACTATCTACTACCTCATTAGCCACCTCTTTTAAGACCCTAGGATGAAGCCCATCAGGACCTGGGGACTTGTCAGCCTGCAGTTCCATCAGTTTGGTCAGTACTGTTTCACTGGTGATTGTAATTTCACCAAGTTCCTCTCTTCCTTCCACCTCCTGATTTACAGCTATTACTGGAATGTTTTTCGTATTCTGTATTGTGAAGTCAGAAGCAAAATATTTGTTCTTTTCATCTGCCATTTCCTTATTATCTACTATTAACTCCCCATTCTCACTCTCTAGAGGACCAACACTCACTTTACTTACTCTTTTCCTTTTTAAATACCTGTAGAAACTCTTGTTATCTATTTTTTCATTTCTAGCTAGCTTCCTCTCATACTCTAATTCCTTTCTCCTGATTAAACTTTTAGTCATTCTCTGCCGTGCTTGATATACTGACCAATCATCTGACCTGCCACTCATCTTTGCACAATTATATGCTTTTTCCTTAAGTTTGATGCTTTCCTTAACTTTTTAGTTAACCACGGATGGTTTAGAATTTTTCTTTATAGTAGGAATATACTTATTCTGGGTTTTCTGAAATATTCCCTTAAATGTCTGCCACTGCTTCTCTATTGATCTATCTTGTAACCTGGTAGCCCAGTTCTCTTCAGCTAGCTCAGCTTTCATGCCCACATAGTTGCCCTTATTTAAGTTTAAAATACTAGTCTTAGACCCACTCTTCTCTCTTTCAAACTAAATGTAAAATTCAATCATATTGTGGTCACTGCTACCTAGAGGTGCCTTTAGTCTGAGGTCATTTATTAATCCTGTCACATTACACAATCCCAATTCTAATATAACCTGCTCTCTGGTTGGTTCCAGAACGTACTGTTCTAAGAAACTATCTCGAAAGCATTCTATGGATTCCTCATCCAGGTTACTATTGCCAATCTGATTTTTTTCAGTTTATATGTAGATTAAAATCACCCATGATTATTGCCATCCCTTTATCACAAGCTCCCAATATTTCTTCTTGGATATTTTTCCTACATTGTGGTTACTGTTAGGGGGCCTGTAGATCACGCCCACTCGTGACTGCTTTCCCCTACAATTCCTCATCTCCACCCAAATTGATTCTACATCCTGATCTCCTGAACCAAGGTCATCTCTAACTATTGCATCAATGCCATCCTTGATTAACAGAGCTACCCCTTCATCTTTACCTAGCTTCCTATTCTTCTTGAATGTCATATATATGCCCCTCAATATTCAGGACCCAATCCTTGTCATCCTGTAGCCACATCTCCATAATAGCTATCAGATCATATTTATTTACTTCAATGTGCACGATCAGTTTGTCTACTTTATTATGAATGCCACATGCATTCAGATACAGAGCCTTTAGTTTTGTCTTTTTGTTATCTTTGTAATATCTTGTCTTGACTGTTGGTGTGTTCTTGGGTTTTTTCTCTCTGTCCCTTCCTGCCATTCTCTGACCTTCATTTTCCATGTTACTATTCTGCTCTCCTGCCTTGATTTGCTACATCGACCCAGGCTTAATCCCTCCCCCCTCCCCCCTCCCCCCTTTGTTTAGTTTAAAGCCCTCTCTACTTCCCTAGTTATAAGATTTGCTAGAAGACTGGTCCCAGCACGGTTCAGGTGCAGACCGGCTCAACGGTACAGCGACCACTTTCCCCAATACTGGTGCCAGTGCCCCACGAACTGAAACCCACTTCTCCCACACCAGTCTTTGAACCACGTATGCATTTCACTAATCTTGTGTGCCCTCTGCCAGTTGGCACCTGGCTCAGGTAATTATCCAGAGATTATTGCCCTTGAGGTTTTGCCCTTCAATTTGGTGCCTAGTTCCTCATACTGTCTAAGCAGAACCTCTTTTTTTTCAGTCCACCTATGTCATTGGTACCTACATGGACCACACCAACTGGATCCTCCCCCTCCCACTCCAAGTTCCTGTCCAGCCCTGAGCAGATGTCCCGAACCCTGGCACCGGGCAGGCAACACAACCTCTGGACTCGCGCTCTCCGCTACACAGTACAGTGTCAATCTCCCTCACTATACTTCCCCTACTACCACTACATTCCTTTTAACTCCTCCCACTTGAGTGGCTTCCTGTACCACAGTGCCATGGCCAGTCTGCTCATCCAACTTGCAGACCTTGCTTTCATCCACACAGGTTGAGAGCACCTCAAACCTGTTTGACAATTGCAAAGTCTGAGTCTCCTCCACTACTGTCTGCTCAGTCCCTTTACCTGCCTCACTCATGGTCACATCCTCCTGCTGACCAAAACACATGACCCTGTTCTAAGAGGTGTGACCGTCCTCCGGAACAAAATGTCCAGGTATTTCTACCCCTCCCTTATGTTGTGCGGTGTTTGCAGTTCGGCTTCCAGATCAATAATCCTGATCCGGAATTCCTCTAGCTACTTACACTTTCTGCAGATGTGTTTGTCCTGAATCACCTTGGCATCCAGGAGCTCCCACATACCAGAGCTGTTCTATCATTGTTACTTATGCTATTAATTTACTTTAATTACTTTCTTAATTGCCTATTCTGTGCCTGTAGTATCTCACTTTTGAATGCCTCCCACTGGTTTGTCACTGATTTTCCTTCAAGTCACTGTGTCCAGTCCACTTTCACCAGGTCACCTCTCAGTTTCGTAAAATTTGCCATCTCCCAATTTAAAAGTTTTACTCCTGTTTTATCTTTGTCCTTTTCCATGATTATGCTAAAACTGTGTTAGCATATAACTGTATTATGGTCACTATCTCCAAAATAGTCACCCACTGTTACTTCATCCACTTGACCAGCTTCATTACAGAAGACTAAATCTAGAATTGCGCCCCCTCTTGTTGGGCTTGTTAAGTGCTGGCTAAAAAAATTCTTTTGAATGCGGTTCAAGAATTTTGTGTCCTCTGTGCCCTTCACACTGTTTGTCTCCCAGTTGATATTGGGGCAGTTGAAATCCCCAACTATTATTGCCCTGTAGTTTTTGCACTCAGAAATGTGCCTACATATTTGTTTTTCTATGTCCCTCTCATTATTTGGGGGTTTATAGTACACGCCTAGTAGTGTGGCTGCCTTTTTTTTAAATTTCTGAGCTCAACCCATATGTCCTCGTTTGATTCATTTAGCATATCATCCCTCCTCAAAGCTGTTATTGATCCCTTAACTAATAATGCTACACCCACTCCTTTTTATCCCCCCCCTCTATCCCGCCTGAAAACCCGATATCCAGGAATGTTGAGCTGCTATTCTTGCCCCTCTTTAAGCCAAGTTTCCGTTATAGCAATGATGTGTTGCCATGTGTCTATCTGTGCCCTCAGTTCATCGGCTTTATTTACTATACTCCTTGCATTTAAATAAATATCCCACAACACTGCCAAATTCCAGTGCTGCACACTTTTTAACCTTTGCTACTTCTGTCTTTCCGAGTCGCTCGCTAATTTTCTGCCTCCTGTTCCCTGCCCTGAAATTGTCCTATCTAAGACTGCGCTTAGGTTCCCATCCCTCTGCCAAGCTAGTTTAATAAAGGCAAGTATCCCATATGCCTTCTTGACCACCTTATCTACCTGTCCAGCTACTTTCAGGGGTCTGTGGATGTGCACACCAAGGTTCCTCTGTTCTTCTTTACTTCTCAGTGTCCTACCATTGTGTATTCTTTTGCCTTGTTAGCCTTCCCTAAATGCATTACCTCACACTTCTCCGGACTGAATTCCATTTGCCACTGTTCTGCCCACCTGACTATTTCATTGATATCTTCCTGCAGTTTACAGCTTTCCTCTTCATTATCAATCACACGGTCAATTTTTGTATCATCTGCAAACGTCTTAATATTACCTCCTACATTCTTGACTAATTGAATTGATGGATGTTTATCTGAACTTTAAGGAAGCATTTGATAAGGTACCACATAAAAGGCTGGTTAACAAAATTGAGGCTCGTGGAAAAGAAGGGACAGTGTCTAATTGGATTTTAAAAATTGGCTTAAGGACGGAAAGCAGAAAGCCTTAGTAAATGGTTGTTTTTCAGACCGGAGGATGGTAGACAGTGGTGTTGCCCAATGGTCAGTGTGCAGCACTGCTTTTTTGTTTATATATAAATGCCTTGGAACTTTGAATACACAGTAGAATCTCAAAATTTGCTGATGACACCAAACTTGGGGGTGTGGCATACAGTGGGGCTGATATGAACTGCCTGCAACAGGACATCGATAGGCTAGTGGAGTGGGCAGAGAGGTGGAAGATGGAGTTTAATACTGACAAGTGTGAGGTGATCATTTTCCTTCTGCCAAAATGCGAGAGGTAATATATACTTAATGGTACAGTTCTAAAGAGTGTACAGGAACAGAGGGAACTAGGGGTGCATTGATCTTTGACCGTGGCAGGAAATATTGAGAGAGTGGTTATTAAAGCATATGGGATCTTGGGCTTCATAAACAGGCATTGAATACAAAAGCAGGGAAGTTATGCTGAGCTTATAAAGCTCTGGTTAGGTCCCAACTGGAATACTGCGTCCAGTTCTGGTCACCACACTTTAGGAAGGATTTATTTATTTTTATTTTTTATTTAGAGATACAGCACTGAAACAGGCCCTTCGGCCCACCGAGTCTGTGCTGACCATCAACCACCCATTTATACTAACCCTACACTAATTCCATATTCCTACCACATCCCCACCTGTCCCTATATTTCCCTACCACCTACCTATACTAGGGGCAATTTATAATGGCCAATTTACCTATCAACCTGCAAGTCTTTGGCATGTGGGAGGAAACCGGAGCACCCGGAGGAAACCCACGCAGACACGGAGAACTTGCAAACTCCACACAGGCAGTACCCAGAATTGAACCTGGGTCGCTGGCACTGTGAGGCTGCGGTGCTAACCACTGCGCACTGTGAGGGTCCTTGAAAAGTACTGAGGAGATTTACCAGAATGGTTCCAGGGATGGGAGATTTTAGTTACAAGGCTCGGTTGGAAAAATTGGAGTGGTTTGCCTTGGAATAAAGGGGTTGAGGGGAGATTTAATAGAAGTGTACAAGATTATGGCAGGCTTAGATAAGTTAGACAATTGAAAAACTGTTCCCATTAACAAATGGAATAAGGACTAGAAGGTACAGATTGAACGTTTTGGACAAAAGATGCAGGGGGAATATGAGGAAGCATTTTATTACGCAGTGGGTGGTAATGACCTGAAACTCACTGCCCACAAGGGTGGTGGAAGCAGAGACAATCAGTGACTTCAAAAGAAATTTGGATGGCCACTTGAACGAAATAAACTTTCAGGGCTATGGGGATCAAGCGGGGGAGTGGGACTGACTTGCTCCGTGGAGAGCCATCATGGAGTGAGTGGGCCGAATGGCCCCCTTCTGTGCTGTAAATGGCTCTTTGACTGAAGTCCAAGTCATTGATATATACCACTAAATGCAAGGTACCTAGTACTGAGCCCTGTGGAACCCCACTGAAAACAGTTTTCCAGTCACAACACCCATCAACCATTACCCTTTACTTCCTGCCTCTGAGTCAATTTTGGATCCAGCTTTGTCACTTTGCCTTAGATCCTCTGAGCTTTTACTTTGGTGACCAATCTGTCATGTGGGACCTTATCAAAAGCCTTGGTTATACTTTAGCCCCACTCTCCTAATCTTTGGTTGCTCGGTGTGGAGGGTGTGGGTCAGTCAGAGGATCTTCTCCTGAACCTGCTCTTGGTTAAAACAGCAATGTCCAGGATGTGTGAGGACCATGTTGGGGATGGGGGTGTCACTCTGGCTGCCGTCCTCTCTTCCTTGGTCTTGTCCGTGCCCAGGTGGCCCTGGAGAGGAGCACGCTTAATATCTTCTGCGACCAGTGGGCATGTCAGGGTACAGTGTGTCTCAGACACTGGTAATAACATTCTGGTTTAGTTGGGAAGGTTCCCTTTGCTTTTGTTGGGACTTTGTTGCTTATTTTGGATTCTTTTAGTTTGAATGGACCCCATGTTTTCTGGGAACAAGAGAGGAAAGAATGTTCCATTGAAACTAGAATTGTGTTCTGAATTTCTATCCTGTACTAACAGTGCTGACTTTTGTAAACTCCTTTTGCAGGGTATTACAGAAGGATTTGCAGACGGGAAACTGAAACCAAACATCACATCAAGATCTGACAGAGTCACTCGATTCATCAGGACCTGAATATTTGTTCTGTCTGTGGAAAAACATCAGTGTGACTGGAAAAGCAGTGAGACACACACACCCGAGTGAGAGTGTTCCAGTGCACTGACTGTGGAAAGAGCTTTACCCAGTTATACAGCCTGAAAAAACATCACACCATTCACGTATTGTGTGTGTGGACAAGGCTCCAACTGATTGTCCAACCTGGAGACACACAAGGACACCCGTACCACGGACAAACCGTGGAAATGTGGGGACTGTGGGAAGGGCTTCAGTTACCCATCCAAGCTGGAAACTCATCGACGTATTCACACTGGAGAGAGGCCTTTCACCTGCTCCGAGTGTGGGAAAGGATTCATTCAGTCATATCATCTCCTGAGACACCAACTTGTTCATTTTGATGACAGGGGTTTTGTATGTTCTGAATGTGACAAGAGCTTTAAAATCAAAAATGATCTGCTATTACACCTGCGCATTCACACTGGGGAGAGGCCGTACACCTGCTCTGTGTGTGGGAAGGGATTTACTCAGTCATCCAGCCTCAAGACACACCAGCGAGTTCACACTGGGGAGAGGCCGTTCAGTTGCTCCGTGTGTGGGAAGGGATTCACTCAGTCATCCAGCCTCTATACACACCAGCGAGTTCACACAGGAGAGAGGCCGTTTAGCTGCTCCGATTGTGGGAAGGGATTCCCTCAGTCATCCAGCCTCTATAAACACCAGCGAGTTCACACAGGGGAGAAGCCTTTCAGCTGCTCCAAGTGTGGGAAAGGATTCACTCGGTCATCCTACCTACTGAGACACCAGCGAGTTCACAAGTGATTGCAGGAGTTAGATTCTACTGTTATTGCTGCTGTTAATTGCATCCAGGACTGAACAATGTTCATTCTGAATTTGAGGTTTATTTCAGTTGATATTAATTCCTGTAACTGGACTGGAGCTCAATATTCTGGATATATGTTTTAAAAAAAAAAAAAATCAGGTTTGCGTCAAACATCATGTTCGAGTCCTTGATTTCTCCAAGATTTCTCTGACTTCCATTTTTGGGCCTTTTCTCCTTTTGTTAATGGAAGACTTGTATTTGTATAGTGCCTTTCACAACTTCAGGATGTCCCACAGTGTTTTATAGGTAATGAAGTTCTTTTGATGTGTGCTCAGTGGGTAGCACACTCTAGTGCAGCACTGAGGGAGTGCTGAACGGTCAGAGGCGCCATCTTTCAGATGAATTATTAAACTGAGGCCCACCTTCCGCTTCAGGTGGATGTAAACGATCCTGTAGCACTGTCAAAGAAGAGCTGCAAAGTTATCCCTGGGGTTCTGGTCAATATTTATCCCTTCATCAACATCAGTAAAACAGATGCTCTCATTATGACATTGCTGTTTGTGGGAGCTTGCTGTGTGCAAATTGGCTGCTGTGTTTCCTACATTACAACAGTGACGACACTTCAATGGTACTTCGTTGGCTGTAAAATGCTTTCGAACATCCTGAGGTTATGAAAGGCGCTATATAAATGCAAGTCCTTTCAATGTCGGAAATAGAGCAAGAAAATTTTCACACAGCAAAATCCCATAAACAGAAAGGTGGCTCTGACAATGTAATCTATTTTAATGATGTTGGTTGAGGGATAAATATTCACAGGCACCTGGGCGATCACCCCTGCTCTTCAAAATAACTTTATCGAATCGTTTGCGTCCATCTGAGAGGACAGATGGGGTCTTGGTTGAAGGTCTCATCTGAAAGATGGGACCTCTGAAGCGTAGCAGCCCCTCAGTGCTGCACTGGAATATCAGCCTAGATTTTGTGCTCCAGTCTCTGGATGTGAATTTAAACCCACAACCTACTGACTCAGATAAGAATGTAAGCACTGAGACATGACTAACACCTCAACGTTACTGTAGATTATTTCAGTTCTCAAACCTCGGATATTCTCATGGACAAGTCCCAGCTCCCCATGCATTCCAGAGTGCCTGTCTGGTCTTGGTATCCAGGGAAGGTATTGGTAACATGCCTGTGTATCTGTCCTGGGAGTGCTGGATGGGACAGTGTAGGAGTTTTTCTCTGTGTCTACCCCGTGCTGTATCTGCCCTGGGAGTGTTTGATAGAACAGTGTAGAGGGAGCTTTACTCTGTATTCAACCCATGCTGTACATGACTGGAGAATGCTTCAAGCAGACACTCTGTGCTCAGAATGCCTCATTCCTCGGTACTGACCTGCATCAGCTCAATGAGAGCAACATTTAACCCAGAGATCAGAGAAATTCATCACTTTCTCCCTGGGCACAGACCCAGAGGGACAGTAAGTGTCCCGAGCATTTTTGTATCGTGTGCTTGATGTTTTATCCCTAGGTCTGAGTCTTTTGCCTTATTTGAATTTGATGTCCTCATGTTACTTACTCACCAACCAGTGGAAGTAGCTTTTCCTCACTATATCTATCTTTTGGGCCTCCTTATCTCGAGAGACAATGGATACGCGCCTGGAGGTGGTCAGTGGTTTGTGAAGCAGCGCCTGGAGTGGCTATAAAGGCCAATTCTGGAGTGACAGGCTCTTCCACAGGTGCTGCAGAGAAATTTGTTTGTTGGGGCTGTTGCACAGTTGGCTCTCCCCTTGCGCCTCTGTCTTTTTTCCTGCCAACTACTAAGTCTCTTCGACTCGCCACAATTTAGCCCTGTCTTTATGGCTGCCCGCCAGCTCTGGCGAATGCTGGCAACTGACTCCCACGACTTGTGATCAATGTCACACGATTTCATGTCGCGTTTGCAGACGTCTTTATAACGGAGACATGGACGGCCGGTGGGTCTGATACCAGTGGCGAGCTCGCTGTACAATGTGTCTTTGGGGATCCTGCCATCTTCCATGCGGCTCACATGGCCAAGCCATCTCAAGCGCCGCTGACTCAGTAGTGTGTATAAGCTGGGGATGTTGGCCGCTTCAAGGACTTCTGTGTTGGAGATATAGTCCTGCCACCTGATGCCAAGTATTCTCCGAAGGCAGCGAAGATGGAATGAATTGAGACGTCGCTCTTGGCTGGCATACGTTGTCCAGGCCTCGCTGCCGTAGAGCAAGGTACTGAGGACACAGGCCTGATACACTCGGACTTTTGTGTTCCGTGTCAGTGCGCCATTTTCCCACACTCTCTTGGCCAGTCTGGACATAGCAGTGGAAGCCTTTCCCATGCGCTTGTTGATTTCTGCATCTAGAGACAGGTTACTGGTGATAGTTGAGCCTAGGTAGGTGAACTCTTGAACCACTTCCAGAGCGTGGTCGCCAATATTGATGGATGGAGCATTTCTGACATCCTGCCCCATGATGTTCGTTTTCTTGAGGCTGATGGTTAGGCCAAATTCATTGCAGGCAGACGCAAACCTGTCGATGAGACTCTGCAGGCATTCTTCAGTGTGAGATGTTCCTCACTTACCCCCCACAGAAATGTTACAGTGCAGAAGGTGGCCATTTGGCCCATTGTGTCTGCACCATCTCTCCAAATGAGCAATTCACCTAATGCCATTCCACTGCCTTCTCCCTGTAACCCTGCACATTGTTCCTTTTCAGATAACAGCCTAATTCCCTTTTGAATGCCTTAATTGAACCTGCCTGCACCACACACTCAGGCAGTGCATTCCAGATCCTAATGATTCACTGCGTGAAGGGGTTTTTCTGCATGTCACTTTTGCTGCTTTTGTCAATCACTTTAAATCTGTGCCCTCATTCTTGATCCTTTCACGCGTGGGAGCAATGTTTCCTTATCCACTCTGTCCAGACCCCTCATGATTTTGAGTACCTCTATAAAATCTCCTCTCAGCCTTCTCTTCTCCAAGGAAACAGTCCCAACTTCTCTGATCTATCTTCATATCTGAAGTTCCTCATTCCTGGAACCGTTCTCGTGAATCTTTTCTGTACTCTCTCCAATGCCTTCACATCTTTCCTCAAGTGCGGTGCCCAGAACTGGATATAATACTCCAGCTGAGGCTTTACTACTGTCTTATACAAGTTTAACATAACCTCCTTACTCTTGTACTCTATGCCCCTATTAATAAAGCCCAGGATACAGTATGCTTTATTAACTGCTCTCTCAATCTGTCCTGCCACCTTCAGTGACTTATGTACATCTATCCCCAGTTCCCTCTGCTCTTGCACCCCTTTTAGAATTATACCCTTTGTTCTATATTGTCTCTCCATGTTCTTCCTACCAAAAATAATCACTTCACATTTCTCTACATTGAACTTTGTCTGCCACCTGTCTGCCCATTCCACTAACTTGTCTATGTCCTTTTTGAAGTTCTCTGCTATCCTTCTCACAGTTCACAATTGTTCCAACTTTTCTATCCTACACAAACTTTGAAATTGTGCCTACACCAAGGTGTGGGTCATTAATACATATCAGGAAAAGCAAGGGTCCCAACACTGACCCCTGGGGAACACCTCTACAAACCTTCCTCCAGCCTGAAGAACATCCATTAACCACTACTGTTTCCTGTCACTCAGCCAATTCTGTTGTGCGGCTCTGTATCAAATGTGTTTTGGAAGTCCATGTACACCATGTCAACAGCACTGCCCTCATCAACCCTCCCTGTTATCTTTTCAAAAACTCCAAGTTAGTTAAACATGATTTTCCCTTAATGAATCCGTGCTGGCTTTCCTTAATTAATCTGCATTTGTCCAAGTGACTATTAATTTGGTTCCAAATTATTGTTTCTGGAAGTTTCCCCACCACTGAAGTTAAACTGACTGGCCTGTAGTTGCTGTACTTTACTTATCTTTACATCCTTTTTTTGAACACATGCAATTCTCCTGTCTCTGTCACCACCTGAGTCTAAGGAAGACTGAAAAATTACGGCCTGCACCTCTGCAATTTCCTCTCTCACTTCCCTCCCTTTAATAAAACAATGCTGACTTGTTCGAATCATACCATGTCTTTCTAACTGCATTGTTGAGACTTCCTTAAGAATAGATTCCAGCATTTTCCCAATGACTGATGTTTTCTCTCTCGGATGCATCTCATTTGGCCCTGGTGCATTATCAACTTTAAGTAGAGACAGTCTGTCTAATACTTCCTCCTTATCAATTTTAAGTCCTAGTGTATTCATTAAGTCCTGTTTCACTGTGGCATTGGTAGCATCACCTTCCTTGGTGAAGACAGATGCAAAGTATTCATTTAATACCTCAGCTATTCCCCTGCCTCCATACGTAAATCCCACTTTTGGTCTCCAATCGGCCCTACTCCACCTTTTACCACCCTTATGCCTATAGAAGACTTTAGGATTCCCTTTTATATTAGCAGCCAGTCTCTTTTCATACTCTCTCTTTGCTTCTCTTATTTGCCTTTCCACTTCCCCTCTGAACCGCCTGTATTTAGTCTGGTTCTCCATTGTATTATCTACCTGACATCTGTCATAAGCACACTTTTTCTTTATCTTCATCTCTATCTCTTTTGTCATCCAGGGATCTCTGGATTTATTTGCTCTACCTTTCCCCTTCAAGGCAATATACCTCGACTGTGCCCAAACTATCTCTTTGAAGGTAGCCCATTGTTCAGCCACTGTTTTTCCTTCCAACCTTTAATTCCAATTTATCTGACCCAGATCCATTCTTACCCTGATGAAATTTTGAACCCCTCCCTCAAATCTCCAATGACCCTTTGTTCTAATGAAAAGAGCCCCAGTTTCTCTAATCTCTCCTGATAATTAAAGCCTCTCTTCCCTGGTATCATCTCAGTGAATCTCTTCTACACCCTCTCAATGACCTTGACATCCTTCCTGGTGTAAGATGCCCAAAACTTGACCCAATATTCTAACTGCAGCCAAACCAATGATTTGTATGGGTTTGCATGACCTCTGTCCTTTTGGACTCTACACCCCTAATTATAAAACCTAGGATCCCATGTGCTTTTTAACCACTTTATCAACTTGTCCTCCCACTTTTAAAGGTTTGTGCCTCTGAACCTCTTGTAGATTTTAGAGATGTTAATATGTTTATAATGTGTATTAAGGAAAGAGAAACTTAGGAGCTTCACTGCAGACAAGTTGCCATGGCAACACAAGACATTTCATTTCACAGAATTGACTCCAAAATTCCTTAGATTTGAGAACGGTCCCATCAGATTGGAAGTTGGCAAATGATAGGAACATAGGAGCAGGAATAGGCCATTCAGCCCATCAAACCTGCCCTGCCATTCAATATGATCATGGCTGATCTTACACTTCAATGGCTTTTTCCCACACTATCCTCATGTCCCCTTATGTCATTTGTATTTAGAAATGTCAATCTCTGCTTTCAACATAGTCAATGACTGAGCTTCCACAGCCCTCTGGGGTAGAGAATTCCAAAGACACTCAAACTTCTGAGTAAAGAAATTTCTCCTCATCTCTGTCCTAAGTGGCTTCCCCCTTATTTTGAAATTGTGTCCCCGGGTTCTAGACTTTCCAACCAGGGAAAACATCATCACTGCAATCTGCCCTGTCTATCCCTTTAAGTATTTTGTAGGTTTCAATGAGATCACCTTTCATTCTTCAAAACTCTAGAGAATACAGGCCCAATTTCCCCAATCCCTCTTCATAGGACAGTCCCACCATCCCAGGAACAAGTCTGGTGAATCTTCGTTGCACTCCCTCCTTATGATATCCTTCCTAAGGGGACCAAAACTGCACACAGTTCTCCAAGGTTCTATATAATTGAAGCAAGACTTCACTACTACACTTTTCAATAAAGGAGGGAGAGAGAAAACTGAACTACAGGCCAGTTAGCCTAACATCAGTCATTGGGAAAATGCTGGAATCTATTAAGGAAGTCTTAAAAATGCAGTTAGAAAGTCACAGTATGATTAAAACAAGTCAGCATGATTTTACTAAAGGGAAATCCTGTTTGACAAATTTATTAGAGTGGGCATTTTCAAGTTGGCAGGCAGTGAATAGTGGAGTGCCACAAGGATCAGTGCTGGAGCCTCAGCTATTTACACTATATTAATGACTTAGATGAAGAGATAGAGAGTAATATATCTAAGTTTGCTGATGATACAAAGGTAGGTGGAAAGGTAAGCTGTGGGGAGGACACAGAGGCTGCGAAGAGATATAGACAGATTAGTTGATTGGCAACATGATAGCAGATGGAGTACAATGTAGGGAAGTGAGAAGTTATTCACTTTAGCTTAAAAATAAATATTTTTTAAAAGATGTGAAACTTGTAAATATTGATCGGGTAGACACTGCTTGTACAAGGAACACCAAAAGTTAATATGCAGGTACAGTGGCACAGTGGATAGCACCGCAGCCTCACAGCTCCAGTGACCTGGGTTCAATTCTGGGTACTGCCTGTGCAGAGTTTGCAAGTTCTCCCTGTGACCGTGTGGGTTTTCGCCAGGTGCTCTGGTTTCCTCCCACAGCCAAAGACTTGCAGGTTGATAGGTAAATTGGCCATTATAAATTGCCCCTAGTATAGGTAGGTGGTAGGGGAATTGAGGGAAGGTGGGGATGTGGTAGGAATATGGGATAAATGTAGGATTGGTATAAATGGGTGGTTGATGGTCGGCACGGACCCGGTGGGTCGAAGGGCTTGTTTCAGTGCTGTATCTCTAAATAAAAAATTAAATAAAAAATAAACAAGCCATTCGGGAGACAAATGGCATATTGGCCTTTATTGCAAGGGGATTGGAGTACAGAAATAGAGAAGTATTGCTACAATTGAACAGGTTTTTGGTGAGACTGCATCTGGAATACTGCGCGCAGTTTTGGTCTCCACATTTAAGAAAGGATATACTTGCATTGGAGGTGGTACAGCGAAGGTTTACTAAATTGTCCCTGGGATGAGGGGGTTGCCCTATGATGAGAAGTTGAGTAAATTGGTCCTATATTCTCTGGAGTTTAGAAGAATAAGAGGCAATCTAATTGTGCCATACAAGATTCTGAAGGGGCTGAATAGGGTAGTCGCTGAGAGATTGTTCCCACTGGTCGGGGAATCTAGAATATGGGGACGCAGTCTCGAGATAACGGGCTGATCATTTAGGACTGAGATGAGGAGAAATTACTTCACACAAAGGGTTGTGAATCTTTGGAATTCTCTACCCCAGAGGTTGTGGATGCTCCATCGTTGAATACATTTAAAACTGGGATAGATTTTTGGGCTCTCAGGGAATCAAGGGATATGACGAGCAGGTGGGAAAGTGGTATTGAAGCCAAAGGTTAGCCATGATTGTAATAAATGGTGAGCAACTGAAAAGATTAGTATTAATAAAGAGGTAGTATTTGAAGAATTAATGGTGGGCCATATGGTCTACTCCCCCTGTTCTTGTGTTCTTGAGATGGGTGTCATCAGTGTACATGTGGAATCTTTTGTCATGTCTTCAGGTGATGGCACCAAGGGGCAACATATAGATGAGGGATAGAAGGGGGTCATCTTTGACCTTGAGAGACTCCAAAGGTAATCGGATGAGAAGAGAAGCTATTGTTAGAGATTCTTTGGCAATGATTGGATAAATCTGAATGGAGCCAAGTGAGGTCAGTCCCGCTCAGCTGGACAGTGGCGGTGAAGCATTGGATGATGGTTTGGTTGACTGGAGGTCCAGAAGTATGAGGAAGGATAGTGTCCCACAGTCTCAAAAGGATGTCCTTTGCAGCACGGATTTGAGCTGTTTTGGTGCTGTGGCAGGGACAGGAGCCTAATTGGAAAGGGGTAGTGGGAAAGGTGGAGACGAATTTGGGAGGCATAAGAACATTCAATGACTTTGGAGAAGAATGAGGAAACTCCCAGAAATACTAGGGAACCGAAGGACTTGTAAAAATGAGCAACTGAAAGGATTAGTATTAATAAAGAGGTAGTTGAAGAATTAATTGGGTTGAAAGTTGATAAATCCCCTGATGAGCTACATCCCAGAGTACTGAAGGAGATGGCTATGGAGATAGTGGATGCACTAAACAAAGAACAGTACAGCACAGGAACAGGCCATTCGGCCCTCCAAGTCTGCACTGATCTTGATGCCTGTCTAAACTAAAACCTTCTGCACTTCCGGGGTCCGTATCCCTCTATTCCCATCCTATTCATGTATTTGTCAAGATGCCTCTTAAACTATCGTACCTGCTTCCACCATCTCCCCCGGCAGCAAGTTCCAGGCACTCACCACCCTCTGTGTAAAGAACTTGCCTCGCACATCCCCTCTAAACTTTGCCCCTCGCACCTTAAACCTATGTCCCCTAGTAACTGACTCTTCCACCCTGGGAAAAAGCTTCTGACTATCCACTCTGTCATAACTTTGTAAACCTCTATCATGTCGCCCCTCCACCTCTGTCGTTCCAGTGAAAACAATCTGAGTTTATCCAACCTCTCCTCATAGCTAATACCCTCCAGACCAGGCAACATCCTGGTAAACCTCTTCTGTACCCTCTCCAAAGCCTCCACATCCTTCTGGTAGTATGGTGACTAGAATTGCATGCAACATTCCAAGTGTGGCCTAACTAAGGTTCTGTACAACTGCAGCATGACTTGCCAATTTTTATACTCTATGCCCCGACTGATGAAGGCAAGCATGCCGTATGCCTTCTTGATTACCTTATCCACATGCGTTGCCACTTTCAGTGACCTGTGGACCTGTACACCCAGATCTCTCTGCCTGTCAATACTCCTAAGGGTTCTGCCATTTACTGTATATTTCCCACTTGTATTCGATCTTCCAAAATGCATTACCTCACATTTGTCCGGATTAAACTCCATCTGCCATTTCTCCGCCTAAGTCTCCAATCGATCTATATCCTGCTGTATCCTCTGACAATCCTCATCACTATCCGCAACTCCCCCAACCTTTGTGTCGTCCGCAAACTTACTAATCAGACCAGCTACATTTTCCTCCAAGTCAATTATATATACTACAAACAGCAAAGGTCCCAGCACTGATTCCTGCGGAACACCACTAGTCACAGCCCTCCATTCAGAAAAACACTCATCCACTGCTACCCTCTGTCTTCTATGACTGAGCCAGTTCTGTATCCATCTTGCCAGCTCACCTCTGATCCTGTGTGACTTCACCTTTTGCACCAGTGTGCCATGAGGGACCTTGTCAAAGGCTTTACTGAAGTCCAGGCAGACAACGTCCACTGCCCTTCCTTCATCAATCATCTTCATCACTTCCTCAAAAAACTCGATCAAGTTAGTGAGACACAACCTCCCCTTTACAAAACCATGCTGCCTCTCGCTAATAAGTTCATTTGTTTCCAAATGGGAGTAAATCCTGTCCCGAAGAATCCCCTCCAATAATTTCCCTACCACTGACGTAAGGCTCACCGGCCTATAATTTCCTGGATTATCCTTGCTACCCTTCTTAAACAAAGGAACAACATTGGCTATTCTCCAGTCCTCCGGGACCTCACCTGTAGCCAGTGAGGATACAAAGATTTCTGTCAAGGCCCCAGCAATTTCCTCCCTTGCCTCCTTCAGTATTCTGGGGTAGATCCCATCAGGCCCTGGGGACTTATCTACCTTAATGCTTTTCAAGATGCCCAACACCTCCTCCTTTTTGATAATGACATGACCCAGACTGTCTATACTCCCTTCCCGAGACTCATCATCCACCAAGTCCTTCTGTTTGGTGAATACTGATGCAAAGTTATTGGTGGTTATCTTTCAAAATTCTATCTATTCTGGAAGGGTTCCTGCAGACTGGAAAGTAGCAAATGTAACCCCACTATTTAAGAAGGGAATGAGACAGAAACGGAGAACTACAGAACTGTTAGTTTGATGTCAGCAGTAAGGAAAATGTTCAAATCTATTATAAAAGATGTGACAACTAGACACTCAGAAAATAACGATATGACTGGGCTGAGTCAACGTGGTTTTACAGCAGTAAAATCATGTCTGACAAACCTCTAGGAGTTTTTGATACCTGTAGCATAGATAAAGGAGAACCAGTGGATGTGGTGTATTTGGATTTTCAGAAGGCTTTTGATAAGGTCCCACACAGGATGTTAGCAAACAAAATTAGAGCACATGGGATTGGGCGTAATATACTGCTATGAATTGAGAATTGGTTAACAGACAGAAAGCAGAGAGTAGGAATAAATGGGTCATTCTCAGGATGGCAGGCTATTACTAGTGGGGTACCACAAGGATCAAGCCTTGGGCTACAGCTGTTCACAATCTATATCAATGATTTGGATGTGGGGACCTAATGTAATATTTCCAAATTTGCTGATAACACAAAACTAGGTGGGAATGTAAGTTGCGAGGAGGATGCAAGGATGCTTCAAAGGGACTTGAACAGGCTTAGTGAATGGGCAAGAACATGGCAGATGGAATGTAATGTGAATAAGTGTGAAGTGATCCACCTTGGTAGAAAAAAACAGAAATGCAGAGTATTTCTTAAATGGAGAGCGGTTGGGAAATGTTGATGTCCAAAGGGTCCTGGGTGTCCTTGTTCATGAGTCTCTAAAAGCTAGTATGCAGGTGAAGCAAGCAATTAGGAAGGCAAATGGTGTGTTGACCTTCATTTCAAGGGGATTTGAGTACAGCAATAAAGATGTATTGCTGCAATTGTATAGAGCCTTGGTGAGACTGCAACTGGAGTATTATCTACAGTTTTGGTCTCCTTATCTAGGGAAGGATATACTTGCCATAGAGGGAGTGCAATAGCGGTTCACCAGACTAATCCCTAGAATGGCAGAATTGTCTTATGAGGAGAGACTGCAGAAATTAGGCCTGTATTCTCCAGAGTTTCGAAGAATGAGAGGTGATCTCATTGAAACATACAAAATTCTTCCAGGGCGTGACAGGGTGGATGTAGATAGGATGTTTCACCTGGCTGGTGAGTCTAGAACTAGGGGACACAGTCTAAGGTAGGCCATTTAAGCCTGAGATGAGGAGAAATTTCTTTACTCAAAGAGTGGTAAATCTTTGGAATTCTCTACCCCAGAGGGTATTGGAAGCTCAATCATTGAGTATGTTCAAGACAGAACTCCTAAGATTTATACTAATGGCATCGAGAGATATGGGGATAGTGGGGAGAAATGGCGTAGAGGTAGATGATCAACCATGATCGTTTTGAATGGCAGAGCAGGCTCGACGGGCCAAATGGCCTACACCTGCTCCTATTTACTATGTTCAAATCTGAGTTCCTTAGACTTGAGGAATCGAAGATGGGATATTGTCAAGTGTTGGAGACAGTTAGGGTTACACTGAGGGCAAAGGCATCAGAGGTTGAGGGAGTACTTGAGCAAAGCGCCAGTTGCAGAAGTATTGTGACAAATGGAACGGCCAATAGTGAGACAGTTGACAGTGCAGTTGTAAGTGACTTGGGGAGAGTTTTTTTCCAGGTTGGATGCAGAAGAAACAGGAATATTAGGGGTGATGGATACAATGAGGTGAACAGAGATGGCCTTGCCTGTGATTAACAGAATGACAAGATTGAGGTGATACTTGGGGTTTTCTGCTTTTCACCAATTTTCCTGAGTTCAAAGAAAAGAACACAAGAAATAGGAGCAGAAGTAGACTATATGGCCCAAGAAGACAGTTCCACCATTCAATACAATTATGGCTGATTGTGGGCTTCAGTTCCACTTTCCTGCCTGTTCCCCATATCCCTTGATTCCCTGCGAGACCAAAAATCTATCTATCCCAGCCTTAAATATATTTAATGATGGAGCATCCACAACCCTTTGGGGCAGAGAATTCCAAAAATTCACAACCCTTGGAGTGAAGCAATTTCTCCTCATCTCAGTCCTGAATGATTGACCCCTTATCCTGAGTCCATGTCCTTGCATTCTAGATTCCCTGACCAGTGGGAACAATCTCTCAGCTTCTACCCTATCAAGCCCTTTCAGAATCTTGTATGTCTCGATTAGATCACCTCTCATTCTTCTAAACTCCAGAGAATATCGGCCCAATTTACTCAGCCTCTCATCACAGGACAACCCCCTCATCCCAGGGACCAATTTAGTAAATCTTCGCTGCACTGCCTCCAGTGCAAGTATCCTCTTTTAAATGTGGGGACCAAATGTGCACACAGCTGCAGAATCACCAAAGCCCTATACAATTTTAGTAAGACTTCTTTATTCCTGTATTCCAATCCCCTTGCAATAAAGGCCAACATGCCATTTGCCTTCCTAATAGCCTGCATGTTAACTTTGTGCGTTCCTTGTACGAGTCCACCCAAGTCTCTTTGAACATCAACACTTACCAGTTTCACACCTTTTTAAAAAAATATTCTGCTTTTCTATTTTTATGACCAAAGTGAACAACTTCACATTTCCCTACATTATACTCCATTTGCCATCTTGTTGCCCACTCACTTAACCTGTCTATGTCTCTTTGCAGCCTCTCTAATCCTCCCCACAGTTTACCTTTCCACTGAGCTTCGTATCATCAGCAAACTTAGATACATTACTCTCTATCTCTTCATCCAAGTCATTAATATAGAGTGTAAATAGCTGAAGCTCCAGCACTGATCCTTGCGGCACCCCACTTTTCACTGCCTGCCAACTTGAAACTCCCCCATTTATGCTCACTCTCTGCTTCCTATCTGTTAACCAATCCTCTATCCACACTAATATATTACCCTCAACACCATGTGCCCTTATTTTGCCTATTAATCTTTTATGTGACACCTTATCGAATGCTTTTTGAAAATCCAGGTATACTACATCTACTGGTTCCCCTTTATCTACCCTACTACGCACATTCTCAAAAAAACTCTAATAAATGTGTCAAACAGGATCTACCTTTAGTAAAACCATGCTGACTTGTTCTAATCATACTATGCTTTTCCAAGTATATTGTTAAGACTTCCTTAATAATAGTTTCTAGCATCTTCCCAATAACTGATGTTAGGCTAACTGGCCTGTAGTTCCCTGTTTTCTCCCAACCTCCTTTCATGAAAAGTGTCATAACATTTGCCAACTTCCAATCTGATGGGACCATTCATGAATCTAAGGAATTTTGGAAAATCATAGCCAACGCATCCACGATCTCTGTAGCTATCTTTTTCAGAACCCTAGGATGTAGGCCATCTGGTCCCGGGGACTTGTCAGATTTTAGTCCCTCAAGTTTCTCCAATACGTTTTCTCGACTGATATCAATATTCTTAATTTCCTCACTCTTTTTAGCCCCTAGGTTACTGTCTGTTTCTGGTATGGAACTTGTGTCTTCTACTGTGAAGACAGACACAAAATATTTGTTCAATGTCTCTGCCATTTCCTCATTCCCCATGATGATTTCTCCTGTCTCTGCCTCTAAGAGACCAATGTCTACTTTAGCTACTCTCTTCCTTTTTATGTACTTATAAAAGCTCTTACAATCTTTTTTTTATATTGCTGGCTGGTTTACTCTCATTCTATTTTTTCCCTTTTTATCAACTTTCTGCTGATTTCTAAAACACTCCCAATCCTCAGACTTACTACTATTTTTTGCAACATTGTAATCCTCTTCTTTTAGTCTAACACTCTCCTTAACTTCCCGAGTGAGCCACTGATGGGTCTTTCTGGACGAGTTTTTGTTTTTGAATGGAATGTACTTTTGTTGAACCCTTTGAATGGTTTCTTTAAATGTTTCCCACTGTTCATTTAACCCCATACCTTCCAGTCTATTTACCCAATTAACCTTAGCCAGTTCTCCCCTCGTATCTTCGTAATTGGCTTTGTTTATGTTTAAGATTCTTGGTTGTGATTGAAATATGTCACTTTCAAACTTAACATGAAATTCAATGGTATTATGATCATTATTTCCCAGAGGATCTTTTACTATGACCTTGCTTATTAACCCTGCTTCATTACACAATACAAGATCTAAGATAGTTTTATCCCTAGTTTGTTCTACAACGTATTGCTCCAAGAAACTGTCATGAAAGCATTCTACAAATTTATCTTCTAAACTACTGTTCCAGTCTATATGCAGATTCAAGTCCTCCACAATTAATACATTACCTTTTTTACATGCTCCAATAATTTCTTGTTTAATGTTCTGTCTTATGATATAACTACTATTAGGGGTCTTGTAAATTACTCCCACCAGTGTTTTCAGACTCCTGCTAGTCCTAATTTCCACCCAAACTGGTTCTACTTGATGATTTTCTGAGGCCAGATCCCTTCTTCTTAATGAAAAACTGTTGTACAAAGAACAGTACAGCACAGGAACAGGCCATTCAGCCCTCCAAGCCCGTGCCAATCACGATGCCCGTCTAAACTAAAACCTTCTGCACTTACGGGGTCTGTATCCCTCTATTCCCATTCTATTCATGCATTTGTCAAGATACCTCTTAAATGTCGCTATCGTATCTGCTTCCACCACCTCCCCTGGCAGCAGGTCCCAGGAACTTGCCTCGCATGTCCCCTCTAAACTTTGCCCCTCGCACCTTAAACCTGTGTCTCCTAGTAACTGACTCTTCCACCCTGGGAAAAAGCTTCTGACTATCCACTCTGTCCATGCCACTCATAACTTTGTAAACCTCTATCAGGTCTCCCCTCCACATCCGTCGTTCCAGTGAAAACAATCCGAGTTTATCCAACCTCTCCTCATAGCTAATATCCTCCAGACCAGGCAACATCCTGGTAAACCTCCTCTGTGACCTCTCCAAAGCCTCCACATCCTTCTGGTAGTGTGGCGACCAGAATTGCACGCAATGTTCTAAGTGTGGCCTAACTAAAGTTCTGTACAGCTGCAGCATGACTTGCCAATTTTTATACTCTATGCCCCAAATTGACCAAAATAAACACTGAAACCAATGATTTCAAAAGGAAATTTGATGGCCACTTGAAGGAAATGAACTGGCAGGGCTACGGGGATCAAGTTGGGGACTTGAATAGCTCAGTGGAAAGCCAGCATGGACCTGATGGGCCGAATGGCCCTTTCTGTGCTGTAAGTGACTCCATGACTCTATGAGATCATCAATATGTAATACTGAAATTTTTACCAATACTCAACAGAGCCTGCAGTCATTTTATTATTGTGCTTTGGCTTCATGTTGGTTTCTGCATTCTGGATATCATTCGGTGTATAACAGTGGTCTTCCATGAGGACTGGAGGATAGTAACTGGAACCGGGTGCTCCGGTTTCCTCCCACAGCCAAAGACTTGCTGGTTGATAGGTAAATTGGCCATTATAAATTGCCCCTACTGTAGGTAGGGGAATTGAGGGGATGTGGTAGGAATATGGGATTAATGTAGGATTCGTATAAATGGGTGGTTGATGGTCAGCACAGACTCGGTGGGCCGAAGGGCCTGTTTCAGTGCTGTATCTCTAAATAAAATTTTAAAAATCAGAACACACTGACCTGAAATCAATTGTTTTTAATGTAAGATTTGCTTTTTCTGCTGATTATTGGAGTGGTAAATGGTTATGAATTGGTTACAATCAAATATCAAATAAAACAGTTACTCTTATAATGCCAAAGTTAGAATGGGTTTGTCAATAGAAAAGAGAAGAATTCTGCTGGGGTCTCGTCTGGGACCCTGGTGTTTGTATAATTCATTTCAAAAAGAGAAATACAGAACAGGGGACTTCGGGTTATCTGGAGTTTACTGATTGGACCAAACTGTAGTTCGAGGACCAGCATCAGAGGATCAGAGTGATTTAGCAGATGGATAAATTCATCTATTAATACATATTGAACAGTCAATGTGAAATAAAGAAACAATTGAATTGAAGAAAAGATGATTTAGGAAATGTATGATCCCATTCTTGTACAACACGATGCAGTGAGAAAGTTTCAAAAGTCCTTTCAGGCCTCAGATAACTGTCTTTAATGCAAGTGAAATTTAATTTAATTTCATTCATTAACTTAAGGTGGCTGAGACTGGACTCTGAAACCGAATTGATAAGACAAGGTGTCAGCTAGAATCTTTCACCTCTTTAACTGGTCTGCTTCTCTACTTCTAAACCTTTACCATTTAATGTATATGTTTTTTTTTTTAACTTAACAAAATGTATCACCTCATATTTCTCTGTGCTAAATTTAATCTGACATCTACCTGTCCCATTTACTGAACTGTATATTCACACTGAGTCACTTACATTCCTCTTCATGGTTCCCCACACTCCCTATTTTAAAGTCATCTGGAGATTTTGATCTTGTGTTCCATATACCCAAGCCCAGATCATTTCTCTATATTGAGAAGTGCAATGGTCCCAACACTGACCCTGGGGGACACCACTGTTTCCATCCCTCCAGTCTGCTCCTAGAGTTTTGAGAGAAATCAGGTTTCAAAATGATGCAGAGTTTCTGCCAATGAGGGAGATCTGGGCTCAGCCCCACCCACTCGGTGCTGCAGGCCCCGCCCTTCACTCTCTCCGATTGGTTGGAGGACCAACTGCCCCGCTCGGTTCTCCAGCCCCTTCCCACTCTTCTCAGTGGTCAGGTGCTGCCATCAAATAGAGAGAAATTGAGAGCTGCCCGGTAACAGCTGGAAAGCGCAGTGTAAGCAGCAAACTCAGGGAGGAACAGCAAGAGCTGAGAACTCTCAGGGACTGAAAATGGAGGAGAAATGGAAACTGGGCAGGGAGCGTCTGTAAATGAAGGAGAAATGGAGACTGGTCAGGGAGCGTCTGTAAATGGAGGAGAAATGGAGACTGGGCAGGGAGCGTCTGTAAATGGAGGAGAAATGGAGACTGGTCAGGGAGCGTCTGTAAATGGAGGAGAAATGGAGACTGGGCAGGGAGCGTCTGTAAATGGAGGAGAAATGGAGACTGGTCAGGCAGCGTCTGTAAATGGAGGAGAAATGGAGACTGGTCAGGGAGCGTCTGTAAATGGAGGAGAAATGGAGACTGGTCAGGGAGCGTCTGTAAATGGAGGAGAAATGGAGACTGGTCAGGGAGCGTCTGTAAATGGAGGAGAAATGGAGACTGGTCAGGGAGCGTCTGTAAATGGAGGAGAAATGGAGACTGGTCAGGGAGCGTCTGTAAATGGAGGAGAAATGGAGACTGGGCAGGGAGCGTCTGTAAATGGAGGAGAAATGGAGACTGGTCAGGGAGCGTCTGTAAATGGAGGAGAAATGGAGACTGGGCAGGGAGCGTCTGTAAATGGAGGAGAAATGGAGACTGGGCAGGGAGCGTCTGTAAATGGAGGAGAAATGGAGACTGGTCAGGGAGCGTCTGTAAATGGAGGAGAAATGGAGACTGGGCAGGGAGCGTCTGTAAATGGAGGAGAAATGGAGACTGGTCAGGGAGCGTCTGTAAATGGAGGAGAAATGGAGACTGGGCAGGGAGCGTCTGTAAATGGAGGAGAAATGGAGACTGGTCAGGGAGCGCCTGTAAATGGAGGAGAAATGGAGACTGGGCAGGGAGCGCCTGTAAATGGAGGAGAAATGGAGACTGGTCAAGGAGCGTCTGTAAATGGAGGAGAAATGGAGACTGGGCAGGGAGCGTCTGTAAATGGAGGAGAAATGGAGACTGGTCAGGGAGCGTCTGTAAATGGAGGAGAAATGGAGACTGGTCAGGGAGCGTCTGTAAATGGAGGAGAAATGGAGACTGGTCAGGGAGCGTCTGTAAATGGAGGAGAAATGGAGACTGGTCAGGGAGCGTCTGTAAATGGAGGAGAAATGGAGACTGGTCAGGGAGCGTCTGTAAATGGAGGAGAAATGGAGACTGGTCAGGGAGCGTCTGTAAATGGAGGAGAAATGGAGACTGGTCAGGGAGCGTCTGTAAATGGAGGAGAAATGGAGACTGGTCAGGGAGCGTCTGTAAATGGAGGAGAAATGGAGACTGGTCAGGGAGCGTCTGTAAATGGAGGAGAAATGGAGACTGGTCAGGGAGCGTCTGTAAATGGAGGAGAAATAGAGACTGGGCAGGGAGCATCTGTAAACGGAGGAGAAATGGAGACTGGGCAGGGAGCGTCTGCGAAGAAAGTGGAAATACGAAGCGTCAGGGAAAAGCTTTCATCAGAACTAGGAGATATTCCAGATGAACAGCTTAGAGGGATACAGCAAAGGAATCAAAAGAGAAAGAGGGAGGGAGAGGAGAGAGAGATAACATACGCAAGGCAAGAAAAAGATTAAGTAGTTGGGTGGGGAGCAGGAAGCGGATAAATGACACAAGTGGAAATGTGGGGACTGTGGGAAGGGATTCAATTATCCATCCCAGCTGGAAATTCATCAGTGCAGTCACAGTGAGGAGGGGCTGTTCATCTGCTCCATGTTTGGGAAGGGATTCACTGGATGCATCAAACCTGCTGACACACCAGCAAGTTCACACTGTTAAGAGACCTTTTCAAATGTCTAACTGTGAGAAGAGCTTTAAAAGGAAAAAAGATCTATTGATCCATCAAGGCACTCACACTGGGGAGAGGCCATTCATCTGCTCTGTATGTGGGAAGGGATTCACTCAGTCACCCCAGCGAAACACCAGTGAGTTCACAAGTGACTGCAGGGGTTGAATTCTGCTGTTATTGCTGCTGTTAATCACATCCAGGACTCAACCATGTTCATTCTGATAGTTGGGGTTTGTTTCTGCTGATGTTACTAATCTCTGTAACTGGGCTGGAGTTTACTCTTATGGGCTGGAGAGGAACCTGGAGTGGGAAGGGAAGGATCCCGTTGTCATCGTCCACGTAGATACCAACGACATAGGTAGGACTAGGAAAGAGGTTCTGCTGAGGGACTATGAGCAGCTCGGGGCTAAATTAAAAAGCAGAACCTCAAAGGTAATAATCTCTGGATGACGACCTGAGCCACATGCAAATTGGAGTAGGGTAAATAAGATTAGCAAGTTAAACGTGTGGCTCAAAGACTGGTGTGGGAGAAATGGGTTCCAATTCATGGGGCACTGGCACCAGTACTGGGAAAGGAGAGAGCTGTTCCGTTGGGACGGGCTTCATTTGAACCATGCTGGGACCAGTGTCCTGGCAAATCATATAACTAGATAGTTGTAGATAGGAATCATAAAATTAGACAGTTGTAAATAGTACTTTAAACTAATTAGTGGGGGGAAGGGTTCAATTGAAGGGAAGTTTAAAAAATCAAAAAGAAACAAGAGAGCAGAGGTGCAGGGGAGTGAAGAGGTGAACGGTAATCAAAGCGTGATTGGAAGGGGCAGAAAATATAAGCAGAAGAGTGCAGCAGAAATTAGAACCAGAATGAAATAATGGTAAAAAGTCAAAGCTCAAGGCTCTTTATCTGAATGCACGCAGCATTTGTAACAAGATAGATGAGTTGACGGCACAAATAGAAATAAATGAATGTGACTTGATAGCAGGGTAACGTGGTTGCTGGGTGACCAAGACTGGGAACTCAATATTCAAGGGTATTCGACGTTCTGGAAAAATAGGCAAAAAGGAAAAGGAGGTGGGGTAGCTTTGTTAATAAAGGAAGGTATCAGTGTGGTGGTGAGTAGTGAAATAGGTGAAATAGATCGTGATGTGGAATCAGTTTGGGTGGAAATAAGGAATAGCAAGGGGAAGAAGTCATGGGTGGGAGTTGTCTGTAGGCCCCCGAAGAGTTGCCTCACTGTAGGACAAAGTATAAATCGGGAAATAATGAAGCCATGTAAGAAGGGTGCTACAATTGTCATGGGTGATTTTAATCTGCATATTGACTGGACAAATCAGATTGGCAGAGGTAACATGGAAGACGAATTTGTAGAGTGCATCAGGGATTGTTACTTAGAGCAATACATTGCAGAACCTACGCGGGAACAGGCTATTTTAGATCTAGTAATGTGTAATGAGGTTGGATTAATAAGAGATATCACAGTTAAGGATCTTCTAGGGGGAAGCGATCACAACATGGTAGAATTTCAAATTCACTTTGAGGGCGAGCAACTCGGGTCTCAAACCAGTGTTCTCAACTTAAACAAGAGCAATTACAGAGGTTTGAAGAAAGAGTTGTCTAAAGCAGGCTGGGAAAATAGACTAAGGGGAAGGTCAGTGGATGAGCAGTGAGAGACATTTAAGCAGATATTTCATAACGCTCAGCAAAAAATTTATCCCAATCAAAAAGAAGGACTCGATGAGAAGGATGAAACACCTGTGGTTAACAAAGGCAGTCAAGGAAAGTATCCAATCAAAAAGTAAGGCATACAAAGTGGCGAAAACTAGTGGTAGGCCAGAGAATTGGAAATTTTTTAGCAACCAGCAGCAGATGACTAAAAAGCTAATAAAGAGGGAGAAAATTGATTATGAAAGTAAATTGGCAAGAAATATAAGGTTTGGTAAGGGTTTGGTGAGAAGTGCACCTAACTCCAGCTCCTCAGAGACTGCGTTAGGGAACTGGAGCTGGAGCTGGATGAACTTCGGATCATTCAGGATGCTGAAGGGGTGATAGAGAGCAGTTATAGGGAAGTAGTGACACCTAAGTTACAGGATAAAGGTAGCTGGGTGACCGTCAGGGGAGGGAAAGGGAATAGGTGCACAGTGCAGGGTTCCCCTGTGGCCGTTCCCCTCAATAATAAGTATACTGTTTTGGATACGGTTGGGGGGGGGGACGACCTACCAGGGGAAAGCCACAGTGGCCAGGTCTCTGGCACTGAGCCTGGCTCAGTAGCTCAGAAGGGAAGGGGGGAGAATAGGAGAGCGATAGTGATAGGAGATTCAATGGTTAGAGGAACAGACAGGAGATTCTGTGGTCGTGAACGAGACTCCCGGATGGTATGTTGCCTCCCGGGTGCCAGGGTCAGGGATGTCTCGGATCGAGTCTATAGGATTCTTAAGGGGGAGGGGGAGCAGCCAGAGGTCGTGGTACGTATCGGTATCAATGACATAGCTAGGAAAAGGGATGAGGACCTGAAAAGCGAATATAGGGAGTTCGGTTGGAAGCTAAAAGGCAGGACGAGCAGAGTAGTAATCTCAGGATTGATACCGGTGCCATGTGCTAGTGAGGCTAGAAACAGAGAGCGAGTGCAGCTGAACACAGAACCAGTGTAGGAGGGACGGATTCAGATATGTGGATCATTGGGATACCTTCTGGGGAAGGTGGGACCTGTACAAGAAGGACGGGTTGCATCTGAACTGGAGGGGCACCAATATCCTGGGCGGGAGGTTTGCTAGAGCTCTTCGGGAGGGTTTAAACTAGTTTGGCAGGGGGATGGGAACCGGAGCTACGGATCAGTGGATGGGGTAGTTGTTGAACAGGCAGATACCAAGTGCAGAGAGTCTGTGAGGAAGGTTAGACAGTTGACAGGGCAAAGTTGCAGCCAGTATGATGGGTTGAAGTGTGTCTATTTTAACACAAGAAGTGTCAGGAATAAGGGTGATGAACTTAGAGCATGGATCAGTACTTGGAGCTACGATGTTGTGGCCATTACGGAGATGTGAGTATCACAGGGGCAGGAATGGATGTTGGATGTTCCGAGGTTTAGATGTTTCAAAAGGAATAGGGAGGGAGGTAAAAGAGGTGGGGGAGTGGCATTGCTAATCAGGGATAGTATCACAACTGCAGAAATGGAGGTCGTTGAGGAGGGTTTGTCGACTGAGTCATTATGGGTGGAAGTCAGAAACAGGAAAGGAGCAGTCACTTTGTTGGGAGTTTTCTATAGACCCCCCAATAGCAACAGAGACACGGAGGAACAGATTGGGAGGCAGATTTTGGAAAGGTGCAGAAGTAACAGGGTTGTTGTCATGGGTGACTTCAACTTCCCTAATATTGATTGGAACCTCCTTAGTGCAAATAGTTTAGATGGAGCAGTTTTTGTCAGGTGTGTCCAGGAAGGTTTCCTGACTCAATATGTAGATAGGCCGACTAGAGGGGAGGCTATGTTGGACTTGGTGCTTGGCAACGAACCAGGCCAGGTGGCAGATCTCTCGGTGGGAGAGCATTTCGGTGATAGTGATCACAACTCCCTGACCTTTAGTATAGTCATGGAGAGGGACAGGAGCAGACGGGATGGGAAAATATTTAATTAGGGGAGGGGGAATTACAATGCTATTAGGCAGGAACTGGGGAGCATAAATTGGGAACAGATGTTCTCAGGGAAATGCACGACAGAAATGTGGAGGTTGTTTAGGGAGCACTTGCTGCGACTGCTGGATAGGTTTGTCCCGATGAGGCAAGGAAGGGATGGTAGGGTGAAGGAACCTTGGATGACAAGAGATGTGGAACGGCTTGTCAAGAGGAAGAAGGAAGCTTACTTAAGGTTGAGGAAGCAAGGATCAGAAAGGGCTCTAGAGGGTTACAAGGTAGCCAGGAAGGAACTGAAGAATGGACTTAGGAGAGCTAGAAGGGGACATGAAAAAGTCTTGGCGGGTAGGATTAAGGAAAATCCCAAGGCATTCTACACTTATGTGAGGAACAAGAGGATGGCCAGAGTTAGGGTAGGGCCGATCAGGAATAGTGGAGGGAACTTGTGCCTGGAGTCGGAGGAGGTCCTAAATGAATACTTTGCTTCAGTATTCACTAGTGAGAGGGACCTGGTCGTTTGTGAGGACAGCGCGGAACAGGCTGATATGCTCGAACAGGTTGAGGTTAAGAGGGAGGATATGCTGCAAATGTTGAATGATATGAGGACAGATAAGTCCCCGGGGCCAGACGGGATATACCCAAGGATATTACGGGAAGCGAGGGAAGAGATTGCTGCGCCTTTGGCGATGATCTTTGCGTCCTCACTGTCCACTGGAGTAGTACCGGATGATTGGAGGGTGGCAAATGTTGTTCCCTTGTTCAAGAAAGGGAATAGGGATAACCCTGGGAATTATAGACCAGTCAGTCTTACGTCAGTCGTGGGCAAATTATTGGAGAGGATTCTGAGAGACAGGATTTATGATTATTTGGAAAAGCATGGTTTGATTAGAGACAGTCAGCATAGCTTTGAGAGGGGCAGGTCATGCCTCACCAGCCTTATTGAATTCTTTGAAGATGTGAGAAAACACATTGATGAAGGAAGAGCAGTGGATGTGGTGTATATGGATTTTAGCAAGGCGTTTGATAAGGTTCCCCATGGTAGGCTCATTCAGAAAGTGAGGAGGCATGGGATACAGGGAAAGTTGGCTGTCTGGATACAAAATTGGCTGGCCCATAGAAGACAGAGGGTGGTAGTCGATGGAAAGTATTCAGCATGGAGCTCGGTGACCAGTGGTGTTCCGCAGGGATCTGTTCTGGGACCTCTGCTCTTTGTGATTTTTATAAATGACTTGGATGAGGAAGTGGAAGGCTGGATAGCAAGTTTGCCGATGACACGAAGGTTGCTGGAGTTGTGGATAGTGTGGAAGGCTGTTGTAGGTTGCAACGGGACATTGACAGGATGCAGAGCTGGGCTGAGAAATGGCAGATGAAGTTCAACCTGGAAAAGTGTGAAGTGATTCATTTTGGAAGGTCGAATTTGAATGCAGAATACAGGCTTAAAGACAGGATTCTTGGTAGTGTGGAGGAACAGAGGGATCTTGGGGTCCGTGTCCATAGATCGGGGCGGCACAGTGGCGCAGTGGTTAGCACCGCAGCCTCACAGCTCCAGGGACCCGGGTTCGATTCCGGGTACTGCCTGTGTGGAGTTTGCAAGTTCTCCCTGTGTCTGCGTGGGTTTTCTCCGGGTGCTCCGGTTTCCTCCCACAAGCCAAAAGACTTGCAGGTTGATAGGTAAATTGGCCATTATAAATTGTCACTAGTATAGGTAGGAGGTAGGGAAATATAGGGACAGGTGGGGATGTTTGGTAGGAATATGGGATTAGTGTAGGATTAGTCTAAATGGGTGGTTGATGTTCGGCACAGACTCGGTGGGCCGAAGGGCCTGTTTCAGTGCTGTATCTCTAATCTAATCTAATCTAATCTAATCGCTCAAAGTTGCCACCCAAGTTGATAGGGTTGCTAAGAAGGTGTATGGTGTGTTGGCTTTCATTAACAGGGGGATTGAGTTTAAGAGCCGCGAGGTTATGTTGCAGCTCTATAAAGGTTCAACCACACTTGGAATATTGTGTTCAGTTCTGGTCGCCTCATTATCGGAAGCTTTAGAGAGGGTGCAGAGGAGATTTACCAGGATGCTGCCTGGACTGGAGGGCATGTCTTACGAAGAAAGATTGAGGGAGCTGGGGCTTTTCTCATTGGAGCGAAGAAGGATGAGAGGTGACTTGATAGAGGGGTACAAGATGATGAGAGGCATAGATAGAGTGGATAGCCAGAGACTTTTTCCCAGGGTGGAAAGGGCTATCACAAGGGGACATAATTTTAAGGTGATTGGAGGAAGGTTTCGGGGAGATGTCAGAGGTAGGTTCTTTACACAGAGAGTGGTGGGTGCGTGGAATGCGCTGCCAGCGGTGGTAGTAGAAGCAGATACATTAGGGACATTTAAGTGACTCTTGTATAAGTACATGGATGATAGTAGAATGAAGGGTAGGTAGTTAGTTTGATTTTAGAGTAGGTTAAAGGGTCGGCACAACATCGTGGGCCAAAGGGCCTGTACTGTGCTGTACTGTTCTATGTTCTATGTTTAAACAGCAAGAGCTTCTACAGGTATATAAAAAGAAAGAGAGTAGCTAAAGTGAGCGTGGGACCCTTGGAGGATGCGACTGGAGAATTGATAACGGGGAACAGGGAAATGGCAGATAATTTAAACCAATATTTTGTATCGGTTTTCACGGTGGAGGACACTATAAACATCCCACAGATATCAAATAAGCAAGGAGCTAATGGGAGGAAAGATCTTGTAACAGTCTTCATCACGAGGGACAAAGTATTTGATAAACTAATGGCACTAAAGGCAGACAGGTCACCAGGACCAGATGGCCTGCATCCAAGGAAATGGCTGCAGAAATAGTGGAGGCACTGGTCAAAATATTCCAGAACTCACTGGATTCCGGAAAGGTCGAGGTGGATTGGAAACTGCTAATGTGACGCCCCTGTTCAAGAAGGTGGGAGACAAAAAGCTGGAAACTATAGGCCAGTCAGGCTAACATTGGTCATTGGGAAAATGCTAAAGTTCATTATTAAGGAAGAAATAGCAGGACATTTAAAAAAGCTTAACGCAATCAAACAGAGTCAACATGGTTTTGTGAAAGGGAAATCATGTTTGACAAATCTGCTAGAGTTCTTTGAGAATATAACAAGCAGAGTTAATAAAGGAGAACCGGTAGATGTAGTGTATTTGGATTTCCAGAAGGCATTGATAAGGTGCCACATAAAAGACAGGAGCTCACAGTATTTGGGGATAATGTATTAGCATGGATTGAGGATTGGTTAACTTACAGAAGACAGAGAATCAGGATTAATGGGTCTTTTTCAGGTTGGAAAGACGTAACTAGAAAATAGGATCAGTCCTAGGGCCTCAATTATTTACTATCTATATTAATGACTTGGAGGAAGGGGCAGCGTGTAATATATCCAAATTTGCTGATGATACAAAAATAGGTGGGAGGGCATGTTGTGATGAGGACATAAGGAATCTGCAAGGGGATATAGACGGGTTGAGTGAGTGGGCAAAAACTTGGCAGATGGAGTTTACTGTAGGAAAGTGTGAGGTCAACCACTTTGGTAGGAAAAATCAAAAGGCAGACTATTATTTAAATGGAGAGAGACTCCAAAAAAGTGCAGCACAGAGGGATCTGAGTGTTCTTGTACATGAAACACAAAAAGTTAGCATACAGTTGTAGCAAGTAATTAAGAAGGTAAATGGAATTTTGGCCTTTATTGCTCGGGGGTTGGAGTTTAAAAATAGGGAAGTCTTGTTACAACTGTTGATGTAACACCAACTGGGTGTTGGTGAGGCTGCACCTGGAGTACTGTGTACAGTTTTGGTCCCCGTATTTAAGTAAGGACATACTGGCATTGGAGGCAGTTCAAAAGAGATTCACTCGGCTGGTTCCTGTGATGAAGGATTGTCTTATCAAGAACGGCTAAACAGGTAAGGCCTTTATTCATTAGATTTTATAAAATGAGGAGTGATCTTATTGAAATGTACAAGATTCTGAGGGGGCTTGACAGGGTAGACGTTGAGAAGATGTTTCCGCTAGTGAGGGAATCTCGAACCAGGGGACATAGTTACAGAATAAAGAGACACTCATTTAAAACTGAGATGCGAAGGAATTTCTTCTCTCAGAGGGTAGTGAATGTCTGGAATTCTCTACCCCAGTGAGTAGTGGAGGCTAGATCACTGAAAGTATTTAATGAGGAGGTAGACAGATTTTGGAAATATCGGGGAGTTGAGGGCTATGAGGAGCTGGCACGAAAGAGGAGTTGAGGTCTGGGGCAGATCAGTCATGATCTTATTGAATGGCAGGGCAGGCTTGAGGGGCCGAATGGCCTACTCCTGCTCCTATTTCTTATGTTCTTATGATTAAATGTTGAATAAATCAGCTTTGTTTCAAACACACATTGTGTGGAATATTTGTATCTCCATGATAAGAGGAGACTAATTGATATTCTGTTACTGACTGTTCTATTTTTGGGCATTTCCTTACTCAAGATAATATCAATTCTCATCTAGTTCACCTTCCACCATATCAAACCCCAAGCTTGTTCTGTGTGAGTCCACGGCTTGTGTGTGTCATAGACTGCACTGTAATGTCTCACTTTACACACATCTGGAGTTCCTTTGAATTACTCCTGTATAGAACACTCTTGTATAAGATTTGAAATCTGTTATTTCTGGTATCATTTCACTCTTTGTGGGTCTGATTTAGTAAAACACACACTGCACACGTGAGCCTTTGAAATATTCAGTTTTTTTGATGGTTTTGTTGATTTAATCTCTTGTTACTAACATACCTTGCTCTTTTTTTAATTTACAGAATTGTTTCAAACTCTTCATTTCTCAGCTCTTTAGCTCCTCCATTGATCCCTGTCAATAAATCTTGGTTAGGATTAGGGGCTGGGATTAGTGTTCGGGTTATCATTAGGGTTCAGTGATTTACATCGTTCCATCTTTGAGAGATGATGGGAATGCAGCCTCAGAATCTTTCTGCTGAGGCCAGATGAGATCATCTGTTCCACTCCCTCTCCATTTGTTTTGGCGACATAGCCTGGGCAGGATTTGGAGGCACAGACTTGCCCAGCATCTGCATCTCCCTCTCAACCTTTTAGACTGAATCCAGAGGAAGGATGAGAGCCCCTATGTCTGGAGCCCATTTGTTTCCAGGGAATAAGACAGCACCTCTGACAATGCAGTGCTACACCCAGTGCTGCACTGGAGTTTCAGCCTTGATTTTTGAACTCAAGCCCTAGAGTAGGGTTTGAATGTGGAACCTTGTGATTTAGAGGTGAGAGTGTTACCAACTGAACTATAGCTGACACTACTGGAGTTAGGGTTAGTTGGGAGCAGTGGTTATGGTTATGGGTTGGGGTTAGGATTAGGGACTAGGGTTAGGGGCAGAGGTTAGGGTTAGGTGCTGCATTATGGTTAGGGACAGGGATTCAGGACTGGGGTTAGTGTTAAGGCATATTCGTGTTAGGAGTAGGGGTTAGGGTTAGGGGCTGGAGTTAGGGTTAGGGGTTGGGTTTAGGGTGTAGGTTCAGAGGTTTGTGATTGGGACTTGCGGTTATTGAATAGTATTCGGTTAGTGGTTGGGGTTTGTGGTTATTGGTTGGGATTGGGGTCAGTGACAGGGTGCTACATTTGGGAGTTAGTGATTAAGATTAGAAACCGCTTTCTCAACCTGCCTTGCCACCATCAGCAATTTGTGCGCATATACCCCCAGGTCCCTCTGTCCTGCTTTCCCTTTAAAAATGTATCCTTTATTTTATATTGCGTCTCCTCATTCTTCCTACCAAAATGTATCACTGCACACTTCTCTGCACTAAATTTCAACTGTCACAGGTCTAGCCATTCCAGCAGTCTCTAATTTCCTTGCAAATTTATTCCTCTATATCTTTCCCCTATAGATACACCCAGTAGTGTAATAAGATCTCTATTGTTTCTTAGCTCTAACCAAATAGATTCTGTCCTTGACCCCTCTGCACCTTACACTCTCTCCAGCATTGTAATAGTCTCTTGAATTAATACTGTCACCCCTCTTCCTTTCTTTCTTTCTTCCCTCCCTATCTTTCCTGAACACCTTTCATCCAGGAATATTTAGTACTGTAGGGATTCAGAGTAAGGGAGTCAATAAACCCTTTATCCCGTTTTCCCAAAGTCTGAAATTAGTCGAAGTGATTACCCTTATTAGTGATTGTGGTTATATTTTATTCAGTATAAACAGGACTTGACACATGCTGATGACTGAACAGTAATATCAAAGTGCAGTACCATTACCATTCCACTCTGGGTAGAAGTGTGATCTGTATATAATCACTCCCTTTTTGCACCAATCAATGCAGCATTTACATATGGGACCCTTCGCCAACTCTGCTCTCCTGTGAGGGTCCATCTATGGGATACTTTCCTTTCTCAGAAAAGTCTATCGAGCCCAATTTAACCCAATCATTACCTCGCTATATTTGAATGGACCAATTACAGAAGATGTCATTGAACCATTGTGCCCGCCCAAGCCAGGTCAAATTCTCAACATCTTGGGCTTCCCACACTCAGGCACCAATCACCGTCCAATGCTAGTTGCTGGCCAAATGATGGCCTTGGTGCTCAGTCATTTTGTCTCAGCCTTGGCTGCATTTGGGCCTCTGGGAGGTGCTTATCTTTTAGTTCCCACACAGTAAGCTGTCTGTTTTTGCACTTTACTAGATTTCTCCTGAAGTTTGCTTTTTGACCATTTGAATCCCTTTTATACCTTTTGGGCCAATAAAACATTTGGTCAATGAAGGCCCAAACCACAGTTTCACATTATGTCACCTCTCAGCTGCTTTTATCCAGGGTGTATTACAAACAGGATTAAAAATATAGTTCAGTACAACAACGTAATCAAAGAAGTTTACACTCATTCATAGTATTTAAGTTAGTTTTCATTAGTTAGCAAGAAAATCTGAAGTAGGGTTTCCCAGGAAGGTGCTGTCGAAGGAACCTTGGTGAGTTGCTGCAATGCATCTTGTAGATAGTACACACTGCTGTTACTGTGTGTCGGTGGTGGAGGGAGTGAATGTTGAAGGTGGTGGGTGGGATGTCGATCAAGTGGGCTGCTTTGTCCTGGATGGTGTCAAGCTTCTTGAGTGTTATTGCAGCTGCACTTATCCAGGCAAGTGGAGAGTATTCCATCACACTCCTGACTTGTGCCTTGTAAATGGTGGACAGGCTTTGGGGAGACAGGAAGTGAGCGACTTGCCACAGAATTCCCAGCCTCTGACCTGCAGCGGCGACAGGGAGAGCGAGGTGGCAGCTGGGTAAGTGAGTTTCAACTTATATAAACTTACCTTTTTGTTTCAGCAGTTCCTTTTTGCAGCGGCGATAGGGAGAGTGAGGTGGCAGCTGGGTAAGTGAGTTTCAACTTATATAAACTTACCTTTTTGTTTCAGCAGTTCCTTTTTGCAGCGGCGATAGGGAGAGTGAGGTGGCAGCTGGGTAAGTAAGTCCTATATATTTGGGCAGCGGCTGATCCCGAGACACTACACCTGTAGTGTCTCCCACCCGCCCTCCTCCTCTAACCAAAAAAAAAGGACTCGGTGGTGTGTAGATAAGGTAAGGCTTTTACTATTTCTTTTTTTTTCTCGTGTGATTGGTAAAAACGTTTTGTTCCTTTTTCATTTATCTAAGTTAAGACTAAGTTAAGCTTAAGATTAAAAATGGCAGGAGATCTCAGACCCGTGTTATGCTCCTCTTGCTCAATGTGGGAGCTCAGGGACACGGCTGATGTCCCTGACTCCTTCACGTGCTGGAAGTGTGTCCAGCTGCAGCTCTTGTTGGACTGCATGACGGCTCTGGAGCTGCGGATGGACTCACTTTGGAGCATCCGCGATGCTGAGGAGGTAGTGGATAGCACGTTTAGTGAATTGGTCACACCGCAGATTAGGATTGCTGAGGGAGAAAGGAAATGGGTGACCAAAAGGCAGAGAAAGAGCAGGAAGGCAGCGCAGGTGTCCCCTGCGGTCATCTCCCTCCAAAACAAGTATACCGTTTTGGATACTGTTGGGGGAGATGGCTCACCAGGGGAAGGCAGCAGTAGCCAGGTTCATGGCACCGTGGCTGGCTCTGCTGTTCAGAAGGGCGGGAAAAAGAGTGGAAGGGCTATAGTCATAGGGGATTCGATTGTAAGGGGAGTAGATAGGTGGTTCTGTGGTCGAAAACGAGACTCCCGAATGGTATGTTGCCTCCCAGGTGCACGGGTCAGGGATGTCTCAGATCGGCTGCAGAACATTCTGAAGGGGGAGGGTGAACAGCCAGTTGTCATTGTGCACATAGGCACAATGGTAAAAAACGGGATGAGGTCCTACAAGCAGAATTTAGGGAGTTAGGAGCCAAATTAAAAAGTAGGACCTCAGAGGTAGTAATCTCAGGATTGCTACCAGTGCCACGTGATAGTCAGAGTAGAAATGAAAGAATAGTCAGGATGAATGCGTGGCTTGAGAGATGGTGCAGGAGGGAGGGGTTCAGATTTTTGGGACATTGGGACCGGTTCTGGGGGAGGTGGGACTATTACAAATTGGACGGTCTACACCTGGGCCGGACTGGAACCAATGTCCTTGGGAGTGCTTTTGCTAACGCTGTTGGGGAGGGTTTAAACTAATGTGGCAGGGGGATGGGAACCAAATGAGGAGGTCAGTGGACAGTAAGGAGGTAGTAACTAAAGCCTGTAAGGAACTAGATAATGAAGTAGGCGTGACTAAGGGGAAGAGTAGGCAGGGAGCAGATGATGAACGCAAAGGGGCTGGTGGTCTGAGGTGCATTTGTTTTAATGCAAGAAGTGTAGTAGGTAAGGCAGATGAACTTAGGGCTTGGATTAGTACCTGGGAGTATGATGTTATTGCTATTACTGAGACTTGGTTGAGGGAAGGGCATGATTGGCAACTAAATATCCCAGGATTTCGATGCTTCAGGCGGGATAGAGAGGGAGGTAAAAGGGGTGGAGGAGTTGCATTACTGGTCAAAGAGGATATCACAGCTGTGCTGAAGGAGGGCACTATGGAGGACTCGAGCAGTGAGGCAATATGGGCAGAACTCAGAAATAGGAAGGATGCGGTAACAATGTTGGGGCTGTACTACAGGCCTCCCAACAGTGAGCGTGAGATAGAGGTACAAATATGTAAACAGATTATGGAAAGATGTAGGAGCAACAGGGTGGTGGTGATAGAAGATTTTAATTTTCCCAACATTGACTGGGATTCACTTAGTGTTAGAGGTCTAGATGGGGCAGAATTTGTAAGGAGCATCCATAGAGCAGTATGTAAATAGTCCAACTTGGGAAGGGGCCATACTGGACCTGGTGTTGGGGAATGAGCCCGGCCAGGTGGTTGAAGTTTCAGTAGGGGACTACTTTGGGAATAGTGATCACAATTCCGTAAGTTTTAGAATACTCATGGACAAAGACGAGAGTGGTCCTAAAGGAAGAGTGCTAAATTGGGGGAAGGCCAACTATACCAAAATTCGGCAGGAGCTGGGGAATGTAGATTGGGAGCAGCTGTTTGAAGATAAATCCACATTTGATATGTGGGAGGCTTTTAAAGAGAGGTTGATTAGCGTGCAGGAGAGACATGTTCCCGTGAAAATGAGGGATAGAAATGGCAAGATTAGGGAACCATGGATGACAGGTGAAATTGTGAAACTAGCTAAGAGGAAAAAGGAAGCATACATAAGGTCTAGGCGGCTGAAGAAAGACGAAGCTTTGGAAGAATATCGGGAATGTAGGACCAATCTGAAACGAGGAATTAAGAGGGCTAAAAGGGGTCATGAAATATCTTTAGCAAACAGGGTTAAGGAAAATCCAAAAGCCTTTTGTTCATATATAAGGAGCAAGAGGGTAACTAGAAAAAGGATTGGCCCACTCAAGGACAAAGGAGGAAAATTATGCGTGGAGTCAGAGAAAATGGGTGAGATTCTAAACGAGTACTTTGCATCGGTATTCACCGAGGAGAGGGACATGACGGATGTTGAGGTTAGGGACAGATGTTTGATTACTCTAAGTCAAGACGGCATAAGGAGGGAGGAAGTGTTGGGTATTCTAAAAGGCATTAAGGTGGACAAGTCCCCAGGTCCGGATGGGATCTATCCCAGGTTACTGAGGGAAGCGAGAGAGGAAACAGCTGGGGCCTTAACAGATATCTTTGCAACATCCTTAAACACGGGTGAGGTCCCGGAGGACTGGAGAATTGCTAATGTTGTCCCCTTGTTTAAGAAGGGTAGCAGGGATAATCCAGGTAATTATAGACCGGTGAGCCTGACGTCAGTGGTAGGGAAGCTGCTGGAGAAGATACTGAGGGATAGGATCTATTCCCATTTGGAAGAAAATGGGCTTATCAGTGATAGGCAACATGGTTTTGTGCAGGGAAGGTCATGTCTTACCAACTTAATAGAATTCTTTGAGGAAGTGACAGAGTTGATTGATGAGGGAAGGGCTGTAGATGTCATATACATGGACTTCAGTAAGGCGTTTGATAAGGTTTCCCATGGTAGGTTGATGGAGAAAGTGAAGTCACATGGGGTCCAGGGTGTACTAGCTAGATGGATAAAGAACTGGCTGGGCAACAGGAGACAGAGAGTAACAGTGGAAGGGAGTTTCTCAAAATGGAGTCATGTGACCGGTGGTGTTCCACAGGGATCTGTGCTGGGACCACTGTTGTTTGTGATATACATAAATGATTTGGAGGAAAGTATAGGTGGTCTGATTAGCAAGTTTGCAGACGACACTAAGATTGGTAGAGTAGCAGATAGTGAAGGGGACTGTCAGAGAATACAGCAGAATATAGATAGATTGGAGAGTTGGGCAGAGAAATGGCAGATGGAGTTCAATCCGGGCAAATGCGAGGTGATGCATTTTGGAAGATCCAGTTCAAGAGTGAACTATACAATAAATGGAAAAGTCCTGGGGAAAATTGATGTACAGAGAGATTTGGGTGTTCAGGTCCATTGTTCCCTGATGGTGGCAACGCAGATCAATTGAGTGGTCAAGAAGGCATACGGCATGCTTTCCTTCATCGGACGGGGTATTGAGTACAAGAGTTGGCAGGTCATGTTACATTTGTATAAGACTTTGATTCGGCCACATTTGGAATACTGCGTACAGTTCTGGTCGCCACATTACCAAAAGGATGTGGATGCTTTGGAGAGGGTGCAGAGGAGGTTCACCAGGATGTTGCCTGGTATGGAGGGTGCTAGCTATGAAGAGAGGTTGAGTAGATTAGGATTATGTTCATTAGAAAGACAGAGGTTGAGGGGGGACCTGATTGAGGTGTACAAAATCATGAGAGGTATAGACAGGGTGGATAGCAAGAAGCTTTTTCCCAGAGTGGGGGATTCAATTACTAGGGGTCACAAGTTCAAAGTGAGAGGGGAAAAGTTTAGGGGGGATATGCGTGGAATGTTCTTTACGCAGAGGGTGGTGGGTGCCTGGAACGCGTTGCCAGCGGAGGTGGTAGACGCGGGCACGATAGCGTCTTTTAAGATGTATCTAGACAGATACATGAATGGGCAGGAAGCAAAGAGATACAGACCCTTAGAAAATAGGCGACATGTTTAGATAGAGGATCTGGATCGGTGCAGGCTTGGAGGGCCGAAGGGCCTGTTCCTGTGCTGTAATTTTCTTTGTTCTTTGTTCTCCTGTTAGTTGTTTAATTGTCCACCGCTACAGGGTATAAAAGTGAATATTCCCTGTCGTGATCCAGCTCTGGCACCTGACTCTTCTTTGTCTTCTCTGCTGGATTTTGGCAGGAAGTGAGGAAAAGACAGCTGGAACTTCTCTAATCTGTGATTTACAAGGACATATTCCCTGGTTTCCAGCAATTACTTTTCTTCAGTAATTTTCTCATTATCCCCAAACTACCCTGTCTGCTGTTAATTCTGTTGACATCACATATTATAATCTAATACAGGGAAGAGCAATGGTCCCAACACTGACCCTGGGGGACACCACTGCTTCCATCCCTCCAGTCTGAAGAACATCCATTAACCACTACTCTCTGCTTTCTGCCCTTTACCCAACTTCCTATCCACACTGCCCCACTCCCTTTAATACCGTGAGCTTTAATTTTATCAACAAGCCTCCTGTCCGGCACCTTATCAAACATCTTCTGACAATCCATCTACACAACATCCACTGCATTTCCTTTCTCACTACACTGTGTTAAATAATCCCTGCTGTCTGTCCTGAATAAATCCAGAATTAGATGAGCCCTGATATCTCAGAGGGTTGTAAGGCTGGAAGAGATTAGACAGACAATGAGTGGTGAGGGCATGAAGGGATTTGAAAACAAGGATAAGAATTTAAAAATGAGGTGCTGCTTAATTGGGAACCTGTGCAAGAGCACAGTGGTGATGGGTGAACAGGACATGGTTCGAGTAAAGACACACACAGCAGAGTTTTGGATGATCTCAACTTTACGGAAGGTAGGATGTGGGAGACCAGCCAGGAGTGTGTTAGAATAGTCAAGTTGAGGTGTAGCAAATCATGGATGTAAGTTGCTGAGGCAATGGCAAAGTTGGGCAATGTTACTGAGATGAAAATAGGCGGTCTGAGTGATGGTACTGATATGAATTCGGAAGCTCATCTTGGGGTCAAATATGAAATCAAGGTTATGAACAGTCTGGTTTAGCCTCGGAGAGCTGTCAAGGAGAGGGATGGAGTCAGTGGTAGGGAATGGAGTCTGTAGCGGGGACCAAAGGCAATGGCTTCACACCTCCCAATATTTCACTGGAGAAAATTTTTGTTCATCCAGTACTGGATGTTAGACAAGTCAGGATGGTGTATGACTTGGAAGGGAACTTGGAGGTGATGATGTTCACATACACCTGTTACCCTGGTCCTTCTAGATGGTGGAAGTTGAGGGTTTGGGAGGTTCTGTTAAAGTTCTGGTCAAGTTGTAGATATAAAAAATCCCTCTCCCTCACTCCATACCCCTCCCACCTCTCCCCCGTTCTGTCTTTCCTCTCATTGGGGGCAGAGTCTTGTAGGTCCAGACCAGGTGGCAGGTTCCCTTCCCTGAAGAACATTAGCGAACCAGTTGTGTTTGTACGTCCATTCAGCAGCTTGAATGGTCACTTTTTCCAAATGCTGGCCCCACAAATTACCAGATTCATTCAGCTCCATTTCACAACCTGCATGTGTTTTTTGGGTTCTCTCACACTCCTTTTTTCTGTTTTAAATCAATTTAAAATCAATTTAAATCAATTTCACAGGGTATCAAAAGGGGAGAATTTACAGCCAGAAACTCAAAGGAAACATCACATCAGGATCTGATGGTGTCACTCAATTTATCGTAACCTGAATTTCATTGGATTTTAAACAGGGAAGGAAAAAGCACTGGCCACAGTGACGAGAATCAGTGACCTGTTGAGACACAAGTGCAGGCACAGTTGGGACTAAACATGTAAATATGGGGACTGTGGAAAGGGATTTAATAGTCCAGCTGAGATTAAAAGTGCCCAGTATACCTCAAATTACCCTGGAAGAGTAATATACCCCAAAAATTTGAGCAACAGGTGAAGTTAGCTGTTTCATGCTGCTACTATGCAGTAGCAACACATGGGGGGATGCCCAATTGAGGGCTGCCCTGCCTCCCAACCCAACCCCAGGATCCACGACAGCCCTCGCCTCACCAGGGCACGACCGATTGCCCTGGGGAGGCAACCCAAACTTACCTTCAGTCCCGGCTCCTTGGTATCCTCCTCAGTCAGCTGGGCTGCAGTCCCAGCAGTGGCCACCGCTCCCGGTGGCGCTGCTAAGACTAAGAGCTGCCGGCTGATTGGGTGGGTGGAAGCCCCGCCTTGGGCCAATTAAAGCCTGGGGATCCGTAAAATATGGGACAGATCCCCAGTCTGGGCGGAAGCAGGTTCAGCACCGACATTTACGTCGGAGTCTGGCTCCCATCTGCCCACTGTAAAATTCCGGCCACTGTGTGCTGTTTTGGAATACTTAAGGAAGGTGTTATGGCCAGGTGATAAGGAGTGTGAGTGGTTCCCAGTGTTCACCTTCCAACTGACCGCAGCAAGTGTTTTTGTTACTCGGGTTTTAATCTCTTGTGTTTTGTCAAATAAACAGGCTGAGATGGGTTTTCTTATAGTTTTGCAACAGAAGATTAACTATTGATTGAGCAATATTCATTATCCTGAAATTGTCGCAACCACAACCACACATACAATTCATTCACGCGCACACACACAAACACACAATAGAATAGATAGATAGAGAGGAAAAGGGTAAGTGGTTTGAAGTGAGGTAGGTGTTCGGGGTTCACAGTAAACCTATTGAATCTTCTTGGAGGTCAAATTCTCTTTGAAAGTTACAGGCCTGGGTTGTTTGTAAATTTGTCTGGTGTTTGTGACTTCAATCTGGAGACGGGGGCCACTTTCAGTTCACTGCTGTACAAGCTGAAGTGTAGAATTCAGAGCAGGGCCCTTTCCTTGGCTTTTGCTGGATCTTTCAGCTTGTAGCTGGACAGGGTTTTGTGATGTTGTTCTGATTCTTTCTCACTCCACAGAGCTACTTTTTAAGGTAAAAGTCTTCTACATCCTGCTTCTTTTGGGAGATACAGATCCCCCTCCCTGTGGTGACCAACAATGGTCCAGGATGTGGCTACTTCACACATCTTTTTTCAGAAGAACCCGTTCACTTCAAAAATATCTCAATGGGTTCAGGATGTAATTTTCATCTCTTAGCTTGGAATGTGTTTCTTTGTCCTTAACAGATAGTAAGACAGTTTGAATATACAGGGCCCAGGTCATTTGACCTTCATCAGCCATTTTGCAGCACATTGTCCACTTTTTGAAAGGAAAAGTCAATTTATTTTAACTCTTCACTTTGGGTTCTGCATTTTTGTCACTGCACTTCATGTGAGCGTAACACCTCCACCAAAAGGAAAAGAATGAAATTCTTTGGATTTCATTTTTATGTTGTTTGGCTTTTTGGTTTCATAGGAGATAAAGAAAGTAGGAGGGTATCGCGGTCACTCCACTGCACATATAGCACCCACACTTCACTCTCACATCTGCTACAGTTGGCATTGTCTGTAACAGCTATTCACTTGTTCACGTTTGAGTTTTATATCATCCTTTCTTTGTATGAGGCATAATAATAATTGAATTTTCCTTTATGGACCTTGTAGTTTTTTTTCCTAGGAAAGCTACTGTTTAGACCTTTTGCTTTTTATTTTTAGCCATTTCTCACTTTTAAATCCCAGCTATGCAGTGCTGAAACAGAGTTGGATTTCTCTAATATCTGTTTGCAGTCCTTTGGGAGACTGTTGGAGAGATACTTATGCTGTTTCGGGGCTTGTAGTAAGCAAAATTCTGTTTCTGCACTGTTCCTGGCTGTTTTGAATTTTCACTGCCTGTACAGGCCTTAACCCCTTAACTGCTGCTGCCACATGTGGATTTAATAGTTCAGTTCCGTCACATTGATAATTCTTATCTCTAGGGAGACAGTGGCTGCTAAATTGTTTTTGAGCCGTTGTAAGGCATCCAGGTTCTCGTCCTTATTGAGTTCTGAATATGTTTTGCTGGGTTCGGTTAGTTTTGAAGTTAGAACCTGACCCATTGATTCTTCAGTGGTCACATCCACACTGACTTCACTTTTAGTTTTCTTGCGGTTTTCACAAGTGTTGTTTACCTTAGGGTACTTTACCTTCCCTTTTCCTTTGGAGAGGATTTCCTCCCCAGTCTGCCCCACGTCTTCTTGGACACGACTATTTGCAGGTGGCTGTGCAGCTTTTGCTGCACTCCCCTGTGGCATTTCAGCTAAGTGAAGCATCTCCCTCGCTCGGCTTACCTATTTTGGAAATTCCTTGTCCTTATTTAAATCTTAAGAAGGTTTCTGCTAACCATACCTCTGGTGCATTTCCTTCAATGTTTGCTGCTTTTATCTCAACTGCTTTACTTTCTACTGGGTCTACTGGCTCCTTAAATTCTACTGGTTTTCTTTTAGCCTCTTTGGTCTTTACTGACCCTATCCCTCTCTGTGGGATTTTTTTGGGCTTCCTTAGCACTCTGCAGTTGTGCAGAGTTTTGTTCCCTCAGTTTCTGAAGTCTCCGTGGACTGCTCTGGACCCTCTGGCCACAATAATGCATTCCTGTCAAGTTATTGCCCAGCAATAGGTTGACCCCCTACATTGTTAATCTCAGAATGACCCGACCATCACCACCCCTGTGACCAACTTACTCTGATGGTAAACTTTAACTAAGGGAACCTTCAAGCATTTGCCTGTAAAGCCCTTTTACCAATACTATTGTATATGTTCTGCTTCGACATTTCTGTTAGGTCAGGAAAACATGATATGCCAAATGAGAAATATTAATTCATCGTTTGGAAACTTACATTAAACGTTTAGTGGAAAAATCTGACAGTTAACTTTTAAAAAACTGGTAGCAAAGATGGCCACTGCAATTTGCATCTGAAATACCAGGAGATCGAACAGGAGACAAAAGTCTAACAAGAAGCCCAGCCAGAACAATGCTTTGGCTAACTGAGTAGATTATCAAGATCATTCTCATTAGCGGGATATTCAAAGCTATCTTGAGGCTTTCATAAGTGGAGACAACCCTCTGGGGTAACACTGACAATACCACCTGAGAGAAAGGTTTTGGGTTTTAGACTTTGGACATCATTAAAAATAATGGCGATTGAGAGAACCATGTGACCATCTGTTCATCTAGAAAAACTGGGAGTTTTGTGACAGACAGAAGACAAGCAGGAACTAAGACTTCAGCAGACAGGAAGGCTCTGTGCCTCCCTTTCTTTCTCTCTCTGTCCCCAGAGAACATCAAGTTTGAAAACCATCTGTGACTGTGGACCCTCCAAGCCCAGAGACTGCTACAGCCAGATACCAGGGGAAGAGAGCCACCTACCAGTCTTCAAGAAAACCCTGAGCAAAGCAGGCCAACCACAAAGAGCACTTTGACCAGCCAAGGACTTCAAGAATACAGCTTCAGCCTGAAGACTACCAAATCATCTACTCCACAGACTGTGTATTTAAGCTCCATTTATTCTGGACTCCAATCCAACCACCAAATCTATTTTTCCCTCTGTAATCTATTTGTGTGTGTGTGTGATTCACGTGTGACTGCGTGCGTGAATGTACAGCGTATTTTTAAAATTATTTTTAGATCGGTTTTAGATTGTTAAATATAATAAACTCACCTCTTTCTTCTTTAAACTCAAGAAAACTTGTCCGATTGGTTCTTTCACAATCACATTAAAGGAAAAAGGTCAATAACTCAGTCAGGTGGTAAGCACAGCATGGTTTTAAAAAGGGAATAAAACCTGTTGCAGTCAAAAGAGGAAGGATGAGAGGGGAGCCTGAGATTCCCTCCTCACCCGGCCGTAACAGTTAACTTTACTGCAAGTAGTGTCTGGAAACAACTGGTATCCCTGAAGATGGTTATCTCTTTGCCAGTGCCTGTAAAAGGTTTTGGTAGGTACATTGTTATAGAGTCATAGTCGTACAGCATAGAAACAGGTCCTTCGGCCCACCACGTCCATGCCGACCATAATGCCTATCTATACTAATCCCACCTGCCTGCATTAATTTCATATCCCTCTATGCCTTGCTCATTCAAGTACCTGTCCAGATGCCTCTTAAATGTTGCTACTGTTCCTGCCTCCACCACCTCCTCAGGCAACTCATTCCAGATACTATTCTTTGTGTGAAAAATTTACCCCTTTGATCCCCTTTAAACCTCCTCCCCCTCACCTTAAATCTATGCCCTCTAGTTTTAGTCACCCCTACCTTGGGAAACAGACTCTTGCTATCTACACTATCTATGCCATTCATAATTTTAATTTTTAATTTTTTTTGTTCTTGGATTATATTGGAGCAAATCCTCACTACTTTCATAGTATTTTTTATTTGTTTGTGGGATGTGGCCGTTGCGGTTAAGCCAGCATTTATTGCCCATCCCTAATTGCCCTTGAACTTAGTGACTTATTATGCCCATTTCAGAGAGCATTTTTAAGAGTCAATCACATTGCTGTGGGTCTGGAGTCATATGTAGGCCGGACCAGTTATGGGTGGCCGATTTCCTTCCCTAAAGAATATTAATGAACCAGATGGGGTTTTACAACAATTGACAATGGTTTCATGGTCACCATTAGACTAGCTTTTTTTTTAAAAAAGAATTCCAGATTTATTAATTGAATTCAAATTTCACCAACTACCGTGGTGGGATTCAAACCCATGCATAAGCCTGGGCTTTGGATTACTACTGTAGTGGCATTACCACTATGCCACCACCTCCCCATTCTGGACAATGGTTTGACGACAGCACTCCCTATTGTTTTTTTCGAATACCAACATTCTGCCTGGACATGCCCAGATATGCCACACTGGAAACTTATTGGCATGTCCCTACTGGTTTATCATCTGGGTTCCTTCTTTTAAAAGTTGGAAACTGATCTGACTTTCCTTCCCCACTCTCTCTTTCTCTCGAGCCCAGTTCTGCTTTATCTGCATCCCTGCTATCCCAAGCCTGTTAAGAGTGACAAGACCCAAATTTATTCTGAGTTAGGGGTCTGTGTATTAACTCATAGTTATATGCCATTTTTGATGCTTCTCTTACCCTTGTAACTCTTTGCTGTTCAATATTGGTCCCTATATTAACTGGGAGACAGATCAAAGCCATATGTTTAATTCTTTCAAATAAAATGTAAGACTCGGCGGGTCTTTTCCTAGCGTATCTGAATTTCTGTTGATAGGCTTTGGGCACTAACTCATATGCATTTAGAATTGCTATTTTACTTTGTTCATAGTTAGAGGAACTCTCTTCTGATGAGAAAAAGCTTCATATGAACTCGCCTTGTAAGAGGCGAATCCAAAATTATTTTTGCCATTTTAGCCCGATAGCTATTTTCTCAAAGGAGATAAAATATGACTCAACCTCCACCTCATTAGATTTTTGCACTAATTGGCAGTGTCTCTCTCGAGATAAGGAGGCCCAAAAGAAAGAAAGAAAGAAAAGAAGAATACATCAAAGTTTTGTTCCCCATTGGGAATAAGGTTTGAGTGGCTAGTAGCACCTTGTACTTGTAGCCTTTCTAACTCAAACTTTCTTGCTACTTTCTCTTTTTGGATCTCTCTTTCTTCTTTTCCCTGCTGAAACTGCATTTGCTCTTTTTTTAAATCTATAACTGTATTCTAGCAAGGAATACCTTTTCAGACTCATTCCAGGCTTTCTTCTTCTAGTTCAGGGGTAAGTTTAAAATGGTTAGCTAGACTCTTCACCAGTTCAGATTTCTTCAGGGTGGAGAGCTGGGACATCCTGTCTCAAAACACATCCCACCCTGTTCACACTGAGAATCCCAGGGTGGAGAGCTGGGACATCCCACCCTGTTCATACTGAGAATCCCAGGGTGGAGAGCTGGGACATCCTGTCTCAAAACACATCCCACCCTGTTCATACTGAGAATCTCAGGGTGGAGAGCTGGGACATCCTGTCTCAAAACACATCCCACCCTGTTCATACTGAGAATCTCAGGGTGGAGAGCTGGGACATCCCGTCTCAAAACACATCCCACCCTGTTCATACTGAGAATCTCAGGGTGGAGAGCTGGGACATCCTGTCACAAACACATCCCACCCTGTTCATACTGAGAATCCCAGGATGGAGAGCTGGGACATCCCGTCTCAAAACACATCCCACCCTGTTCATACTGAGAATCCCAAGGGAAGGGCTAAGGCTCGGCGAGTGAAACACAACCAAGATGGGAAAGAGGAGAAGAGAACAGGAGGTAAATCAAGGAGTAGGGACTGAGGATGACTAGACTTCAGTTTTAGAGCCTGTAGACTTCAGGAGAGGAAGACTGAGTTCAGTGGTTTTAGGATCCAGGGAGAAAACAAGGAGCAGATGGGGAGACTGGTGTGGATTCCAGCACAGTGAGGATGGAGAGGGAGGTAGATTGTATAGGGCTGTGTATTAGGGGTGTAGGAGGCACAAGAGAGAAAAGGTCAGAGCAGCAAGTACTGCAGCAGTATCCACAGTGAGAGACAGAGAGGGTGGGAGTTAGAGTGGATCATGGACAGTCTGTTAAACTGTCTGTTTGCTGTGACCAGTTTTCCTTCTGTTAAAAATAGCCTCCTGTAGCCCAGTGACACAAACAGCCCATTAAACTCCACCAATGTCCTTTGGTCTGGTGAGATCTCCCTTTGTGAAACATCAGCTGTTGTTAAAGCTTTTCATTCTGACACACTCACAGTGTGAAATGAGCTGCAGAACTGCCGACACCGTCAGCTTTAAGAAGACATTTCCCTTTGGAGATGGGATTGTTCATTGAGTTTGATCAGGGGGATATTGGAGAGGAAGCAGACAGCACAGACATTACACTGCAGCTGGGATATGTGAGAGTGTTACAGTGAGGCTTTCAGGCACTTTATTAAACACACACACAGCAGAAGCACATTAATCTGATAGGAGATCACTTACACACGAGCAGCCAGTGGTGTGGAGCCTCCTGAGAGTCCGCTCCCTTTCCAGCCAGTATTTACAGGAGCTGGGACACGGAAAAGAGACTCAGTAAAATCAGGGATAGATTTGTTCACACAAACCAACCCCAAAAATATTGAGTTATTTCTCCTTCATTTACAGACACTCGACTGCCCGGGTGATTGACGGGAGCTCCGGACCAATCAAAAGTGTGGGGCGGGGCTGGAGAATCGAACAAGTGATAGGTCCTCCAACCAATTGAAGTGAATGAGGGCGGGGCCTGTGGTACCGAGTGGGTGGGGCTGAGCTCGGATCTCTCTCATTGGCTGAAACTCTATCATTTTGAAAGCTGATTTGTCTCAAACTGGCCCTTTCTGGGGGGTTTTTTGGCTTTAAACAGATGAAACCCTGTGGGTGTGGAGCAAATATTTCAACATTTGTTAGTGAAATGGATTCATTCAGGACAGACAGCAGGGATTATTTGAGGGAATAACACAGTGTAGTGAGAAAGGAAATGCAGTGGATGTTGTGTAGATGGATTGTCAAAAGGTGTTTGAGAAAATTAAAGCTCAGGGTATTAAAGGGAGTGGGGCAGTGTGCATAGGAAGTTGGGTAAAGGGCAGAAAACAGAGAGTAGTGGTTAATGGATGTTCCTCAGACTGGAGGGATGGAAACAGTGGTGTCCCCCAGGGTCAGTGTTGGGACCATTGCTGACCTCAATATAGAGAAATGATCTGGACTTGGGTATATGGGCACAAGATCAAAATCTCCAAATGACTTTAAAATAGGGAGTGTGGGGAACTGTGAAGAGAAATGTAAGTGACTCAGTGTGAATAGACAGGTTAGTAAATGGGACAGGTGAAATTTATCTGAGAGAAATGTGACATGATAGATATTGGGAGGAAGGAAAAAGGAGGAAATGTACATTAAATTGTAAAAGTTTAAAAGGAGTAGAGGAACAGAACAGTAAAGAGGTGGAAGATTCTAGCTAAAACCTTGTCTTATTAATTCGTAAGTTTGAGTCCAGTGTCACTAATATTAATACCTTAAGAAATATAAGCTGAGCAGATTCTCTGTCCTCTACCGTATCTTATATTGATCCATCAATCAGAGTAAACATGAAAGTCCCACGTGTCCACAGTCACTTACACGAGGTCAGCCCACTGGATGGAACCTCGAGCACCCTGAGCTTGATCTTCGGTGTCTCCAGTCCCGACTTCCCCCTTACATCAGTATCCCCTCACTTTTATACCCTCTAGTGATCCAGCTCTGGTACCTGACTCTTCTTTGTCTTCTCTGCTGGGATTTGGCAGGAAGTGAGGAAAAGACAGCTGGAATTTCTCTAATCTGTGATTTCCAAGGACACATTCCCTGGTTCCCAGCAGTTACTTTTCTTCAGTAATTTTCTCATTATTCCTAAACTGTTCCTGCCTACTGTTAAATCTGTTATTTCACAATTATAAATATCACACATCATAATCTAATTCATTCTATTACTCACTGATTTCAGTTTATATTGTGGTTAATAACAGACAAATCCTGTCTTTTCCCCTGATCTGATTAGTTTGCAATGAAGTAGAGTTGACAGAGAGTGGTCCTTTTGCATGTGTGTCTGGTGAGTTAATAATGGAAAATAAGGAAATTGCGCAGGTATTGAACAGATATTTTGCATCTGTCTTCACTATAGAGGATAAAAATAACATCCCAGAAATAATTGTGAATCAAGAGTTGAAAGTGAGGGAGGAACTTAAAACCATTACCATCACCAGGGAAAGGGTACTGAGAAAATGATTAGAACTAAAAGCTGACAAGTCCCCAGGTCCGGATGGACTTTATCCTCGGGTCTTAAAAGAAGTGCTGCTGAGAAAGTGGATGTATTGGTTTTAATTTTCCAAAATTCCGTAGATTCTGGAAAGTTCCCATCAGATTGGAAAATAGCAATGTAACTCCGCTATTCAAAAAAGGAAGACAGAAAGCAGGAAACTACAGGCCAGTTAGCATAACATCAGTCATAGGGAAAATCTAATATTAAGGAGGATAGAGCAGGTCATTTAGAAAATGTCAGTGCAATCTGGCAGAGTGAACATGGTTTTGTGAAAGGGAAAAAGTGTTTGACTAATTTATTACAGTTCTTTGAGGCAGTAACAAGTAACATGGATAACGGGGAACCTGTGGATGTGGTGTACTTGAATTTCTAGAAGGCATTTGGCAAGGTGCCACATCAAAGGTTACTGAACAAAATAAGAGCCCTTGGGATAGGGAGTCGGGAGTGCCATAAATACAGCCCGGGGATCGGAGCACACCTTACTTAGATAAATACAGCTCAAAGCCATTTCAGCTGCTGGAGAAACTGAGTGAAAAAACAATTGACATCACAGGAAACTAGTAAGTTGATTGGCCGGTAAGTGCTTTGTGTAAGGGACAGTGTGTTACTAGCTAGCTTAGGACACCAGAGCTAAGGTAGATCCATAAAAAGAACAATTTTAATTAAAATAAATAAAATATAAAACAAAATAAAGATAAAATAATTAAAATACCTAAAACATATATCTGTATAATTAAGAAAAGTATAACTTTAGTTGTAGGTGGTACTAGCATTTAATAAGCACAGTAAATTCTACTATATATAGGAATTATTCTAAGTTAATTAAGAAAGTAATTAAAGTAAATTAACTAATGGTATAAGTAACAATGACAGGACAGGTGTTATGTTGCAGCTGTGGTATGTGGGAGCTTTTGGATGCCAAGGCAATCCAAAACAAACATCTGCAGAAAGCATAAGCAGCTAGAGGAATTCCGGATCAGGATTACTGATCTGGAAGCCGAACTGCAAACACCGCACAACATAAGGGAGGGGGAGAAATACCTGTACACTTTGTTCCAGAAGACAGTCACACCTCTTAAAACAGGGTCATTTGTTTGGTCAACAGTGAGGGACAAGAGGATTTGACCGTGAGTGAGGCAGGTAAAGGGATTGAGCAGACAGTAGTGGAGGAGCCTCAGACTTTGCAATTGTCAAACCTGTGTGGATGAAAGCGAGGACTTCAAGGTGGATGAGCGGACTGACCATGGCACTATGGTACAGGAAGCAATTCAAGTGGGGGGAGCAAAAAGGAATGTAGTGGTACTGGGGGATAGTGAGGGGGATTGACCCTGTTCTGTGCATGGGTCCAGAAGGCTGTGTTGTCCGCCCGGTGCCAGATTTTGGGACATCTGCTCAAGGCTGGATAGGAACTTGGAGTGCGAGGGGGAGGATCCAGTTGTCGTGGTCCATGTAGTTACCAAAGACATAGGTCGGACAAGGAAGGAGAAAAGACAGTATGAGGAGCTAGGCACCAAACTGAAGAGCTGAACCTCAAGGGCAATAATCTCTGGATTATTACCTGAGCCAGGTGCCAATTGGCAGAGGACACATAAGATTAGTGAAATGAATACGTGGCTCAAAGACTGGTGTGGGAGAAGTGGGTTTCGGTTCGTGGGGCACTGGCACCAGTACTGAGAAAGTGGGGGCTGTACCGATGGGCCAGTCTGCACCTGAACCGTGCTGGGACAAGTCTTCTATCAAACCGCGTAACTATGGCAGTAAAGAGGGTTTTAAACTAAACAAGGGATCAAGCTTGGATAGATGTAGCAAATCGGGGGGTGGGGGAAGAGTCAAGGCAGGATAGCAGAATATGGGAAACATGGGAAATGAAGGTCAGAGAATGGCAGGAAGGGACAGAGAGAGAAAAAAACTTAAGAACACACCAACAGTCAAGACTAGATGGTACAAAGATAACAAAAAGCCACAACTAAAGGCTCTGTATCTGAATGCAAGTAGTATTCATAACAAAGTAGACGAATTAATAGCGCACATTGAAGTAAATAAATATGATCTGATAGCCATTATGGAGACGTGGCTGCAGGATGACAAGGATTGCGTCCTGAATATTGAGCGGTATATGACATTCAAGAATAGGAAGCTGGGTAAAGGTGGAGGGGTAGCACTGTTAATCATGGATGGCATTGGTGCAATAGTTAGAGATGACCTTGGTTCAGGAGATCAGGATGTAGGTGGAGATGAGGAATAGTATGGGAAAGAAGTCACTAGTGTGAATGGTCTACAGGCCCCCTAACACTAACCACAATGCAGGACAAAGTGTGCAAGAAGAAATATTGGGTGCTTGTGATAAATGGACAGCAATAATCATGGGCGATTTTAATCTACATATAAAAGGGAAAATTAGATTGGCAACAGTAGCCTGGATGAGGAGTTCACAGAATGCTTTCGAGATAGTTTCTTGGAGCAGCACATTCTGGAACCAACGAAAAAGCAGGTTATATTAGACTTGGTATTGTGTAATGTGACAGGATTAATTAATGACCTCAGAGTAAAGGTACCTCCAGGTAGCAGTGACCGCAATATGATTGAATTTTACATTCAGTTTGAGAGAGAGGAGTGGGTCTAAGACTGGTATTTTAAACTTGAATAAGGGCAACTACATGGGCACGAAAGCTGAGCTAGTTGAGGTGAACTGGATTACTAGATTAGAATTTAATCAATAGAGAAGCAGTGGCAGACATTTAAGGGGATATATCAGAATAAATACATTCCTGCTAAAAAGAAAAATTCTAAGGGGAGGACCCACCATCCTTGGTTAACAAAAGAAGTTAAGGAAAGCATCAAACTTAAGGAAAAAGCATATAATTGCGCAATGATGAGTGGCAGGTCAGATGATTGGTCAGAATATAAAGGATGGCAGAGAATGACTAAAAGGCTAATTTGGAGAAAGAAATTAGAGTAGAGTTTGAGAGGAAGCTAGCTAGAAATGTGGGAACAGATAGTGAGAGTTTCTACAGGTATTTAAAAAGGAAGAAAGTAAATAAATTGAGAGTTGGTCCTCTAGAGTGACAATGGGGAGTTAATAGTAGATAACAAGGAAATAGCAGATGAAATGAACAAATATTTTGCTTCTGACTTCACTATAGAGGATACGAAAAACATTCCAGTAATAGCTGTAAATCAGGAGGTGGAAGGAAGAGAGGAACTTGGTGAAATTATAATTACCAGTGAAGCAGTACAGACCAAACTGATGGAGCTGCAGGCTGACAAGTCCCCGGGTCCTGATGGGCTTCATCCTAGGGTCTTAAAAGAGATGGCTAATGAGGTAGTAGATGCATTGGTGTTAATTTTTCAAACTTCGCTAGATTCTGGAAAGGTTCCATCAGACTGGAAAATAGCAAATATAAATTCAAGAAGTGGGGGAGGCAGAAAACAGGTAACTATAGGCCAGTAAGCTTTATGTCTGTCATGGGGAAGGTGTTAGAATCAATCATTACTGAGGTTATAGCTGGGCACCTAGAAAAACTCAAGGTAATCGGGAATACTCAGCATGGTTTTGTGAAAGAGAGATAATGTTTAACCAATTTATTGGAACTCTTTGAAGGAGTAACATGCACTGTGGACAAAGGGGCACCCGTTGACATACTGTACTTGGATTTCCAGAAGGCATTTGACAAACTGCCACAAAAAAAGGTTATTGCGCAAAGTAGGAGCTCATGGTGTAGGGGTAACATATTAGCATGGATAGAAGATTGACTGGCTGGCAGAAAACAGAGAGTATGCATAAATGGGTCCTTTTCTGATTGGCAGGATGTGATGAAAGGAGTCCTGCAGGGGTCTGTGCTGGGGCCACAACGTTTTACAACTTAGATCAACGCAAAGGTTGGTAGGAAAGTATGTTGTGAAGTGGACATAAGGAGCTTGCAGACCGATTATAGAGAGGTTGAGCAAGTGGGCAAAAATCTGGCAGATGGAGTATAATGTGGGAAAATGTGAAGTTGTTCACTTTGGCAGGAAGAATAATAAAGCAGAGTATTACTTAAACGGAGAACGACTGCAGAATTCCAAGGTGCAGAGGGATCTAGGTATTCTAGTGCACGAGTCACAAAAAGTATGCAGGTACAGCAAGTAATAAAGAAGGCTAATGGAATGCTATCCTTTATTACAAGAGGATTTGAGAATAAAAGTAAGGATGTTATGCTTCAGTTATACAGCACATTGGTGCGACCACATCTCGAATACTGTGTGCAGTTTTGGTCTTCTTATTTAAGGAAAGATGTAAATGTGTTGGAGGCAGTTCAGAGAAGGTTTACCAAATTGATGCCTGGAATTAACAGGTTGTCTTATGAGGAAAGGTTGGACAGACTGGGCTTGTTTTCACTGTGACAGGAGACTTGATTGAAGTATATAGGATCCTGAATGGTCTTGACAAGGTGGATGTGGAGAAGATGTTTCCTCTTTGAGTGAGTCCAGAACTAGCGGTCACCTTTTTAGGAGAGATGAGGAGAAATGTTTTCTCTCAGATGGTTGTGCGACTTTAGAACACTCTGCCTCAGAAGGTGATGGAAGCAAGATCACAGAATATTTTTAAGACGAAGGTAGATTGAATCCCTTGCCTAACAACAATCTAAGGTTATCGGGGGTAGATGGGAGTGTGGGATTCGAAACAAATAGATCAGCTATGATCTTTTTGAATGGCGGAGCAGGCTCGAGGGGCCGAATGGCCTACATCTGCTCCTAATTCATAAATTTGTATGTAACATATTACCATTGATAGAGGATTAGGTAGCTAACAGGAAATGGAATAGGCATAAATGTGTTGTTCTGAGGTTGCCAAGCTGTACTAGTGGAGTGCCGCACAGGTCAGTGCTGGGGCCTCAAGTATTTACAATCTATATCAATGACTTGAATGAAGGGACAGAATGTATGGTTGCTAAATTTACTGATGACACAAAGATAGGTAGGAGAGAAAGTTGTGAAGAGGACATAAGGAGTCTGCAAAGGGATGTTAGGTTAAGTGAGTGGGCAAATATTTGGCAGATGGAATATAATGTGGGAAAGTGTGAACTTGTCCATTTTGGGTGGAAAAATAGAAAAGCAACATATTTAAGTGGAGAGACATTGCAGAACTCAGATTCAGAGGGATCTGGGTGTCCTCGTATACAAAACAAAAAAAGTTATTCAGGTACAGCAAGCGATTAAGACGACAAATGCAATGTTGTCATTTATTGCAAGGGGAATGGAATATAAAAGTAGAGATGTTTCGCGACAGTTGTACAGGGCATTGGAGAGACCATAGCTGGAGCAGTGTGTACAGTTTTGGTCTCCTTACTTAAGAAAGGATATAATTGCATTGGAAGTTCAGAGAAGGTTCACTTGACTGATTCCTGGGATGAGGGGGTTATATTATGAGGAAAGGTTGGACAGGTCAGATCTGTTTTCATTGGAGTTTAGAAGGATGAGAAGTGATCTTACTGAAACATACAAGATTCTGAGGGGACTTCACAGGGTGAATGTTGAAAGAATGTTTCCCCTTGTGGGAGATACTAAAACTATTAGGCCCTGGTTTAAAGATAAGGAGTCTCTTAATCAAGACAGAGATGAGGAGAAATTTTTTCTGAGGGTCTTGAGTCTGTGTAACTCTCTTCCCGAGAACAGTGGAGGCAGGGTCATTGAATGTTTTGAAGGTAGAGATAGACAGATTCTTGACAAACAAGGGAGTCAAAGGGTATCGGGGGGGTGGTAGGCAGGAAAGTGGAGTTGAGTCCACAAACAGATCAGCCATGATCTTATAGAATGGCAGGGCAGGCTTGAGGAGCCGAATAGCCTACTCCTAGTTCATATGTACATTCGTAGAATTCGGTGGATTGGAAATTCATGTGTTGCCATGGAGACCTGTCTGCAGTGAAGCGTCTGTTTGAGTTTCTAACTCAGACTAAACTTCTCCATCCCATAATACACATTATATCAGACATTTGATGTCATTGTATTTTAAACATGTTATGTTAATATCTCTAAACCCACAAGGGATTCAGAGACACAAACCTTTAAAAGTGGGAGGACAAGTTGATAAAGTGGTTAAAAAGCACATGGGATCCTGGGTTTTATAATTAGGGGTGTGGAGTACAAAAGGACAGAGGTCATGTAAACCTGTACAAATCATTGGTTTGGCTGCAGTTAGAATATTGGATCAAGTTTTGGGATCTTACACCAGGAAGGATGTCAAGGTCGTGGAGAGGGTGTAGAAGAGATTCACTGAGATGATACCAGGGAAGAGAGACTTTAGTTATCAGGAGAGATTAGAGAAACTGGGGCTCTTTACATTAGAACAAAGGATCATTGTAGATCTGAGGGAGGGCTTCAAAATTTCATGTAAATGAAAACTATTTCCACTAGTCAGTGAGTCAATAACTAGAGGACATCAAATTCAAATCACCACCAACAGACTCAGACCCAGGGATGAAATATCAAGCACACTGTACAAAAATGTTCAGGACACCCACTGTCCTTCTGGATCTGTGCCCAGGGGAAATGGGTTTAATGTTGTTTTCATTGAATTGATGGATGTCAATGCTGGGGAATGGAGCACCCGGAGGACCGGGTGTCTGCTTGAAGCATCCTGCAGTCAGATACAGCATGGATTAGACACAGAGTAAAGCTCCCTCTACACTAACCCATCAAACACTCCCAGGACAGACACACGAGTATGCTACCGATACCTTCCCTGGAAACCAAGGCTCGGACAGGAATTCTGGAAGTGATGGAGAGCTAGAACTTGTCCACATGAGTAATCAAAGATAGGTGAACTGAAAAAAATCTACAGTAATTATGAGGTGTTAGTCATGGCTCGGTGGCATTCTCATCCCTGACTCAGAAAGTTGAGGGTTCAACTCCATCTCCAGAGACTTGAGCATAAAACCTAGGCTGATATTCCACTGCAGTAACTGAGGGGGTGCTGCACTGTCAGAGGTCCCATCTTTCAGATGAAATCTTCAATTGATAGGTATAAAAGATCCATTGACATTATTTCGAAGAGCAAATAAGTTCTCCCCAGAGTTTTGGTGAATATTTATCCCTGAATGAACATCACTAAAACAGATTATCTGGGAATTATCATGCTACTGTCTGTGGGAACTTGCTGTGCACAAATTACAGTGGCTACACTTCAGTAGAACTTCATTGGGACATCCTGATGTTATGAAAGGTGCTACATAAATACAAGCCTTTAACAGAGGAGAAAAGGCCCAAAAATGGATCAGTCGATAACAGGATTTCAATTAGTCTTCTTGTACCCTGCAGAAAATGAATACTTGACACACTGTGTTGGAAACTAAGCTTTTATATTTGACATGTATCCAGAATATTTAACTCCAGCCAGTTATTCTGGTCATTAACAGCAACAGAAACAAATCTCAACTTTCAGAATAAACATAGTTCAGTCCTGAAGCAGCAGAATCCAACCCCTGCAGTCACTGTGAACTCGCTGATGTCTCAGCAGGGGGGGGGGGGGGGGGGGGGGATGACTGAGTGAATCACTTCCCACACACAGCACAGGTGAACGGTCTCTCCCTAGTTTGAGTGTGGAGTGCGTTGGCATGTCAGCAGATCATTTTTGCTTTTGAAGCTCTTCAGAGCCAGAAAATGTATTTAAAAGGTTTGTTATTAGAGTGAACAGGTTGGTGTGACAGAAGGTGGGATGACTGAGTGAATCCCTTCCCACACACACAACAGGTGAATGGCCTCTCCCCAGTGTCAGTGCGTTGGTGTTGCATCAGGCGTCTTCTGCATTTAAAGCTCTTCTCATAGTCACAGGTCTCTTAGAAGTGTGAACTCGCTGGTGTCTCAGCAGGTTGGATGACTGAGTGAATCCCTTCCTACACACTGAGCAGGTGAATGGCCTCTCCCCAGTGTGAACTCGCTCATGTGTCAGCAGGTTTGATGAGTGAGTGAATCCCTTCTCACACACAGAGCAGGTGAATGGCCTCTCCCCAGTGTGAACAGACTGGTGCACCCGCAGGTTTGATGGATGACTGAATCCCTTCCCACATGCAGAGCAGGTGAACGGTCTCTCCCCAGTGTGAACAGACTGGTGCATCTGAAGATTTGATGAACGAGCAAATCCCTTCCCACATACGGAGCAGATGAACAACCTCTCCCCAGTGTGAACTCGCTGATGTGTCAGCAAGTGGGATAATCGAGTGAATCCCTTCCCACATGTGGAGCAGGCGAACGGCCTCTCTCCAGTGTGAGTGGTCTGGTGTTGCATCAGTTGGCTTCTGCTTTTAAAGCTCTTCTCACAGTCAGAACATTTAAAAGATTTGTTATCAGAGTGAACAAGTTGGTGTGTCAGCAGGTGAGATGACTGAGTGAATCCCTTTCCACACATGGAACAGGTGAATGGTCTCTCCCCAGTGTGAACTTGCTGGTGAGTCAGCAGGTGGGATGATCGAGTAAATCCTTTCCCACACACGGAGCAGGTGAACGGCCTCTCTCCAGTGTGACTTCGGTGATGGGTTTCCAATTCTGATAAGGAATTGAATCCCTTCTCACAAACAGAGCAGGTGAACGGTCTCTCCCCAGTGTGAGTGCGTCGATGAATTTCCAGCCGGGATGGGTAACGGAATCTCATCTCACAGTCTCCACATTTCCACGGTTTCTCCGTGGTATGGGTGTCCTTGTGTCTCTCCAGGTTGGACAATCAGTTGGAGCCTCGTCCACACACAGAACACTTGTACGGTTTCTCTTCAATGTGAATGGTGTGATTTTTTTTCAGGCTGTGTAACTGGTGAAAGCTCTTTCCACAGTCAGTGCACTGGAACACTCTCACTCGGGTGTGTGTGTCTCACTGCTTTTCCAGTCACACCGATGTTTGAAATCTTTTCCCACAGACAGAACAAACATTTCTCCTTCCACATTCAAAGGACAATGATATTCAGATCCTGATGTATCGAGTGACTCTGTCAATGATGTTTGGGTTTCAGTTTCCCATCTGTAAATCTTTCCCTTCTGATACCCTGTAAAAGGAGCTTACAATAGACATCACTCAGTCCAGGACAGAAATTCAGAACAGATAATTCTAGTTTCTATAGAACATTCTTTCCTCTCTTGTTCCCCCAAACATATGATCCATTCAAACTAAAGAAGCTAAACTAAGCAACAAATTTCCAACAAAAGCAAAGGTAACCTTCCCAATGAAACCAGAATGTTGTTAACAGTGTCTGTGAGACACTCTGTACCCGGAGGTGCCCTGGTTGCAGAAGGTATCAAGCATGCCACATCCCCAGGGCCACCCGGGCATGGACAAGACCACGGAAGAGAGATCAGCAGCCACAGTGACACACCCACCCTGGGCCCCGCACATCCTGGACCTGCATATTGTTGTTTTAACCAGGCCCAGAGAAGATGTTCCAACTTACACACCCCTCTCCACACTGAGTAACCTGCACAATAAATGGTTGGACACTGAGAAGTCTAGAGGTACAGAGCAACCTTGGCGTGCATGTCCACAGATCCCTGAAGGTGGCTGGACAAGTAGATAAGGTGGTTCAGAAGGCATACAGGATATTTGCATTTATTAGCCGAGACACAGAATACAAGAGCAGGGAGGTTATGCTGGAACTGGATAAAACACTGGTTCGGCCACAGATGGAGTACTGTGTGCAGTTCTGGTCATCAAACTACAAGAAAGATATGATTAGAGAGGGTACAGAGGAGATTTATGAGGATGTCACCTGGACTGGAGAATTTTCTCTACGAAGGAAGACTGGTTAGATGAGGGCTGTTTTCTTTGGAACAGAGGAGGCTGAGGGGAGACTTAAGTGTATAAAATTATTGAAGGGTCTAGATAGAAAGGACCAAGTCTCCTTGGATGAGGGGTCCATAACCAGGGGGCATAGATTTAGGGTTAAGAGGCAGGAGTTCAGAGGGGATTCGAGGTGAGTTTTTTACTCACCGAGAGGGTGGCGGGATCTGCAACTCACTGCTTGGGAGGGTGGTAGAGGCAGAAATCCTCAACATTTAAAAAGTACTTGGATATGCACTTGATGTGCTCTAACCTACAAGGCTACAGACCAAGAACTAGAAAGTGAGGTTAAGCTGGATGGCTCCTTGTCGGCTGGCGCGGACACGATGGGCCGAATGGCCTCTTTCCATGCTGTAAATTTCTATGATTCTAAGTTGAGGAGCAGCCTGGGAGTGAGTGAAGCTGCTTAAAACCCTGTTGTGCAGGATGCTCCATCTCCTTAGACCAAGTAGGGAACAGAGACCCTGAGGCCCCATCCAGTCCCGGTCCTTCACCAAGATTGCCGTGCATGCGCCCTATCCAAGATGGCGGCCAGTGACCCCGCTCCCCCAGGCCTGTCATTGTCACTGCAGGGTAAACACAGGCCCCATGGACTCTTATTCAGGGCCTCAGGCCTACCCCAGGTGTTTATGATGCTTCCCAGCTCACCCACAGCTCCAATTCCTCTCCTGCGTCCACAATCTCTTCACGCCTTCTGAGCCGCCTACTCCCCCTCAGTCCGTCTCCACTACCCGCACTATGCATGCTCAGAGCACAGTCTGATTCTGACACACTGGGGTTCCTATAGTCATTGATTGGCGACTTTCTGACCCGTGGGGAGTCCTAGGTAAACACTCCAACACTTAAAGCTCAAATTGTTGAATGGAATCATCCATCGAGAAAATTAAATAAATTATACAGACCTGGACAAAAATTAGGCTTGGGCTGATATGTGGAAAGCAACATTCGCAGCCACGCAAGTGGTGGGTAATGACAATCTCCAACAAAATGGAATCTAACCATCTCCCCTCAACATTCAATGGTATTACCATTGCTGAATTCCCCACTATCATGACCAGAAACGGAACATACTGTGGCTACAAGAGCAGGTCAGAGGCTGAGAATCCTGCAGCATGTAACTCACCTCCTGACTCCCCAAAGCCTGTTCACCAGCTACAAAGCACAAGTGAGGAGTGTCATACAATATACGCTCCACTTGCCTGGATGGGTGCAGCTCCAACACCACTCAGGAAGCTCGACACTATCTAGGACAAAGCAGCCCGTTTGATCGGTGTGCCATCCACAACCTTAAAGATTCACTCCGTCTGCCACCGACACACAGTTGCAGCAGTGTGTATCATATACAAGATGCACTGCAGAAAATCAGCATACCTCCTTCAGCACCATCCAAACCCACATATCTTCCACCTAGAAGGACAAGGGCAGCAGATGCATGGGAACACCACCACCTGAAAGTTCCCCTCCAAGCCACACACCATCCTGACTTGGAAATATATCGCCGTTCCTTCAGTCACTGGGTCAAAATTCTCAAACACCCTTCCTAACAGCACTGTGGGAGTACCCGCATCAGATGGACTGCAGTGTTTCAAGGTGGCAGCTCACCACCACCTTCTCAAGAGCAATTAGGGATGGGCAACAAATGCTGGCCTTGCCAGTGACGCCCACAACACATAAAACAAAATTTTTTAAAAAGATACCCGAGTGCCTTGGCCATCCACTATAGTGTAAAGAACAATCGGACTGCAGTTCTTTACCCACGTTTGGACTTAGGAATCAGAGGATGCTTTCACAACTTGCAGATGACACCAAATTGGGTGATAGAACTAATAATGTGGAGGACTGCACTGAAATCCAGGAAAACATAAACAGGCTGGCAGACTGGTCAGATAAATGGGAAATGAAATTCGGGACAGTGAAATGTGAGTTGATTAATTTCAGGAGGAGTAATAAGGATGCCAATTATTGATGAGGGAGCGCAAGAAGGAGCGCGAGAGGGAGCGCACGGCGGGTGCGGAGGTTTAAAAATCGCACCAAAAACCCAGAGCCGGAGACCACAGACCGGGCAAGAGAGAGACAGAGAGAGAGGAGCACGGCGGGAGCGGAGAGGGAGAGAGAGGAGCACGGCGGGAGCGGAGAGGGAGAGAGAGGAGCACGGCGGGAGCGGAGAGGGAGAGAGAGGAGCACGGCGGGAGCGGAGAGGGAGAGAGAGGAGCACGGCGGGAGCGGAGAGGGAGAGAGAGGAGCACGGCGGGAGCGGAGAGGGAGAGAGAGGAGCACGGCGGGAGCGGAGAGGGAGAGAGAGGAGCACGGCGGGAGCGGAGAGGGAGAGAGAGGAGCACGGCGGGAGCGGAGAGGGAGAGAGAGGAGCACGGCGGGAGCGGAGAGGGAGAGAGAGGAGCACGGCGGGAGCGGAGAGGGAGAGAGAGGAGCACGGCGGGAGCGGAGAGGGAGAGAGAGGAGCACGGCGGGAGCGGAGAGGGAGAGAGAGGAGCACGGCGGGAGCGGAGAGGGAGAGAGAGGAGCACGGCGGGAGCGGAGAGGGAGAGAGAGGAGCACGGCGGGAGCGGAGAGGGAGAGAGAGGAGCACGGCGGGAGCGGAGAGGGAGAGAGAGGAGCACGGCGGGAGCGGAGAGGGAGAGAGAGGAGCACGGCGGGAGCGGAGAGGGAGAGAGAGGAGCACGGCGGGAGCGGAGAGGGAGAGAGAGGAGCACGGCGGGAGCGGAGAGGGAGAGAGAGGAGCACGGCGGGAGCGGAGAGGGAGAGAGAGGAGCACGGCGGGAGCGGAGAGGGAGAGAGAGGAGCACGGCGGGAGCGGAGAGGGAGAGAGAGGAGCACGGCGGGAGCGGAGAGGGAGAGAGAGGAGCACGGCGGGAGCGGAGAGGGAGAGAGAGGAGCACGGCGGGAGCGGAGAGGGAGAGAGAGGAGCACGGCGGGAGCGGAGAGGGAGAGAGAGGAGCACGGCGGGAGCGGAGAGGGAGAGAGAGGAGCACGGCGGGAGCGGAGAGGGAGAGAGAGGAGCACGGCGGGAGCGGAGAGGGAGAGAGAGGAGCACGGCGGGAGCGGAGAGGGAGAGAGAGGAGCACGGCGGGAGCGGAGAGGGAGAGAGAGGAGCACGGCGGGAGCGGAGAGGGAGAGAGAGGAGCACGGCGGGAGCGGAGAGGGAGAGAGAGGAGCACGGCGGGAGCGGAGAGGGAGAGAGAGGAGCACGGCGGGAGCGGAGAGGGAGAGAGAGGAGCACGGCGGGAGCGGAGAGGGAGAGAGAGGAGCACGGCGGGAGCGGAGAGGGAGAGAGAGGAGCACGGCGGGAGCGGAGAGGGAGAGAGAGGAGCACGGCGGGAGCGGAGAGGGAGAGAGAGGAGCACGGCGGGAGCGGAGAGGGAGAGAGAGGAGCACGGCGGGAGCGGAGAGGGAGAGAGAGGAGCACGGCGGGAGCGGAGAGGGAGAGAGAGGAGCACGGCGGGAGCGGAGAGGGAGAGAGAGGAGCACGGCGGGAGCGGAGAGGGAGAGAGAGGAGCACGGCGGGAGCGGAGAGGGAGAGAGAGGAGCACGGCGGGAGCGGAGAGGGAGAGAGAGGAGCACGGCGGGAGCGGAGAGGGAGAGAGAGGAGCACGGCGGGAGCGGAGAGGGAGAGAGAGGAGCACGGCGGGAGCGGAGAGGGAGAGAGAGGAGCACGGCGGGAGCGGAGAGGGAGAGAGAGGAGCACGGCGGGAGCGGAGAGGGAGAGAGAGGAGCACGGCGGGAGCGGAGAGGGAGAGAGAGGAGCACGGCGGGAGCGGAGAGGGAGAGAGAGGAGCACGGCGGGAGCGGAGAGGGAGAGAGAGGAGCACGGCGGGAGCGGAGAGGGAGAGAGAGGAGCACGGCGGGAGCGGAGAGGGAGAGAGAGAGGAGCACGGCGGGAGCGGAGAGGGAGAGAGAGAGGAGCACGGCGGGAGCGGAGAGGGAGAGAGAGAGGAGCACGGCGGGAGCGGAGAGGGAGAGAGAGAGGAGCACGGCGGGAGCGGAGAGGGAGAGAGAGAGGAGCACGGCGGGAGCGGAGAGGGAGAGAGAGAGGAGCACGGCGGGAGCGGAGAGGAGAGAGAGAGAGGAGCACGGCGGGAGCGGAGAGGGAGAGAGAGAGAGGAGCACGGCGGGAGCGGAGAGGGAGAGAGAGAGAGGAGCACGGCGGGAGCGGAGAGGGAGAGAGAGAGAGGAGCACGGCGGGAGCGGAGAGGGAGAGAGAGAGAGAGGAGCACGGCGGGAGCGGAGAGGGAGAGAGAGAGAGAGGAGCACGGCGGGAGCGGAGAGGGAGAGAGAGAGAGAGGAGCACGGCGGGAGCGGAGAGGGAGAGAGAGAGAGAGGAGCACGGCGGGAGCGGAGAGGGAGAGAGAGAGAGAGGAGCACGGCGGGAGCGGAGAGGGAGAGAGAGAGAGAGGAGCACGGCGGGAGCGGAGAGGGAGAGAGAGAGAGAGGAGCACGGCGGGAGCGGAGAGGGAGAGAGAGAGAGAGGAGCACGGCGGGAGCGGAGAGGGAGAGAGAGAGAGAGGAGCACGGCGGGAGCGGAGAGGGAGAGAGAGAGAGAGGAGCACGGCGGGAGCGGAGAGGGAGAGAGAGAGAGAGGAGCACGGCGGGAGCGGAGAGGGAGAGAGAGAGAGAGGAGCACGGCGGGAGCGGAGAGGGAGAGAGAGAGAGAGGAGCACGGCGGGAGCGGAGAGGGAGAGAGAGAGAGAGGAGCACGGCGGGAGCGGAGAGGGAGAGAGAGAGAGAGGAGCACGGCGGGAGCGGAGAGGGAGAGAGAGAGAGAGGAGCACGGCGGGAGCGGAGAGGGAGAGAGAGAGAGAGGAGCACGGCGGGAGCGGAGAGGGAGAGAGAGAGAGAGGAGCACGGCGGGAGCGGAGAGGGAGAGAGAGAGAGAGGAGCACGGCGGGAGCGGAGAGGGAGAGAGAGAGAGAGGAGCACGGCGGGAGCGGAGAGGGAGAGAGAGAGAGAGGAGCACGGCGGGAGCGGAGAGGGAGAGAGAGAGAGAGGAGCACGGCGGGAGCGGAGAGGGAGAGAGAGAGAGAGGAGCACGGCGGGAGCGGAGAGGGAGAGAGAGAGAGAGGAGCACGGCGGGAGCGGAGAGGGAGAGAGAGAGAGAGGAGCACGGCGGGAGCGGAGAGGGAGAGAGAGAGAGAGGAGCACGGCGGGAGCGGAGAGGGAGAGAGAGAGAGAGGAGCACGGCGGGAGCGGAGAGGGAGAGAGAGAGAGAGGAGCACGGCGGGAGCGGAGAGGGAGAGAGAGAGAGAGGAGCACGGCGGGAGCGGAGAGGGAGAGAGAGAGAGAGGAGCACGGCGGGAGCGGAGAGGGAGAGAGAGAGAGAGGAGCACGGCGGGAGCGGAGAGGGAGAGAGAGAGAGAGGAGCACGGCGGGAGCGGAGAGGGAGAGAGAGAGAGAGGAGCACGGCGGGAGCGGAGAGGGAGAGAGAGAGAGAGGAGCACGGCGGGAGCGGAGAGGGAGAGAGAGAGAGAGGAGCACGGCGGGAGCGGAGAGGGAGAGAGAGAGAGAGGAGCACGGCGGGAGCGGAGAGGGAGAGAGAGAGAGAGGAGCACGGCGGGAGCGGAGAGGGAGAGAGAGAGAGAGGAGCACGGCGGGAGCGGAGAGGGAGAGAGAGAGAGAGGAGCACGGCGGGAGCGGAGAGGGAGAGAGAGAGAGAGGAGCACGGCGGGAGCGGAGAGGGAGAGAGAGAGAGAGGAGCACGGCGGGAGCGGAGAGGGAGAGAGAGAGAGAGGAGCACGGCGGGAGCGGAGAGGGAGAGAGAGAGAGAGGAGCACGGCGGGAGCGGAGAGGGAGAGAGAGAGAGAGGAGCACGGCGGGAGCGGAGAGGGAGAGAGAGAGAGAGGAGCACGGCGGGAGCGGAGAGGGAGAGAGAGAGAGAGGAGCACGGCGGGAGCGGAGAGGGAGAGAGAGAGAGAGGAGCACGGCGGGAGCGGAGAGGGAGAGAGAGAGAGAGGAGCACGGCGGGAGCGGAGAGGGAGAGAGAGAGAGAGGAGCACGGCGGGAGCGGAGAGGGAGAGAGAGAGAGAGGAGCACGGCGGGAGCGGAGAGGGAGAGAGAGAGAGAGGAGCACGGCGGGAGCGGAGAGGGAGAGAGAGAGAGAGGAGCACGGCGGGAGCGGAGAGGGAGAGAGAGAGAGAGGAGCACGGCGGGAGCGGAGAGGGAGAGAGAGAGAGAGGAGCACGGCGGGAGCGGAGAGGGAGAGAGAGAGAGAGGAGCACGGCGGGAGCGGAGAGGGAGAGAGAGAGAGAGGAGCACGGCGGGAGCGGAGAGGGAGAGAGAGAGAGAGGAGCACGGCGGGAGCGGAGAGGGAGAGAGAGAGAGAGGAGCACGGCGGGAGCGGAGAGGGAGAGAGAGAGAGAGGAGCACGGCGGGAGCGGAGAGGGAGAGAGAGAGAGAGGAGCACGGCGGGAGCGGAGAGGGAGAGAGAGAGAGAGGAGCACGGCGGGAGCGGAGAGGGAGAGAGAGAGAGAGGAGCACGGCGGGAGCGGAGAGGGAGAGAGAGAGAGAGGAGCACGGCGGGAGCGGAGAGGGAGAGAGAGAGAGAGGAGCACGGCGGGAGCGGAGAGGGAGAGAGAGAGAGAGGAGCACGGCGGGAGCGGAGAGGGAGAGAGAGAGAGAGGAGCACGGCGGGAGCGGAGAGGGAGAGAGAGAGAGAGGAGCACGGCGGGAGCGGAGAGGGAGAGAGAGAGAGAGGAGCACGGCGGGAGCGGAGAGGGAGAGAGAGAGAGAGGAGCACGGCGGGAGCGGAGAGGGAGAGAGAGAGAGAGGAGCACGGCGGGAGCGGAGAGGGAGAGAGAGAGAGAGGAGCACGGCGGGAGCGGAGAGGGAGAGAGAGAGAGAGGAGCACGGCGGGAGCGGAGAGGGAGAGAGAGAGAGAGGAGCACGGCGGGAGCGGAGAGGGAGAGAGAGAGAGAGGAGCACGGCGGGAGCGGAGAGGGAGAGAGAGAGAGAGGAGCACGGCGGGAGCGGAGAGGGAGAGAGAGAGAGAGGAGCACGGCGGGAGCGGAGAGGGAGAGAGAGAGAGAGGAGCACGGCGGGAGCGGAGAGGGAGAGAGAGAGAGGAGCACGGCGGGAGCGGAGAGGGAGAGAGAGAGAGAGGAGCACGGCGGGAGCGGAGAGGGAGAGAGAGAGAGAGGAGCACGGCGGGAGCGGAGAGGGAGAGAGAGAGAGAGGAGCACGGCGGGAGCGGAGAGGGAGAGAGAGAGAGAGGAGCACGGCGGGAGCGGAGAGGGAGAGAGAGAGAGAGGAGCACGGCGGGAGCGGAGAGGGAGAGAGAGAGAGAGGAGCACGGCGGGAGCGGAGAGGGAGAGAGAGAGAGAGGAGCACGGCGGGAGCGGAGAGGGAGAGAGAGAGAGAGGAGCACGGCGGGAGCGGAGAGGGAGAGAGAGGAGCACGGCGGGAGCGGAGAGGGAGAGAGAGGAGCACGGCGGGAGCGGAGAGGGAGAGAGAGGAGCACGGCGGGAGCGGAGAGGGAGAGAGAGGAGCACGGCGGGAGCGGAGAGGGAGAGAGAGGAGCACGGCGGGAGCGGAGAGGGAGAGAGAGGAGCACGGCGGGAGCGGAGAGGGAGAGAGAGGAGCACGGCGGGAGCGGAGAGGGAGAGAGAGGAGCACGGCGGGAGCGGAGAGGGAGAGAGAGGAGCACGGCGGGAGCGGAGAGGGAGAGAGAGGAGCACGGCGGGAGCGGAGAGGGAGAGAGAGGAGCACGGCGGGAGCGGAGAGGGAGAGAGAGGAGCACGGCGGGAGCGGAGAGGGAGAGAGAGGAGCACGGCGGGAGCGGAGAGGGAGAGAGAGGAGCACGGCGGGAGCGGAGAGGGAGAGAGAGGAGCACGGCGGGAGCGGAGAGGGAGAGAGAGGAGCACGGCGGGAGCGGAGAGGGAGAGAGAGGAGCACGGCGGGAGCGGAGAGGGAGAGAGAGGAGCACGGCGGGAGCGGAGAGGGAGAGAGAGGAGCACGGCGGGAGCGGAGAGGGAGAGAGAGGAGCACGGCGGGAGCGGAGAGGGAGAGAGAGGAGCACGGCGGGAGCGGAGAGGGAGAGAGAGGAGCACGGCGGGAGCGGAGAGGGAGAGAGAGGAGCACGGCGGGAGCGGAGAGGGAGAGAGAGGAGCACGGCGGGAGCGGAGAGGGAGAGAGAGGAGCACGGCGGGAGCGGAGAGGGAGAGAGAGGAGCACGGCGGGAGCGGAGAGGGAGAGAGAGGAGCACGGCGGGAGCGGAGAGGGAGAGAGAGGAGCACGGCGGGAGCGGAGAGGGAGAGAGAGGAGCACGGCGGGAGCGGAGAGGGAGAGAGAGGAGCACGGCGGGAGCGGAGAGGGAGAGAGAGGAGCACGGCGGGAGCGGAGAGGGAGAGAGAGGAGCACGGCGGGAGCGGAGAGGGAGAGAGAGGAGCACGGCGGGAGCGGAGAGGGAGAGAGAGGAGCACGGCGGGAGCGGAGAGGGAGAGAGAGGAGCACGGCGGGAGCGGAGAGGGAGAGAGAGGAGCACGGCGGGAGCGGAGAGGGAGAGAGAGGAGCACGGCGGGAGCGGAGAGGGAGAGAGAGGAGCACGGCGGGAGCGGAGAGGGAGAGAGAGGAGCACGGCGGGAGCGGAGAGGGAGAGAGAGGAGCACGGCGGGAGCGGAGAGGGAGAGAGAGGAGCACGGCGGGAGCGGAGAGGGAGAGAGAGGAGCACGGCGGGAGCGGAGAGGGAGAGAGAGGAGCACGGCGGGAGCGGAGAGGGAGAGAGAGGAGCACGGCGGGAGCGGAGAGGGAGAGAGAGGAGCACGGCGGGAGCGGAGAGGGAGAGAGAGGAGCACGGCGGGAGCGGAGAGGGAGAGAGAGGAGCACGGCGGGAGCGGAGAGGGAGAGAGAGGAGCACGGCGGGAGCGGAGAGGGAGAGAGAGGAGCACGGCGGGAGCGGAGAGGGAGAGAGAGGAGCACGGCGGGAGCGGAGAGGGAGAGAGAGGAGCACGGCGGGAGCGGAGAGGGAGAGAGAGGAGCACGGCGGGAGCGGAGAGGGAGAGAGAGGAGCACGGCGGGAGCGGAGAGGGAGAGAGAGGAGCACGGCGGGAGCGGAGAGGGAGAGAGAGGAGCACGGCGGGAGCGGAGAGGGAGAGAGAGGAGCACGGCGGGAGCGGAGAGGGAGAGAGAGGAGCACGGCGGGAGCGGAGAGGGAGAGAGAGGAGCACGGCGGGAGCGGAGAGGGAGAGAGAGGAGCACGGCGGGAGCGGAGAGGGAGAGAGAGGAGCACGGCGGGAGCGGAGAGGGAGAGAGAGGAGCACGGCGGGAGCGGAGAGGGAGAGAGAGGAGCACGGCGGGAGCGGAGAGGGAGAGAGAGGAGCACGGCGGGAGCGGAGAGGGAGAGAGAGGAGCACGGCGGGAGCGGAGAGGGAGAGAGAGGAGCACGGCGGGAGCGGAGAGGGAGAGAGAGGAGCACGGCGGGAGCGGAGAGGGAGAGAGAGGAGCACGGCGGGAGCGGAGAGGGAGAGAGAGGAGCACGGCGGGAGCGGAGAGGGAGAGAGAGGAGCACGGCGGGAGCGGAGAGGGAGAGAGAGGAGCACGGCGGGAGCGGAGAGGGAGAGAGAGGAGCACGGCGGGAGCGGAGAGGGAGAGAGAGGAGCACGGCGGGAGCGGAGAGGGAGAGAGAGGAGCACGGCGGGAGCGGAGAGGGAGAGAGAGGAGCACGGCGGGAGCGGAGAGGGAGAGAGAGGAGCACGGCGGGAGCGGAGAGGGAGAGAGAGGAGCACGGCGGGAGCGGAGAGGGAGAGAGAGGAGCACGGCGGGAGCGGAGAGGGAGAGAGAGGAGCACGGCGGGAGCGGAGAGGGAGAGAGAGGAGCACGGCGGGAGCGGAGAGGGAGAGAGAGGAGCACGGCGGGAGCGGAGAGGGAGAGAGAGGAGCACGGCGGGAGCGGAGAGGGAGAGAGAGGAGCACGGCGGGAGCGGAGAGGGAGAGAGAGGAGCACGGCGGGAGCGGAGAGGGAGAGAGAGGAGCACGGCGGGAGCGGAGAGGGAGAGAGAGGAGCACGGCGGGAGCGGAGAGGGAGAGAGAGGAGCACGGCGGGAGCGGAGAGGGAGAGAGAGGAGCACGGCGGGAGCGGAGAGGGAGAGAGAGGAGCACGGCGGGAGCGGAGAGGGAGAGAGAGGAGCACGGCGGGAGCGGAGAGGGAGAGAGAGGAGCACGGCGGGAGCGGAGAGGGAGAGAGAGGAGCACGGCGGGAGCGGAGAGGGAGAGAGAGGAGCACGGCGGGAGCGGAGAGGGAGAGAGAGGAGCACGGCGGGAGCGGAGAGGGAGAGAGAGGAGCACGGCGGGAGCGGAGAGGGAGAGAGAGGAGCACGGCGGGAGCGGAGAGGGAGAGAGAGGAGCACGGCGGGAGCGGAGAGGGAGAGAGAGGAGCACGGCGGGAGCGGAGAGGGAGAGAGAGGAGCACGGCGGGAGCGGAGAGGGAGAGAGAGGAGCACGGCGGGAGCGGAGAGGGAGAGAGAGGAGCACGGCGGGAGCGGAGAGGGAGAGAGAGGAGCACGGCGGGAGCGGAGAGGGAGAGAGAGGAGCACGGCGGGAGCGGAGAGGGAGAGAGAGGAGCACGGCGGGAGCGGAGAGGGAGAGAGAGGAGCACGGCGGGAGCGGAGAGGGAGAGAGAGGAGCACGGCGGGAGCGGAGAGGGAGAGAGAGGAGCACGGCGGGAGCGGAGAGGGAGAGAGAGGAGCACGGCGGGAGCGGAGAGGGAGAGAGAGGAGCACGGCGGGAGCGGAGAGGGAGAGAGAGGAGCACGGCGGGAGCGGAGAGGGAGAGAGAGGAGCACGGCGGGAGCGGAGAGGGAGAGAGAGGAGCACGGCGGGAGCGGAGAGGGAGAGAGAGGAGCACGGCGGGAGCGGAGAGGGAGAGAGAGGAGCACGGCGGGAGCGGAGAGGGAGAGAGAGGAGCACGGCGGGAGCGGAGAGGGAGAGAGAGGAGCACGGCGGGAGCGGAGAGGGAGAGAGAGGAGCACGGCGGGAGCGGAGAGGGAGAGAGAGGAGCACGGCGGGAGCGGAGAGGGAGAGAGAGGAGCACGGCGGGAGCGGAGAGGGAGAGAGAGGAGCACGGCGGGAGCGGAGAGGGAGAGAGAGGAGCACGGCGGGAGCGGAGAGGGAGAGAGAGGAGCACGGCGGGAGCGGAGAGGGAGAGAGAGGAGCACGGCGGGAGCGGAGAGGGAGAGAGAGGAGCACGGCGGGAGCGGAGAGGGAGAGAGAGGAGCACGGCGGGAGCGGAGAGGGAGAGAGAGGAGCACGGCGGGAGCGGAGAGGGAGAGAGAGGAGCACGGCGGGAGCGGAGAGGGAGAGAGAGGAGCACGGCGGGAGCGGAGAGGGAGAGAGAGGAGCACGGCGGGAGCGGAGAGGGAGAGAGAGGAGCACGGCGGGAGCGGAGAGGGAGAGAGAGGAGCACGGCGGGAGCGGAGAGGGAGAGAGAGGAGCACGGCGGGAGCGGAGAGGGAGAGAGAGGAGCACGGCGGGAGCGGAGAGGGAGAGAGAGGAGCACGGCGGGAGCGGAGAGGGAGAGAGAGGAGCACGGCGGGAGCGGAGAGGGAGAGAGAGGAGCACGGCGGGAGCGGAGAGGGAGAGAGAGGAGCACGGCGGGAGCGGAGAGGGAGAGAGAGGAGCACGGCGGGAGCGGAGAGGGAGAGAGAGGAGCACGGCGGGAGCGGAGAGGGAGAGAGAGGAGCACGGCGGGAGCGGAGAGGGAGAGAGAGGAGCACGGCGGGAGCGGAGAGGGAGAGAGAGGAGCACGGCGGGAGCGGAGAGGGAGAGAGAGGAGCACGGCGGGAGCGGAGAGGGAGAGAGAGGAGCACGGCGGGAGCGGAGAGGGAGAGAGAGGAGCACGGCGGGAGCGGAGAGGGAGAGAGAGGAGCACGGCGGGAGCGGAGAGGGAGAGAGAGGAGCACGGCGGGAGCGGAGAGGGAGAGAGAGGAGCACGGCGGGAGCGGAGAGGGAGAGAGAGGAGCACGGCGGGAGCGGAGAGGGAGAGAGAGGAGCACGGCGGGAGCGGAGAGGGAGAGAGAGGAGCACGGCGGGAGCGGAGAGGGAGAGAGAGGAGCACGGCGGGAGCGGAGAGGGAGAGAGAGGAGCACGGCGGGAGCGGAGAGGGAGAGAGAGGAGCACGGCGGGAGCGGAGAGGGAGAGAGAGGAGCACGGCGGGAGCGGAGAGGGAGAGAGAGGAGCACGGCGGGAGCGGAGAGGGAGAGAGAGGAGCACGGCGGGAGCGGAGAGGGAGAGAGAGGAGCACGGCGGGAGCGGAGAGGGAGAGAGAGGAGCACGGCGGGAGCGGAGAGGGAGAGAGAGGAGCACGGCGGGAGCGGAGAGGGAGAGAGAGGAGCACGGCGGGAGCGGAGAGGGAGAGAGAGGAGCACGGCGGGAGCGGAGAGGGAGAGAGAGGAGCACGGCGGGAGCGGAGAGGGAGAGAGAGGAGCACGGCGGGAGCGGAGAGGGAGAGAGAGGAGCACGGCGGGAGCGGAGAGGGAGAGAGAGGAGCACGGCGGGAGCGGAGAGGGAGAGAGAGGAGCACGGCGGGAGCGGAGAGGGAGAGAGAGGAGCACGGCGGGAGCGGAGAGGGAGAGAGAGGAGCACGGCGGGAGCGGAGAGGGAGAGAGAGGAGCACGGCGGGAGCGGAGAGGGAGAGAGAGGAGCACGGCGGGAGCGGAGAGGGAGAGAGAGGAGCACGGCGGGAGCGGAGAGGGAGAGAGAGGAGCACGGCGGGAGCGGAGAGGGAGAGAGAGGAGCACGGCGGGAGCGGAGAGGGAGAGAGAGGAGCACGGCGGGAGCGGAGAGGGAGAGAGAGGAGCACGGCGGGAGCGGAGAGGGAGAGAGAGGAGCACGGCGGGAGCGGAGAGGGAGAGAGAGGAGCACGGCGGGAGCGGAGAGGGAGAGAGAGGAGCACGGCGGGAGCGGAGAGGGAGAGAGAGGAGCACGGCGGGAGCGGAGAGGGAGAGAGAGGAGCACGGCGGGAGCGGAGAGGGAGAGAGAGGAGCACGGCGGGAGCGGAGAGGGAGAGAGAGGAGCACGGCGGGAGCGGAGAGGGAGAGAGAGGAGCACGGCGGGAGCGGAGAGGGAGAGAGAGGAGCACGGCGGGAGCGGAGAGGGAGAGAGAGGAGCACGGCGGGAGCGGAGAGGGAGAGAGAGGAGCACGGCGGGAGCGGAGAGGGAGAGAGAGGAGCACGGCGGGAGCGGAGAGGGAGAGAGAGGAGCACGGCGGGAGCGGAGAGGGAGAGAGAGGAGCACGGCGGGAGCGGAGAGGGAGAGAGAGGAGCACGGCGGGAGCGGAGAGGGAGAGAGAGGAGCACGGCGGGAGCGGAGAGGGAGAGAGAGGAGCACGGCGGGAGCGGAGAGGGAGAGAGAGGAGCACGGCGGGAGCGGAGAGGGAGAGAGAGGAGCACGGCGGGAGCGGAGAGGGAGAGAGAGGAGCACGGCGGGAGCGGAGAGGGAGAGAGAGGAGCACGGCGGGAGCGGAGAGGGAGAGAGAGGAGCACGGCGGGAGCGGAGAGGGAGAGAGAGGAGCACGGCGGGAGCGGAGAGGGAGAGAGAGGAGCACGGCGGGAGCGGAGAGGGAGAGAGAGGAGCACGGCGGGAGCGGAGAGGGAGAGAGAGGAGCACGGCGGGAGCGGAGAGGGAGAGAGAGGAGCACGGCGGGAGCGGAGAGGGAGAGAGAGGAGCACGGCGGGAGCGGAGAGGGAGAGAGAGGAGCACGGCGGGAGCGGAGAGGGAGAGAGAGGAGCACGGCGGGAGCGGAGAGGGAGAGAGAGGAGCACGGCGGGAGCGGAGAGGGAGAGAGAGGAGCACGGCGGGAGCGGAGAGGGAGAGAGAGGAGCACGGCGGGAGCGGAGAGGGAGAGAGAGGAGCACGGCGGGAGCGGAGAGGGAGAGAGAGGAGCACGGCGGGAGCGGAGAGGGAGAGAGAGGAGCACGGCGGGAGCGGAGAGGGAGAGAGAGGAGCACGGCGGGAGCGGAGAGGGAGAGAGAGGAGCACGGCGGGAGCGGAGAGGGAGAGAGAGGAGCACGGCGGGAGCGGAGAGGGAGAGAGAGGAGCACGGCGGGAGCGGAGAGGGAGAGAGAGGAGCACGGCGGGAGCGGAGAGGGAGAGAGAGGAGCACGGCGGGAGCGGAGAGGGAGAGAGAGGAGCACGGCGGGAGCGGAGAGGGAGAGAGAGGAGCACGGCGGGAGCGGAGAGGGAGAGAGAGGAGCACGGCGGGAGCGGAGAGGGAGAGAGAGGAGCACGGCGGGAGCGGAGAGGGAGAGAGAGGAGCACGGCGGGAGCGGAGAGGGAGAGAGAGGAGCACGGCGGGAGCGGAGAGGGAGAGAGAGGAGCACGGCGGGAGCGGAGAGGGAGAGAGAGGAGCACGGCGGGAGCGGAGAGGGAGAGAGAGGAGCACGGCGGGAGCGGAGAGGGAGAGAGAGGAGCACGGCGGGAGCGGAGAGGGAGAGAGAGGAGCACGGCGGGAGCGGAGAGGGAGAGAGAGGAGCACGGCGGGAGCGGAGAGGGAGAGAGAGGAGCACGGCGGGAGCGGAGAGGGAGAGAGAGGAGCACGGCGGGAGCGGAGAGGGAGAGAGAGGAGCACGGCGGGAGCGGAGAGGGAGAGAGAGGAGCACGGCGGGAGCGGAGAGGGAGAGAGAGGAGCACGGCGGGAGCGGAGAGGGAGAGAGAGGAGCACGGCGGGAGCGGAGAGGGAGAGAGAGGAGCACGGCGGGAGCGGAGAGGGAGAGAGAGGAGCACGGCGGGAGCGGAGAGGGAGAGAGAGGAGCACGGCGGGAGCGGAGAGGGAGAGAGAGGAGCACGGCGGGAGCGGAGAGGGAGAGAGAGGAGCACGGCGGGAGCGGAGAGGGAGAGAGAGAGTGGGGGCAAGGGATCAAATTTGGGATGATATAGTAAATCAAGGAGTGGAAACAAGGCAAGAGAGAAAGGTATTAATATGGGAAATGATAGACTGTGACAGGAAGGGACAGAGCATACAAATCTAAAAGTAAATCAACAGATAAGGATAGAGGTTACAAAAATAAAAAAAAGGACAAAATTGAAGGCACCTTAATACAGGTATGAAGGTATCTTAATGCACGTAGCATTCGAAACAAAACAAATGAATTGAGAGCACAAATAGAAATAAATAAGGATGATCTGATAGCCATTGCAGAGACATGGATTCAGGACAACATGGACTGGGACCTGACTATTGAAGGGTACGTGGCATTTAGGAAGGACAGAAAGGTAGGAAAAGGTGGAGGGGTAGCTCTGTTAATTAGAACATAGAACAGTACAGCACAGTACAGGCCCTTCGGCCCACGATGTTCTGCCAAACCTTTAACCTACTTGAAAATCAAACTACCTACCTACCCTTCATTCTACTATCGTCCATGTACCTATCCAAGAGTCGCTTAAATGTCCCTAATGTATCTGCTTCTACTACCACCACTGGCAGCGCATTCCACGCACCCACCACTCTCTGTGTAAAGAACCTACCTCTGACATCTCCCCGAAACCTTCCTCCAATCACCTTAAAATTATGCCCCCTGGTGATAGCCCTTTCCACCCTGGGAAAAAGTCTCTGACTATCCACTCTATCTATGCCTCTCATCATCTTGTATCCCTCTATCATGTCACCTCTCATCCTTCTTCGCTCCAATGAGAAAAGCCCTAGCTCCCTCAATCTTTCTTCGTAAGACATGCCCTCCAGCCCAGGCAGCATCCTGGTAAATCTCCTCTGCACCCTCTCTAAAGCTTCCACATCCTTCCTATAATGAGGCGACCAGAACTGAACACAATATTCCAAGTGTGGTCGGACCAGGGCCTTATAGAGCTGCAGCATAACCTCGCGGCTCGTAAACTCAATCCCCGTTAATGAAAGCCAACACACCATATGCCTTCTTAACAACCCTATCAACTTGGGTGGCAACTTTGAGCGATCCATGGACATGGACCCCAAGATCCCTCTGTTCCTCCACATTACCATGAATCCTGTCTTTAAGCCTGTATTCTGCACTCAAATTCGACCTTCCAAAATGAATCACTTCACACTTTTCCAGGTTGAACTCCATCTGCCACTTCTCAGCCCAGCTCTGCATCCTGTCAATGTCCCGTTGCAACCTACAACAGCCTTCCACACTATCCACAACTCCAGCAATCTTCGGGTCATCGGCAAACTTGCTCACCCAGCCTTCCACTTCCTCATCCAAGTCATTTATAAAAATCACAAAGAGCAGAGGTCCCAGAATAGATCCCTGCGGAACACCACTGGTCACCGAGCTCCATGCTGAATACTTTCCATCTACTACCACCCTCTGTCTTCTATGGGCCTGCCAGTTTTGTATCCAGACAGCCAACTTTCCCTGTATCCCATGCCTCCTTACTTTCTGAATGAGCCTACCATGGGGAACCTTATCAAACGCCTTGCTAAAATCCATATACACCACATCCACTGCTCTTCCTTCATCAATGTGTTTTGTCACATCTTCAAAGAATTCAATAAGGCTTGTGAGGCATGACCTGCCCCTCACAAAGCCATGCTGACTGTCTCTAATTCAAACCATGCCTTTCCAAATAATCATAAATCCTGTCTCTCAGAATCCTCTCCAATAATTTACCCACTACTGACGCAAGACTGACTGGTCTATAATTCCCAGGGTTATCCCTATTCCCTTTCTTGAAAAAGGGAATAACATTTGCCACCCTCCAATCATCCGGTACTACTCCAGTGGACAGTGAGAACGCAAAGAGCATCGTCAAAGGCGCGGCAATCTCTTCCCTCGCTTCCCGTAATATTTTTGGGTATATCCCGTCTGGCCCCGGGGACTTATCTGTCCTCATATCATTCAAAATTTCCAGCACATCCTCCCTCTTAACCGCAACCTGTTTGAGCATATCAGCCTGTTTCACGCTGTCCTCACAAACGACCAGGTCCCTCTCACTAGTGAATACTGAAGCAAAGTATTCATTAAGGACCTTCCCTACCTCCTCCGACTCCAGGCACAAGTTCCCTCCACTATCCCTGATCGGCCCTACCCTCACTCTGGCCATCCTCTTGTTCCTCACATAAGTGAGGAACGCCTTGGGATTTTCCTTAATCCTACCCGCCACGACTTTTTCATGTCCCCTTCTAGCTCTCCTAAGTCCATTCTTCAGTTCCTTCCTGGCTACCTTGTAACCCTCTAGAGCCCTTTCTGATCCTTGCTTCCTCAACTTTAATTAACGGTGGTATTAGTGCAACAGAGAGAGATGACATAAGTTCAGGAGACCAGAATGTTGAAGCAGTTTGGGTAAAGATGAGAAATCATAAAGGCAAGAAGTCACTTGTGGGAGTGGTGTACAGGCCACCTAACATTCACCACACTGTCGGATGGGGTGTAAAGGAAGAAATAATGGCAGCTTGTCAGAAAGGTACAGTGATAATTATGTGGGACATTAACCTACATATAGACGGAAAATATCAGATGGGCAGAGGTAGCCTAGACGAGGACTACATAGAATGATTTTGGGATAATTTCTTGGAACAATACGTTCTGAAGCCAACCAGAGAGCAGGCTATGCTAGACCTGGTATTGTGCAACAAGATAGGATTAATTAATGACCTCATAGTTAAGGTGCCCCGAGGTAGCAGCAATCATATGATTGAATTTTACTTTCAGTTTGAGGGAGAGAAGAGTGGGTCCAAGACTAGTATTTTAAACTTAAATAAGGGCAATTATGAGGGTATGAAAGCAGAGCTAGTTAAAGTAAACAGGCAAATCAGGTTAAGGGTTAGGTCAATAGAGATGCAGTGACAAACATTTAAGGGGATATTTCAGAATGCACAGAATAGAAATATTTCAAGGAGAAAGAAAAATTGCAAGGGTGGGACCCGCCATCGTGGTTAACTAAAACAATGAAAGATAGTGTCAAACTTAAAGAAAAAGCCTATGATTGCACAAAGATGGGAGGCAGGTCAGAAGATTGGACAGAATATAATAAACAGCAAAGAAGAATTTGGGCGGCACAGTGGCGCAGTGGTTAGCACCGCAGCCTCACAGCTCCAGCGACCCAGGTTCAATTGACCTCTGTTAATTCTGGGTACTGCCTGTGTGGAATTTGCAAGTTCTCCCTATAACCGTGTGGGTTTTTGCCGAGTGCTCCGGTTTCCTCCCACAGCCAAAGACTTGCAGGTTTATAGGTAAGTTGGCCATTGTAAATTTCCCCTAGCATAGGTAGGTGGTAAGAGAATGGTGAGGATGCGGTAGGGAATATGGGATTAATGTAGGATTAGTATAAATGGGTGGTTGCTGGTCGGCAAGACTCGGTGGGCCGAAGGGCCTGTTTCAGTGCTGTATCTCGCTATGACTTTAAGAACTAAAAGATTGATACGGTAAAATTAGAGTACGAGAGAAAGCTAGCTAGAAATATAAAAACAGATAGCAAGAGTTTCTGTAGATATTTTGAAAAATAGTTAACAAAGTGAGCATTGGTCCTGCAGAAAGTGAGTTTGGGGAATTAATAATGGATAATAAGGAGATGGAAGATGAATTGAACAGATATTTTGCATCAGTCTTCACAAAAGAGGATACAAGTAACATCCCAGTTTTAGCTGTTAAAAGTGGCTAGCGAGATAGTTGATGCGTTAGTTTCAATTTTCCAAAATTCCCTAGATTCGGGGAAGGTTCCGTTACATTGGAAAATAAACGAATGTAACTCCTTTATTCAAAAAGAGAGACAGAAAGCAGGAAACTACAGGTTACTTAGCTTCACATCTGTCTTAGGGAAAATGTAAGAAGCTATTATTAAAGACATTATAGCAGGGCATTTAGAAAAATTCAAGGTATCAGGCAGAGTCAATGTGGTTTTGTGAAAGGGAAATCATGTTTAACCAATTTATTGGAGTTCTTTGAGGGAGTTACATGTGCTGTGGATAAAGGGGAACCGGTGGATGTATTGTACTTAGATTTCCAGAAGGCATTTGAAAAAGTGCCACACCAAAGGTTATTGCAGAAAATAAGAGCTCATGGTGTAGGGGATAACATATTGACATGGATAGAAGATTGGCTAGCTAACAGGAAACAGAGAGTAGGCATAAATGAGTCATTTTCTGGTTGGCAAGATGTAACGAGTGGTGTGCCACAGGGATCTGTGCTGGGGCATCAACTTTTTACAATTTATATAAATGACTTAGATGAAGGGACCAAAGGTATGGTTGCTAAATTTGCTGATGACACAAAGATAGGGAGGAAAGTAACATGTGAAGAGGACATAAGGGGCTACAAAGAGATATAGATAGGTTAAGTGAGTGGGCAAAGACCCTGGCAAATGGAGTATAATGTGGGAAAGTGTGAAATTGTCCACTTTGGCAGGAAGAATAAAAAAAGCATATTATCTAAATGGTGAGAGACTGTGGAGCTCTGAGATGCAGAGGGATCTGGGTGTCCTAGTGCATGAATCGCAAAAGGTTAGTTTGCAGGTACCGAATGAGCAATTAACTTTGTACCATTCTCCCGCCTTCTCCATGTAACACTGCACATTTTTCTTCTTCAGATAATTGTCTGATTCCTTTTTGAATGCCTTGATTGAACCTGCCTCCACCACACTCTCTGGCAGTGCATTCCAGATCCTAACCACACACTGCGTGAAAAGGTTTTTCCTCGTGTCACATTACTTCTTTTGTCAATTACATTAAATCTGTGCCCTCTTGTTCTTGATTCTTTCATGAGTGAGAACTATTTCCCCCTATCTACTCTGTCCAGACTCATGATTTTGAATCAAATCTCCTCTCAGCCTTCTCTTCTCCAAGGAAAACCATCCCAACTTATCCAATTTATCTTCATAAATGAATTTTCTCATCCTGGACCCATTCTCGTGAACCTTTTCTGCACTCTCTCCAATGCCTTCACATCTTTTCTAAAGTGCGGTGCCAAGAACTGCACGCAATAGTCCAGTTGAGGCCAAACCAGTGAGTTATACAAGTTTAACATAACCTCCTTGCTCTTGTACTCTATTCCCTTATTAATAAAGTTAACGATGCTGCATTAACATCTCACACTGAAGAGTGTCTGCAGAGACTCGACAGGTTTGCGGCTGCCTGCAACGAATTTGGCCTAACCATCAGCCTCAAGAAAACAAACATCATGGGACAGGACGTCAGAAATGCTCCATCCATCAATATCAGCGACCACACTCTGGAAGTGGTTCAAGAGTTCACCTACCTAGGCTCAACTAACACCAGTAACCTGTCTCCCGATGCAAAAATCAATAAGCGCATGGGAAAGGCTTCCACTGCTATGTCCAGACTGGGCAAGATGGTGTGGGAAAATGCCGCACTGACACGGAATACAAAAGTCCGAGTGTATCAAGCCTGTGTCCTCAGTACCTTGCTCAATGGCAGCGAGACCTGGCCAATGTATGTCAGTTAGAAGCGACATCTCAATTCATTCCATCTTCACTGCCTCCGGAGAATCCTTGGCATCAGGTGGCAGGACCGTATCCCCAACACAGAAGTCCTCGAGGCGGCCAACATCCCCAGCATATACACCCTACTGAGCCAGTAGTGCTGGAGATGGCTTGGCCATGTGAGCCGCATGGAAGATGACAGGATCCCCAAGGACACATTGTATAGCGAGCTCGTCACTGGTATCAGACCCACTGGCCGTCCATGTCTCCGCTTTAAAGACGTCTGCAAACGCGACATGAAGTCCTGTGACATTGATCACAAGTCGTGGGAGTCAGTTGCCAGTGATCGCCAGAGCTGGCGGACAGCCATAAAGGCGGGGCTAAAGTGTGGCGAGTCGAAGAGACTTAGCAGTTGGCAGGAAAAAAAGACAGAAACACAAGGGGAGAGCCAACTGTGTAACAGCCCCAACAACCAATTTTATCTGTAGCACCTGTGGAAGAGTCTGTCACTCTAGAATTGGCCTTTATAGCCACTCCAGGTGCTGCTTCACAAACTACTGACCACTTCCAGGCGCTTACCCATTGTCTCTCGAGACAAGGAGGCCAAAGAAGAATACCGTATGCTTTATTAATCGGTCTCTCGACCTGTCCTGCTACCTGCAATGACAAACACAAATACTCTGCTCCTGCACCCTCTTTAGAGTTGTACCCTTTATGTTATATTGTGTCTCCTTGTTCTTCCTACCAAAATGAATCACTTCACCCTTCCCTGCATTAAACTTCATCTGCCACTTGTCTGCCCATTCCACCAATTTGTCTATGTCCTTTTGAAGTTCTACACTATCCTCCTCACAGTTCACAATGCTTCCAAGTTTCATATCAGTAAATTTTGAAATTGTGCCCGGTACACCAAGGTCTCGGTCATTTATATCAGGAAGAGCAAGGGTCCCAACACTGACCCATGGGGAAGGCCACTAGAAACCTTCCTCCAGTCTGAAAAACATCCATTAACTACTGTTCTCTGTTCCCTGTCACTCAGGCAATTTTGTATCCATGCTCTTGGTATCCCATTAATTCCACTTTGCTCATAAGTTTGCTTACAATGCAACAGCAGGTACAGATTGTTAAATTTTTTTAGAGAACCTTGTTTAGAAGGACTGTGAGCAGTTCTGGTCTCCATAGTTAAAAAGGACATTGAAGCACTGAATAAAGTGCAGAATAGATTTACAAAGATGTCACCAGAGAGGATGTTACTGCCCAGCAAGATTGAGCAGGCTGGAGCTCCTTCTCTGGAAAAGAGAAGACTAGGAGGAGATCTGATAGAGGTCTTTAAAATTATCGGTGAGTCAGAACAAGGGGGCAACATTATAAAACGGACATTAACAGGTTGGGAGGAATTTCTCTACTCACACATGGTGAGAATGTGGAACTTACTGTCTTGTGGAGTGGTTGAAGCTGATAGCAGTGATGTGTTTAAGGGGAGGCTCAATTCATTTATAAGGGAGAAGGGAATGGAGGGATATGGGGACAGGGTGGGATGAGGAATTACACTGGGAGAGGCTCATGTGGATACCAGCAAAGACTAGTGGGCCTGAACAGCCTGTTTCTGGGTTGTAATTCTGTGTATGTACAGCAGGGATGGATTAATGGATAAGCTTACAGAGTCCAGGGGTGAATGAATACTCAGGTTTACGGGACCCAGAGTTGGATTAATGCAGTGCTTTACAAGGCCTGGGCTGGATTAATGCTCGGTTTACAAGTATACATGTGCTTCGACAAACAGATAAAAAGGAAAATAGTAGCTAAAGTAAGCATGAGGAGACTGGGGAATTAATAATCGGAAACAAGGAAACAACAGTATTTGAACAAGTATTTTTTAATCTGTCTTCACACTACAAGGTATTGAAAGCATCTCAGTAATATTAGAAAATCATGAGCCAAAAGGGAGGGAGGGACTTGAAACAATAACTACCACTGAAGAAAAGGTACTAGGAAAACAAATAGGACTAAAGGTTCACAAGACCCCTGGAGATGATGGCCTGCATGCTATTGTCTTAAAAGAAGTGGCTGCAGAGATAGTGGAAGCATTGGTTGTAATTTTCCAAAATTCCCTAGATTCTGGAAAGATCCCAGTGGATTAGAAAACCACAAATGCAACATCTGTATTCAGGAAAGGAGGAAGACAAAGCAAGAAACTAACAAAAGACCAGTTAGCCTAACATCAGTCACTGGTAAAATGCTGGAGAACAAATTAAGGAAATACCAGCAGGACATTTAGAAAATCATAAAACCATGTTACCGCTGCTTGATTGTATGAAAGGGAAATCATGTTTGACAACTTTATTAGAGTTCTTTTAGGATATAACAACAGGGTGGATAAAAGGGAACCAGCAGATGTAGTGTATTTGGATTTCCAAAAGGCATTTAATAAGGTTACTACACAAGATAAAAACTCATGGTTTTGGGGGCAATATATTAGCATGGATAGATAATTGGCTAACTAACAGAAAACAGAGACTTGGAATAAATGGGTCATTTTCAGGTTGGAAAACTGTACCTCGTTGGGTGCCACAGGGATCAGTGCTAGGGCCTTAACTATTTACAATCTATCTTCATGACTTGGATGAAGGGACTGAGTGCATTGTAGCTATTTGCTGATGATACCAAGATAGGTAAGAAAGCAAATTGTGAGGACACAGAGTCTGCAAAGGGATATAGACAGGTTAAGTGAGTGGGCAAAAATTTGGCAGATAGACTATAATGTGGAAAAATGTAAGGTTGTCCACTTTGGCGAGAAGAATAGAAAAGCAGCATATTATTTAAATGGAGAATGCTGTTGTACAGAGGGATCTAGGTGCCCTCGCACTTAAATCACAAAAAGCTAGCATGCAGGTATAGCAAATAATTAGGAAGACAAATGGAATGTTGGCCTTTATTGCAAAGGGGATGGAGTATAAAAGTAGGGAAGTCTTGCTGCAACTGTACAGGGCGAAGGTGAAACCACACCCTAGAATACCGTGTACAGTTTTGGTTTCCTTAATAAAGTAGGGATATACTTGCATTGGAGGCAGTTCAGAGAAGGTTCACTGGGCTGATTCCCTGGATGAAGAGGTTGTCTTATGAGGAAAGATTGAGCAAGTTGGGCTCATTGGAGTTTTGAAGAACGAGAGGCGACCTTATTGAACCATATAAGATTCTGAGCAGGTTTGACAGGGTGGATGCTGAGAGGATGTTTCCCCTTTTGGGGGAATCTAGGGGGCAGAGTCAAAATAAGGGTCTCCCACTTTAGATGGAGATGAAGAGGATTTTTTTTCTCTCAGAGGGTTGTTAATCTTTGGAATTCTCTTCCCCAGAGAGAAGTGGAGGCTGGATCACTGTATATATTCAAGGCCAAGTAAGACAGATTTTTGATCTACAAGGGAGTCAAGGAGGCAGGCAGGAAAATGGAGTTAAGGCCACAATCAGATCAGCCATGATCTAATTGAATGCCGGGGCAGGCTCAAGGGCCAAACGGCCTACTGCTGCACCTATTTCTTAAAAACTTTGCAGGGCCCAGGGGTGGATTAAAGCCCGGGTTTGCAGGGCCCAGGGGTGGATTAAAGCCCGGGTTTGCAGGGCCCAGGGGTGGATTAAAGCCCGGGTTTGCAGGGCCCAGGGGTGGATTAAAGCCCGGGTTTGCAGGGCCCAGGGGTGGATTAAAGCCCGGGTTTGCAGGGCCCAGGGGTGGATTAAAGCCCGGGTTTGCAGGGCCCAGGGGTGGATTAAAGCCCGGGTTTGCAGGGCCCAGGGGTGGATTAAAGCCCAGGCTTGCAGGGCCCAGGGGTGGATTAAAGCCCAGGCTTGCAGGGCCCAGGGGTGGATTAATGAAAGGTCCGGCTCTAAATTTTAGACTATGCCTACACGTGCTGGATTCTCCAAACAGCTGAAATAGTTTCTCTCTCGCCACCCTATCAGTTCCAATTAATATCTTGAAAACCTTGATCAAATCACCCCTTCATCTTTGAAATTCGAGGGAATAAAACCCTCAGTGCATTCTGGCAGAAGGAATGAGGAGAGGCAATAGTTACTAAATGGCGCACTTCTAAAGACTGTGCAGGGATAGAGGGACCTGTGGATTCATTTGTGTTACCGTCAAGTGAGGAGGGGCTGAAGGGCTTTCCTCTTTTCCCTTTCTATTTGACCACAACAGGTGTAATTTTTTTTTTAAATGTATGTACTGGCCAATTCAGTAGGTGTTTGATGACTTACTTGCTATGATCATAATAACCAACCAGACAGGTTTTCTTCTGTTTCAGAAAAAAATAAATTACGCACCAACTGTCACTCACAGAGAGAGAGAGAGAGAGCGCCTCACTTGGGTCTGCACGTCAGATTCCAGCAGCTTCTCCGTTCTCTGCTGCAGAAAGACACAAGCTTAAAACCACAGAGGGAGAGGGGTTTGTCACATGACAGTCACTCAGTGATGCAAACATAGCAGTTAGCAGTTCTCTCTTCCGAAAAAGAACAGGCAGTTCATTTAAACTTCCTGGATCTTAGTTGTTGCTGGGAAATGAGCAGACATTTTGCCTGCCTCCTCACAGGCCTTGCAGTGCAGAATACTGTGCTGCAAATTAGGTGGCCATCCCAAGCTGCCAGAAAAGTCTTTTTTTTTTTTTTAATCTGATCTTTTTTAAACTTCAAGATATAAATTCAGATCTCCAGTCAGTGGATCAAAGAAAACCATCATTCAACAAAGCAGGTTGGCGTGAAATGTGCATAGATCGCTGAAGGTGGCAGGACATATTGAGAGAGTGGTTAACAAAACATTTGGGATCTTGGGCTTCAGAAGTAAAGGGATTGAATGCTGAACCTTTACAAAGCTCTGGTTAGACCACAACTGGAATATTGTATCCAGTTCTAATCACCACAATTCAGGAAGGATGTGAAGGTCCTCGATAGAGTGCAGAGTAAATTTACTAGAGTAGTTCCAGGGATCAGGAAAGTTAACTACAAGGTTCAGTAGGAGAAGCTGGGATTGTTCTCCTTGGAGCAAAGTAGATTGAGGGGAGAACTGACAGAGGTGTTTAAAATTCTGTTCTGATGAAAGGTCACTGACCTGAAACTTAACTTTGCTTCTCTCTCCACAGATGCTGCCAGACCTGCTGAGTATTTCCAGCATTTTTTTGATTTTATTTCAGATTTCCAGCATCTGCAGTATTTTGCTTTTATTTTAGTGTTTAAAATATGACAGGTTTAGATCAGGTAGACAAAGAAAAGCTGTTCCCATTTTCTGATAGTACAAGGACTAGGAACACAGATTAAGGATTTGGGTAAGAGACAGAGGAGAAATGTGAGGAAGAATTTTTTTTGTGCAGTGAGTGATAATGACCTGGAACTCGCCACCCATGAGTGCAATGGAAGCAAAGACAATCCGTGATTGCAAAATGAAATTGGATGGGCACTTCAGGAAAATAAACTTTCAGAAAAAAGGGATAGAGCAGGGCAATAGGACTGCCTGGATTGTTTTACAGAGAGCTGGCATGAAATCAAAAAGCTGGATTTCATTCTCTGTGCGCTCATGACTCTATAATTCATTTGTGTAATACGAATTTAGAGAAGTAGGCCATTTGGCCCCTCTAGCTGACTCTGCCATTCAATAAGATCATGGCTGATCTGTATGTTTCGAATTCCACACTCCCATCTACTCCTGATAACCTTTGCTTCCCTTGCCTAACAAGAATATATCTACCTCTACCTTAAAATTTTTCAATGACCCCGCCTCCACCATCTTCTGAGGCACAGAGTCCCAAATTTCTCATGTCTGTCCTAAAACAGTGCCCCCCTAGCTCTGGACTCACCTACAAGAGGAAACATCCTCTCCACATCCACCTTTGTCAAGACCATTCAGGATCTTATATACTTCAATCAAGTCTCCCCTCACTCTTCTAAACTTCAGTGAAAACAAGCCCAGTTTGTCCAACCTTTCCTCATGAGACAACCCCTTCATTCCAGGTATCAATCTAGTAAACCTCCTCTGAATACCTGAAACCTCCAATACATTCACATCCTTCCTTAAATAAGGAGACCAAAAATACACAAGAGTATTCGAGATGTGGTCTCACCAATGCCCTGTATCATTGAAGCATAACATCCTTACTTTTATTTTCTATTCCTCTCGTAATAAAGGCTAGCATTCCATTAGCCTTTCAGCAAGTTTTTTTTTTTATACAGAGGGTGGTGAGTGCCTGGAACTTGCTGCTGGGGGAGGTGGTGGAAGCAGGTACGATAGCGACGTTTAAGAGGCATCTTGACAAATACATGAATAGGATGGGAATAGAAGGATACCGACCCCGGAAGTGCAGAAGGTTTTAGTTTAGACTGGCATCATGATTGGCGCAGGCCTGGAGGGCCGAATGGCCTGTTCCTGTGCTGTATTGCTCTTTGTTCTTTTATTAACTGCTGTACCCGCACACTAACGTTTTGTGACTCATGCACGAGAACACCTAGATCCCTCTGCACCTCGGAGTTCTGCAGTCATTCTCCATTTAAGCAATGCTCTGCTTTTTTATTATTCCTGCCAAAGTGAACAACTTCACATTTTTCCACATTATACTCCATCTGCCAGATTTTTGCCCACTTACTCAACCAATCTATAATCGGTCTGCAAGCTCATTATGTCCTCTTCACAACATACTTTCCTACCAACCTTTGCGTCATCTGCAAATTTAGCTACCATGCCATCGCTCCCCTCATCTAAGTCATTGATCTAAGTTGTAAAACGTTGTGGCCCCAGCACAGACCCCTGCAGGACTCCTTTCATCACATCCTGCCAATCAGAAAAGGACCCATTTATGCATACTCTCTGTTTTCTGCCAGCCAGTCAATCTTCTATCCATGCTAATATGTTACCCCTACACCATAAGCTCCTACTTTGCGCAATAACCTTTTTTTGTGGCAGTTTGTCAAATGCCTTCTGGAAATCCAAGTACAGTATGTCAACGGGTGCCCCTTTGTCCACAGTGCATGTTACTCCTTCAAAGAGTTCCAATAAATTGGTTAAACATTATCTCTCTTTCACAAAGCCATGCTGACTATTCCCAATTACCTTGAGTTTTTCTAAGTGCCCAGCTATAGCTTCCCCATGACAGACATAAAGCTTACTGGCCTTTGTTACCTGTTTTCTGCCTCCCCCCTTCTTGAATAGAGAAGTTATCTTAGCTATTTTCCAGTCTGATGGAACTTTTCCAGAATCTAGCAAATTTTGAAAAATTAACACCAACGCATCTACTACCTCATTAGCCATCTCTTTTAAGACCCTAGGATGAAGCCCATCAGGACCCGGGGACTTGTTAGCCTACAGCTCCATCAGATTGCTCAGTACTGCTTCACTGGTTTCGCCAAGTCCTTCTCTTCCTTCCACCTCCTGATTTACAGCTATTACTGGAATGTTTTTTGTATCCGCTATAGTGAAGTCAGAAGCAAAATATTTGTTTATTTCATCTGTCATTTCCTTACTATCTACTATTAACTTCCCATTCTCACTCACTTTACTCACTCTTTTCCCTTTTAAATACCTGTAGAAACTCTTGCTATCCATTTCTAGCTAGCTTCCTCTTATACTCTAATTCCTTTCTCCTGATTTTACCTTTTCGCTATTTTCTGCTGTTGTTTGTATTCTGGCCAATCATCTGACCTGCCACACATCTTTGCACAATTATATGCCTATTCCTTAGGTTTGATGCTTTCTTTAACTTCTTTAGATAACCACGAATGGTGGATCCACCCCTTAGAATTTTTCTCCATTGTAGGAATATACTTATTGAGTATTCTGAAATATCTCCTTAAATGTCTGTCACTGCTTCTCTATATATCTATCTCCTAACTGAGTAACCCTGTTCACTTCAGCTAACTCAGCTTTCATGCCTACATAGTTGCCCTTATTTAAGTTGAAAATACTAGTCTTAGACCCACTCCTCTCTCTTTCAAACTGGATGTAAAATTCAATCATTGTGGTCGCTGCTACCTAGAGGTGCCTTTACTCTGAGGTAATTAATTAATCCTGTCACATTCCACAATACCAAGTCTAACATAACCTGCTCTCTGGTTGGTTCCAGAACGTGCTGCGCTTGAAACTCTCTTGAAAGCATTCTATGAACTCCTCATCCAGGCTACTATGGCCAAATTGATTTTTCTAGTTTGTATGTAAATTAAAATCACCCACGATTAAAGCCGTCCCTTCATCACAAGCACCCAATATTTCTTCTTGTATACTTTGTCCTACATTATGGCCTGTAGATCACTCCCACTACAGACTTCTTTCCCCTGCTATTCCTCACCTCCACCCAAACCGATTCTACATCCTGATCTCCTAAACCGATCTCTAATCAGAATTCAACCCTTGGAGCCCAGGTATCATTCAAGTAAATCTGCTTTGCAGTCCCTCCAAGACTAATATATCCTTCCTAAGGTGTCTGCCCAGAACTGAACACAATACTCCAGGTGTGGTCTAACCAGGACTTCGTGTATCTTAGTGCTTTTTCAGTCACACTGCTGCCTGAAATCGTTTCCCAGAGACAGAAGAGACAAACCTTTTTCCTTACATGTTCAAAGGCCAAAGATATTCAGGTCCTGATGAATCAAGTGACTCTGTCAGATCTTGATGTGATGTTCAGTTTGAGTTCCTCCTTCTGCAAATCTTCCCCTTCTAATACCCTGTCAAAGGAGTTTACAAAAGCCAGTCAGTCAGTCCAGGATAGAAATTCACAACATTCTCTCCTCCTGCTTCCTGGGCTAGGATGGTCACACAGGCGCCCTGCTGCACATATAAAACCGTGAACATTATCCCCCCCCAGACCCAAATATAAAACAGTGAACATTATCCCCCCCCAGACCCAAATATAAAACAGTGAACATTATCCCCCCCCAGACCCAAATATAAAACAGTGAACATTATCCCCCCCCAGACCCAAATATAAAACAGTGAACATTATCCCCCCCCAGACCCAAATATAAAACAGTGAACATTATCCCCCCCCAGACCCAAATATAAAACAGTGAACATTATCCCCCCCCAGACCCAAATATAAAACAGTGAACATTATCACCCCCCCAAGACCCAAATATAAAACAGTGAACATTATCCTCCCCCAGACCCAAATATAAAACCGTGAACATTATCCCCCCCCAGACCCAAATATAAAACAGTGAACATTATCCCCCCCCAGACCCAAATATAAAACAGTGAACATTATCCCCCCCCAGACCCAAATATAAAACAGTGAACATTATCCACCCCCAGACCCAAATATAAAACAATGAACATTATCCCCCCCCAGACCCAAATATAAAACAGTGAACATTATCACCCCCCCAAGACCCAAATATAAAACAGTGAACATTATCTACCCCCCCAAGACCCAAATATAAAACAGTGAACATTATCCCCCCCAGACCCAAATATAAAACAGTGAACATTATCCCCCCCAGACCCAAATATAAAACAGTGAACATTATCCCCCCCAAAACCCAAATATAAAACAGTGAACATTATCCCCCCCCAAGACCCAAATATACAACAGTGAACATTATCCCCCCCCCAAAACCCAAATAAAAAACAGTGAACATTATCCCCCCCCAGACCCAAATATAAAACAGTGAACATTATCCCCCCCAAGACCCAAATATAAAACAGTGAACATTATCCCCCCCCAGACCCAAATATAAAACAGTGAACATTATCACCACCCCCCCCCAAGACCCAAATATAAAACAGTGAACATTATCCCCCCCCAGACCCAAATATAAAACAGTGAACATTATCCCCCCCCAAGACCCAAATATAAAACAGTGAACATTATCCCCCCCCCCCAAGACCCAAATATAAAACAGTGAACATTATCCCCCCCCAGACCCAAATAAAGAACAGTGAACATTATCCTCCCCCCCCAAGACCCAAATATAAAACAGTGAACATTATCACCCCCCAAAACCCAAATATAAAACAGTGAACATTATCCTCCCCCCCCAAAACCCAAATATAAAACAGTGAACATTATCCTCCCCAAAACCCAAATATAAAACAGTGAACATTATCCTCCCCCCCAAGACCCAAATATAAAACAGTGAACATTATCCCCCCCCAGACCCAAATATAAAACAGTGAACATTATCACCCCCCCCAAGACCCAAATATAAAACAGTGAACATTATCCCCCCCCAGACCCAAATATAAAACAGTGAACATTATCCCCCCCCAGACCCAAATATAAAACAGTGAACATTATCCCCCCCCAGACCCAAATATAAAACAGTGAACATTATCCCCCCCCCCCCCCCCCCAAGACCCAAATATAAAACAGTGAACATTATCCCCCCCCAGACCCAAATATAAAACAGTGAACATTATCCCCCCCCAGACCCAAATATAAAACAGTGAACATTATCCCCCCCCCCCCAAGACCCAAATATAAAACAGTGAACATTATCCCCCCCCAGACCCAAATATAAAACAGTGAACATTATCCCCCCCCAGACCCAAATATAAAACAGTGAACATTATTCCCCCACCAAGACACAAATATAAAACAGTGAACATTATCCCCCCCCTCAAGACCCAAATATAAAACAGTGAACATTATCCCCCCCCAAAACCCAAATATAAAACAGTGAACATTATCCCCCCCCCTCAAGACCCAAATATAAAACAGTGAACATATCCCCCCCCAAAACCCAAATATACAACAGTGAACATTATCCCCCCCCCAAAACCCAAATAAAAAACAGTGAACATTATCCCCCCCCAGACCCAAATATAAAACAGTGAACATTATCCCCCCCCCCAGACCCAAATATAAAACAGTGAACATTATCCCCCCCCAGACCCAAATATAAAACAGTGAACATATCCCCCCCCAAAACCCAAATATAAAACAGTGAACATATCCCCCCCCAAAACCCAAATATAAAACAGTGAACATTATCCCCCCCCTCAAGACCCAAATATAAAACAGTGAACATTATCCCCCCCCAAAACCCAAATATAAAACAGTGAACATTATCCGCCCCCCCTCAAGACCCAAATATAAAACAGTGAACATTATCCCCCCCCAAAACCCAAATATAAAACAGTGAACATTATCCGCCCCCCCTCAAGACCCAAATATAAAACAGTGAACATATCCCCCCCCAAAACCCAAATATAAAACAGTGAACATTATCCCCCCCCCCAAAACCCAAATAAAAAACAGTGAACATTATCCCCCCCCAAAACCCAAATATAAAACAGTGAACATTATCCCCCCCCAAAACCCAAATATAAAACAGTGAACATTATCCCCCCCAAAACCCAAATATAAAACAGTGAACATTATCCCCCCCCCAAAACCCAAATATAAAACAGTGAACATTATCCCCCCCCTCAAAACCCAAATATAAAACAGTGAACATTATCCCCCCCCCTCAAAACCCAAATATAAAACAGTGAACATTATCACCCCCCAAAACCCAAATATAAAACAGTGAACATTATCCCCCCCCTCAAGACCCAAATATAAAACAGTGAACATTATCCCCCCCCCAAGACCCAAATATAAAACAGTGAACATTATCCCCCCCCAAAACCCAAATATAAAACAGTGAACATTATCCCCCCCCCCTCAAAACCCAAATATAAAACAGTGAACATTATCCCCCCCCAAAACCCAAATATAAAACAGTGAACATTATCCCCCCCCCCTCAAGACCCAAATATAAAACAGTGAACATTATCCCCCCCCAAAACCCAAATATAAAACAGTGAACATTATCCCCCCCCCTCAAAACCCAAATATAAAACAGTGAACATTATCACCCCCCAAAACCCAAATATAAAACAGTGAACATTATTCCCCCCCCTCAAGACCCAAATATAATACAGTGAACATTATCCCCCCCCCTCAAAACCCAAATATAAAACAGTGAACATTATCCCCCCCCCTCAAGACCCAAATATAAAACAGTGAACATTATCCCCCCCCTCAAGACCCAAATATAAAACAGTGAACATTATCCCCCCCCAAAACCCAAATATAAAACAGTGAACATTATCCCCCCCCAAAACCCAAATATAAAACAGTGAACATTATCCCCCCCCCCTCAAGACCCAAATATAAAACAGTGAACATTATCCCCCCCAAAACCCAAATATGAAACAGTGAACATTATCCCCCCCCCCAAAACCCAAATATAAAACAGTGAACATTATCCCCCCCCCTCAAGACCCAAATATAAAACAGTGAACATTATCCCCCCCCCAAAACCCAAATATAAAACAGTGAACATTATCCCCCCCCAAAACCCAAATATAAAACAGTGAACATTATCCCCCCCCCTCAAGACCCAAATATAAAACAGTGAACATTATCCCCCCCAAAACCCAAATATGAAACAGTGAACATTATCCCCCCCCCCCAAAACCCAAATATAAAACAGTGAACATTATCCCCCCCCCCCAAAACCCAAATATAAAACAGTGAACATTATCCCCCCCCAAAACCCAAATATAAAACAGTGAACATTATCCAACCCCCCCAAAACCCAAATATAAAACAGTGAACATTATCCCCCCCAAAACCCAAATATAAAACAGTGAACATTATCCCCCCCCCCCTCAAGACCCAAATATAAAACAGTGAACATTATCCCCCCCCCCCCCCCCAAGACCCAAATATAAAACAGTGAACATTATCCCCCCCAAAACCCAAATATAAAACAGTGAACATTATCCCCCCCAAAACCCAAATATAAAACAGTGAACATTATCCCCCCCCCCCAAGACCCAAATATAAAACAGTGAACATTATCCTCCCCAAGACCCAAATATAAAACAGTGAACATTATCCCCCCCCCTCAAGACCCAAATATAAAACAGTGAACATTATCCCCCCCCCTCAAGACCCAAATATAAAACAGTGAACATTATCCCCCCCCCAAGACCCCAATATAAAACAGTGAACATTATCCCGCCCCAAAACCCAAATATAAAACAGTGAACATTATCACCCCCAGACCCAAATATAAAACAGTGAACATTATCCCCCCCCCCCAAGACCCAAATATAAAACAGTGAACATTATCCCCCCCAAGACCCAAATATAAAACAGTGAACATTATCCCCAAGACCCAAATATAAAACAGTGAACATTATCCCCCCCCAAGACCCAAATATAAAACAGTGAACATTATCTACCCCCCCCCCCAAGACCCAAATATAAAACAGTGAACATTATCCCCCCCAAGACCCAAATATAAAACAGTGAACATTATCCCCCCCAAGACCCAAATATAAAACAGTGAACATTATCTACCCCCCCCCCCAAGACCCAAAAATAAAAGTGAACATTATCCCCCCCAAGACCCAAATATAAAACAGTGAACATTACCCCCCCCCCCAAGACCCAAATATAAAACAGTGAACATTATCCCCCCCCCTCAAGACCCAAATATAAAACAGTGAACATTATCCCCCCCAAAACCCAAATATAAAACAGTGAACATTATCCCCCCCCCAAAACCCAAATATAAAACAGTGAACATTATCCCCCCCCCTCAAGACCCAAATATAAAACAGTGAACATTATCCCCCCCCCCAAAACCCAAATATAAAACAGTGAACATGATCCCCCCCCCAAAACCCAAATATAAAACAGTGAACATTATCCCCCCCCCTCAAGACCCAAATATAAAACAGTGAACATTATCCCCCCCCCTCAAGACCCAAATATAAAACAGTGAACATTATCCCCCCCCCTCAAGACCCAAATATAAAACAGTGAACATTATCCTCCCCAAGACCCCAATATAAAACAGTGAACATTAGCCCCCCCAGACCCAAATATAAAACAGTGAACATTATCCTCCCCAAGACCCCAATATAAAACAGTGAACATTATCTCCCCCCCTCCAAGACCCAAATATAAAACAGTGAACATTATCCCCCGCCCCCCAGACCCAAATATAAAACAGTGAACATTATTCCCCCCCCCACCCCCCAAGACCCAAATATAAAACAGTGAACATTATCCCCCCCAAGACCCAAATATAAAACAGTGAACATTATCCCCCCCAAGACCCAAATATAAAACTGTGAACATTATCCCCCCCAAGACCCAAATATAAAACAGTGAACATTATCCCCCCCAAGACCCAAATATAAAACAGTGAACATTATCCCCCCCAAGACCCAAATATAAAACAGTGAACATTATTCCCCCCCCCACCCCCCAAGACCCAAATATAAAACAGTGAACATTATCCCCCCCAAGACCCAAATATAAAACAGTGAACATTATCCCCCCCGCCAGACCCAAATATAAAAGTGAACATTATCCCCCCCCCCCAGACCCAAATATAAAAGTGAACATTATCTCCCCCCACCTCCAAGACCCAAATATAAAACAGTGAACATTATCTCCCCCCCCCAGACCCAAATATAAAACAGTGAACATTATCCCCCCCAAGACCCAAATATAAAACAGTGAACATTATCCCCCCCCCCAGACCCAAATATAAAAGTGAACATTATCTCACCCCACCTCCAAGACCCAAATATAAAACAGTGAACATTATCCCCCCCAAGACCCAAATATAAAACAGTGAACATTATCCCCCCCACCAGACCCAAATATAAAAGTGAACATTATCTCACCCCACCTCCAAGACCCAAATATAAAACTGTGAACATTATCCCCCCCAAGACCCAAATATAAAACAGCGATTATCCCCCCCAAGACCCAAATATAAAACAGTGAACATTATCCCCCCCCAGACCCAAATATAAAAGTGAACATTATCTCCCCCCACCTCCAAGACCCAAATATAAAACAGTGAACATTATCTCCCCCCCCAGACCCAAATATAAAACAGTGAACATTACCCCCCCCAGACCCAAATATAAAACAGTGAACATTATCCCCCCCAAGACCCAAATATAAAACAGTGATTATCCCCCCCAAGACCCAAATATAAAACAGTGAACATTACCCCCCCAAGACCCAAATATAAAACAGTGATTATCCCCCCCAAGACCCAAATATAAAACAGTGAACATTATCCCCCCCCCAGACCCAAATATAAAAGTGAACATTATCTCCCCCCACCTCCAAGACCCAAATATAAAACAGTGAACATTATCTCCCCCCCCAGACCCAAATATAAAACAGTGAACATTATCCCCCCCCAGACCCAAATATAAAACAGTGAACATTATCCTCCCCAAGACCCCAATATAAAACAGTGAACATTATCCTCCCCAAGACGCAAATATAAAACAGTGAACATTATCCTCCCCAAGACCCCAATATAAAACAGTGAACATTATCCCCCCCAAGACCCAAATATAAAACAGTGAACATTATCCTCCCCAAGACCCAAATATAAAACAGTGAACATTATCCTCCCCAAGACCCCAATATAAAACAGTGAACATTATCCCCCCAAGACCCAAATATAAAACAGTGAACATTATCCCCCCCAAGACCCAAATATAAAACAGTGAACATTATCCCCCCCCAAGACCCAGATATAAAAGTGAACATTATCTCCCCCCCCAAGACCCCAATATAAAACAGTGAACATTATCCTCCCCAAGACCCCAATATAAAACAGTGAACATCATCCTCCCCAAGACCCCAAAATAAAACAGTGAACATTATCCCCCCCCCAAGACCTAAATATAAAACCGTGAACATTATCCTCCCCAAGACCCCAATATAAAACAGTGAACATTATCTCCCCCCCCCCTCCAAGACCCAAATATAAAACAGTGAACATTATCCCCCCCCGAAGACCCAAATATAAAACAGTGAACATTATCCCCCCCCCCCACCCCAAGACCCAAATATAAAACCGTGAACATTATCCCCCCCCCCAGACCCAAATATAAAAGTGAACATTATCCTCCCCAAGACCCCAATATAAAACAGTGAACATTATCCCCCCCCAGACCCAAATATAAAACAGTGAACATTATCCCCCCCCAGACCCAAATATAAAACAGTGAACATTATCCCCCCCCCAGACCCAAATATAAAACAGTGAACATTATCCCCCCCAAGACCCAAATATAAAACAGTGAACATTATCCCCCCCAAGACCCAAATATAAAACAGTGATTATCCCCCCCAAGACCCAAATATAAAACAGTGAACATTATCCCCCCCCCCAGACCCAAATATAAAAGTGAACATTATCTCCCCCCACCCCCAAGACCCAAATATAAAACAGTGAACATTATCCCCCCCAAGAGCCAAATATAAAACAGTGAACATTATTTCCCCAAGACCCCAATATAAAACCGTGAACATTATCCTCCCCCCCCCCAAGACCCAAATATAAAACAGTGAACATTATCCTCCCCAAGACCCCAATATAAAACAGTGAACATTATCCTCCCCAAGACCCCAATATAAAACAGTGAACATTATCCTCCCCAAGACCCCAATATAAAACAGTGAACATTATCTCCCCCCCCTCCAAGACCCAAATATAAAACAGTGAACATTATCCTCCCCAAGACCCCAATATAAAACAGTGAACATTAGCCCCCCCAGACCCAAATATAAAACAGTGAACATTATCCTCCCCAAGACCCCAATATAAAACAGTGAACATTATCTCCCCCCTCCAAGACCCAAATATAAAACAGTGAACATTATCCCCCGCCCCCCAGACCCAAATATAAAACAGTGAACATTATTCCCCCCCCCCCACCCCCCAAGACCCAAATATAAAACAGTGAACATTATCCCCCCCAAGACCCAAATATAAAACAGTGAACATTATCCCCCCCAAGACCCAAATATAAAACTGTGAACATTATCCCCCCCAAGACCCAAATATAAAACAGTGAACATTATCCCCCCCAAGACCCAAATATAAAACAGTGATTATCCCCCCCAAGACCCAAATATAAAACAGTGAACATTATACCCCCCCCCAGACCCAAATATAAAAGTGAACATTATCCCCCCCCCCAGACCCAAATATAAAAGTGAACATTATCTCCCCCCACCTCCAAGACCCAAATATAAAACAGTGAACATTATCTCCCCCCCCAGACCCAAATATAAAACAGTGAACATTATACCCCCCAAGACCCAAATATAAAACAGTGAACATTATCTCCCCCAAGACCCAAATATAAAACAGTGAACATTATCCCGCCCCCCAGACCCAAATATAAAAGTGAACATTATCTCCCCCCACCTCCAAGACCCAAATATAAAACAGTGAACATTATCTCCCCCCCCCCCAGACCCAAATATAAAACTGTGAACATAATCCCCCGCAAGACCCAAATATAAAACAGTGAACATTATCCCCCCCAAGACCCAAATATAAAACAGCGATTATCCCCCCCAAGACCCAAATATAAAACAGTGAACATTATCCCCCCCCCCAGACCCAAATATAAAAGTGAACATTATCTCCCCCCACCTCCAAGACCCAAATATAAAACAGTGAACATTATCTCCCCCCCCAGACCCAAATATAAAACAGTGAACATTATCCCCCCCCAGACCCAAATATAAAACAGTGAACATTATCCCCCCCAAGACCCAAATATAAAACAGTGATTATCCCCCCCAAGACCCCAATATAAAACAGTGAACATTATCCTCCCCAAGACCCCAATATAAAACAGTGAACATTATCCTCCCCAAGACCCCAATATAAAACAGTGAACATTATCCCCCCCAAGACCCAAATATAAAACAGTGAACATTATCCTCCCCAAGACCCAAATATAAAACAGTGAACATTATCCTCCCCAAGACCCCAATATAAAACAGTGAACATTATCCCCCCCAAGACCCAAATATAAAACAGTGAACATTATCCCCCCCAAGACCCAAATATAAAACAGTGAACATTATCCCCCCCCCAAGACCCAGATATAAAAGTGAACATTATCTCCCCCCCCAAGACCCCAATATAAAACAGTGAACATTATCTTCCCCAAGACCCCAATATAAAACAGTGAACATGATCCTCCCCAAGACCCCAATATAAAACAGTGAACATTATCCCCCCCAAGACCCCAATATAAAACAGTGAACATTATCCTCCCCAAGACCCCAATATAAAACAGTGAACATTATCTCCCACCCCCCCCCCCAAGACCCAAATATAAAACCGTGAACATTATCCCCCCCCCCCCCCAAGACCTAAATATAAAACCGTGAACATTATCCTCCCCAAGACCCCAATATAAAACAGTGAACATTATCTCCCCCACCCCCTCCAAGACCCAAATATAAAACAGTGAACATTATCCCCCCCCGAAGACCCAAATATAAAACAGTGAACATTATCCCCCCCCCACCCCAAGACCCAAATATAAAACCGTGAACATTATCCCCCCCCCCAGACCCAAATATAAAAGTGAACATTATCCTCCCCAAGACCCCAATATAAAACAGTGAACATTATCCCCCCCCAGACCCAAATATAAAACAGTGAACATTATCCCCCCCCAGACCCAAATATAAAACAGTGAACATTATCCCCCCCCCAGACCCAAATATAAAACAGTGAACATTATCCCCCCCAAGACCCAAATATAAAACAGTGAACATTATCCCCCCCAAGACCCAAATATAAAACAGTGATTATCCCCCCCAAGACCCAAATATAAAACAGTGAACATTATCCCCCCCCCCAGACCCAAATATAAAAGTGAACATTATCTCCCCCCACCCCCAAGACCCAAATATAAAACAGTGAACATTATCCCCCCCAAGAGCCAAATATAAAACAGTGAACATTATTCCCCCAAGACCCCAATATAAAACCGTGAACATTATCCTCCCCCCCCCCCCCCCAAGACCCAAATATAAAACAGTGAACATTATCCTCCCCAAGACCCCAATATAAAACAGTGAACATTATCCTCCCCAAGACCCCAATATAAAACAGTGAACATTATCTCTCTCCCCCCCCCCCCCAAGACCCAAATATAAAACAGTGAACATTGTCCCCCCCAAGACCCAAATATAAAACAGTGAACATTATCCTCCCCAAGACCCAAATATAAAACAGTGAACATTATCCTCCCCAAGACCCAAATATAAAACAGTGAACATTATCCTCCCCAAGACCCCAATATAAAACAGTGAACATTATCCTCCCCAAGACCCAAATATAAAACAGTGAACATTATCCTCCCCAAGACCCCAATATAAAACAGTGAACATTATCTCCCCCCCCTCCAAGACCCAAATATAAAACAGTGAACATTATCCTCCCCAAGACCCCAATATAAAACAGTGAACATTAGCCCCCCCAGACCCAAATATAAAACAGTGAACATTATCCTCCCCAAGACCCCAATATAAAACAGTGAACATTATCTCCCCCCCTCCAAGACCCAAATATAAATCAGTGAACATTATCCCCCGCCCCCCAGACCCAATTATAAAACAGTGAACATTATCCTCCCCAAGACCCAAATATAAAACAGTGAACATTATCTCCCCGCCCTCCAAGACCCAAATATAAAACAGTGAACATTATCCTCCCCAAGACACCAATATAAAACAGTGAACATTATCCCCCCCAAGACCCAAATATAAAACAGTGAACATTATCCCCCCCAAGACCCAAATATAAAACTGTGAACATTATCCCCCCCAAGACCCAAATATAAAACAGTGATTATCCCCCCCAAGACCCAAATATAAAACAGTGAACATTATCTCCCCCCCTCCAAGACCCAAATATAAAACAGTGAACATTATCCCCCGCCCCCCAGACCCAAATATAAAACAGTGAACATTATTCCCCCCCCCCACCCCCCAAGACCCAAATATAAAACAGTGAACATTATCCCCCCCAAGACCCAAATATAAAACAGTGAACATTATCCCCCCCAAGACCCAAATATAAAACAGTGAACATTATCCCCCCCAAGACCCAAATATAAAACAGTGATTATCCCCCCCAAGACCCAAATATAAAACAGTGAACATTATCCCCCCCCCCAGACCCAAATATAAAAGTGAACATTATCCCCCCCCCCAGACCCAAATATAAAAGTGAACACTATCTCCCCCCACCTCCAAGACCCAAATATAAAACAGTGAACATTATCTCCACCCCCCCCAGACCCAAATATAAAACAGTGAACATTATACCCCCCAAGACCCAAATATAAAACAGTGAACATTATCTCCCCCAAGACCCAAATATAAAACAGTGAACATTATCTCCCCCCCCCAGACCCAAATATAAAACAGCGATTATCCCCCCCAAGACCCAAATATAAAACAGTGAACATTATCCCCCCCCCAGACCCAAATATAAAAGTGAACATTATCTCCCCCCACCTCCAAGACCCAAATATAAAACAGTGAACATTATCTCCCCCCCAGACCCAAATATAAAACAGTGAACATTATCCCCCCCCAGACCCAAATATAAAACAGTGAACATTATCCCCCCCAAGACCCAAATATAAAACAGTGATTATCCCCCCCAAGACCCAAATATAAAACAGTGAACATTATCCCCCCCCCAGACCCAAATATAAAAGTGAACATTATCTCCCCCCACCTCCAAGACCCAAATATAAAACAGTGAACATTATCTCCCCCCCCAGACCCAAATATAAAACAGTGAACATTATCCCCCCCCAGACCCAAATATAAAACAGTGAACATTATCCTCCCCAAGACCCCAATATAAAACAGTGAACATTATCCTCCCCAAGACCCCAAAATAAAACAGTGAACATTATCCTCCCCAAGACCCCAATATAAAACAGTGAACATTATCCCCCCCAAGACCCAAATATAAAACAGTGAACATTATCCTCCCCAAGACCCAAATATAAAACAGTGAACATTATCCACCCCAAGACCACAATATAAAACAGTGAACATTATCCCCCCCAAGACCCAAATATAAAACAGTGAACATTATCCCCCCCCCAAGACCCAGATATAAAAGTGAACATTATCTCCCCCCCCCAAGACCCCAATATAAAACAGTGAACATTATCCTCCCCAAGACCCCAATATAAAACAGTGAACATGATCCTCCCCAAGACCCCAATATAAAACAGTGAACATTATCCCCCCCAAGACCCCAATATAAAACAGTGAACATTATCCTCCCCAAGACCCCAATATAAAACAGTGAACATTATCTCCCACCCCCCCCCCAAGACCCAAATATAAAACCGTGAACATTATCCCCCCCCCCCAAGACCTAAATATAAAACCGTGAACATTATCCTCCCCAAGACCCCAATATAAAACAGTGAACATTATCTCCCCCACCCCCCCTTCAAGACCCAAATATAAAACAGTGAACATTATCCCCCCCCGAAGACCCAAATATAAAACAGTGAACATTATCCCCCCCCCACCCCAAGACCCAAATATAAAACCGTGAACATTATCCCCCCCCCAGACCCAAATATAAAAGTGAACATTATCCTCCCCAAGACCCCAATATAAAACAGTGAACATTATCCCCCCCCAGACCCAAATATAAAACAGTGAACATTATCCCCCCCCAGACCCAAATATAAAACAGTGAACATTATCCCCCCCCCAGACCCAAATATAAAACAGTGAACATTATCTCCCACCCCCCCCCCCCAAGACCCAAATATAAAACAGTGATTATCCCCCCCAAGACCCAAATATAAAACAGTGAACATTATCCCCCCCCCAGACCCAAATATAAAAGTGAACATTATCTCCCCCCACCCCCAAGACCCAAATATAAAACAGTGAACATTATCCCCCCAAGACCCCAATATAAAACCGTGAACATTATCCTCCCCAAGACCCCAATATAAAACAGTGAACATTATCTCCCCCCCCCCCAAAGACCCAAATATAAAACAGTGAACATTGTCCCCCCCAAGACCCAAATATAAAACAGTGAACATTATCCTCCCCAAGACCCAAATATAAAACAGTGAACATTATCCTCCCCAAGACCCAAATATAAAACAGTGAACATTATCCTCCCCAAGACCCCAATATAAAACAGTGAACATTATCCTCCCCAAGA